>NC_135320.1:27158002-27790893 GCF_048772815.1 Callospermophilus lateralis
CATTATTATTGGCATAACTGGCATTATTATTTCGTACTCGGGATTGAACCCAGGGTGCTACAACCTGCACTACATTTCCAGGCCTTTTTAATTTTTATTTTGAGACAGTGTCTTACTAAGTTGTTTAGGGCCTCATTTAGTTGCTGAAGCTGGCCTTGAACTTGAACTTCTACCTCAGCCTTCTGAGTTTCTGGGATTACAGGCGTGTGTCACTGTACTCAGCCAGACCTTGGTATTCTTGTCCAATTATTTTCTCAGGCTAAATCTCTGGGTCAAATTATAAACACTTTGTCACTGCACTTAATCACATATTGTCAAACATTTGGACAGGTTGTGCCAATTCACCTTCCACCTCTCCTGCTGTGCATTAAAATATTGGTATCCTAATGCTCATATCAACAATCATGTTGAGGGCTGGGGTTGTAGCTCAGCAGTGGAGTGCTCACCTAGCATGTGTGAGGTCCTGGGTTCCATCCTCAGCACCACCATAAAAACAAATAAAATAAAGGTATTGTGTCCAACTACAACTAAAGAATAAATTTTTAAAAATCATGTTGATCTTTCTTTAACCAATTGTAATTTGATTATTAAAAATAGCATTTCATTGTTTTATATATTTGATTATAGTTTATATAATTTTCTTGAAGATGTATGAATATAGTTACACAGAAATGCACTTTTGGAAACTTTCAAATCATGAAAATCACCAATTTTGTGAAGTATAAACTTAAGTGAATACTATTTTGAAGGATTTGAACCTGGCTAAAAGGATGAAAGTTAATTTGCATAAGTGATCCTCAGAACTAACTCAAAGGGCAAGGCTAAGTAAACACATGCCAGAGTTGGTCTTTGGATATTTACAACCCTGGGTAGTGTACTAAAGGCCACCACTGAGTAAACAACAGACAGAGAGCTCCTTCCCTCTAAAATCTTTGCACACAGACACTCCTATTTCCAGAGTGTGACAACCAATAAATGATTTTCCTGTAATAGAAGAATTACATATTAACATTTATCTATAAAATATGGCAACTTAGCATTGTTCATAATCTTAATTTGGTGTTAAATAATAACTAGAGCACTGGAAATGACTTTCCTCATATAAAACATCTTTCTCAACTTTCTTTTCTTTTTTTTTTTTTTTTCTCAGTACTAGGGATTAAATCCAGGGCTTTGCATTCTGGGATGTATCCCCAGCCCTTTTTATTTTTAGTTTGAGTTAAGCTCTATGTTACCCAGGCTAGCTTTGAACTAGCCTGGGTAATTCAGGCTAGTTCAAAGGCAGAATTCTGAGCAGCTGGGGTTCCTGGCACAATTACACCTGCCTCAACTCACATTCTGCTGCTATTTCTCTACTTGGTGGATGGTGGCCATTCAGAGGAATTTTCTTAGTGCTAATTCTACATAGATCTACAGCCTGTAGATCTAGCTACTTGTGTTTATTATCCACCCCCCCCCCCCCCCGCCCCCGCCAGCTCTTGCATGACAAAGGCCACTTTATATTTTCTAACCTACATAAGGTAGGTTAGAAAATATAAAATACTGTCATTTAAAACATTATAGGAAATAAAGCAAATTTTAGACTGATAGAATTTTCTAGAACTATAAAGCAGATGCCTAAGAAAATATCTAGTCCAGTTCCTTCCTTGTTTATACTAAAAATCTGCTGAAGTATGTATCAAAGGTAAAGATTTCCAGACATCTTCCCTGGAGATTCTGATTAATAGATCCAGATGAGGTTAGAAATCTTTGTCCTCAACAAAAACCCATATAAATTCTTCTAATATTTGGTCAAGTTTTGAGATATTGTCTTGATTATAATTTTTTAAGTGGAAAAACTATGCAAAACTCCTGTATAGTTTAGAAATCATCTGGGTTGCAGAATTTATTTCACACCTGAAGCTCAACTGTAACTGTAGAAATTCCATAATCAAACAACCACCAACAACCTTAAAAAAAAAATTAGCTAATTCTAATCATCAAGATTTACTAGTGCCCATATCCCTGAATTGATCTATTTAGAATTTTTAACTTAAAACTTTTTTGAATTTTAAATAGAAGATCAACACAGGGATATGGACACTGATAGGCAGGATTTAATTTAATTTAAGGCTAAACTAAGAAATGAAAAAAATCAGAAGTACAAATGAAGATGATTTTAACCAAACTAAGCTGAATTTAATCAAACTAAGCTGATGAAACCAAACTATTCATAAAAATAGTTCTTTTAAACTTAAATAGAAAAGGATTTTTATCATATATATAGCTCTTAGGAATACATAAACAAGGGAAGCGCTGTATTTTTTTATATTAAAACTGACATTTATTTAGGGATTGAAATGCAAGTTACTGAATCAGAGAAGATATCTATAACACAAAAAAATGACAAAAGACTTGTATCAAAAAATTTGAAACTCTTGGAAATCAATATGAAATGACAATTTGATAGCAAAACAGGGAAGGGACTTTAACAGTGCCTTTAGTGAGACAATCTTCAAATAATCAAAACATATGAAAAGTTACAGGCATTGTCATTAGAGAAATGAAAATTGAAACCTCAAGGAGATTCTATAGTATACCCACTAAATTGGCTAAAAGTAAACAGGCTGACAATAGAAGAAACCTATGGGGATACCAAACTCAGACACTGTTGGCCAGAGTAAAAACTGGTACAATCACTTTGGAAAACTGTTTTCTATGATCCATTAAAGCTGAATTTTATGCATCCTCTAAATCTCTATGATTTCACTTTTAGATTTAAATCCAAGAGGAATGCAATTGTCTGTCAAAATATGTGGAAGCGCTGTATTTTATTGAGTCTAAGATGCATTTGTTTCACTTTATTTTTTTTTTCCTGCAGTACCCAGGGCCTTATGCATGCTAAGAAAGCATTCTTACCTCTGAGCTTCATTCCCAGTCCTTTCTAAAGTTTTTATTTTGAGATAAGTTCTTGCTAAGTTAACCAAGCTGGCCTTGAACTTATGATCCTCTTACCCTAGCCTCCCAAGTAGCTGGGTTTACAGATATGCTCCACAGCCTGGCCTGTTTCACATTGTTGTATTGCTGAAATCAGGAATCAAGAGATACCTTATAATCAGAAGTACCCCAACATGGTATCATAGTTAAATTGGCAGAGTACTAACCTTCAGAACATGTATAAAATATGTCCTAAGTTTGATCCTCACTGCAAACAAAATAAAACAAAAAACTAAAACTTCTTCACTCTCAGATACCCTCTATTTTATATCACCCTTTAATTCAGTCACCCATGCTCATGTTTCCCACACAATTAGCACTCCCTAGGGCATTGAAAGGCAGCATTTGTTGAGTTCGAGAAAGGAACCCATTGGATGCAGACTTTAAGCCAGCTTTGCAATTAAGTAGAACCATCTTATTTTGACAATAGGGATACTGATAAATATATATGATTCAGCAATTCCCCCTATTGTCCTGCTTGACCTTTTTGTTTATACCCATAATTTTTGGGGTCACAGGGCTGAAAAGTTTAAACTAGTTGAAATTTTATGGAAAACAGTTTGTCAGATTCTCAAAACATTAAACATAGAACTACTAAATGACACCGGAAGTCTATTGATAGGTCTGTGTCCAGTAAAAGTGAAAGTGGGAACTCAAAAAGATAACTAAACATCAATGATTATAGCAGCTTCATTTATATTAGCCAAAATATGGAAACTGATACCAAAACCAGGCAGAGACACATCAAGGAAAAAAATTTTAGACCAATATCCCTGATGAACATTGATGCAAAATTTCTTAATAAAATTCTGGCAAATCATATAGAAAAACATATTAAAAAATATTGCACCATGATCAAGTGGGATTCATTCTAGTGATACAAAGTTGGTTCAACATACAGAATTCAATAAATATAATTTATTACATCAATAGACTTAAAGATAAGAATCATATGATTATATCAATTGATGCAGAGAAAGCATTTGACAAATACATCACCCTTTTATGTTCAAAACACTAGAAAAACTAGGTATAGTAGGAACATACCTCAACATTGTAAAAGCTATCTATGCTAAACTCAAGGCCAACATCATTCTAAAAAGAAAAAAAAATTGGAAACATTCCCTCTAAAAACTGGAACAAGATAAGGAAATCCTCTTTCACCACTTCTATTCAACATAGTCCTTGACACTCTAACCAGAGCAATTAGACAGACAAAAGAAATTAAAGGGATATGAATAGGAAAAGAAGAACTCAAACTATCATTATTTGCTGATAACATGATTCTATACTTAGAGGATCCAAAAAACTCCACTAGAAAACTTCTAGAATTAATAAATAAATTCAGCAAAGTAGCAGGATATAAAATCAATACACATAAATCAAATGTATTTCTATATGTCACTGATGAATCCTCTGAAAGATAAATTAGAAAAACTATCCCATTCACAATAGTCTCAAAATAAATAAATAAATAAAATACTTGAGAATCAACTTAACAAAAGAGGTGAAAGACCTCTACAATGAAAACTACAACACCCTAAAGAAAGAAATTGAAGATGACCTCAGATGACAGAAAGATCTCCCATGCTCTTGGATAGACAAAATTAATATTATCAAAATGGCCATACTACCCAAAGCGCTATGCAGATTCAATGTGATTTCAAATAAAATCCCAATGTCATTTCCTATAGAAATAGAAAAAGCAATCATTAAATTTATTTGGAAAAATAAGAGATCCAGAATAGTCAAAGCAATTCTTGGCAAGAAGAGTGAAGCAGGAGGCATCTCAATACCAGACCTTACGCTATATTACAAAGCTATAGTAACAAAAACATCATGGTACTGGCACCAAAATAGACACATAGAACAATGGTACATAACAGAAGATACAGAGACAAATGCATATAAATACAGTTATCTCATACTAGAGAAGGGAGCCAAAAACATACATTGGAGAAAAGATAGCCTGTTCAACAAATGGTGCTGGGAGAACTGGAAATCCATATGCATCAAAATGAAACTAAATCCCTATGTCTCACCATGTACAAAACTCAACTCAAAGTGGATCAAGGGCCTAGGAATTAGACCAGAGAACTTTCCTGCACCTAATAGAGGAAAAAGTAGGCCCAAATCTTCATCACATCAGATTAGGCCCTGACTTCCTTACAAGACTCCTAAAGCACAAGAAATAAAATCAAGACTTAATGAGTGGGATGGATTCAAACTAAAAAGCTTCTTTTCAGCAAAACAAACAATGAGGTGAAGAGAGATCCTACATTTTGGGAGCAAATTTTTGCCACACGCACGTCAGATAGAGCACTAATCTACAAGATACATAAAGAACTCAAAAAACTTAACACCAAAAAATCAAACAACCTAACCAATAAATGGGCCAAGGAGCTGAATAGACACTTCTCAGAAGAAGATATACATTCGATCAACAAATATATAAAAAAATGTTGAACATTGCTAGTAATTAAAGAATTGCAAATAAAAACTAAGATTTCATCTTACGCCAGTCACAATGGCAACTATTCAGAATACAAATAACAGTAAGTGTTGGTGAGGAAAGGCACACTCATAAATTGCTGTGGGACTGCAAATTGGTGCAACCAATCTGAAAAGCATTATGGAGATTCCTTAGAACACTTGGAATGGAACCACCATTTGACCCAGCTATCCTACTCCTTGGTCTGTACCTGAAGGATTTAAAATCAGCATTCTATAGTAATGCAGCCACATCAATGTTCTTACCAGTTCAATTCATAATAGCTGAACTGTGGAAGCAATCTAGATGTCCTTCAATAGATGAATGGATAAAGAAACTATATATACACAATGAAATATTACTCAGCATTAAAAGAGAATAAAATTATGGCATTTTCAGGTAAATGGATGGAGTTGGAGAATATCATGCAAAGCCAAGTAAGCCAATCCCATAAAACCAAAGCCTGAATGTTCTCTCTGATAAGTAGATGCTTATCCATAATGGGGGGAGGCATGGGAAAAATGGAGAAACATTGATTGGGCAAATGGGAGGTAAAGGAGAGGAGAGCATATGGGGACAGGAAATATGGTGGAATGTGATGGACATTATTACCCTAGGTACATGTATGACTGCACATATGGTGTGACACTACATCATTTACAACCAAAGAAATAAAAAGTTGTGCTGCAATTGTGTACAATGAATCAAAATGCATTCTGCTTTCATATATGACTAATTAAAATAAATGAATTAATTAAAAAATATAACAACTGTGGCCTTCTGACAGTAATTGTAGGAGGTCCATTAAGATACATTCCAATTTCAGAGATTTAAAATGTGGAAAAATGTGTACCTCCGAAGCAATGAAATAAGATTCTGGAATACTGCATAGGGTTAGGTGTTACTGTTTAATGCAAACAAAGGCAATAATCAGAACAGACCACCCAGAAAAGTACTGAGATACTGAGACAAACTCATTTAGGGACATGAATAACAAAATGGCAGGCACACAGTAACAAATGAGTGGTGCGTAAATTAGAGTTCAATGTCAGAATCACAAACAGAATGTGTGCATTTTGGTGTATTGAGCAAAATACGTAATATGAGGCCATCTGATATAATAAACAGGTCTTGAACAGAGAATGTTTGTCATCATGTTTGTATTTGCCTATAACATAATTCTATATGTATTATCTCATCTGATTTGACTCTGGAAGTCTCATCTAGACAGGAGGACACTGAGCCTCCTAGGCTAGGTACTTCTTAGAGCTATCAATCCAGTGAAACAGAATCTTTGTGTGCCAAGGACTATTCTTAGTTCAGGGCTATAGAGACTCTCCTGCTTTCTGATATGATAGGATCCTAATAGACCTTGAGCGTCTTAATAGCCCACACTGGTTAGTTAGACAGCATTCTGACAGGATACAAGTGGAATCCTCAGATTGGATAATTAGGGTGGTTTTAACAAAATAACCATTTATAACAGTGAAGAGGTATGAAACACAAAGTCCTTACCACACATAGACCTTATCTTAGGTTAAATAGCATCCTTCCAAAATAAAAATACTTCCCAGAACCTCAGAATGTGGTTTTATTTGGAAATAGGGTCTTTTCAGATGACATAAAGCTAAGATGATTGATTAGGGTGGGCTTCAATCCAATATGACTGATGGTGAAAACAGAGACTCAGATGCAGGTATACAGGAAGAACACAATGTCACATTGAAGATAAAGATGGGTGTGATGCAGATATGAGCCAAAGAATACTAAGGATGCCAGAAAGGAGTAGAAATTAGGAAGAGGCAATGTAACAAATAACCCCTCAGAGATGCCATGAAAAAAAAAAAAAAAAAGAACAAATCTTTGAGCACTTAGATTTTTAGACTTCTTCTGAGAAGGAATTGAGAATGAATTGCTTTTATTTAAGCCACCTGATTGTGGTGTTTTGTTACAGCAGCTATCGACAACTAATGCAGACCTGAATGGACAATGGGTAGGTTGTTATGGACATCTAGAGAGAAAGGCCATAGCTGTAAAAGAGGACTGCCTCAAAGGCATTTTGCTTTCAATAAAGGGATATAGCCAACTTCTATGACCACGTGCAGAAGTTGCAAGGGGAATAAGACCCTGATCTCCAAATCCTCCCAACTCTGGCCAGTGCTTCCTATTGGCCAAACTCAACTGGGATCCAGAAAGCAAAAGAACACATTAAAGAAATCCATAAAGGTCAACAGAAAAGAGGGGAGAAGAAAGGAGGGCATATCCTGGTTGAAAGTATAAAATACTCAGTATCTCGCTTTTTACACTATCACATGTGAATTGGGCCTGGTGAGTGGGATATAGTCATCAAACAAAGTTCTTTAGTAAGATGCTGCACAGCAAAGGCTAGATGACATTACATCAGGTGCAGCCAATCAATGACATTCAAGTCTGGAACATGGTGAGATATTCCCGCTGAAGTGAGAGACAAGTGGATGCTCTGGCTATTTCCCACCACAATAAAAATGACAACATTTGAATGATTCCTTGGATATTGGAGGCAAGATATTACAGATGAGTGTCTCTAATCTGAAAATTCAAAATCTGAAATGATCCAGAAATCTGAAACTTTTGAGTGCTGACATTATTTCTACAAGTAGAAATCTCACATCTGACCACATGTGATGAGACAGTCAAAATGTGGCTACACTAAAAATATCAGATAAAATTACCTTTGAGCTGTGTGTATGTGTTTGTGTATGAAACATAATTTAATGTTTCAACTTGGGTCCCATCCCCAAGGATTCATTATGTATATGAAATATGAATTTCATTTTGCATATGAAAATACTATCATTCAGATGTGGTTGGAGTGTCCCCTAAGAGTCCACTGTAATAAAAGCCTTAGTTCGCAGGGTGACACTATTGGGAAGTGGTGGAACCTTAGGGAGATGGGGCCTAGTAAAAGAGGACTGTGAAGAGTACTTAGTTTGCTAGGTTGTGAGGTGGCTCTTTTGTAACCACATGAGGTTTCATAAGAGGATTATTATAAAATGAACAAGTCTGGCCTCATCCATCCTTACTTCCTCTCTGTTCCTGTTGGAGATATTACCACTTGCTCCCGCATGCACTCCTGCTCTGATATTCCAACCTCACCAAAAGCCAAACAGCTGGGGCCTGACTGATCTTGGACTTTGGTGCTCCCAAACCATGAGCTACAGAACACTTTTTCTCTTTGTAAGTTAGCTGTCTCAGGCATTTTGTTGGAGTAATGAAAAACTGACTAATACACTAACTGTACAAAAATCTGAAATCTGAAACACTTCTTGTCTCAAGCATTTTGGATAAGGAACACTCAACCTGTACCACATTTGAGCATGCTGCTCTAACTCATTTATCATCAAGCTCTCAGGTAGCCAAATGGACATGAAGTATCATCAAGCTCTCAGGTGGTCAATGGACATAATGGGACATGAAGTAAGAGAGGGTTAGCAGAAGGTCCAGGCTGTAGCACCAACTGCATTGCTATCTGACCTTGTGATCCATTTGTCTATTGCATTGGGAGAATCACAGTGTAGACCTCTAAGGATTTCCATTGAGGCCACACATGCCCTATTCTGCACACAATACTCCATTCAAACATCAGATCCCCATTTGCTATTGGGACATGGTGGAGATTGACTGCCTGATCATGAGACACCAAGTAACTATGAAACCTGAACTGCCCATTATGAACTATGTATTTTTTGATACACTGAAACATAAAATTGTATGTGCAGCTGCATGCTATTTTTAAAGTAAAGTGTCTATACAAATCCAGGCTCTGGCAGACCAGGAAACACAGATAAATTTCATATGTAGGTCGCTTAAAGTCCCATAGAATTCATGTCTAGTGCTTTGCTACCTCTTTTGAAACACATCAGTAGCCTCATGGAGACCCCCCTATAACTAGTTAATAGAGGAAAGAAGAAACGTGGCCCAGTTTAGAAGTAGGCCTACACTGTGATGATACCAACTATATGAGGAAAACTGCTACATTATAGCTCCACTAAGGGTTATCCCTCACAGTGATAAAGGAAAATCTTCCCTGTGGACAAAATTCAGGTCTGATAGTCTGATAGTCTGCTTCATGTTGGAGGAGAGAAGGCCTGAGATACAAATCTCTTCTGATTGTGGGCAGTGGTTAATGGTTTGCCAGATAAACAACTTGGAAAGAAGAGTACTGGAGAACTGGCAATCTGGCAGATGGGTGGAAGTGTATGTGTATGTACCTCTTGAGATAGGGACAGACTGGGAATATAAATCTACTTTGTTGAAAAGGATTTATGGTGGAAAGGTAAAGACAAAGGGACATGGAAGGCCTCACTGCAGAGGGGCATCTCAGGAATCAAGCAGATAAAATGACCCATTCCGTGGTTAATTCTCTTCCTCTCTCTCCAGGCATCTGTTGCCTGCTCAATGGGTCCAATTACAAAGTGTCTATGGTGACAGAAAGGCAGTCTACACAGGGATTGAAAACATGGATTTCCCATCACTAAGTCTGATCTGGCTCTCTCCCAACTTGCCATTTGTATAAGCCAACCCTGAGCCCTAATATAGCACCTTTCCCTTGAGAGATAAGTGAGCCACTGGTCTATTGGTTACACTGAGAATTTTCCATCAGGAAGGGATGGTAATACTCCTTTGTGGAAAAGTTACCTATTTCAGATACAGGTCTGATTTTCTTTCCCAAATGGCTTCAGAAATACAAGTACAGATTGACTTACAGATACCTTAGCACTGTGGTATCCCACACATCATTGCCTCTGACTGTAGAATTTGTCTTATACCATAGGAAGTGTCACAAAAGGCTCATATCAACAGAATCCACTGGTGTTGAAACATTTTCTCCAAGCTAGAAACATTTGAGGGATCTAGTACCAAAAAATGACGAAGAACCAACCTAAAATTCAGTTACAGTGTCACCTGAGAAGCAATGTACTGCAAGATTGGTGACCTTTGCTGGAAGATACTTTAAAAAATATGGCCAATGCATGGTACATCGACACCATTGCCATAAAGCAAGGCTATAGGAAATAAGGGTCAGCTATAATCTCAGTCCCTCTGAATATTACATCTAGTGAACTGCTTAAGAATTGCTTTGCTGCTGGGTGCAGTGGTGCACATCTGTAATCCTAATGACCTGGGAGGCTGAGGTAGAAAGATTGCGAGTTCAAAGTAAGCCCCAGCAACTTAGTGAGGCCCTAAGCAACTTAGTGATATCCTGTCTCAAAATAAAACATAAAAAGGACTGGGGATGTGGCTCAGTGGTTAAAAGTCCCTGGTTAAATCCCCAACCAGTACCAAAAAAAAAAAAAAGAAGAAGAAGAAGAAGAAGAAGAAGAAGAAGAAGAAGAAGAAGAAAGAAAGAAAGAAAGCAAGCAAGCTTTGCTTACCATACCCAAAATACCTAATGCTGAAAAAAAGAATGTTTCACTAGAAGACACAATTATTATTCAATAAAATAGAAAAGGAGCCTATCCCCAAAGCCATGTGGCTTCCCTTTTCTCTAGATAAACCATCAGAAAAGGGGAGTCATGGTACTAGCCAAAGTGATTATTATAAATGACTAACGGGAAATTAGGTTTCTGTTACACAACAGGGACAAGAAGGACTATGTTTGCAATCTAGGGAGTTCAACCAGAAGCCCTTTGATCTGTGGTAGTAATCAATGAAAAACTCCATCAACCTGGGTCATCAAGAACCTGGAATCTGGAAATGAATGTAGAAATGAATATTTGGGTTACTCTGTCTCACTGGTAGAGAATAAAGGGTTCATAGAATAGTTAGTGGATGAAGGTAGCTTTGAATATCAATTTAGATCATATGAACAGTGAAATCATTACCTATCACAAAAATCATATTGCTAAACAAGGAATCACACAGTGTTTATTGGTCATATCTCTGTGATTAGTTGAGATTGCCTCATTGGCTCTGCTGATTTGGGCTGGGCTCACTCACACTACTGAGGATTAGCTAACTCTTGGCTGATCTGGAAGATCTTCAGGTAAGCTGATGGGACATGTAGCTCTGCTGCAGGTATCACTTTTCCTTCAAATGGGTTAGAATTGGCACATTCTCATGGTGACGGCAGAAATGCAAATGGGCAGATGAACACACAGGAGGCCTTTGGAGATCTATGCTTGGAACTGGTGATGTCGAATAGAAGGAATCAGAAATAGGTAGAAAGGAGACATAAAGGAAGGACAAGGAAATAAGATTTTAACTCAGAATTTCTGCATAATTCCAGGCCTGTCACTCCTTAAACAGTCTCTCTTCTAGGCCTATCACTCCCAAATTCATGGGAAATCTGTAAATCCACCTGTGCACTGCTAACTAACCCCTGATAAGTAGATTTAGTAAAGAGAGAGACAATATTTTCAGAAACTTAAAATTTATGGGATTTTCTGGTGCTATCTGCTGATCTAATAATGAAGACACTGAGGATGCTGAGATTGACCAGATTATCCTATACCATCTTGAGAACACTAAAATGATACCTTTCCATACTTACCACTCACCAAGTTTCCTCTAAAAGAAGAACAGGGAACCCAGAAAATGCATCTCTCACTCTTGACATGGCCCACATTCTCCTTTGAATATGTATTCCTTACTTTACTCCCAAAAGCATCTCTTGAGATCACCCACATTTTCCCCTTGAATGTGTTATATCTTTCCTAAATAAACTTCTATGTCTCTTACTGGCATATGCTGAAATTCTTTTCTAGCATGTAAGTCAAGAATCCTGTTGGTCCTGAGCTGAGTTCCCCCTCCTTTCTGGGAACTCCTCAGATCCATCTTGGAGATACCTCCTCTCCCATGATACAGACATATTAGTGTTGCTGCTCATTTAGGTTGAGAAGCCTAGACACATGGGCTAAAGAAAAGGATATCACATCTTTCATGAGAAGTATTGAAAATTTATATAGTAAGATACATAGATACAGAATGGAAATTATGGGCAATAGTTGAAGACTTTTTCCCTTAAAATGTTAGGTCTCAATGGATTCTATAATGGGTTCTTCTTTTGCTCTTTCAGATGAGGGGCAATATTAGTTTCCATTGTAATTGACTCCAACTTTGGTATACCTTGCCTACCCTTGTAGGCTTCTCTGTCTTCATGTGTTATATAGTTCCCTTCTTGGGCTGGGGTTGTAGCTCAGAGGTAGAGTGCTCATCTAGCATGCGTGAGGCATGGGTTTGATCCTCAGCACTACATGAAAATAAAATAAAGATATTGTCCTCCTATAACAAAAAAAATTAATAAAAATAAAATGAAACAAAATAGTTCCCTTTTGTAAACTCTAGTCAACTATCTCTTTTGAGACTCATCTGTTTCTAGCTGGGACCCTAATTCAGTCTTGAATATTGTGAATGAAGAAAGTAAGATATGAATATTCATACTATGTTATCTTATATGAAAAAATAAGGAAGAATATATATATATAATATGTATATATTTTATATATATACTATTAACCTTTAGAGGAGTTGGACTATACATAGTAAAATAATCTGTGAATAAATTTGACTCTCTGAAAACCTAACTGCTAATAGCCTTCTGTTGACAGGAAGACTTACTGATCGTATCAAAAATTAATTAATACATATTTTGTGTGTTATATGTAATGTATATGTGAAAGATATGCAAAAACAATATATTACTTTTTACTATAATATACAATTTACTGGAGAGAAAAAGTACTCACATGGAAATGATTGGCAGCACACAGCATTTTAAGCAGACATTTGCAATATTTATGCTCACCTTAGCAGCAATAGGAGGTGGTTACAAAGCTATTACTGTAGAACAATATATACTATGGCTAATTATATGCATTTATGATGTAATAATGCATCTTTATGTTTGTTTATATTTCTCTTAATTGGCTCCATGTACAGTCCATGTTTGTGTCTTTAAGCTTTGGTAAATGTTAACCTTTCACAATAGTTGTGTATAGCTATAGCAGCAAATGATAAAACTATTATATACACATATTTTATGCACCTAAGTTTTCAATTTTCTGGTCTATGTGATACTTCTGTGAGGTTTTTCAAATTGTAATCCAAATAAAATAAAATCTAGCTATAAGTGGAAGGGCATAGTTCAAGCTCATATTTTTCAAGGGTCAACAGTATTTATTTTTAGTTTCAAAAAGAGAAAACAGAAGCATTAATGAACACTAAACAATAGTGAAGAAAGAAAAAAAAGTGAAACCAGATTTGGAGATGAAACCAGATATTCACCAAAAACTCATGTATGAGACAATGCAAGAAAATTTAGAGGTGAAATTATTGGGTTCTGAAAGCCTTAACCTAAAAAATGCATTACTCCCCTGATAGGGGTTAACTGAGTGATGACTGCAGGCAGATATGCTGTGGTTGGAGGAGGTGGGTCATTGGGGTGTGCCTTTGTATATATATTTTGTCCGTGGTGAGGGGATCTCCCCTCACCTGGCTTCCTGATGCCACGTTTCCAGTTACTTTTCTCCACCACCCACTTCTGCCCTGACATTTAATCTCACATTGGCTCTGAAGAAAGGAATCAGCCATCTGTGAACTGAGACCTCTGAAATCATGAGGGCCAAATAAACATTCCCTTCTCTAAAATTATTCTTGTCAGGTCTTTTGGTCACAGCAGAGAAAAAGCTGCTAAAACACTGTTTTCTACAGCCAAGAAAACCAGTTGGAGTGCTAGCAGCTACTCAAAGCAGGGAACTGCCTGCCAGTGTGGGGTCCACAGGTCGGAAGGCAAAGTCAGGTTCTCCTGTCCTCAACTGCAACAGTGTGTTGCAGCTCTCAGTGACAGACTATCCCCCCAGTATTGCAGCAGACCCCAGCAGCTTGCTGTTATATTTCTTTCTAGTTTCTTGTGAATTCAAAGAGTAAAATCCATGGACAATGAAGAAAGAGTATAAAAGGGTAGGATTTATTCCAAGAAGGGAAAAAAAAAAAAAGAAGCAATGCTTCCACTGAGCAAGAGGGGGCCTAATAGCAGATTTTCCATTTAGGTTTGCTGGTCTAGGGATTAATATGGTTACCAGGTAGAGTCATGAGTCAAAATCTATGGTAAACAGGTATCGGAAAAGCTTAAGGCTATTAGTTTAGCTCATGTCCTTCTGATTGTGCTCTTTTTAGAACTTTCCTATAGTTTCTGTTCAGGTTAACCCCAACTTTCATTTTCCTGGAAAAAGGGTACTTTTTCTGTCTTTCTGGGACAAAGGGTTGGTTGGAATGCTTGGAATGTTTCTACAGGTTAATTGCATGGAGTAGCCTTTACATTAAAAAAAAAAAAAAAGAAAGAAAAGAAAAAACCTTTTTGGAGAGCCCTTTACTCCAATTTCTATACTATCTATCTTATTCAAATGAAAATACAACTCTATATCTTTTTTTTAAACTCTGAAATCAGTTAATGTTTTATATCATATACTTAAAAATTAAAACAAAATTTCCTTAAAAAGACAAGGGAAACAATAAACTTATGTATTAAATTGTACCAACTGAGCTATATCTCTAGCCCTAAAAAATTTTAAAGATGGGGTTTTACTATGTGGTCCAGACAAGTCTTCACTACCTGAGTTCCAGCGATAGTTCCACCTCAGCCTCTTGAGTAGCTGGAACTATAGGCTCATAGCATCATACCCTGAATTTAAATTTTGAATATATATCCTTGATAAGATATTTTTGAATTTCTAATCTTCATTTTCGTTAATTTTATTTTGACTGTGCATGTGAGGTGTTCAGAGACAAAGTTTTCATCACACACCTTACAGTAAGTGAAAAGTGGGTTAACACCTTTGAATTTACTTGTTCTGGACCCCAGGGTGATTTAATGGGAGTTAAAGGAAAATGTTCCTACATGAGTGGCAAAATATGCCCAGTGGAGAGGGACTGAGGAAAAATTATTTTTCTCCGTTTATAAAGGGAATGAGTCAGCTGTCCCCCTTCCTGGCTAAAAGGGTCTCTTTACTTACCTACATGCCTTTGGTATATAAATAAAATCTCTCCAGGAGACAGATGTCTACTTCTTCTTGGTTCTCAGCTTTTTCTGTCTAGAGATTTCTTATAGTTCTCAGACTTCATTCTTCTTTGAGATGTAAATTCCTACAAGAATATCCATCCTAGTCATTTTGACACCAGCGAGACTTAACCTAAGGACTAAGCTGTAACCACATGGCTCTCTCTACTATTCTCTCAGGTGAGAGCCATTATAGTGTTTTAGTCAGCTTTTTTGTAGAGGAGAAAAAGTTTATTTGACACAATTTCAGAGGTCTCAGTTCATAAATGGTCAGCTCCATTGCTCTGGGCCCGAGGTAAGAACATCATATGGAAGGATGTGGTGGACATAGTCATCAGGAAGCAGATAGAAACTTTGCTTACCAGGGACCAAATATATATCCCTGTGACCCTCCCCAAGCCACATCCTACCTGCCTACAGATACCACCGAGTTAATCCATCCAAGCAGATTAACACACTGATGAGGTTAAGGCTCTCATAACCCAATCATTTCACCTCTAAACTTTCTTGAATTGTCTTACACTTGAACTTTTTGGGGATACCTCATATCTGAATCATAACAACTAAACATAGGCTACAACTAATTCTCAGGATCTGTGAAGATGTTTCTTGGGGACTGAAACTCTTTTTTATAGTAACACTGGACAAATCCAGAAAAGTTTTACCTACATATATTCTAAGGGAAAAAAAATGCCACAAAAAAATCTCTAACCACATTCAGTAATCTTATTTTTAGTGGATTACTGGAAATATATCTAAGTTGCAGGATTAAAACAAATGAGTAATTGTATCAATTACAAGGCAATATGATTATCAGTATAATATTATAAAGATAAAAATATAAAACCAAAAGTTAGAAAAACACAACAATCTTAAAGTTTGATTTAGAAAAAACAGTATGAATGCATGGTATATTTTTCCCTTTAATAATTGTAATTCTTTCCACTAAAAACATCTAGAAATTGTGACAATTCAATGGAAATAAGCAAGAAATGGAGCCTTCTTGTGTCCCCTTCAAGACACTATCTACATCATAAATTCTTTTGTGACTGTCTTTTTAAATCAACTTCATGTTTGGGTGATACATCTACATTGTTACATGAGCATTTAGTTTGTTAATTCTCTTTAAATGTAGTATTCTACTGTATGAATATACTGATAATAACAGACAGATGTGAATGGTGGGGACATGAGGTTAAGAGAATAATTCTATAAACTGGACCTACTGTGCTGACCCTCACATCCTTCTTTTAAAAAGCAATGTACCTGTGGCCATGCCTGACAGGATATGTTGCATTCGTTAGCAAATAATTTGTTATCTGTAGGAGAAATGCATACCAAAAGACTCTTCCTGACTGATAAGAAGAACACACTACCCTGAAGGGTGATTTTTGTAACCTTTATACAAATCCACATTCCCAGGACTCAAGGAGACAGGATAATTAAAAGCAAAGCCAACAACCATAAAATCTGTAAAAATAAGTTGGGAGGGGGCTGGGGTTGTGGCTCAGTGCAAGAGCACTCACCTAGCACCTGCGAGGCCCCTGGTTCAATCCTCAGCACCACATAAAAATAAATAAATAAAAAACAAAGGTACTGTGTACAACTAAAAGAAATAAATATTAAAAAAAATAATAAGTTCCAACCAGAACTGGTCAGCCTAGGCCAAAATGACCCAGAATTGCCTTGGATCTCTAAAATGTCATTATAAAATTAAAATCTCCCCTCCGTGGGACAATACCATGTGCATGGGGACTTGGAACATCTGAAGCAATCCTGCAAGTCAAGAGAGGTAGATCTAAGTAGGACTATCCTGAAACCTTCCTGGAACCCTTTATAAACCTGGAATGCAGATGGTTCATGCCAATCCTCTCTTCTCTGATCTCTCCCCTCTTTCCCTTGAGTGTCTCCCCTTTGCCCCTTTCCTATCCCTTCTAATAAACTTATGCCCGCCACTCTGAGCAACTCATCTGAAATCTTTCTGGCATGATTGTAAGAACTGGTGAGCAAGGAGATCTATGGTGGCTTAGGCTCCTCAGATAGCCTTACTCTGTCACAATACCACAATTTTTCTTTTTTACTATTTATGGACCCTTCTTCTCATTCCAATTTGGAATACTACAAATAGAGCTCCTATTCTTTCTGCATGTCTTTTGTTGAATCTGTGATATATGTATAGGAGTAAGTAGATGGATGAACACGGGTAAGGGGATGGTGAATGAACAGGACGCACTCCATCTTGAATGATGAAGATCACTTCACCCTGGGTGATGGAAAACTCTGCTCATTATCCTAATCTTTCAAAGTCAGCTACTACCATCTTAAATCTAAATAAATCAGGTATAACCAGCTTAAAGGACTTACCAACTTTGGGGCATTTGCAAAGAACTGAGGCACTGTCCTTTGGGTGATCCTGGGTCCATTACAAAATCATTTACATTGTGGTTTTAACCCCCCTGATCACCTTGTAGGGTTCTCTTAGGGACTGAAGAGAAATTTTCCAACATGGTAAAAATCAGTGCAGATGGACTAAGCCATTCTGGGAAACTGCAGTAACTGCCCCAAATACATAAAACATGAGGAGGGAGGTTTCCAAGACCAAATATAAAAACCCACCACATGGAAAATTCCAGACTGCTTTTTCTCTCGGACTGGCCAACTCCATGTTCCCTGAAGTGTACTTTCACTTCCTAAATAAGCCCTTTTCAAAGCTTTTTCTATCTATGTCTCCCAACTAAGATCTTTCTTAGGAGAAGACAAGAACTGAGGAAGCTATCACCTGATAACATATATAATGCATTTTTCTTCAACAGATGGAACATATGCTATATGTATGATCGCATGTACATATATGTAGGAGTGAATATTTTCAACACTAGTAAATATTGCCAACTAGCCAATGAAAACAATCAAACATTCATCTTACATTTTCAGTTAAAACTGGATTTCACATTAACAAAATAATTGGTAAAAGAAAGTTCTTATATTGAGAAAGATTCTAATAAATGAGAAAATAAGAGTCAGAAAATGACCATTTTGCAACCCCTATCAACAAAACGGACATACCTTTGGGTAAAGGGCAAAAGAAAACTTTAAAATGCATGGATCATGGTAAAGATGCCTAGGCCAAACTATCTTATTAGCATACTAACATGGTGGTTGAATAAAGATAGCACATACTTCCTCCTGTGATTCAAAATGAGTCTCATCATGAAACACTCTTGCTAGAGTAATTGAACTTAATAAAACCACTAGATCTAACTACTGCTTACCAGAAATACAGGGAAAGAGGAATCTTTAATGATACCAAGAAAAAGCAATCAGATGAACTCAGAATATGGTAAATCCTAAGGAAAATTGATTTGGTTACTCCAAAGAATTAGTAGCATAAAAAATTGAGTGGGGGACTTTTCTTCACATTTAAGCATAGCAAAAATTCCAGCATATGGACTGAAGGATATGGAAGATGAGAATCCCCAAGACAGTGTGACCCAGGAAGAGGGAGGGAGGAAGAAGGCAAACCTTTGATCCTTCTTCCCCATTAAATCTTTTCCCAGGGACAATACAATCCCTGGGAAGGAGGCAAACTTCAATCCTAAATTGGCAGTACCTAGAAAGAGGGCAAACATTGATCCTTCTCCAATAAATCCTTTTCCAGTGACAATGAAGCCACACATTAATCCTGTCCAAGTGACAATACAATGATCCCAAAGGAGAAAGATAAGCACTAAGTGTTGAACTCTGGACCGTCCATCCTTTCCCAGTAATAATGAGTTTCAAAATTTTTACAACCTTTTCCTAACTGCCCAAACTGGCACATCTTGCCAAAGTCACCAAAGATTAAGTCACCCCTCATTGTAACCTATAGAAGCACAGACTGCTCTTATAACCCAGAGCCATTTTCTACTGAGAAAGTGAGCCCCTCCAATGCCTGACCAGTTGACTCCACTGTTGAATAAAAGGGGTTGCTATCTGTGAGGTCTACTCCTGTTTTCAGTTATTTTTGCACTTTAGGTAGTTCTTACTTCTTAAATAATTTAAGAATATTATTTAAATAATAATTTAAATATTTTTTTGACAATTAGAGGTATATCAATATAATCTGGGTATTAGATGATATTAGAAAACTTACATTTTTCTAAAGTATAGAAAAGGGTTTTTTAGTGATAATCCTCATTGTTTACCAAAACAATTAAAAGTGCATTTTGTTGTATTTACCAGAAAAATTATAAGCTTTATACTATGTCTTTAAAATATTTCAACTTATTAAAAAAGTAGTCTCATGAAAATTAAAGGGAGGCCAGTACAGTGGAAAAGAAAATCAAGGGGAGGGAAAGAGGAGGTTCTGGTGAAAAAACTGATCAAATAATATTCTATTATATGCATGTATTATGCATGTATGAATGTGTAACAACAAATCCCACTTTTACATATAACTGTAGTGCACTAATAAAGTTTTAGAAGAAAAAACAAAAAAGTAGGAGAGAGAGATGAGATTGGCAAAATAGCATTCGTTGCTGAAGCAGGCTGTACATTGGTATTTGTTATTATTCTTTCTACCTATGTTGAACAATTTCCATGATAAATATATTTTTTAAAACTTTAAAATAAGGTTCCTCAAGGGATATAGGGTAAAATTTGTGTTTCAGTGGAAAATTATGCATTATGTAGATACTAGATGACACTTCTGGGGTTATTGGATTGAGATTCTAATCAAGTTATTTCACGACTCTACAAATTGTAGATAACTGGTGGCAAGGGGGCAAATAATTCCTGTTTAAGAACATGCAGATTCTGTCCTGCCTGGGCCCAGATCTTCCTCTCTCACTGGGGAAGCAGTTCATTTTGTTTCTATTGGCACATTCAT
The DNA here is from genome assembly GCF_048772815.1 of Callospermophilus lateralis. Lineage (NCBI taxonomy): Eukaryota > Metazoa > Chordata > Mammalia > Rodentia > Sciuridae > Callospermophilus > Callospermophilus lateralis. The sequence goes on from NC_135320.1 coordinate 27,178,373, forward strand.
TTCAACATTCTTTGCTCCATATAAATGGGTACGTTTTAAAATTTCTTCTTTGAAGTTGGCATAACACCTGCCTGGTTTCCTCCTTATGAATGGAAAAAAATCTTTAACACATGTTCATAGTTTTACTATTTTTTGAAAATGTTATCTTTTAAAAATAAATAAATATTTATTTATGTCTTTTCTAGGGATCTGAAAGCAAATAAATTGTAAATTACTATGTGTGGATGAATAATTAATCATTAAATAATTTTAGAGACACTTGTAAGCTAGTTGCAAATATTTTGAACTAATTTTTCCTTACATTTTTGCTTTTATTTCTTGATAAAATTTCGGATGGTTAATCTTGGTTGTTGGTTTGACTGAACTGCCTCAAAAACTGGTGAAGTACACTTTTGGGTGTGTCTGTAAGGTGTATTTCCAGAGATGATTGGCATGTGGGTTAATGAACTTAAACCTGAATGTGGGTAGCACTCTCCAATAGCCTGGAGGCTCAGATGGAACAAAAAATGGAAGAGGATAAATCTCATGCAAGCTTGATTTTTCTTGACTGGATATGTTTTTCACTGCTGCTATCAACTTCAGACATCAAATTACCAATTCTTCAGCTTTTGAACTCAGACTCACACCAGTGATTCTCCAGGAAGCTTCATGGCATTTAACTTTGGACTGGGGCTACATCATTTGTCCCTCTTTTTCTGTGGCTTCTGTTTTGTGGAGTGAGCACCTTCCAGTTTCCTTAGCTCTGCAGATCATAGATGGCCATTGTGGGACCATCCAGCCTCTGTCTGGGTAGACCAGTCTAATAAACTGCCTTTTATATGTACATTCCATTGGTTCTATTCCTCTAGAGAACCCTGACTAATACCATTAGTTCCAGAAACCCCTTTGGAATTGTTTATTTTCTTTTTTTGTGTGTGTGATACTAGCTATTGAACCCAGGGGCACTCTATTACTGAATTATACCGCAGCCCTTTTTTTATTTTTATTTTGAGACACAATCTCACTAAGTTGTCCATTCTGGCCTTGAACTTGGGATACTCCCACCATTGGAATTATAGGTGTAGGCCTCTACACCTACCCTTTGAAATATTTATACCAGTGACCTATATGTATTTTCACTAAGTGTGAGTCCTCACAGTGTATAACATGAACATAACAAATTTCAAAACACTTCAAAACAGAACTAGCATCTTTTGAAAATTTATTGCAAGAATTCAAGTTTTTTTAAATAGATTTAAGAAACATTGTCAAAAGATAGCACATCTTCATCAGTTACCAGAAGTAATCAAGTTTAAATGTAAAAGTGCCACCTTGTATGTCTACGCCACCATTTCTCCATTTTTTTCCCCTTAATGATGTACTTTTTTTTTTTTATAAGTGGACTATCTGCCAACATTGAAATTACTTCACATTCTAATTATAAGTCTCTACTATTTCCACTGCCATTTCTTTGTGTGGTATTTAGGAGTCACCTGTCACAACCATCTGGACTCAAGTTGGCTCTAATTTTAACAAGTTTAATGACAATCAATTGATATTTTTTGTGCATAAATAACAACTTTGGATTCCACATTCACATTATGGCACACTTTTTAAAAAGGATACTTAATTAGATAATGCCTTTGGTATATCTTACTGAAATTTCTACCTAAATTTCCGGAAGAAGATGCTATTACTAAAAACAAGTTAGAGGTTGTTTTTGGAAAAAAAAACAAACAACTTTTTCTTTAAGAGAAGGAATCCTGCTATATGAACTCTCTCAGTATTACTTTTAAACACTTAAAACTGCCTGAGAAGACTGGCTTCTCTTGTCTTGTTAATCATTCAGAGTTCCAAATGGTACTTTTCTTCTTGTCCTTCCCTTCTCTTTCACCTAGCAAATGCTCCCAATGCATCCACTGAGGCCAAGCTGCTAGGGAGTCAGGTAGTTCTCCTCTATGCTCTCACAGAGTGAGAATTCTTTCAGACACTATTCACATTGACTTATCAACCTTTACTAACTTCCTCTCATTCCAAGTATAAACCAATGCTTGGAATCCCCATCATTCATTTATGCTAGCTTATTCACTGGCTTCTGATTACCTCCTTTACTGATATTCCATCTCCTCCCTCAGAATCCAAGACAAAGCCTGTAGCCCTTTAATCCCAGATACCCTCCTTCTCTCAGTTGTTTGATAACTGAAGACACTTAAATTTCCTGCTTCATTTGGTTTCTGTTCTGCATGGATCACCATCTTTATACCATCTTTACTGACTTACCTTCTTTATTGACTCCCACTCCCCCACAATAACAAAAACTCCCCCAAAGCAAGAGTTTTGTCTGTTTTGTTCACAGGAGTGTCACCAGCACCCACAGTGGGCCAAGGTCTGTCTTTTTTTCTTTTTTCTTTCTTTCTTTCTTTTTTTTTTAATCCCTTTATTTATTTATTTTTATGTGGTGCTGAGGATTGAACCCAGGGCCTCCCATGTGCTAGGCGAGTGCTCTACCGCTGAGCCACAAATGCAGCCCCCAGCCTAAGTTTTTCTTTAATGAATGAAATGCCAGCTTCCATCACCATCCTCTGAATTCCTCAAAGGCAAGGATTTGATTTTGTTTTTGCAAGTCTAGCATTTTCCTGTCACATATTGTACATTCAATAAGAATTGGGGCTGAGGCTGTAGCCCCAGCGACAGAGCACTTCTCTAGCATGCATGAGGAACTGGGTTCCATCCTCAGCACCACATAAAAATAAACAAATAAAATAAAAGCATTCAGTCCATCTAAAACTACCAAAAAAAAAAAAAAAAAAAGACTTAGTTTTATGAATACCCTATTGGGAAGACAGGCCAATTCCTGGGTAGTTTTAAGCAGAGAGAAATCAAGTAACAACTGGTCAGATTTCTGCCTCAGTTCCAGGCCTCCTGCTCCCTGCCTAAGATCCCATAGATTCTATCATATTAGGCCACTGGACACACTAGTACAACTGCAGACGTACTTGCAGGTGAGTGGTTGTGGAGTTTAACAGAATAGGTTTATGGTGTTAAAAAAAAAAAAAAATTCTCCCCATTTGCTAGGCGTTTATTTGTATATGACACTAGCAGGGCCAGGTGCCAAGAATTCAGACGGGTTTCCCTGGACTGGGAGGGAAGAAAGGGGAGGAGCCTGTTATGGTGGCTTTGTGGAACTGCATTTTTGAAACAATGTTGTAATACAGTTTCAGGCGCCATATGGAAAGACTAGGACTCAGGAGCGGCAGGGCCCTTAAGTCGGTTGTTCTAAGACTCTTTCCAGCTGCAAGATTCCAGGGAGGAAGGAATGAAAAAGAGGGAGGGAGGAGAACAAAAGGTCCTCTGACTGTTGATTTTTTAAACCTTCCAAGTAACTTTTGGACAGCGTGCTCTTGACTTTGAACACACCAGTGATTTCCCTCAGGAGGAAGGGCTCGAATTACTACTTCAAACTACTGAAGACCTGTTGAGCCCGCACGGGGACACTACTGGGATTCCTTTAAGAGGCAGCTCTCACCCTCCCACGGGCCTGGTGGCAAGGCCCCAGGAGAGTTGTGCGCGGGTGGGTGTGCGCTGGGCAGCGGCCAACAGAGGAGGGGCTGAGGGTGGCGCGGGGCCGGCGCTTTTCCCCCCCGCCGCCCTGGCAGCGGCGGTGGCCGCCACTGGGATGGCAGAGATGCGGTCGGGGCTGCCAACCGGGCTGCAGCTCAGCGCGCTGCCGGACCACTCGCCGCTGCTGCAGCCCAGCCTGGCGGAGCTGCGGCGCCGAGCCCGGGAAGAGGGCACCTGGTTCGCGCCGCTGCCGCTCACCGATTCCTTTCTACTGCGATTCCTGCGCGCCCGGGATTTTGACCTGGACCTGGCCTGGCGGGTAAGTGCTGCGCTGCGCCTGGCCAGCCGGGCTGGGCGTCTGTGACTTCACCTGGATCCCTGCGGACGCTCCGGCTGCCGGCAGGACCCGCAGGATCCTAACGCACCAAGCGTGGGCGCTCCCTGCGGCTGTAGATCTTCCAAAAAATCGCGCGCATATCCTTCCAGTTCTTTGGAGTTAGTGGAAAGGGGGAAACTTAAAAAGTGTTGGAGCCCTCGGGGGTAATGGCAAGCACTGGAATTCGACCTAGATATGTCTCCTGAGCCGGTCAAGTTTTGGGGGAAACTTTATGCCTTCCTCTCCCCGGGAGAAATCCTGTGATAGTAAAGTAGAAGCAGGTATCTCAGACTTGTCACATCTGAGCAGAAAAACTACTTGTGGCGAGGAAAATGATATTGCCGGGAAAATTGGAGATCCGAAGCCATACCCTAGCAAACTAGTATTATTAATAGTAATATTTAAATGTCAAGACAGTAAAGCAGCCCGGTATATTTTTGAACCCAGGGAAACGACGGGGCGGTTCTTTTATGTTCCCAAGTGTGTTAGACCAGTTTGAGAGAAAGGGTGGTGAAAAGACCGAAATCAGAGATGCGACCTTGAATTTGTTACTTGGGGTTCATTGTCCTTTATCTGTTAAATAACGGTGAGAACCTTTATCTTGTTGATTGATTGTGAGGATTGAACATTAATCAGTTTAACGGTTAGAACAAGATGTGCCCAGTACAGTGCCAGGCACATGGTAAGCACTAAGGAATTGGATGGGATCTAGCCCATTTTCTGAGTGCCTTGCTCAATGTCGTTCTGCACGTTGGGAACAGGGAAGTCAGTCCAAGAACAGAATTTAAATGTGCCTCATTGAGGTTGTTGTTGTTGTTGTTGTTGTTTTTCCCTTGTTTTAAGTAAAAATTTTTTATTGAAAAAAGTAAATAGTGAAAATACTGCAGATAATACAAAATAGCAAAAAGTGCAAAACAAGTTTTTAAAAGTAACTTTCTGAAGGGAAAAATTTCTTTACCCTCAATACCCAGGGACCATGTCTGTCATCTGTCTGTTTACCTTTTCAGCCATGGCCTATATTCACATAAGCAGGTGCATGCGTGTTCTGCCTTTCTTACCTGACTTATCAAGGGAGTCGTCTCATATGACCATGTACACATACATCTTGCTTATTTTGGAGCTGCTGTTATGCCATAAAATGGGTATATTACATATTAACTAGTCCTCTGCTTTCCGATGGGATTTTACCAACTGATGCCAGTGCTGCCTTGCACGCTGTTCAGTCTTTCAGTGATTCTCTTTTTTGGACTCTTAACTGTTTGCCTAGAGTACACAAGATGCAATAAGCAAGGTTTCTGTGGTTTCTTCCATCATCAATGGTGCATCTGGTATATCTTCATGCTTCCTCTGGTGAATAAATAGGGACACACCCTTATTGAATAAATTTAGGTGGGGAAATTGCTGGATGGAATAAGAAGTACATTTTTTTCAGTCTTGAGGAATATCACAAATGGCTTTCCAGAGGGTTTGCACCAATTTTATCACTTTCATATTACATAGTGAGATTTTGTTTGTTTGTGGTATTGAGGGTTGAACCTAGAACCTCACACATAAAAGCAAGTACCTTACTCCTGAGCAATATTCCCATTCTGTCTTTAAAAAAACTTTATTTTGAGATAGGTCTTGCTGAATTGTTGAGGCTGGCCTTGTATTAAAAGACTCTGGAGTAGCTGACATTACAGGTGTGTACTTCCATGACTGGCTGAGAAATGGCTTGTCATGGTTATAACAATATGCATGCACTTTGAGGGTAATTTTTTTGTGTGTGTGTGTGTGGTGCTGGGGATTGAACCCAAGGCCTTGTCATGCAAGGCAAGCACTCTACCAACTGAGCTATATCCCCAGCCCTGAGGGTAATCTTTAATATAGCTAACCTTTAAAAATTATTTTTTACTTTAATTGCCTGTTTGCCATTTGTTCATTTTTATATCTTACTGATTCATATCTGTATATCAAAGTATCTGTGTATCAAAGAAAATAGTTCTTTGTCCCAGTTTGATGCTTGTCTTTTGACATTATCATGCCATTTTCTTTCAGGAAGACTTTAAATTTTTTTTTATGATGATCAAATGCATCCATTGATTGTTTTTTGGTTGCTCTGTGTTCTTGCTTTTGATGCTGACAATTGAACCCAGGTAGGGCCTCATGAATGCTGAGTACCTGAGAGCTACACCCTCAACCCCGACATTTGGGTTTTAGAAACTCTTCAATCCAGAATTTTCCCAAGAAATGATGGCTTCTCTCTCTCTCTTTTTTTTTTTTTTATGTTGGCGTGGTTGATCTATTGAGATTTATTTTGCTGTTAGGACTAAAGTAAGAATACAGTTTTCTTTATTTTCATGAAGTTCAATGGTTAGGCAAGTGTACTGACATCCTGAGTAACAAGCTAATGTGTACTCAGCAGCAACTGAAAATGAAGATATTTAATTTTAGTTCTTGTGAGGAGTGCAGTTTAAATGAGGTATTGAACATATATGTTTGGAGATAATGAATAATAAAAGGTGTGTTGGCTGATTTTTAGTTTTGCTGTTTTTTTTTTTTTTAAGAAGTAATGTCTAAGTAGAAAAAGAAGTAAAATTTAACTTCATCCTCTGTGACTTAGGTATTCTTCTGTCTCATTTCACTGAATGGTTTTTATTACACTGTGCCCTTGAAGAACTGGCTAGCAGGACTATGTCCAAATTCACTGGACACTAATCAAGTTTCTGTCTGTGACCTCTTTGTCTTAACTTTTCTGCCAACTGGAAAGGAAAGAGGAAAGAGTAAAAATGTGAAACTGGCTTTTAATTTTCCCTCACAGTGGCAGTTAATTTAATTCAAACTCCATATTCATAATATATAAGCCCTACAGTTTTTGTAGGAAGAAACCTTGAGAATTGCACTGGTTATGATGAAATTTCTCATTATTCTAGCATTTGTATTTGAAGTTATAATGAATTAATAAATTTTTGTAATCCTCATAACTAATATGCTTGTGAAATGCTGGGTACATTTTAAAGAAGTATTTGCATTATTTTTTCATGTTAGAAGAAATTGAGGTATAAAAAGTAATTGTCAAAAATCATGAACCGATTAAGTGGAGCAGAGATTTGAAGTTGGATAGAACTCAGGAGGGCCTATGCTGTCAGATATACGCACTAGCCCTTTTGGTTTAAAACAATGAAAAAAAAATCCTCAGTTCTTCTGTCTTACAAATCCTTACGAATTTCTGTCTTTTACAAGTGAATAGTCCAGTTCTTTCTATTTTTGATTCCTGCTGTTATAGCTTGAGTAGTTTGTGCCCTCCAAAACTTGTATTGGAGTTTAAACCCCAATGTGAGGAACTTAATCAGAGTATGGTGTTTAAAGGTAAGGCCTTTGGGAAGTATTTGAGATTCTCTAAAATCATCAGGGGGTTCCCCACAACAGAATACTGATGGCTTATAAGAAGACAGCCTGCTATTCCAGAGGCCTTGACAGGAGGATCTCAAATTAGAGGCCAGCCTCGGCAACTTAGGCAGACCTTGTCTCAAAATAAACTAAAAAGAGGACTGGGATGTATTTTAGATATCGAATGATCCTGGGTTCACTTCTAGTTAAGAAGAAGAAAAGGAGGAAGAAGAAGAGGAGCAGGAGGAGGAGGAGGAGAGAGGAGGAGAAACCAGTACCAGCAGCAAGAGAGAGAGACCACGGTGCACACACTTGCTATCTCTTGCCATCTGATGTTCTGTGCCACCTCGGGACTCTTGTCAGCCAGAACATCATCAGAAAATGTGGCCTCTAGGACCTTGGATCAGAACTATGAGCCAAAATAAACATCTTCTATTTATCACTTACCTAGTCTGTTATTGTTATTACCAACAGAAAACTAAGATATGGGATTTTTAAAATCCTTTAGTTATCTTCATGTTTACCCAAAGATTTTAAAACTTACAAAATTCCATGGATTCTCTGTGCTAATTTCCCTCTAAATGTAATTTCTGTTTTGAAACTTGCCAGATCACGTGTCAGTTTCAGTCTCTACTATGATCCTGAGAGTTATAATCCTTAAGTGAATATATAATTTCTCAGAACTTTACTTTTCTTATCATCTAATGGTCTTAGTTGCCAAGGTTGGCCTTGAACTTGGAATCCTCCTGTCTCAGTCTCTGGAATAGCCAGGCTCTCCCCACTCTGTTAAAGCCATTAGTATTCAACCATGGGGGTTCCACTCTGATGACCTTAGTTAATCCAGTAACTTCCCAAAGTTACCTTTCTTTGTACAGGTTGCAGAATCACATTGGTCATACAGTCATGTATATACATAAAGCAATAATAGTGTCTATTTTATTCTGCTGTCCTTCCGATCCCCCCGCAAAGTTACCTTTCAAGGTAGTTGTAGGAGGACTTGAAATTACTTCATTAGAACCCTGTAAGAGTGGCACAAAGACAATTATTTAAAAAATATGAGGAATCTTAATGATAAAGTATAGTTAAAACATAACACTGTAAATATTTTTTCACTTCTATTATTTTATTTATTTATTTTACAAAACATGCATGTTCCAATAATGAATATTCGTTTGCAGCCATATTTTTGTTATTGTGGACACAAAGTAGTTTGAGAACTGCTCAGTAATAGTTCATTTTTGGCATTTATGTAAAATATTTGCACTAATTGGACCTGTGAATTGATTTATCAGTAGAAGAGTAATAATCCAAGGTTTGGGTTTCGATTTTCCACTTTGCAAAAGTTAAGTGTCAGAGGAGTGAAAGTGATTTGTGCATCTTTACAGAAGTTAGTTTTTCAAGTATGTGGACATGATTTATTCATGCATTGATTCATTCTTTTGTTCAACACATATTTCCATCCCCTGGGAGCCAGCTATCTGCAGAGACCAATAAGCTGACCACTCTGCCCCTATTACATAAAAGATCCCTTCTAACAAAGCCACAACTTTTATCATTCCTCAGGAAATAAAGGCTTTATTTCTATATAGCTACTAATATTCTGTTTCTAGCATTTTGCTTGAATCAGAATTAAAAGACCTGCTTATATGTCTGAGGAAACTCTCAAAAAGTAATGAGCATTGTAAATTGCTGTTGATACCTCTTCTGATGCTCCTGAGGACAGGAGGAGGAAGGGAAATCCATCCCCTAGAACAGAATGAGCATACCAGAACCTACAATGTGCCTGTTGTTCTTACTACTTTTGGAAACTGATATTTAGGTCACCAATTATTTCTTGGTTGGCACACTGACTGACTTTTTTTTTTCCCCTTACCTCTTTGTTGCATTTAGCTCTCAGCAATGTTCTCTCTTCAAGTTAAGAAGAGTTTACTAATTGTGGAGATGAAAACGAGGGAGAGAGAGAGAGAGAAGGAGACAAGATCAGAGGAGGCGGGCCGGGTGATGCTGATGACTTAAGACACAGGGTTGCTCCTCCTCTCTCCCCCAGCCATTCCCAGCCAGGGACACTTTACAGGGCTCACAATTTTTACCTCTATTTTCTGTATTATTTGTAGTTTCTCCTCCAGATCATTACTGCTTTTTGTGATTATGGTTACTGTCTTTATTCTAATGCATTTCAAATATAAAATCTGTCTTTTCCTTTTTGTCTTAAACTGTGATTCCACATTGCTAATAGTTGTCTTTAAACTGAAAATAAAATACTTTTATTTTAGAAAAATTGAGAAGGATGAAAATTATAAAGAGGAAAATTAAAATATAATAATTTTTAAATATATCCTTGGCTTTAGTATTCTTTACAGTGCATTTGTTGATTGGCCATCTCTGGTGTTTATTTTGGGGTGGCAGGTGGTGGGGTGGGAAGAATGTAGAATTCCTTAAAAACATGTTTTGCCAAGATTTTTTTTAGCCAGGTATACTGTTCCTTGGGCTCTCTTAATTCAGTTGATTGATCTCTATTCTTAATTTTTTTTTTAAAAAAAACTAAAGGTGGTATTTCAGTCATCTTCTGCTGAGTAATAAAACATCCCAAAACTTCTTGCCATAAAGCACAACTATTTATTTGTGTTCTCTAGTTTGGGCAGAGCTCAGTGGGGATGCTTCATCTCTGCTGAACATGACACCAGATGGGAACTTGGTTAAGTGAGCCTAACCAGGATGACCTCTCACCTCCAGGGCTTCTCTCTATGTGAACTGTTTTCATTCAACAATCTTACATGGTGTCTGAGTCTCAAAAAACAAAACAAAACAAAACAACAAATTCAGAAGGTTCCAGGGTTTTAAACTTGGTGCTGTGTCATTTCCATCAATTTCTATTGGTCCAAGTAAAGTGTAAGGCCAACTCACACACAGATGGAGGAAACCAAATGGATCCCACTGCCTGCTAGAAGGAATGCATGTGTATACCAGGAGGGGAAGACGTGTTGGTAGCTGACTTCAGACACTATCTACTCTAGGTGGCAACTGAAAATTACTAGACTGAAAATTACTTGATGAAAAACTCCTATTACCTTAGACCCTTGATGATGGGAACTTGGGCTCTATAGAGCCATGTTATCATGCTCAGCTAAAAAGATACCCCAGATTAAAATCCAGATATAATGGATTTAATGGATGTCAAGGTTCATATAATGTCAAGGTTTTCCTACTGTTATCACAAAATGCTTACCAGGTGTACAATCTGTGGACAGTTTTAATTTTATTTTTCAGTTACTAAAAAACTATTATAAATGGAGAGCAGAATGTCCAGAACTAAGCGCGGATCTCCACCCTGGAAGTATCCTTGGCCTTTTGAAGGCTGGCTACCATGGAGTTCTGAGATCCAGGGATCCCACTGGCAGCAAAGTTCTTATTTACAGAATTGGTGAGTCACACACAACTCTTCTTCCCCCCACCTTCCACCTCCTCCTCCACCTCCTCCTCCACCTCCTCTCTCCTCATATTTTTCATTGATTGCCCAATAGAATGTTTTAGTGTCTATGTTTAAGAATTTAGGTTTCAATATATGTTTTTAGGTTTCAACCTCGGTATACTTTAGGTCTTAACATTTACCAAATATAAGAAAATGTTGGCAGTTTTGAGAAATTGGTGAAAATCCTACTTGTACTTTTCCAAACAGTCAACTGTATAAAATAAGAGAAAAGAAAAATGGGAAGAGCAATAGTGGGAAAAAGTGAAAACGCTCTTATAAAGTGTTTAAAAAATGTTTAGTAAGAAATAAAAAGAAAAAAAAAAAAGAATCCTGAACTATAAAATATAAGCCCCATGTATTCATAGATTTTGTCTGTTTATGTTCATTGCTGTGTCCCAAGCACTGAGCACAGGGCCTGGTACATGGAAAGCACTCATTAAATATTTGTGGAATGAGTGAGTGAATGACCAGTTCAGTAATGCCCAGGGCTGAGGAGCAAGGGACTCATTTCTCTGGATGGAGGAGGGTACAGTAGAGATCAAGAACCCCTGGGAATTGTTGCAGACATTTTATTCCATTAGCACCTTTTTATTTTCATGTTTTCTCTTTTTAATTACTAGGCATTCCTTGTTTTGTGAGTGGGTGCTTTATCCATTCAAGCTGCTACAACAAACTGTCATAGACTATGTGGATTAAAAAATAGAAAGTTATTTCTTACAGTTGTGAAGGCTAAGAAGTCCAAAAGGCATCAGCAGATTTGGTTTTGATGAGACCCTGTTTTCTGGTTCATAGACATTTTCTCACTCTAACCTCTACATCAGGGGCAAAGGTCTCTCTTGGGCCTCTTTTCATAAGGGCACTAATTCCATTTTTGAAGTCTATTACCCTCATGGCCTGATCGCTTCCCAAAGACTTCCCCACTAATATCATGACCTTGGGAGTTAGGATTTCAACATATAAATTTTTGTGGGGGACATAGATATTCAGACTACAGCATTTGGTGACCTACAACTTCTGTTGCCTGTTAAGTTCTGTGTATGATTTTAAAAGCCGGGTGAAAGGGAACTCTATAGCTCAGTTGAAAGGACAAATAAAACCAACTTTTTGTGAGCTGCATTTTATGAATTATCATCTTATAGAAGTTTCATCCTTTTTTCTTTCTTTTTTGAGATAGGGTCTTTCTGGGCTCTCTGGGCTAGCCTTGAACCTCAGGGGTTCAATCATCCCCCTGCCTCAGCCTGCCAGAGTAGCTGGGACTAGACAGGTGTGCTATGATATCCAGCTAACTTTTAAATCTTTGAAGAATTAAACTTTATGTATTTATATTTTCAGCCCGCTTAGAGATAAGATACTTGCCTATAATGAAAGCTTGGTATCTGGCAAAAGATATTATATTTAATTCTTGAAAGGGTATCAGATGATCTAATAGAATTATTCTGTTTTCTTTTTATTTATTTTTTTTGTCCCAGCTTGTTTGTAAAAAAAAAAAAAAAAAAACTGAGTTAATCGTTAAGCCATTATCTATAAAGCAGACATTAAAATGACCTTTCTGTTCTTTCATGTCTCCACTAGTGCCACAGGCTATTGAATGATTTGTCAATCGTAAGTTCCTTGAGCTCCTCAGGGATAGGGTTGCCAGTGTTCGTGTTTTATTTAGCAAAGAAACCTACATATTATAAGAATATAGGGTGCCCAGTCATATTTGAATTTCAGATAAAGAATATTTTTGAAGTATGCATGGGGCATAGTTGTGCTAAATAATTATATCATATTTATCATAAATTCAGCTTTAACTGTGTGTTCTATATTTTATCTGGCAAATCTATTAAGAGTTCCCAGGAACATAAAACTGAAATTCATAGCAAGGTTTTGGGCTCTGCAGTGCCTGACTGAATTCATTCTCTCTCTCTCTCTCTCTCTCTCTCTCTCTCTCTCTCTCTCTCTCTCGTCGCCACCCCCTATCTGTTTATGAGCCACCTGGGCAAAATAAAAAGTAAAAATGACATTTTGGTAGTGAGAAAGAAAACATGCTCTTTTGGTCATAAGTACTTCTTAAAGACTAGCCAGCACTATCTCATCAAACTTTCTATGATGATGAAATTATTTTATAGTAGCCACCAGCCACCTGTGGCTACTGAGCACTTGACATTGGCTCAGACTATTAAGTTAGTTGACTCAGAAATTTAGGTCATGAAAATATTTTGATCTGTAAACTTTACTTGGCTCATCACCCAGTGTCTGAAGGAGTATAGTATTTTTTGAGTTATATTTATTTTTCAAATGCTTACCACGAACCTGAGGGTTTTTAAAAGCAAGAGTAATCCCATTATACCCTCCCAAGACACTTTCTGATTATCTTTTCTCTTTCTAGATCTTGAGGGCTTTTTTGCTACTAGATGTTACCAATCAATACTTAAATCTGTTCAGGTTCAGTCCTCTAAAAATATACAAAAAGTCCTCCTCTATCCCACCCCTGCCCAGCCTCTGCCCCAGCCATCTTTCTTCCCAGCTCCCTCTCCTATTATAAGCTAGACTTGTTAAGCTAGGATGTTCACCATCTACACTTTCCAATCATTCCTTAGCCCAATGCTCTGGTTTCACTCCCACATCTGCTAAAAAGACATCAGTGATGTTTTCACCAAATCTCATGGACACGTTTAGTCTTATTTTACTTGACTTCCAACACAATGAGACATTTCCTCTTTTTTAAATATCCTGTTCCCTTGGCCTCTCTGATGCCACATTCTCCTTCAGCCTAATTGGTGGCTCTTGTCACTTCTTCTTCTTTTTCTCCGTCCTCCTCTTCCTCTTCTCCTCCTCTTGGTTTTCAGAATCCAAGGCCTCACAAATGCCAGGCAAGTACTCTACCAATGAGCCATATGCCCACCTGGCACCTTTTATGGAGATAAAATAGAAGCATTTTGAGCAGAAAAGATCCATAATTAGGAACATGTCAAACTGATGACTGTGAGTGGGGTGCAGTGGTGCATGCCTGTTATCCCAGAGGCTCTAGAGGCTAAGGCAGGAGGATCTTGAGTTCAAAGCCAGCTTAGCCTTGCCAAGTTGCAAGGCTCTAAACAACTTAGCAACACCCTGCCTCGGAAAAACAAAAAAGGACTGAGGGTGTATTCATTGGTTCAACACCCGTGCATTCAATACTTGGTACCAAAAAAAAAAAAAAAAAAAAAAAAGAAAAAGAAAAGAAAGAAAGGAAAGAAAATTGTTACAGTGAGAGATCCAAATGGATACAGCCAGAATAGGGATCTGGTTTTATGAACTGGATTCCCAAGGTTCACCTCATTCTTCAAATCCTGAAATTCCTTTTACACTGGCCTTAGTCTCTGCTATATATGATACTTTATCTCTACCTTAACAGAGAAAAACTTGGATGTAAGACAATCAATCCCTCTATTAGATTGCCATCTAAGTAACAACTCCCAGATTTGTATCTTCACCCCCATCTTCTCTTTGGGGATCCAGTTCATGTGACCAGCTCCTTATTCTAGCTTTACACTTTTGGATGTCTCACTATTACCATTTTGACATGTTCCTGCTTATGATCTTTTCCACTCAAAAGGCTTCTCTTATATCTCAATGAATGGTACCACCATCCTACCCAATTGCCCATACCAGAGACTTTGCCTTTTGACTGCTTTACCATTACTTCACATTATGAATAATTTTTCATTCATTCTGTTAGGCACTCCATCAATCTTCAGTCTGAAGACTTCCATCATTTTTCAGCTATGGAAAAAAATTTCTCTATGGTTACTATTCTTTTGTTTCATGTTCTTTGTATTTGCTTTCTATATCTTTATTAGCAGGATATTGAAATTTCTAGGTTTACCTGCATTATCGTTTAACTTGTATTCATACTCATCAACTCTTGTGTACCAAATTGAAGAAGACTCCTCAAGTAGATCTTCCAAACCACTTCCAAACCACTTACTGGTTCTGTCTATCATTTGTTCCATCAGGTTTCACCTGATTTTAAAAAATCTTTGCCTGTTCTTAGAATAATAGCTTGCAATATCTTCTCCCTGGCAGTTTTATGTTTCTTTGAATGTCTCTACCTTTCTTAACCTTACCTCAAGCTTTGTTGCCTTTATCTACTGAGATTGGCTCATCTGTTCTTTGCATGTACATGAAAAATTTTTGACAGATGCATATTTTTTTTTAAAATTATCTGCTTGCCAGTCAATTATTTTCATTTCTGCCTGCTGTGGCCTGTCCCAGGGATGAAAGGGGACGGGTGAGACATATGGACAAGAAATGTCAGTTCCTGTTTTCAGCACAGGTTCCCCTTGTTTTCCCTGGGCATGGGCAGTTACCTGGGTGTGCATCTAGCTGGCCATTTCCTCAACACTTCTTTCCCAAGCTCACATTTCCTGCTTAGGCCTGTAGGGACATGCCTCTGCTTTGGGCTGCTTCTCACTGAGAGTTGAGAGGATTAACTTGTCTGTCTGCTCCTCCTGCATTTCTCATAGCAACCTCTTCAGTTACTATGGGGCCCTACCTGCTCTTCAGAATCCAGGCCCTCGGTTTTCCCTTCTCCAACATCTCCTAGCTTGTAGCATAGCCACAGGTGTTCCCATTTTAAGACACAGCTCTCTCCTGCATGTGAAGCCTTTGACAGTCAAATCCAGCCTGCAAGAATTCTTTTTTTCCCATGCTTTTAAAAATCTTTTCTTTGCCAGGGATTTCAGTAGGGAGGAAATAGATAACCTTGGCCCTTAATTTAACGTTATTCAATATTCATGATCCCTTGTACATAGAATTAGTTTCCCTTTGTAAATCTCTCTGGTTCTTTATACAATGTTGAGATATGATACCCTCTTTTTTTTTTTTTTCCAGCACAATGGGACCCAAAAGTTTTTACAGCTTATGATGTATTTCGTGTAAGTCTAATTACATCTGAGCTTATTGTACAGGAAGTAGAAACACAACGGAATGGAGTCAAGGCTATATTTGATCTGGAAGGTTGGCAATTTTCTCATGCGTTTCAAATTACCCCATCTGTAGCCAAGAAGATTGCTGCTGTACTTACTGTAAGTGAATATTTTAACTCTTAGGTATCATACTTCCAAATGCTAGAGAGAGAGAGAGAGAGAGAGAGAGAGAGAGAGAGAGAGAGTGAGTTAAGTTTATGATGTGATAGGTACTTTGCTAAGTGTTTCATATGCACTACCACATAATGCACATGCTGGGCCTATGACATCAAATCATTATTTTCTCCATTTTACAAATTAATAAACTCAGTTAAAGAAGTGGCATAGCAATGCCCAGGTACACAGTTTGACAGTTTGTCAGCAGTGAAGTAAAGTAAGCTTTTTTCAGTCCTGGTAATCAGTATGTACAGGTCATGTTTGTAACCACTACTTCTCCTATCTAGAAAGATAGTAACTGCAGCATCAATTTTTTTTTTTTTTTTGATAGTACTAGGAATTGAACTCAGGGGCACTTTACCACTAAGGTACATCCCCAGCCCTTTAGTTTTTATTTTTAATTTGAGACAGGGTCTCATTAAGTTGCTGAGGATGGCCTTGAACTTGTGATCCTCCTGCTTCAGCCTTATGAGGAGTTGGGATAACGGCACGCACTACGTAGCACAGTATCATTTTTTTTTTTTTTTTTTTAGAGAGAGAGAGAGAGAATTTTTTAATATTTATTTTTTAGTTTTCGGTGGACACAACATCTTTATTTTATTTTTATGTGGTGCTGAGAATCAAACCCAGCTCCCCGTGCATGCCAGACAAGCATGCTACTGCTTGAGCCACATCCCCAGCCTTTTAATAGTATCATTTTAAATAGATTTTTTAATAATATTTACTTTTTAGGTGTAGATGGACACAACACAATGCCTTTATTTTTATGTGGTGCTGAGAATAGAACCTGGGTCCCGCCCGTGCTGACCCACAATCCCAGCCCAGAAGAAAATTCTTTAAAAATTATTTGTCCAGAAATAAGAAAATGGTCACTTAAATGGTGGTATATCCATTTGATGGATCATTATAACAGTATTAAAATGCATGATGACCACAGAAAAAATATTATAACAATGAAACATAACAGTATACAAATTATTTAGGGAGCCTATTAGCAATTATATTTAAAGTAAAATTATACATATAAAAAGAACCTGGAAGAAAAAAAAACAAATTAATAACACGTCTCTAAAAGCTAGACATGAAAAAGAGCTTTGCATTAAAAAAGAAGAAAAGAAAGAAGAAAGGTCTGTGTATTGACCATATAACTTTTAGATAGGGAAACTATTGATGAGTTTTTTTTCTTTCAACTCTTAACTTTTTAAACCTTCTAAATAAGCCTATATTACTTTGATGCTAAAGATGTATACCAGTACCTAAAGTGTGTGTTATGTTTTCCAATTTTTATGAACTTTTGATTACTTACCTCTCAAAAAAATGTTGGCAAAAAAGTTAAATTATATTTGTCCAAATTAGTCATTGGTTCCCTAAGAAAATATCTCTGTGTGATGGGGAGAAGGGATTTCTAGTGAAAAAGCGTTAGTATTTTATAGGAAAACTATTAAATATTTTAATACTTTGCCTGTTGCTTGTTTAAGATTTTTCTTAATCTAGTGAGAGTGAAGTATCAATTAGACTTTTGTGTTGCTGGAATAAATAATTTTGGAAACAAAATAACACCGTAAGTACTGCTGTAAATTTGGAAAGTGTTTAAAGAAGAGGCTTGTCTTAGGAACATAATTGCAATATTAATTTGTGTTTCATTAAGATGATTTTTTTCTTTATTTTCCAAAGGATTCCTTTCCATTGAAAGTTCGTGGCATCCATTTGATAAATGAGCCAGTAATTTTTCATGCTGTCTTTTCCATGATTAAACCATTCCTGACTGAAAAGATTAAGGAACGAGTGAGTAAAACACATTCAAGTTACTATTTTTCTACATCAAATATTCCAACCTTTTTCATTTAAGGATCGATTTATTATCTCCCTCCACACCCACCCACCCTCTCCATTAGTTCAATATTTTGAATATTTATTTATCAAACCAACTATTTTCGTAAATTAAAAGGATATTATAAGTCCTTGGGAAAACTGGGTCACTCATACATCCCTGGCTCCATTGCAAAATGATATATTCCCGGTAGAGGGCAGTGTGACTGCAGTTATCTAAATCACAACCGTAGCACTTTTGGGAATTTATCCTACAGATATGTCTGTACATAAACAAATTATATAGAAATATTCATTGCAGTAAAACATTGAAAACTGCCAAGTATTCATCATTAAGAAACTGATTTTTAAAAAAGCTATGATACATTTATACTAAGGAATGCAACAAGTTTTGCAGGATGTATTGTAAAGTGAAATGCACAAAATGAAAAAGAGTGTTGATGATATGCTATCTTTTTTTTTTATAAAAGGGAGAGAATAAGAATAGGTCCTTATTTTGTACAAAATTATACTAAAAAGATATGTAAGAAAATAAGTTCTCACCTACATTGAATAGAATAGAGGTGTAGTAGCCAAGCATAGATGAGGATAGGGTTGATAGCAAGACATCTCACTGTGTATCTTATGCATATTTTTCTTCCTTAATTTTCTTTGTTTGGATTGAATCCAGGACCTTGTGCATGTTATACACTCAGTTACATCCCTGCGCCAAAATTGGTATTTTTCTTAATTAAATATGTGTAACTGAAAACCACAGTATCTGACATATAGGACTTTATGTTATGTGAATTAAAGCAAAAAAAATGTGATTTTTTTAGCATATCCTTCAGAGCTTTATCTCAGATGGATATCTAATACTTTTTAGAATTTTTGAAAGGTTGAAAATGGAATCTGAGTTCTCAAGAAAAACAACCACTCTTCTACATTAATCTGTAGAGAATTCTGAAATATTTGATTTAGGGTATTGCTATGTTGCCCAGGTTGGTCTTCAATTCTTGTGCTCAAGTTATCTTTCTACCTGAGCTTCCAGAGTAGCCCCAATTACAGGTCCCATCATGCCACTGTGTGTGACCACCAAGTATTTTTAAAGTCTTAGACAAATTAAATCTCCAATTATTTAAATATAATGTGACACCATGGATTATCATGCAATGTTTGAATTTTAGAAACTATATTCTTTCATTTTAAGGAAATGTAACATTTTGTACCTGAACAGAAAACTATGACCGTAGAGCTTATTTATCTGGTGGGTATTTCTATTTTTCTTCAAGAACCACCCCTCAATTATCTGCTTTAGTGATGATAGCTACTTTTCATTCTAGTGTTTTCATTTTTAAAATTTTATTTATTTATTTTTGGTACCAAGGATTGAACTTAAGGGCACTTAACACTGAGCCCCATCCCTAGCCCTTTTTGTATTTTATTTAGAGGCAGGGTCTCACTGAATTGCTTAGGGCCTTACTAAGTTGCTGAGGCTGGCTTTGAACTCATGATTCTCCTGCCTCAGCCTCCAGAGCCAGTGGGATTACAGGTGTGCCCCTTGATGCCCAGCTCATTCTAGTATTTTTATAAAAGCCAATTTTGTTGTTTCTTCATTTATTTTTCTTTCTTTCCAATGTAGCTTGATAACAGCTAACCACCTCTCTTTAACTTTTAAAAATCTAAAAATAAATATTTCTATTTTAGTTTATACCTGAGCAGGTACAAACAAAAAATGTAAAAAAAAAAAAAAACTGGACTTAATTTAGAGAAGAGTGTATGTACACAAAAGAAAGAAAAAATTTAAAAATTGAGAAGCTAAGGGAATCGGTGAAAGTCAACATGAAGAAACTTGCCAAAATAGGGGAGAAAACAAATCTACTTTTTTCCCTTTCAGTTTTTCAGCAATACTCCACTTTTCATATTTCTCCTTTCCTGATATGACAGAATTTCTCCTCAGTTAACTGATAGTATTTTTAAAATTTCAGAGAAAATCAAGAATTGAGGTTGTGTGGCTCCTCAGTGTAGGATTCTCGTTTCATTTATTGGTCCTCATATCCTGGTGCTTCTTAAATGGTTGTTGAATGCACAGATAAACATTTTGCCTTAATAAGAGAAAATTTATTTATTTATTTTAGCAACATGTATTCTTAGTTTCTACAGGTTTATCTTAACTTCAGGCCATTTGATGATGAATTTTTTTTTTAAAAATTTTTCTTTTAGTATTTTTTTAGTTGTCAATAGACCTTTATTTCGTTTATTTATATGTAGTGCTGAGAATCGAACCCAGGGCCTCACATGTGCTAGACAAGCACTCTACCACTGAGCCATAACCTCAGCCCTGGATGATCAACTTTTAAAGTTTAAAATATTTGAAAATCAAAGGTTCTCAACAATCATAATTTCCTACTTTTGAACTAGCCAAGAGTATCACATTGATAATACCTTATGAATCATTCTTCATAAACCTAACCGTGGGCTCAGATGTATGCTTCTATTTGAATTAATACCAAGTAGGACATTTTTGTTATCTTCTGAGGTTAAGAGAATGCAAGCCTAAGAAAATAATACAATTATTAGATTTACAGCACCATAATTTAAACATAAATAAAATTCTTAGATTCACAGGCAAAATAATAGAAATAGTACATACCCTACTACTTTGGAAGTTATTAGAGTCTCTCATTTTATAAGGTTAATTTTGCCCCTGGAATTGCATCTAATTAGTGAGAGGCAGAGGGGACACCTTCTAAAACATTTTGACTATTTCAGATTCACATGCATGGGAACAATTACAAACAAAGCCTACTTCAGTATTTTCCTGACATTCTTCCTCTGGAATATGGTGGTGAAGAACTCTCCATGGAGGATATTTGTCAAGAGTGGACAAATTTTATAATGAAGTCTGAAGATTATCTCAGCAGCATTTCTGAGACCATTCAATGAGAAGAAGCTATTTCATATGAGTGGCTTCCTCATAAAAATATGTGAGAGAGAGCCTATCTGATTACATAATGAAAGAAAAAGAACAAATCTTTTAAACTAATTCATGCTTGTCTTATCTTTAAAAATGTTAAAATCTCTTATATGAGCAATATGGGCTTGTGGGAGGCTTTTTTACTTTTTAAATGTATTTTTTTAAAAAACTTTGAAGTAATTAAATGTTGGTATATTTGAAAGGCACAGAAGAGATTGCTGATTCTTATACATTTCTCAAGTGACTGTTCATATGTATTTTTGTATGTTTCTGGAAAGTTTAATTTTAAACAAATTTTCTGATTACATTTGTTTGGTACTAGATTTATAAATAGTCCAGTGAAAAGAAATACTATACAAATCAACTGATGGTGGAAACCTATTAACACTAATTTTTGGTGCCCGATTAAATTATAATTCAGAATAAAATCTCAATACAGCTTTATGGCTATTTCTATGGGCCATCTGATGGCTCATCTCAGGGAAATTCTATTTAGCATATTTGCACATTAGAAACTTTTGACTGAAGAATTTTTATACCATATTATTCTATTTAGCATCTATAGGTCTCCAGGAAATTACTGATATTGATATAATTGAAACATATTTATAAAATATTTCAGGCACAGTTGGCTTTCAATTTATTCTCAAATAAATAAAAAAATATAATTTTGACCTCTGTTCCTGGTTATTCTTATCATGACTACACAGATATTTGGAGAGTGAGTAATGTTTAATTGTCTTTTATAGGAACAATTTCTAGTTGAATAATCAATAGAACTACACAAAGAAAAGGAAGTGTTTATATTTTAAAAATCATTATCAATTATATATAGTATTTTCAGGTTTTTCATAAAGCAATTTAGATTTACTATTATATCAAGATATTCTAAATCTCATAATTTATATTTACTTAAAAAATTTGTCTTTGGGATATGCTGTTTATATTCTAGTTTATGTCAAAGAGCATTTTAGTTATCAATAAAGATATAATCTTATCCCTCATATTCAACATAGCTTTTATGTCATAACTTTTATACTTAGTATTTTGAAATTAATTTTATTCAAAACTTAAAAATGAAAGAATATATGCACAAAATTTGTTGAGCATTTTTGTTCAGATAGTTGGGTTTCAACCTTAATCATACAATAGTATCTTTGTGCAAAGATATTTTTCTTTGTACAAAGGTGTTTTTCTTTATAAGAAAATTAGTCTAATCAGATGAGCTGATACTTATGTTCTCTTATATGTATCTATGATAAACCTGATAGTAACTGCAGATGTTCTTTAGAGAACGTGTTTGATTTTAATTTAGCATCAGGAAATTAACACTACATCATTATATTTTTATAAAAAAAATTAGATCCTGCCTGTTTTCTTTAAAAAAGTAAAGTGTTCTTTGTAAAATTATGTAACTCAAAATTATATAATTAAAAATAATAATATAAAAAATCACTTAAAAGAATAAATAATAGAAGTAACAGACATCTGTAGCTTATACAACTGTTATTCCTAGAAGATTTATATCACAGGTTCCATTGCCTTTACATTTGACTATTTAAAACACTTTCATATGACTGTGAAGGAATGAGTAGTTTAGCACACGAACAAAGAACACTTAAAAATGTCTTTTAAATGTGATTCATCAGTGATATAATCAATAGTAAATAAAAATAAGTCAATTGATATTGGTACATTTTAAGATGGGTCTTTGAAATGTTTATAAAATGAAGCAATATTCTGAAGAACAATGTGAAATGAGCAGAGCATATTATAAGATGCCAAGGTAAATTACTGTGCGATAATTTACTGTGTTACTTTACTGTGATTGTACCAGAAGTGCCTTTAAAAAGGTCAACTCCATATGTGCTTATTGTATTACTGAACTGCACAATAATTTATTTAATATTATTCAAAAAATTAAACATCTTTCACATAAACCATGGTATGTAGAGTCTTTTTTTTTCCATTTTAAAATACAAACATAGGGCATTTTTTTGAGCTGCTTTTTCTTTCACAAAATTTTAAGAAAAACTACCTCCAGTTGTCCAGTATTTAAATGTCAGTTTTTCTGATACCTAATTAAGTTTTAATTGCAGGCTGATTTTTCCTGCTGCGTGATCTTCCCATAATATCTTTTGTTATAAATAAGGACCAATTTCATAAGCCATGAACATTTAAGAAGTTAAAACTCAAAGCAAAAAAACTAAAAACAAATGAATTAAAAGTCCCCCCACTAGCAGAATAGAATAGACATTATGATTGATGTATGTACATTACATGTATGTATTATATGTCAAAATACATTCTGCTGTCATGTATGACTAAAAAAAATAAAAATAAATTGTATGGTAAAAAATAAATAAATAAATAAAAATTCTAAAAAAAAAGCAGGCAAGTTACTTGAAAGGCCACTTTAAATTTAAAAAATCTAAGTATTCAATAATCATAAAAATGCAAAATTTTTAGAAATTAGATGATGTGAAATAATATCACATCATATACACAAATTAAATAGTATTGATGAACGTGTTGAATAAATACATTCTCATAAACAGAAATAAATAAATAAAGTCCTCCCACTCAAGAAAGGTTTTTGACTTATTAAGTATGCATGCTTAACTTTATGAAATTAATTAGTAGTTCTTTATGTACAGCACAAGGTATTATGGGAAGACTAAGCATCAGGAAAAACCAGCCTGCAATTACCTAAGTCACTTAATCAGGTAATTTGATTTCTTCAATAGACTATATTTTCAGAGCAGTTTCAGGTTCAAACAAAATCAAGCACAAGGTAGAAGATAGACAATTTAGGACTGGAGATGAGGGTGGGTGGTAGAGCAATTGACTAGCATGCAGGAGTCTTTGAGTTCCATACTCAACACTTGGGGGGGATTATTTAATTTCAATTTCTATTAATTAATTAATTAATTTATTTATTTATTTATTTATTATGGTACTGAGGATTGAACCCAGGGCTTCACACATGCTAGGCAAGCATTTTACCACAGAGCTATTTCCCCAGCCCAGATAATTTAATTTTGAAACAATCTGCTGTATAGCCTAGATTGTGATTTTATTTGTCAAGCCAGATTTTTATTACAGAAATAGCATTAAAATTCTATTGGAAATATTCTTTTCACTCACCTAAATTAAGACTTTAGATTTAAAATATCTGGATATATATAAAAAGCTCAGACAACAAAGAAGATGTTTAAAACCCTCCTTCCAGGCCCTATATGATGAATTTTGCCATACTTAGGTGGTCCAGTAGAACTATAAGTTACAAAAGTGGATCTAGAAATGAAGGCCATAAAATTAAGTTTGCCAGGGGCACACTGCCACTAGTTTTCTAATTAGCAAGGACATATAACATCCTCCCCCCACTCCCACGATGATTTGCACTTGATGATCAAGAATATTAATTTATTATATATCTATTTTTGATAATACTGTACCTTGAATTAAGTGATAGAATGAATAGAAAAATCAACCAGATGCTACAGAGGAGAGAGAAAACATATCCAAAATAGCCAAATCAAGTGCAGCATAGCATGTTGTAGAGACCATCAAAGTAATTCCAGTGAAGTGTTTTGGGAGAATGATTGCTCCCTGTTGTAATTGAGGATTCGTAAAGGAGGTACTATTTGAAGCAGTCTGTAAGTAGAATTAACTTTCTTATGCAGGGATGAGACAGGAAGGAAGGATATTTCAAGAAAAGAAGTAGCACGAACAAAGATTTAGAGATGAGAAAAAATAAAAGATGTTTGAGAAATTGTAAAAACCTGCATTATTGGAAGGAAGAGCTTGGTTCAGGAAGAGTGGGTCATTTGCCCAGAAAAATCCATGTTATATCTTATAGCAGGACTTGAACACCAGCTGAAGGGCACTAAAAGGTAAGTATTACTTATTTTGTGCAAGGCACCATATTAGATTCACATAATTGCATATTTGATTTTCAAAAAATAGTGGTAAGTGGCATTATAATCATTTTATATTCTTTGCTCAGAATCACAGAGAGTAAATGACAGAATTTACTGTAAATCACAGAGAGTAAATGACAGAATTTACAAGACTAAACTTGGCTCATTTATCAAGATGAGCTGTGCACTGCACACCAACACAATGCTCTTATTAGAATGCATTCTGCAGGTCATGGAAACGATGACCCCAGATTTTATCAGTCCTACCTTGAAATGTCTGAACTTGATCCATTTCTAATCTCCTCTCACGCAATCTACAGCAATAGCTTCCTCTTGGACTGCAGCCTTCCCATTGTTCCTTCTTTTCCCCACCTCTTCCCCACTGCCAGAATCATCTTATGGCAAGATTCCCTTCTCTAATTTTCAAGATGGCAGTACTGCACCCAGGGTAAATTGTAAATTGGCACCCAAGACCTTTCATACCCAGGCCCAACCTGTTTTTCCATCCTCACATGGCAGGACTCCTGATTCCACTTTTACTCCAAGGCACATCCGCCTTTTGAAAATATCTTCCTTTCCACACAAGACATAGAAGACAGAAAGGGATGGTGGATACTTTATGCTATGAACCTTGGCTCTTAATGTTTCCTCTGCTCAAAGTCTTGTCTTTGCTTATTGTTGGTCCTTCCCAATTGTCACCTCAGTAGAGCCTTTTCTATCCCTCCCCAGTAAGAATTCTTTGCTCCCTTTTGTGTGTTCCCTGTCTGGATTGATAGCTGTTTACCTGCTGACCTTCCTGACCTCTTCCCTCTACTTTTTCATTGCCATGTTAGATGTTAGCTGTCAAAGTTTTTACTTACTGGCCTTTACTTTATATTTATTGAGTACTGGGGATTGAACCCAGGGGTATAGTATGGCCTCTATGAAGTTCAGGAGAATCATTATAAAATTAAAAACAAAACTTGTACAACTTCCTCTCCACTTAATAAAACAAAAACAACAAGTTCTCTATTGTGTCAAGCTCTTTTGGTAGGTTTCCCACAGCTTTATTGTGTATCATGTTGATAGTAGTTTGGAAATCAGGATCAGGTCCTCACTCCCCAGCTGTTTGAAGATTAGACACCAAGAAACACCTAGGCAAGCTTAGAAGGCAAGTTTTATTTAAGAAAGTGACAGAACACAGAGAGCAGACTTCTCTGCAGAAAAGTTTGAGCCCAGAGTTGGGTGCGCAGGGGAGTGGATATATCTTGCCTATATCAAATCTTAGATTTCCTCTCCCTGTCTCCTCTCCAGAAGTGCCCAAGGGCAGGAAAAGAACAGCCTAGGGGGTGATCATTAGCAATACCTTGTGTTGTGAGAAGATAATCCCCAGAGGTGTTAGCAGTTGGTTGAGCTGTGAAAGTGCTGGATGGAGGTGTAAGGGACCCATTTCCTTTTCTTTGATAATCAAACCTGGTCATTCACTATCTACCTGTCCTTTGCCCCAATCTCCTCCCTTTCTCAGATTACCATGCAGCACCTGGAGAGATGTTGGGATCTGGAATGGGGAGTGGTCCGGCATAACCCTTGTTGTACTCTGCCTTTCTTCTCTACTGTTGAATCTCTTTCACTTGTGACTCAGGCTGGCCTCATCTGAGGAACTTCATCTTACCAGTCATCTCCAGAACTGTTAGATGCCCAATATTACTTGAATTCAGTAGGTAGGTGACCTTATCCCCAGCTCAATGATGATTGTCCACACTCAATATTTACTCCAAACTCTTGCCCACAGGGACATGACATCTCTACACACAAAATGCAATGAACTGGGCTGGGGGTGTTCAGTGGTAGAACATGTTCCTAGCATGTGATAGTTGTGCGGGGACTGAGTTCTTTTGTCAGTACTGGGGGGTGGGGGAGTAAGTAATTAATAGCTATCAAGTGCCTAAGACAGGTCTTCCTGGAAGGAAACACTTCATCCTCTGAAAGGATAGTATCAATTTCCCTTTCCTTAAGACTAAAAGACAGCTTAGACTTTCTAGGAGTAGCTGGTTATTGCCAATACTGGATCTCCGTTTTTTTCTGCTATTGCTTCTCCATTGGAGATTGTCTCCTGAGACTCCTGTTTCTGGGTTTGCATTTCAGAAATCTGAAGTGCTCTTTTTCCTTTTCTCCCACCCTTAGATTCCCCAATTACTCATTATCCATTTTCTTCTTTTTACACTTGAAAGGGATGAATATACATTACAGTTCCTCATCAAAACCCAACTGTCCTCATCATCTAAGTTGCTGTGAAACTACAAAGAGCACAACTTTGGGTTCACATTTCACAATTTAAAAAAATACAAGCCTTACTTAAAATGGAAATTCATCTCAACAGGAAATCTTAAATTGAAGATCTTTCAAGAGTCCCCAGTACGGACTGGGGATGTGGCTCAAGCGGTAGCGTGCTCGCCTAGCATGCGCGCGGCCCGGGTTGGATCCTCAGCACCACATACAAACAAGGATGTTGTGTCCCCCGAGAACTAAAAAATAAATATTAAAAAAATTCTCTCTCTCTCTCTCCCACTCTCTCTTAAAAAAAAAAAAAAAAAAAAAAAAAGAGTCCCCAGTAGCAGATCACAACCCAGGTAGATTGCTTTACCAAGAACTAGTGTATGACCCCAAGAAGAGGTCAGCTTTCACCCTAGACAGAAGACCAAGATCCCCTATGAGTCCTATGTTGAGTCCCCTCCATAGCCTCCCTTTGTATCATTCTTACTGACCGTTTATTTTTCTATCACTGTATTAAAATTTCCTTATGCCATGTCTTCTCTTTCCCTTTTTGCCTTCCCTGTAATTTCCTTCTTCCCTATTCCTCATTTACCTACACTGAACATCTCCAAAACTTTTGTGGAATTAATTACTTCATCTAAAAATCTTTCTTAAAATTGTTGCTTTTAATCACCCTTCCTTTCTTGACTCAACCTTCTGTCCCTAAATTCCTCTTTCCATCCTTAAATTCCCACAGTTATTACTTTAACTGTTTTGACCCCCATGGAGTTAGGAAATTTTTCATATATTTTATATCAATTAAATAAGTATCCAAATCAAATTTGGATCACTTTTAGGAAAAGTCATGTTTGTTTTCATTTCAATTTCACAAACAGAAATTTTCTATGTTCTGAATTTTTTATATATATCATTTACTCTGTCAATTCTGATTGAACTTGTAATTCCTTTATTTTTACCCATGGAAAATGCAATTTTTAAAAAAATGTGAAATAACTCTAACACGGGGTACTGTCATCTGGGAGGACCAAAGTTTCACATATGGGAAAGTCCCAATCAAGATATTCCTCTTACAGCTATATCCTTTTTTTTCTATCTTGTATGATAGAAAAGATAGCTCTATGAAAAAGGGTTGCCCCCATTTCACTTGGTTATCCCCCCAAAACATGGATCTCATTCCAAGTAGAGAAGCCCAATAGTATCCCCTTGCACACTGAACAGATTCATGTTACCTGTTCCATCTTGTTAGCCATTACCACACATGTAGCTCTCTTAGACTATTTCAATTCCTCTGTCCTCTTTAGTGCTCATCATTGGTCTTGACAATGCACTAATAACTGTGTCTCCTGAAGATGCAGAAGCTGACATCAAAATGCTATTGTATTCTTTTTTTCACTACTAGATGTGAACCTTGAAAAGGAAGCTGATAAGAGTGGTAGAAGATCTCCAGGTCTTACTGGCATAGAGAAGATTTTTGAACAGTTTTAGAAGGCAGTTGAACTACAAATGTAGTGAAACTCTGCACTGGTTCTCAGGTAAAACATTGGCATAAGAAACTCACATTTGAATTGTTTAAGACAAATAGTTGATGTAAAAATGGTGTGTCTGGCTAGCCAATAGATAGAGGGGAATTAAGAATTGTCTTTTTGAAGTAGGGAAAATTTTGTCCTAGGCCCTGTCTATTATGATAATGCTATTAGAGTTATTTAAGAAGAACAAATTGTTGACAATGAACATTATTATTTAAAGGAGTCCTTAAATAGATCCAAGAGCAAAAGGTCGTTGGGAATCTTTGCTCACACACATCTAAATATCAAGAGAGTGGGAAGGGTTAGGTATAGTTAGTGGCTGGGATCTCTACTATACTCTTGGCAACTGTATTAGATATGTAGAAGTTTGTGAAACTTAGAGCCTCTGTATTTCTATTCATTAGGTTCATATATATCCTGGAAACCAGACTCACTTCCAGCACTTACTAGATTCTTCTGGCTTAAATGAAGTCTCCGTCCCAACAGTTTAAAATGGGGCTTGTTTTAACCAACTGTTTTCTATTGAAGGCCAGCTTTCAATCCTTCAGTAGCATATCTACCAGGAATCTTTTCTGTAGCACTTAAACCCCCTGATAAATATATACCTAAAGGACTTAAAATCAGCATATTGTATTAATACAGCCACATCAATGTTTATAGCAATTCACAATAGCTCAACTATAGAAGTAACCTAGTTGCTCTTCAATAGATGAATGGATAAATAAACTGTGGTATATATACATAATGGGATATTATTCAGCACTGAAGGAGAACAAAATATGGCATTTGCAGGTAAATGGATGGACTTGGAGAATATTATGCTAAGCGAAGTAAGTCAATACCCCCAAACCAAAGGCTGAGCTTTCTATCTGATAAGTAGATGCTTATCCATAATGGGGGGGGCATAGGAAAAATGGAGGAACTTTGGGCAAAGGAAAGGGAGTGGAAAGAAGGGCCGTATGGGAGCAGGAAAGATGGTGGAATGAGATGGACATTATTACCCTAGGTATATGTATGACTGCACATATGGTGTGATGCTACATCGTGTACAGAGAAATGAAAAGTTGTGGTGCAATTGGGTACAATGAATCAAAATACATTCTGCTGTCATATATACCTAATTAAAACAAATAATTTAAAAAAAGAATAAAAATCATTAAAAGAAAACAAAAAAACCTGACAATGCCCTCTTAGTGAACTACTCAATGAATTTCTTCACTTGCAGGTGGTCCCTGGCCTGGTGAGTTAAAGACTCAGCTTTGTTTTTTAATTCTTTGAAATTGCATTTGTGATTATTTTGCTTTCTCCTCTCCCCCACTTCTTAAAATCAACATTGTGTTTTATTCTAGGTGTTCACTTTTGATTTTCATTTCGCATGAAACTTCATTAAATTTAATAAGGCTTTGACTACCTGTTTTTGTTTACTCATAGTGCTTATGGTCTTAAGAACAAGAGTATTCGTGAAATGGGATTCTCTTAGGGTATAATGTCTGGCAGTTAAAACTATTCTAAAAAATAAGGAAACATTCTTAAGGTATGTTAGGGAGAATTGTAAAAAATTCTTTTTGTAGATTTTCTTTGTTGAAAAATCTCATCCATTTTGCCCATCTTTTTATTTTCTTTTTTTAGTGTTTTTATTAGTGAATTAAAATTATACACAAGTGGGGCTATTGTGATATTCATGCACACACATAAACTTAATTCCTAAGTACTTCCCCTTTCCCTTCCCTTTCCCATTTCCCTGTTCTCCTTGCTCTACTGGTCTTTCTTCTTGTTATTTTTTCTCTATTTTTTAAAAAAATTAACTATATCTTGTTTGATATAAAAGCCTTATCTTCTAACTCTAGTATTGGAATCATCTATGGGTTTTCCACTTTTCTTTTTAGATACCTATTGTTATTTCTGCTTCTTTATTGCTTTTTTAAAAAAATATTGTTTTAGACGATGATGGGCTTTAATTTTATTCATTTGTTTATATGTGGTGCTGAGAATTGAACCCAGTGCCTCACACATCCCAAGCACTAGGCAAGTGCTCTACCACTGAGTCACAATCCCAGCCCTTCTTCGTGTTTTTTTAGTAATCTTTTACTGTATTCTGAACGTTGTGTTTACCTGTAGAGGTTCCTGGTAATATTTTCCACAGGGTTAGTCTTTCCTTCCTTTTGCCAGATAGGTTGAGAGGATAGTCAATCACAATCAGGTCTTGAGCTGGTTGGAGCTGGGTTGGTAATCTATTAAATTCAGTCCACCACTGTTTTATCCCTAATCCTCAGGATTGATCCTCTTGGCTTTTGACTGACATCCTAGATAGGCTCTTTATTCTCAGTCTTGAAGGTTCTGACTTTTTCAGGTCTTATATTCATTTCCTATCCTTATAGGTTCAAAATCTGACAAATGTCTTGAAGAGAAGACCCATTGTATACTACTTAACAGCCCCTCCTTCTGGTGGATTTTCTCTCCAAAGCTCTTTGTGACAATCACAGTTTTCACTCTGCCTTTCCTGCTCAGCCCCTCCAATCTCTGTACCATCTTAGAATTCAGCGTGTTTCAGGGGAAAAATCAAACCATGTGTTTTATATCTTTCAATTCTTTTTTGCCAGTAATACATTAACTACAAAAAGCTCCACGGATTTCTCTTTTCAACAGCAGTCTCTCTGTGATAGAATATATCTCTGTATCTATCAGTCAATCATATATGTGTATGGGTGAAGATATTTATAACTTCTTGACAACTCTCATCCTTTAATTCCATTTTATTAACTTCTTCTGGTTGGTTAGTTTTAAATGGCATCTTTTAACTTCTATTTTCTATACACAGTCGATAATCTCATTTTATTTTCCTGTTTCTTTCTCCTTCACTTTCAATTCTTTATGTGCATTCTTTCTATTTGAAAGAGCATATAATATTCACTTTTTTTTTCTTTTTTGGTGAGACAAGATCTTACTATGTTGTCCAATATGGCTTCAAACTTCTACCCTCAAGTGATACTCCTGCTTCAGACTCCCAAGTAGGATGCCACCATACCGGGCTTTACATTCCATTTTTTGACCCTTGTACCCATTATATTATTTTGGTTTTAGTTTTGCCATCAAATACATTACATCAGTTGCTTTGCTAAATTTTCCAGTTACCTTTTGTTTGCATAAGTTCATGTTCTAATCAGTTTACTAAAATATTGTGAATACACTATTTTCTTCATTATAGCATGTTCAAAAATGTAACTGTAGCCAGCTTGGTTGTATATGCATATAGAACAAAAGAATCTATTTGAGTTTTTTTTGTTTGTTTTTTTTTAATGATACTCCATTGTTGCCTTGATTTTGGTTTTGCTCTTGGAACGTGTAAGATTATCCTAATAGCTTTAAGTGAATTGATTATTTTGCCTGATGACCTGGGTAATTTTTATTATTTTCATTAATGTTTTATAATTTTAAAATAGAATAAGTCCCAGAGTTTATAATTTTACCTATCACTTTTCAATTTTATTTACGGTATTCTTGAATTTTAGTTATATATAGATTGTCCTGTTCCATTGCTTTGTTTTCTTCTCCTATCATAATACATGTGTTGGATTTTCTTTGCCTATTACCCAGTACTTTGCTTTTATAACTGTATGTCATTTAAATTGCCTTGGATGCTTCTTTTCTCATTGATATTTATTAAGTTTTCATTTGAATATTTTTTTGCCTTGAATAGTGGCAATTTATTCTTTGTTTTTGAGAATGTATTATTGTTTCCTTCAAATTTTTCCCCAGTTTGATCAATACTTGCAATCTTTCCTGGTTTTTGTCCATTTTGGTTTTGAATTTTTGATTCAAGTTTTTACACACACATACATCACCACTACTCCACATACATCTAATGTTTGAAGATATTTTAGTTTGGAGCTTTGTCTTAGGTTTTACTTGGTGAGAACAAAATTTTATTGGATGAAATGTTGCAATTGTGATTATTTTGCTTTCTCCTCTCCCCCCCATAATTTTATTTTCCTTTAGTGCTGAGTAATATTCCATTGTGTATATATACCACAGTTTCTTTATCCATTCATGTATTCGAGGGCATCTAGGTTGTTTCTATAGTTTAACCATTGTAAATTGAGCTGCTATAAAATCTTTTCTTTGAAAAGTAGCTCTGCATTTAAAAAAATGTGCCTTTATTTTTATAGTCCTATTGTGGAGATATTTCTAGGTAAAAAAATGTTTTCTTCTGTTGGTATAGTTGAGTGCAACTGTTTTAGTAGGTAATTTTATAGTTGTGGCAGTAGGTATATGGGGTGAGGTGGGGTGGCTGGCATGATTTTTCTTTTGTTTTTCCTTCAGGGTTTTTTCTTTTCTTTTTTTGGTACCAAGGATTGAACTCAGGGGCATTTATCCACCGAGCCACAACCCCAGCACAATCCCCCACCCTCTTATAAGTTTTGAGATAGGGCTTCTCTAATTTGCTGAGGCTGGCTTTAAACTTGAGATCCTCCTGCCTTGGCCTCCAGAGTCTCTGGGATTACAGGCATGTGCCACCACACTCGGTTCTTCAGGATCTTAAAATTTCCCCCTTACTATCTTCTTTCCCTTCACTGCTATGTCTTTAAGGGGGGCACACTTCTTTGCCAATTTAGTTGATTTATTCTCAAAAGCAATTCTTATCTACAGCTTTACCTCTGGCCTTACTTTCAAGTCCTCTTCCTTTAAAGCCAATGCTGTAACCTACCAAGATCTAGGATTGTCCAGTGTTTGGCACGTACAGATTTCCAATAGAGTATGCTACACTTCTATAAGACTGAATGTGGAGAGTGAGGAAGCAATACTTCAGAGAAACTTTGAAAAAAGAGAAAATGGGAGTAGATGACATAGACTAAACAGAGGCAAAATTGAGCCCTGAAAGGGATGCCAAATATTACGTGCCAAACACTGGACAATCCTAGATCAGTTTTCTGGCAATTTAATGTTTGTGGTATGCTCTTTCTCCTAGTATTGCTGAAGCCATGAATCATGTCATCTTCGTACACCTCATGGTTTTCTGAAGAAGATGTGAGAAGAAATGCTGGTTTAGGCAGTTGAAGTTATCCTCTACACCCAGGTATAATTTACCTCTTTTACCTCTTTTTAATAAAAATTTATCTCTATTAATATGTTCTTCCAATTCATTCATTTCCATACCCCCGATAGTCTGTTAACTATTTTATTAATTCATTCTCTCATTGATGATCATTGAATTTGTATTTAATATTTCATTGTTACAAAAATGCTACAAAGAGCATATTTGCACATATTTCCTTGTTCACACATGCATATATTTCACTAAGATATTGTCTTAGTTTGTTTGGTATATTTATTACAAAATACCTAAGGCTAGGTACTTTATGACAAGAATAATTTTATTTAACTCATGGCTCTGGAGGTTTAAGTGCATGACACTGGCATCTGCTGTGCTCTGGTGGGGGCCTTATGGTAGATGCTATCACAATGGTGAGAGTGTGTGTAGAACTGGGAGAAAAAGATCACATGGCAAGACAGGAAGCCAAACTACTGGGAAAGCGAAGAGGGTTGCTGTTTTTTTTTTTTTTTTGTACCAGAGATTGAACTGAGGGCTGCTTAATCACTGAGCCATAACCCCATTCCTTTTTCTATGTTTTATTTTGAGACAGGGTCTTGCTAAATTACGGAGGCTGGCTTTTAATTTGCAATCTGCATGTCTCAGCTTCTGGAGCTACTGGGATTACAGGTGTGTGCCACCACACCCAGCTAGGCTTGCTATTTTTAAAACATCTTTTTTTTTATTTTTTAAAAAATGTTTTCTTTTTAATTATACATGACAGTAGAATGTATTTTGACATATCATATATGCATAGAGTATAACTTCCCATTCTTATAACAACTCACTTTAAAAAATTTTTGTAGTTGTAGATGGATACAATACCTTTATTTTATTTATTTATCTTTATGTGTTGCTGAGGATCCAACCCAGGGCTTACATGTGCTAGGCAAGCACTCTACCACTGTGCTACAACCCCAGCCCAACAATTCACTCTTAAAAAGACTGATTCACTGCTACTAGATCATACTCACTCCAGTTAGCATTAATGTATCAATAAGGCTTGAGCTGCCATGATCTAATTACCTTTCACTAGGTCCTCTTTCTTAAAGGTTTCACCACCTCAAAACCATCAGACTGAGGACTAAGTTTCCAACACATGCACCTTTGGTGGACAAACTATATTTAGATCATAGCAGGTATACCTACATCTGAAAAGTGTTAGCTAACAGACTATGTGACTCTTTAAGGGTATTAGATAATATACACATATTAAAGATATGTAATAGCTATGTAGTAACTTTCAAAAATAAATGTAATAATCTACAATTCTTCCACCAGTTAATAATTCTCCTTTCACTATATCCTTGAGTTTATTACTGAAGGCTTACATTTTTATCAATCTAATGGATATGACATATTTATGTGCATTCTTTGGATAATTAGTCAAAGTCTAGTTTGTTTCATATTTCTTCCCACTTTCTACATATTATAAATATATCTTCCAAGTTTGTGCCTTCCCTTCTTTAATAGGTTTAAAATAAAAATAACATAGATGTTTTTAAATCTAACATTTTCAAATAAATCTTTTTCTACTAACTCACGTTTTGGGGCAGGGTGGGGGGAGTACTAGGGGTTGAACCAGAGGTTTTGAGCTACATTCCCAGCATTTTTTTATTTTTTTATTTTGAGCAAGGGTTTCACTAAGTTGCTTAGGGACTCTCTAAGTTCCTGAGGCTGGCCTGCAACTTGGGAACCTCCTGTCTCTAGCTTTTAATAAAAGGTTTTATGAAAACCTTTTGACATCAAGGTTAGAAATATATATTGGTATATTTTCTTTTTACAATTTTTTTAAAGCTATACATGGGCACAATATCTTTACTTTCCACAAGCCTCTCAACCTCCCCCACTCCTCTTGCTCTTGAGGCCCATTGGCTGGGTCATGTGGGCGGAGCCAAAAAAAGTCCCCCCATGAGCAGCTTCACGGTCTGAAAGGGCAGGGAAACAGCCCAATGAGCATCACCGCTGAGGAGCCAATCAGTTGGCAGCTAGAAGTTTGCTAGGCCTGTGAGCCAATCATCAGCTGGCAGCTGGAAGTTTGCTGGGGTCCCTTTGGGCTGTGGCTCTCAACAGGTATATTTTCTTTTTACAATTTTTTTTTTAAAGTGATACATGGGCATAATATCTTTACTTTGTTTATTTATTTTTATGTGGTGGTGAGAATTAAATCCAGTGCCTCACGTGTGTGAGGCAAGTGCTCTGCCAATGAGTCATAACCCCAGCCCGGTATATTTTACCTTTCACATTTATTTTTTAATCCACCTGAAGTTTATTTTTGTATATAATGCCAGGTAATAATTTATTTATTTTTCATTTGACAGCCAATTGTTTCAGCATCACGAATTCATATTTACAAAAGTTTCCTTGTCTATTCAGTCATGCTCAAAACCAGCTTGGCATTTTCACAGTATCTTTCATCATACCCTTTAAAACTTATCTCTCACCACACCCTTCTACAGTAGCATCATTTTCTTTTTAAACCATGCTACTTATTGAATTCTTCCTGAAATACGTTGAAACTGCCCATGTTCACGCCACAAATCACGTTCTCTTTTTTTTCCTTACTAGATTGTGAAAAAAGTCCCTCTTGTGACAAAGACAATGTCCAATTCATCTTTTCATCCTCAATATGATCAAGAAGGTTTTCAAATGCCACCTAAATTTAATCTAAATTTCACATGGCCTGTTCAGGTGGCAACTTTTACCTCTTAAAAGCTATATATCCATATATTTAGAAATCTTCAAAATGCATATGATAAATAGGTATCAAAGGCATAATTTCCGCCCACGTGTAGGACAATCTATGGTGGCAGCAGTGAGGTTTATCAGGACCAGGCATCGTTTGCGGGGGTGGCCTAGACTTGCCCCTTCGAAGACAGATGCCAGGAGTCACCCCTCCTTGACCCACTTCTGAGGTGAGGCGATGCTGGCACCAGCGACCGTGTTCACGTCCTTTGTCCTGCCCTCTTCTTCATTTCCTCCAGACGCCTGGTCCCCCCAGATAAGCGGCCAGATGTGGCAGTCACCTCCGAGGTCACAGGCTCTCTTTATATTGAATGTCCTGTCGTGGGCATTCCTAGGGGCAGGCCCTGACCTTTTAGGTAGCAAAGTTCTCAGGCGACTTCTAGAACCTCTCGCCAGCCTCCTTGGCTGCTTGGTTACCACACTGGGCCAGGCGGGGACCCGCAGCTCACCCTGGAGGACTTTGGGCGGGCCGCCGTGCTTCGCACAGGCGTCTTAGAGCCCCGAAGACGGACTGTTGAGGGGGAAGATTCCAAGCAGGCGGAGACTAGCCAGTGCCCGCCTTAGGGTTTCTGGAGTCTCCGCGGAGGCCTACCAGCAGTGCTGAGAGCGGCCGCGCGCGGGCCGAGCCATGGGGCGGGCGTGCCGTGCGCGCTCCCAGAGCCGCCCGCGTCCGCCCCCCGGCCGCCGCGAGTGCGCGCCGGGACTACATTTCCCATAGGCCCGCGCGGCGCAGCGCCGTCCGCGCCCCCGCGAGTCAGGGGCCCTGAGGCCGCCGTGGCCGCCGGGGTGCTAGCCCGCACGGCTGCAGTGCCTTTGAACTGCGGCGGGAGGCGGCCGGCGTGATGGCTAGTCTGGGTCGCCTGTGCGTGGTTGGCCTGCTCCTCTGCGGGGCAGCCAGCCTGGGGCTGTGCAAATCCCACACAACTGCCGCTAAGAATCCCATCATCGGTAAGATAGCTGTGCGGGGACCGCAGCTGGGTAGTGACTGGGTGTCAGAGCCTGGACTCCAGCCGCTGGGCTTCAACTAGCATGTCCCCTGTGTTTAGAAACCCCAGCACTTGGTTTAGATACCTGTTTTTTAGTACAAGATCCAGGGCTAGCCACCTTTTGTGTCGTACAGAAATGTAGGAGGTGCCTTGTAGATTTCCTTGGCCTCGAATGGCTCTTAGGAGTGGACACTGTGAAGAACCCTGCGGATTTTCCTTTTTAATCTATATAGCTTGGCGTTTTTACTAAAAGAAAAAAAAAAATATATCCATTTTTTTTTCACATTGCTAGGAATTTCTATTTTTGCATCTGGGAATTTTATACATTCATTATTATTTTTATTAAAATTTCTCTGGTTGGGGATGTATTTCAAGATACAATGGAATAGATTAGATAATCAAGAACTTGACTTTGTTATTTTCAGTATCAGGTGGCACTAGTGGCTGGTATGATCCTATTGACAATTTTATCTAGTGTTCAAGTGAAATATATAATTTTTATTTACAGCAAGCTTATTTTTAGAGTGAAATCAGTGTGCATTAACAGAACAGATGTTTGAGATAGAGTCAGGCAAAGCTACTAGGAGAAATCAGATTGGGATTAAAATTTGCCAAAGAAATTTGCGGGTGG
This sequence comes from Callospermophilus lateralis, assembly GCF_048772815.1. Taxonomy (NCBI): domain Eukaryota; kingdom Metazoa; phylum Chordata; class Mammalia; order Rodentia; family Sciuridae; genus Callospermophilus; species Callospermophilus lateralis. The sequence goes on from NC_135320.1 coordinate 27,216,171, forward strand.
ACAATTAACATTAGTTTTATCTCAATCTGTGTAGGATTATTTCATTCATACTATTTTTCCTTCCACAAAAATGCACTGTATTCTGTAACTAAATAGAAAGTAGATTAGTATTTTTTTTTTCACATGTATGGGTAACACCCAGTTTTCAAATAGGTTGCTTACTAATATTTGGAATCTGAAATGTCTTATTATATAGCTATTTCTGATGATGGTCAGTCTTCAAGGAAATTTTTTTTTATGTGGATAGTTGCATATTGAGCACCCAGGAGGAGGTAAAAGGAGAGAGTAGATTCATTTCCCTTTGCTAGAATTGGGTGTAGCCCTAGGTCAAATACAGAGGAAAGGGAGTATACTTTTGGTCACCCTGATCAATTAAGACAGAATGATTGATCACCTTGTATGTGCAAGGCATTGCTCTAGGAAAGGCAAAGGAAGAATTCACAAAAGTTAGGAGATACCTTAATGTATGTGTGGGATTTTGGTCATGTGTCTAGGGATAAAGTACATACAGCCTAAGTTCTTTTTTCCAGGGATGGGAAAAGTGAGTATATGTGGGAGATGGGAGCAGGGTGGATGTTGGTGGAATTTATTCTAATGTCATTTTTTTTTTCCTTCTTGCCCCTATATTCCCATGAATAACCCATGACCCACTCTATGGCACTTCCCCTGCCTGTTCTGTACCACTCCATTTCCTATGGCACTCCCTAATTCTTCTTTTCCTAGCCAAATTTAATTTTTCATAATGAAGACAATCTTGCCATCAAGGAGAGAAACAGTCTTATTGAACACATTTTGACATTGACATGTTATCTGAGTACCTGATATGTACCAGTTATTGGAAGAAGCTGGAAATACAGACATGATTAATACGACAGGCTCTTCCTGTCAGGTGGCCTACGGACACATTGAAAATGTTCCAAATGAAATGATGTAGGAACAGGTACTCACCAGGCAGACTTTTTTTTTTCCCCCTTCTCTTTTGGTGCTGGGGATTGAAGCAAGGGCATTGTGCATGCTTAGGATGTTTTGATGTGTGCTAGATGCTAGTATTGTGCGGACTTGGGTTGCAGTGATAACAGGAGGCCAGAGAGTTGGGTGGGACAGAGGATGCAGGGTCTTATGTAGTTTACTAAAGTTTAGGAACCCATTGAATGCTTAAACAAACTTGTGACTCCTGTGGATCTGTCTCTATCTCAGATCTTCTTGCTTACTCCCTTCCCTTACATGGCTCTAGTCAAACAAACTCCTTACAGTGTGACAGGCTAACTGGTGACCTTTGGTCTTGCTGTTCCCTAGCCCTGAATTGCTCTTTTCCCGGGATATTTGCAGGTGGCTTACTTTCTCACTTCTCTGAAGTGCTGGCTCAAATATGTTCTATTTTCTTAGGGAGAACTTGCCTGGTCACCCTGGTTAAGAGATTATAAGTGAGACACCACCTCCTTTGCTTTACATTTTCTTCCTCCTTGCACTTAACCACCAGCCATCACACTATATCTTATATCTTTCTATCTTTTTTATTATTTGTCCTCCCTTCTTATTCTCCCTCAGGGAGTTTTTGTTGTTTTTTCCTTCTTGTTTTCCTAGTTTGGTACCCAGCATGTAGTATGATTCAGCAATATTGAATGAATGAAGTAGGTGATAAGATCATCTTTGCTTCTGTTGGAAAACTGGTTGGATTTGGAGGGTTCCTTAGGAAAGCAGAGAGACCTTTTAATAGTCTGGGTTGGGGGAGAAAAGATGGTGCTTGGGTTTAGGTGGTGTTGGAGAGATGGGGATAGAAGATATTTCCACACTGTTGCTTTGTCCGGCAAGGAAGCATTTGTGTCTTTTGAGTGTGTATGGGAAGGGAATAGCCACATGTTAGATTTAGGAATGTGTGCTCTGAGATGAATTCCAAGTCTGAGGTTACATAAAGGATGCTGGTGCTATTAGAGACTTCTCTGGAAGGTTTACTTGGCTTCCCAAATGTGGTGAAAGATGTGAGGCTACCTGAAACTCAGATCAGCCTCCACTGTTCATTTCCCAGATTCTATGGATTGACTTGCAGGAGATGCTTCCTATTTAGTTCTGTGAATTGAAAAAATAAAATAATGATATTTTTAGTTTCAGTTTCTGACTAAGAAATAAAGGGATTTGCTTGAAACTAAAACTTTTCTTAAAATTTAGGAATATTAATGCAAAAATGCCATAAGGAAATGAAAAACTTTGGAAGATATTATATTGCTGCATCTTATGTGAAGTATCTAGAGTCTGCGGGTGCAAGAGTTATACCAATTAGGTATGTTTTAATTTTTTTATATGGTATATAAAAATTTCAGTGTTTTTTCTCCAGAATTAATGCTTTCTCTCCTATGAGTGTATCATTTTATTTAAAAGTAGTAACATTGCATGTGATTTTTTTCCCCACAAACCTAATGCCTGCAGTCTGTCATTAAATTGTTCAATGAATGAAGCTGTTTGTATCTATAATTTCAGTAGAAATTGTTGAAAATGAAATGGTAATTTCCTTGCCCCAGAAAAGTTGGTTCCCACAAATATCATGAAAGTAATGGAATAACTGAATTTACAATTGAACCAGCTGTATTCCTTATTATTAGGATAAGGGAACAATTAGGGAGTGAAGAAGATTTTTAAATGATGACTGTAAAAAAGTTCTCATGCTCTGGTTTAAAAGTTTGTAAGGACTAATGCAGCAGTGTTGTTACTTCACTATAAATTAATGGGGTTTTGCAAGTTTAAAAGAGATACATTATTTTGGGGATAAAATAGTTCAGTAAGAAAAAAATGATTCATCTCATATTTTATTATCAGCTGAAATTAGTATATTAAAATCTCCCAGAACCCTCATCTAATCTGTTGTGATTTCACAAAAAAAACACAACTTATTCTGTACAATAATTTTTTGTATAATTCCTCAGTAAAAATTAAAACAAAGAAGTAGCCTACCTAAATATAATAACAATAAAAACCAAAGTCAAATATTACAATTTAGAGAATCATACCACAAAATGTAATGTTTAAATTCACCAGAATTTTCTTCTTGTTTGATATTTTGCATTTCAATTAACTCTCTCTACACTAAGATGAATGTTTGCTTTTAACATTAGTCTTTAATTTTTTAGTAGCAAATTGAATTTTTCAAATGAAATTTTACTTGGAACATAGATGATACCAGAGTTTTAAAGCTGAGGAAGAGATTCCTGAAAGTTCTCAGCAGAACACAATATTTCAAATTTTTAATCAGGGAATTATTTTAATGCAGCTGTTTTTTTAGGGTGCTAATCCTGATAATGTGGGCAGGAGAGAGGAGACAGGTTACTCTCAGGTAGCCTACTTCAGAGGCTGTTGTAGGTCTGGGTGTGAATGATGAGGACATGACCTAGAGCAGTGGTCCTGGGGTTGATAGTACAAGTCCTTAAAGAAGTCAGCAAGACATGATGACTAATAAATAAAAGGGCATAGGGAGGAAGAAAGAGATGACAAAGACGGAAGTTTTGAAACCAGGCATGTTTTGAAATCATACTGCTTGCAGAATACTGGAATTTATGACAGAGATGCTGATAGTGTGTCTGTCAGCATATAGTTTAATTTCCAGTTTGTCTGCTAAATAAAGTATATCATAAGGTGTATTGCTTGGACTTTGCATCATGTGATCCTGTAGAAATGAGGAAATACAAGGGAGCTAAATTCCCAGACTAGCACCTAAAGGATTACCTAATGTAGAATAAGAAGGAAGGGCTCACACCTTTAGTGTTAGGTTCCTGTCTGTATTGGGTTGTTGGGGGCTGCCTCCTGTAGTTTAGAGGGGAAACAGAAGAGGATGGGAGACATAGGCAAAACTCAGCGGTAGGTGAACAAGTTTTTCTTTGGTCACCTATCTTCTTTTTGCTACCTTCTCTCTCAGGCACAAGTTGCTCTCAGGTTGCCATCAGTTCCCACTGTGGGACTTATGTGGAAAGCAGTGTCCTGCCTCCTGAAAGGGTAGTATATGGCAGCCATGGCTGCTTTGGTTTAAAAATGGGTTTCATTCACAGTGTTTTAAGACATTTACAAAATCTGAATATTTGGCTTCTTTTGAAGATGATTATCTGGATTTTTATTTATTTATTTATTTATTTTTGTGGAGTGTCGTTATATTGCCCAGGCTTTCCTTGGTTTCCTGGGCTCAACTGTGATCTAATATTGAATGGAGCACGTGCTGTTCATTGGCATTGGTGCCTGCTACTCATTTCCATGCTGCTGAAGCAGGGTGTCATTTACCATCATTACCAGGCTTAGCCATTTTTTTTTTTAAATTAAGGAATGAACTATTTCTTCTATCTTTTTGAGAGGCTTTTGTTTCAAGAAATGCCTTACAATGTGCAAATAACATCTGTGTTCAAAAAAATGTAACCTGGTCTATTTTCTGTCATAGGCCCCTGAGGCAAGAGAGTTTGTGACATACTCAACAATTAGCCTCCTTAATAATGATAAGTGGAGCCCAAAGATTCAGTCACGGACAGTGTGGGAGCTGACTGTTTAGAATAATGACGTGACTGAAACTACCCTGCATAGCTAGCTGGCAGGAGACCTTAGCGTGTAGCTGAGTGATCTCCATCCATTCTGATTCCTGATGGTGGTGGTTTGCTCCTTCTTATTTAAATACCCATAGGGAGGATTCTGAGACTTGGCTGATTGGTTTCCTTTTTTGTTGGCACAATTTGGAGAGATTGCACTGGCACATTACTGAAAACGTGTGGATTCACATTTCACCTCCCTGTGGCTTTCGAAGACAGGGCTTCTTGCCAGTTTATTTTCCATTTAAGACAGTAGTAAGCACCATTCCACTATCACCCACAGCCTTGTGATTCTCTGCCAGAATAAGATTTACTATGAACTTCTGAACCTGTACTTGTAAAGCTTACTTGGACTTAGAGGACAGCCCAGAGGGGTTTGTGTGCAGAGCACAACCAATTCTAGGCATCACAGGTGTGTGCTTGATAATGGGAGTGTTCTAACTCTTCGTAATATTTGTCCCTAGGTGAGATTTGGACTGAGGTTGGCAATGGATTATAAGTCTACTTTTTTTAGGGGGTGGAGAGGGCTTCTACCTTGCTGTTCTCTTATAGAAACAAAAGACTGCTAAATGTAGGAGAGTTTTTGGAAGAATTTCACAAACATGAAGCTCTTTTTTGTTGTTCTCGAATTTTACTGAATTTTACGGCAACATTTAGAGGTTGTTGCCAATTGTCATAGATTAATCACATTGGATTTATTGTGTATTCAGGATAAAAATCATTAATAACATGGTGATAATTAAAAGGTCCTTAGGGATGTTTGCTGAAGGATGCTTCAGAATGATTTAGGCCAGTCCACTGTGAGCTGTGTGTAATCTGAACTGTTCTGGCTTTTGAGTAGATAGACAGTAGTTCCCAGACTATTGCAGCTGGTTGATGAGGATGGAATTTGGCATTTTTTTGTATTATTTTTATCTTGCAGAGCTATTAAAGTAATTAAAGTTAAAATAAAGTAGCATGATAATAAAGTTCTCTAATCTTTACATAAACTACTGAAAACTCTTAGATTTTTTAATGATTTTTGGCTAACAGAAATTACTGGTGTCCAATTGTCACGCTTTTGCATATTAACTCATGTTTTACATAGTAAGTTTCATGAGACCATAGAAAAATACATTTACCTGTCTGATGAGCAAAACAAGGGCATAATTATGTAACTTTCATGTAGTTTGAGAAAATGCCTCTATGAAGGTAGGGAGGTAGGTAATGTTATCTACCATTTAAGAATTATTTTTCATCTGGCTTTTGAATATTAATATGATAACTTTATTTGGAGGTATAATTTCTTCCTTAGGTTTCAGAAATGAATATTTTGTAAACTGTGTTTGTTTTCAGGCTTGATCTTACACATGCAGAATATGAAAAACTTTTCAAATCTATCAATGGGTAAGTTACCTTGATACTTTGTGTATGTCACCTCAGTCCTGTCTATCAATTGGTTTGATACAATGTATGAGCATGTGCATATCTGTTTTTGCAAAAAAAAAAAAACAAAAAAAAAACAAAAAAAAAACATGAGTGGCATGAAATTAGTTTTCTGAACTTTTAAAGGAAATATTTTTCTGGGAGTTGCAAAAGTTCTATACAGAGTAGGAGGTAGATTAGAAAATAAATAATTATTACATGATTCTTTTTACATGTGTAACATCTTTGTGTTTCTTTTAATGCTTATCTAAAATATTTTGAAGCAACTTTGAATAGTAGGGCATATTGCTTTGCTGAGAGGATTTATGTAAGTCCTATATCTGAGGATATCAATTGATTTTCTTTTGGAAGTAATTTGACTAGAACTTGGAAAAAACTTTTTTATTCTCTAGTTTCACCACAAAATATATGATTGTTTAAGTCACAGAAAAATACTTTTAATCATTTGAATAAGGGTTCTACATTACTCTTAATTGAAGGAAGAAAGTGAATGGAGCAATTAAAAACTGTTTAAGTATCAAGTTGGCAAAGATCAAAAATTTGGTAATACTCAAAAGTGAGGTTATGTGGAAACAAGTATTCTCGTATTTTATTAGTGGGAATGTAAATATTCTATAATATTTTGGGGGCAATTTTGTAACATCTATTGAAATGAGAAATAAACATATCTTTTGACTCAGGAACTTGAAAAAACTCCCAATTTAGAAGTTATTTAATAGTTCATCAGGTGATTATAAAGACTATAATCATTTAATAGACTACCACGCAGGAGTTAAAATTTAGTGAATCTAAGCCAGGCATAGTGATGCATGCCTATAATCCCTGCAACTCTGGAGTCTGAGGCAGGAGGATTGCCAAGCAACTTTGTGTGTCCTTGTCTCAAAATAAAACATAAAAAGGGCTGGAGATGTAAGCATCCTTGGGTTCAATCCCCAGTACAAAAAAAAAAAAAAAAAAAAAAAAGGAAAGAAAGAAAATAAAAATTGGTATATCTATAGATGCTGCTTTGAGTTGCTGTTGTCATATGAATGTTAATTATATGTGAAAAACACAAGGCACTAATGGTGTATATGGTTTATTTACTATTTGCTTTTGGTTTTAAGATATTGGTGAGGAGATACACATAGCAATTTCTATCATATCAACAAAAAAATTTTAACATTGTTTCAGGGAATGGGGTAGGACGGAGTGTTTTTACTATAAAGCTTTTTGAAAAAGAGCTCTGTTCTTACTGTTTTTACTTTTAAAAATCATGTTTCTGTATTGCTTTTTTAAAAAGTTATTTGCCTTCAGTTCAGTTTGGTTCAGTAAATATTTACTGTAAAATCAGTTCACTTTAGTAGAACATTTACAATGCCTGTTATGTGCAAAGTACTTTGACAAGGACAAAGAAAAATAAATTCAGACTAGAATATGATTGAAGAAACCCCCAAGTATACTTTTGGAATTACTTCATCTTTTCCATCTCTCTCCCAACTGCATTCCTATTTGGTAAGGAATCTGAAATAGTAGTTGTGTAGATAGGAATTAAAAATTTTTGGTAACTGGCTTGTCCACATGCCCAGCGTGCCTTCATGGAAACCAAGCAGTGGCTCTTAAATCAGCAAGGAGATGCCTTCTGTGTCTTCCGCACTAATATTATGCTTTGACACCAATTCTTACTCCCATATGATCATACTTTTCTCTACAGCAAGGCACTGGAAGCTGGTCTCTTAATTAGGGAAATCAGGGGTTGTAATTTACTGTTTCTGAATGTCACCAGAAAAAGAGCAATACTCAAATACAACTTGAAAAGAACCTTTTTTTTGAGCTCTGATTATGCAGCAGAAGACCCCATACTATTTTTTGGGGACGGGGGATGAAAAGACAGAACTCTGCTTCAAAGGAATTGTTATTTGAGAGGGACAGTGAAGTTTTACTATATGAAAGAACTTTAATGAAATTAGATATACCAAATTTGGTCAAAGGCAGCTTTTTAAAAATATATTTTTTAATTTGTTCTAATTAGTTATACATGACAGTAGAATGCATTTTGCCATGAGAACGTGTGTGTGTGTGTGTGTGTGTGTGTGTCTGTGTCTGTGTGTGTGCGCAAAATGCATCTTAATTGGTGTTTCAGAATCCTTTTCCCTGGAGGAAGTGTTGACCTCAAGCGCTCAGATTATGCTCAAGTAGCCAAAATATTTTACGACTTGGCCATACAGGTAAATATATGTTATTTCTTATCATTCCAGATGGGTTTTATCAGTTTCTGTGAGTATGATTCTGTTTTTAAGCACATGGTATTGCTTCCTTCACAAGTAAAGTAGCCTCATACCCATTAACTTTTGAGGCCCCTGTTCTCCAACAGCCAGTGGCTACTTCCACTCTTTTTTTTGTTTTTGTGTTGTCTTCTAATTCTTGGCTTCTATGTGTGAACCACAGTCTTCATGTGGCTTAATAATTCTGCTATCTCCTTCTATTCTCTTACCTTTTTATTACATACTGGGCATTGTTCCTAATTTATTAATTTATTAATTATCTCCTCTTGAAATCTGCTTTTCTTCCCAATCCATTCAATCCTGTATCACCTTTCTTTGCAGTTACCTTAAACCTTAAAATAATTAATTTACTATGCAGAAACTCTGACTTTTCCTTTGTAATGTTGCATATTAGGCCCACCTTTGAACCATAGCTTAGACCCTTACTGTTTCTCCCCTTAACTATTGATACAATTTCTTAATTAATCTTGCCTAGTGTCTTGCCAACTCTTTCTTAGATATTTCTTGAAGTGACTGCTTTTAGCATTTGAGACACTTGTTTGGAAACTTTTAATAGCTAAGCTAACCTGCAATCTTTTATAGCCACTGGGTCAAGATATATAGTGGGTCCATAGCTCACTTTTTCCAGCCTGTGTGGGAGTTTGGTCTGAAGAGAGACTGATAGTCTACTTATGAATCATGGGCAAAGTTTTAGAAATCCATGTATAAATCTGGTAATGAGAAATCACATGTGTAATTTTTGTTTGAAAATTTTGAATAAACTTGGTTTTCTTTTTCTTTCATTCTGCAAAGAGTTATGATGATGGAGACTATTTTCCTGTGTGGGGCACATGCCTTGGATTTGAGGAGCTCACTTATCTGGTTAGTGGGGAGTGCTTATTAACTCACACAGAACACACTGTTGCAGTGACATTGCCGCTGAATTTCACTGGAGGTGAGGATACTCTTTAACCCCTTTAAAAATATATATTGAATAGAATTACTAAGCAGCAAGTATCAAAGTAAAAAATGCTTATGTCTTTGATTTTTAAAGTATCTACACAGGATAAAGATGTGAGTGTTGACCTTTGTATTCATTTTTGAGAATGATTTAAGGAATTTTAAATTCTGATATCTCTTGCTCCCAGTGATAATCGAGATCATGTGTGGTTAAGAACTCTGAAACTGGTTTTGAGTCCTAGTTTTCTTACTTTGGACTAGGGGAATCATCTAACCTCTCTTACCTTCAAATTCCTCATTGAAAAGGGGGTTCTACCTCTTAGGAATTTTTTGTGAGAGAGAATTAAATAATATTTTTTTTGTTGTTATTAGTGTGTTAAGTGATTTAAATACAACTCTTTATGTTGGCTATTATTACTACAGTGTCAACAGTTTCCCCATGGTTGCCTACTTTGTTTCAACCCCAGCTGTGTATACTGTAATTTAATTTTGGCACTAAACATCTGGATTTAGTTCAGACCCCACAAATGAAAGGGTATGGTCCCTAGCAAGAACACCTTATTTCAGATGCGAATTGAAAAATCCTATTCCCAGGCCACCCACTCTTCTTACTAACTTCTGCAAATTTGGGGTTTCCCAGACTTCTGATGTTTGTAATTCAGTACAAGGAGTCACAAAATTCAGGAAAGTACCGCATTTGCTTAACAACCAGAAAATCCATTGAGCTTTGGTGCCCAGGTTTGGTTTTTGTTTTGTTTTGTTTTGCAGCACTGGAAATCAAACCCAGGGCATTCTATCACTGAGCTACATCCCCAACCCTTTTTATTTCTCTTTTTGAGACATTATTTCTTTAAACTGCAAAGGTTAGCTTTGAACTTGGAATCCTGCTTAATCTCCTAGTCACTAAGGTTATAGGCATGCATTCCCATTTTGCAATGAAATACCAACAAAAACCCTTTCCTGTCTAGGTTTTTTGTTGGTATTTCATTGCAAAAGCATAATCGATTGAATCATTGGCCACATAATTGAACTCAGTATCTAGTTCTCCTTCTATTCCCAAAGGTTGATCTTAAAAGTCAGAACCTTCTTATGTGGTTTGTCTTTTTGGTAATGAGCTCCATCCTTAGATAATCTACCCTGAGTTCCCTCATTCGAAATAACAAAGACTCTTATCCCTTAGAAAATTGCAAGGGCTTTAGAGGTTTTATCAGGAACATAGAATGAAGACAAGACATATTCTTTGTTATATCACTGAGTGTAAGTACATAATGATTCTTGTACATTATTGAATGTATAGATTCTCAGAATTGAATGCTACTGTTTCTTATTCTCATAAGAATTTTGGAAGGAAAATAGTAGTAGGCATACAAAGAACTTAAAAAATGCTTTATGCTTTTAAAAGGTCTTTCTTATTATCTCAATTATTTTAAAAACTCTATGGAAGGTATGTGTTTTCATTCAGATTATTTAGGTTATATGGCCAAACCCAGCTTATACAGAAAAGTAGTATTCAAGGTACTGTTATTCTCATGGAAGCTGTTAGCTAGAAGAAGGGGCCTGATTTAGAACAACTAGCATCAGAGCCTTGAGTATATCAGGATTTTTTTTTTAAATTTAATCCTCAGTTGTTATTTGAGTCTATGTGTCTGACTACAGAGGCTTCAATGTTGACCACTAAGATACATTGCTGCTTTGATCTGTTTACCGAGCAGAATTTTTTTGGAATAGATAATGTTCTTTTCTACATTGTTGGTATTTTTAATCTTTTAAGTTCTAGATACCTTTTAAAATATGTTGGAAGTTTTGGATTTTTTCCTGGGAAAACAATTATATAAACACTTGGAAAATTCTACATGTTTTTCAGAGATGTCTGGGGAATTAGAGTTAAGATTCTCCTCTTACTCTATGGCCAGCATACAAATTCTTATATCAGAAGAATTTTACTTGTTCATATTAATACTCTGGAAGAAAAACAATTATTCCTGAAACATATTTGAATTTCTGTTAAAGAAATTTTGTGCTTGTTTGGAGTAATCTTGTGGTATTGATTGTTTTACTTATGTGGTTATGGTGATTATGTCTTTATAATGACCTTTCTTTGGCTGCAAAAAATGGGGATTTTATTTTTCTTGGGTTTAAATTATGTATCTTGTGCTTAAATTACTTTAGCTACATTGCAGAGCAGAATGTTCCAGAATTTTCCTGCTGACTTGTTGCTGTCATTAGCAACAGAACCCCTGACTGCAAATTTCCACAAATGGAGCCTTTCCATAAAGGTATCACATTAGATATACAGGAAATTGATATATTTAGAATAGCTACAGATTTAATAATTTTCTTTCATTTTATACTCTAGAATTTTACATTGAATGAAAAGTTAAGCAAGTTTTTCAGTGTGTTAACTACGAATAGAGATGACAAGATTGAGTTCATTTCATCGATGGAAGGTATGTGTCATTGTACCATGTATACTTTAATTCATTAATTTTGATTTTATGTATGTCTTATAAATAAAATCAATTTACTTTAGGGCCTTAAGGTGGAAATGAGGGCATTTTTGGAGATAAGAGACATATTTGTCTGAATTTCAGATCAGTTATGATTTACCGGAATATTTTCTAGGACGAGGTGATGATGATAAACAAAAACAGGGGCAGGGGGACAGGATAAGGACATAAACAAAGAAAGTGACTTCTGTTTCTAACTGTATTACAAATTAAGTACTTTGACAGATTCTCCTCCAGACAACAACAGAAATGCTGTTGATAGAGAAAAGCATTTTTCTAAAGTACATTGATGAAATGCTAAGAAAGTAAGGATATTCAAGCCTAAAACTCTGAGTTGACCAAGGTATTTGTACCAGCATTAGTGTTGAATCAGGAAAATTTGAAAGTTCAGGACCAGCCTCCTTGGAGAGTACTAGATGGAGCAGGAACTGAAAGGCTGCACCTTCCATATAAGAGTGAACTCAGACTATAGCTGGAGTCCTGTCTGCACAAGTGCCAGGAGAACTGCCCATCTTGAACCTGCACTAAGGGAGTGGGGTGGGTGGAGTCAATAGGCCTTGAGCACTCAGGATGACAGGTTGGTCTCCTAGTGTGGTCTATGCTAATTGGGAAGCTGGACAAATCTCAAGAATTTTACTTAAAGTTGTCTCATATTGGTAGTGCTCACACATGAATGTCAGAAGCAAATAGAAATCATTCTTTTTGGAATAGCAGTCATTCATTTCAGACTTCAAGGGATTCCAGCATATAAGATTTGAAGGAATATGAGCAGTTCTTGCCCCCCCCCCAAATCAATAATACACAAGAAGCAAAATACCATGAATGAGAAATCATAGAGTCAACAGATATAGAGTCAGCCTGCTACAAATCTTAGGTATTAAATTATGAGGTACAGTGTAATATAATTATATTTTAATTTTTAAAGGAATAAAGGACACTTAAAAATATAAGTATGAAACAATCAGACTTGAGCCAAATTCTAGTAGAATGAAGACATAGTCGAAATAATATCAGAAGACAGGTTAATCTGAAGATTAGAGATGGTTAAAGAGAGATTAGTGAACTAGATGAAGACAAATCTGAAGAAAATGTGCAGACTCCATCATAGAAATGTGAAATGTGTTGACAGAAAAGTTGAAATCTGGAGGCTAGAGTTAAAAAATTCTAGCATTTCCAACTAAACTCTTGAAGGAAATTGGGATGGTGACAAACTGTATTTACATATTGACAAAAAAAAAAAAAATACTGGCAAATAAAAGACCTAAGTGGAAAGGAAAACTACAACAAGATTTTAGAGGAAGTAGAGGAGAATATCTTTTTGCTCTAGTGTAAGGGAAGGAGACGAGAAAAAAAAAAAAAAAAAAAAGAAACACCATAAAGTAAAATATTGATGAAATCAGCCAGATTAAGAAGTTGTGATAAAAAATAAGAGGAGAAACAAAAGGAGATATTTGTAATGTTTATGACTGGGATAGGATCACTTTTTATCTTATATAATGTAAAACCATGAATTAATAAGGAAAACCTAGTAAATATGGTTGAGATGTGGATCTTTTGCTGGTATCTTCATGAATAGTCCCAAGGCCAGAGAAAAAGAAAGTGCAGTCATAAGGAGGTGGGAGGGAGGCAGGGGGAAGGTATGAATACCGTGCCCATAGCTGCTTGCTGGTAGACTTTGCCTCGTGTAAACCCCAACTGTGCTGCCAGAAAATGTTTCCCTTCTTGTGACATGCTCTCCAGTGGAAGAGACTGGTAGGATGTGAGAGGACAGTGCTCTTTCCTCTGAATATCTCTACTTTTCAGCTGATTCTCTTCATTTCTCCAAGCACTTTCTGGTGGTAGTCATGGTTATAATTACAAAGAAAAGTATTATAGAAGGGAATTTTTTTCCTTTGAAATGAGGGAAGGCACAGGTTAAGAAGAAAAATATGTAAATTTTCCAGAAGGTAAGCCAGGCATGGTGGCACACACGTAATCCCTGTGACTCGGGAGGCTAACAGGAAAATGGCAAGTTCAAGGCAATCTTAGCAACTTAGACCCTTAATTAAAAATAAAAGGGCTGGGAATGTCTTAAAGTGCTCCTGTGTTAAATTCCATATATTAAAAAATATAACTATTATACATATTCACTTTTTAAAAAATAGTGTAATTTTTGAAACATGTAAATGTTGAGAGTCACTAAATGAATCCTGGCATATCTATCTCAGCTTCAACAACTGTCAGCATGTCCCTATTCTTATTTCCTATCTAATTTTCTCTCCACACTGAATTATGTTTCTAAGCTAGTTCCAGGAATCATACCATTTTTATCCGTAAAGATATTTAATAAGAATTCTAAAAACAGTTGATTTTTTAAAACCAATCTGTCTTTAATACCAGTTTTGAACTTATAAAAGCTGTTTAAAAATTGATACCCAAAGTCATGAGGTACACAGAGTTTAGGCCGAGACAAATTAGCTAATGTGAAAGGATACCAGAAGTGCTGGCATAATTCACTTGTTTAAGTCATTATGGGATGAAAATATGGTTTGAAGCACTGGGGGAAGAGATACCTATCTGAAAGAATCTTGTGTCACTAATTAAATATGCACTTGAGGCTGGGGATGTAGTTTAGTGGTAGAGTGCATGCTTAGCATGTACCAGGCCCTGGGTACAATTCACAAAAAGAAACAAAACAAAGACTGTGCATTTGACTGCTAAACTGTTCTGTGTTCCATGGCTAAACTATTTTACTTTGCTGTGATTATCTCAAAAAGCAAATCATATTACAAATGGTAAAAAGTGAAATTGAATTAAAATTAAAATTGTAAATCAGTGGAATACATTATTGGGAATATTCACGTAGACTATGAACAGAAATTCTTTATTTTGTGTCTGAGAGGTTATTCATAATTTTACTTTGTCTTTTGTATTGAGTTTTAAAATACTGTTTTGTTTTACATAGGATATGAAATAATGTAATTATAAAAAACATCTTAAACCATTCTTAATACTTACTAGTTTGTGTTTTTCTTAAAGGATATAAGTATCCAGTATATGGTGTCCAGTGGCATCCAGAGAAAGCACCTTATGAATGGGAGAAATTACAAGGCATTTCCCATGAACCTAATGCTGTGAAGACTGCATTTTATTTAGCAGAGTTCTTTGTTTCTGAAGGTAATACATGGATACATAATCTTATTACTCTAGTATTGAAGGAAATTGTGGACTTCTATGTACTCTTTTTCTCTATAACTGTCTCATAAGATCTATAGGTTAACTTTAAAAAAAAAACATACAAAATAATGTTAAAGCTCTGTGTTTGAGATACTAGATAGTCAAGTAAAAGGAAGACAGTTATTTAACGGTATCATAGATGCTGCAGTGGACTGAATTCTTGAACAATAGCTTAAAGAATCTTCCTTTTTCTTTCTTTCTTGAATTTAGTTTTTCCTCTATTGCTTTCTTTTCTTTATTAGATATACATCAGTAGATTTTTTTTAAAAAAAACATTGATGGGCCTTTATTTTGTTCATTCATTTATATGCGGTGCAGAGAGTATTTTGACATATTATACAGATATGGATTATAATTTATTCTAATTATGATACTATTCTTTTTAGAAATAATGTTTTAATTATAATAACTTCTCAGGATTAAGGTGTTATTTTTCTAAGACAATGATGTTTTGTGCTGGTTTGTGATTTTAAGGCATTGGCACAATTGAAGAAAGTTAATAAACTTTGTCTGCTTTTTGGGGGTGGGGTACCAGGAATTGAACTCAAGAGCACTCGACCCCTGAGTCACATCCCCAGTCCTATTCTGTATTTTATTTAGAGACAGGGTCTCACTGAGCTGCTAAGCACCTTGCTGAGGATGGCTTTGAACTTATGATTCTCCTCTCTCAGCCTCCCAAGCTGCTGGGAATTCAAGTGTGCACCACCACACCTGGCTTTGTCTGCTTTTTAATGATGAAAACACAGAAATTTTCGTTCTGTTTTATGTTTGTGGGTAAAATCTAGGATTGGTTATAGATACTTTTTTGTTTGTTTGTTTGTTTTTTTAAGTTGAGTGATAGGTGTGTAGGACAGAGGTATGGACACAGTTTGCAAGGAACAGAGCATCACTTAGGTGGGGTGTGGCTACTTGAAGACATTGGTGAGCCTTATTTTCATCTTATCTCTAAGCTCGCCTTAAGCTTTTTATCTACATTCCCACTCTTATTGGGAAGCCAGGTGTACCCCCTACTGGGTTCATTCTGGTTTAGAATTATGTGTAGTTGAATGGATGGTTTTCATGACAGAGTCTCCAAATTGAAAAACAAAAACATAACCTCTCATATGCAGCATTAGTTCAAAGGTACATTTTTCTGTCATGGGCAGAGTAGCCTTCACTGCAGTTTTAATCATATGGCAATTGTTGGTTCTTTACTGCCAACGTCCTTGTTTCTGAAAATGCCAGAAGAGCCTGTGTTTATCTTATTTGGACTTTAGGATAAAGTCTAAGTTCTTACCCCGTCACCTGCAAACTTTACCATGCCTCCTTGCCTTTTAGAGTTCTGCCTCATCTGTGAATTGCCTGTCTTCCATTTGTTCCCATTTCACCTGCGCCAACTTCTCCATCCTTTTTACTCTTGTAGTACTTCAGTGAGGTGTACTATAAATACATTGCAATGTGTGGTTACTAGGCTAAACTGGGGCAGAAGGCCCTTGTCCTGTTTATATTTCTAACCCCAAGCCCTGTATCAAGTCTCCTGCACATGTAGCCTCTTTAGTCAGGGTTTGAATGAATTGGGGAGCAAGCATCACAGGGCCCTGGTGCAGGGTAAGTTCAGCTGCTGCTTTACTAGGCAACTGTCTAAATCAGGCACTCCTGTATTTGGGGGGAAATTCTACTTTGGGGGGAAATTCTGAAAAGCATTGTCTTCTTGGTATTTTACCACTTAATAATGCTGACTGCAGGAAGAAATATAGTCTTTTTGAAACCTTGTCATGCAATCTTTTTAACAACAAACTTTCTTTTTTCTTGTAGCTCGGAAAAATGATCATCACTTTGAATCTCAATCTGAGGAGGAGAAAGCCCTGATTTATCAATTCCGTCCAATTTATACTGGAAATTTTTCTTCATTTCAGCAATGTTATATGTTTGATTGAAAATCTTTGATGTGTTAACAGAGCACTTTGAATAATTCTGTGATTAAACTATTATAATAACTCATTATTAATGGCAATATTAGAAAGCTACAGAGATTCCCCTTCTATGTGATTAGCTCTGATTTTTAAATCAATATATGATTTTTTAATCACATTTGATAATTCATCAGAGACAGATAATCATAGTGTTTTCATGGCAAAGCCTTTATGTCTAAAGATAGAAAAAATGTATTGAGAATTCAAATTTTTTTTCTGATGTACTGATTTTAGAAATAAATACCACCCCTTACCCATCATCCATCCCATTTTTATTGGGAGACTTTCATTTTATAGTATTATTTGTGGTGTTGGGGATTGATCTCAGGGTCTTATACATGCTGGACAAGGGCTTTGCCGCTGAGCTGCATTTCAGCGTTAAGAATTTAAACCCTACCTCTATACCCTGGGGTGCCTCCCTCCTTTGGGTCTCAGGATTATGTTGTTGTGTGAGTGGTATGTGTGTAGAGAAACATAAATATCTCCTTTTGCCACCATTTTAGCTCCACAGTTAGAGGGCACACGTCCTGCAGACAGTCTGTGCCTTGAACTATTATCTTCTACCATGTCTAGTACACAGGCCCTTGATGAACATCTGTGACTACTCATATTTTCCATATCCATGGAAAATAATTAAAAAGCTGTCATGCATTGATTTCAGTGCATTTGAATATATTTCTCAATCTGTGCTACACTCTTTTATCCCTTACCATCCTATACAGACCCTCAAAAGTCTGAAATTTATGCATTCCTTAAGGATAAGCAAACTGTTAGAAAAAAAGAGGATTTTTTTGACCTGTGTTTAATAAAATGTGTTTATGCATCTCTTCTTTGTGGTCTTTAGAGCTGCAGCTAGAGAACAAAACCCCAGGAAATTAGTAAAAACACTGGAGGACATTATGAATGATATTATTTACAGAAAGATAAGAATAATAATCTGAAGAAACTGAGAGGTAAATCACAATCTTTAAACAATAAGGTTGAATGGAATATAGAAATTGAAAGGATTGACAAATTTAGTCAGCCAAGAAAGAACTTTAATAGAAATCTGACAGACTTAGTTTTTTTTTTTTTTTTTTTATTATGTCTTGCTGTCTAATGTGCCATTTCTGGCCAAGCTCAAGTCTTCTACCACTAGAAAAGGTAGTGGCACTATTCCCACTCCCATACCAGGCCTCTTCCTGACCTTTTGTTAGAACCATATAGATCTGCTTGTCTCTACAGAGCCCTAATGGCACTTCACACTGACTGCTCATTCATCACTCATGCTGTGTCCATCCTGCCCATGAATATTGACTTCTAGTTGTTTCCAGTGGTTCTTACTGGGCTTTATTGATGATGCCCACAAATGCAAGAAAATGGAAAAAGATTGTTTCTGCTCATGTTTAATTTACCATTTTCCATGTACTTTTTTAGAGTCCTCATGCTAGAATCACTTTATTCCCAAAATGGGATTTGTTCCAAAGTTGTGTATACCTTGCTTTCCATACTCCATCAGCGATAGGTAAGGGTTTGAGGACAAATGAGAAGAGCAGGCTGTTCAGGTAGAGAAGGTCCCTGATTGAGCCAGGTACCACTACATCAGTAGGAGCAAGAAGGACATTGATGAGAAAATTTGCCTGTTAATGCTTTGAGCAGCAGTCTGGAAAACCCTGGGCCTTACAGTGTGGAGGGAGCAGAAGCTGAAGGAAAGAGTGGCTGTAGGAGTATATATGGATTAGAAAGAGGAACTACAAGAAAGGAAGGATTGGGTAAGCCTGGGCCTTGTACATGGAAGAGACAGAAGATGTATTGCCTGCCCCAGCTCACAGCTGATTTCATTTTCCATGGCTTTTTAGAAAAAAGTTTTTATCTTCATCATTTCTCATTCTTTTACTTATGTGGAATATCCCAAATAGAAAGAAAATGTTGGTATTAAGGGCCTTCACTCATTTCTATTCAGCTAGATTGCCCTAAGGACCCACAGTTGAGGCCTGACACTATTATGAGGGCATATTAAGTGTCTCCTCATTTCCACAAAGCAGCGTAGGGAAATCCTCAAAACCTTGAGCATAGGCCAAGATTCCATGGTTTAGAATGGTCCAGCAGTTTCTAAAAGCACAGAGACAACTACAGTGGAAGTCTACAAGTCCAGCACCTGACACACAGTAGGACCTCAGAGAGTGAGTGCCTTTCCTTCATTTCTCTACCTCTCTGTTATATGGAACGCCTCCGTATGTGCTGGGTCTCTCTGTTTTTACTCTACAGAATTGTGAGAAAATATACCATTGCAGGGTTTTCCCAGGGGAAGAGTTAAAAATAAAAGTGCCATTCCTTAGGAACAGAAGCTTTGTTATTATTTTGTTTGGAGCCTTATTCCATTTAACAATTTTTTTTTCTCAAATGAAAAATGTTTTTATTCCATGTACAATTTTCATTCTAAGAATAGTTTAAAATTAACAGATATTTTGCAATAATACTTGAGAAACACTAGATGTCAGGAGAGAACCAACTAACCTCATGTTTGGCTGGTTGTTTTTCATTCAACCATTTATAATAGGTTTTAGAAAATTGCTAGAAACCTAAAGACATTTACTCATAATTATTACATTTATTTAAGTATTAATGGTTGTATAAACATTGACTTGTAGCTACTGGATGTTTTCCACTCTAATGAATGAAGAGATTCTGATGATTCAATACAAATAAACAATTTAAAGTATATATTAGGGGTCAGTTGTATTTATATACATAAATTTGTGTACTGTATATAAAATTCCAATCACCTTTCTTCTGCCTAACTGGGAAAAATCTAGGATATGGAAGTACTTTCTAGATGTGCAAAAAGCCAGACCATCATAAGGTGAAAGATGTTGCTGGGGAAACCTCTGGAGAAGGCAACAGATTCTTGATCACCCCCTGTAAATATACTGGTGAAGTGCTTTAAATCAACATGGACATGGTTCATACTTTAGCCCTATACAGATTATAAATTTTTATCATAACCTACTCTAAACATTGTAATTGTTTCTCCTTCAAATTTAAGGAAAAGTTTTAATTATTAGTTTTCCTGTGGAGCTTGTTTCTTTTTGCATAAATTTGGCATGATTTCAGGTTTTCAATTCTTTGGCATTTATTATAGTTTTCATAAACCTAACTAGAGTCAGGATATCTCAATCGTCATCATCTAGATTATCTTTAGAACTTATAATATCACTTTAACATCTTTTGCTGTAGTTGAATTCAAGTTATCATCTTGCCCCTCAAAAGTTTTCAGGGAGAAATTCAAGGATTTGAGAGAATTAAGAGACTCTCAGATTGTTAGGGAATTTAGATAATATGGTAGGAATTGGTATTTATTATTCCCAATTAGGAGTTCTAGACAGTATTTGTTTTAGGTTAGTCACATTACTTCCAGATTATATCAAATTGTTTATAAAGAAGTCACAAAGTCCTTCTTGATTAGTTCTTATGTCTTATTTCCAGCTTCCTAGTGGATAGGAGTAGGAAAGAATACCAGAGTCAGAATGCCAAAGATCAAGTTCTACTTCTGCCACTTCCCAGCTTCATAACCCTGGAAAAATCTCATTATCACTTGTCCATGAAACTTACATTGAATACTTCAGATCCTTTGAAATCATCCTACAAGTTTTTAAAACAGTGTAGATATTTTTAAGTCTCTGATAAGCTGAAAAATTATTTCACACACTTTTTCTAAGGTCAAATAACACAATAACAGTTTTCAACTTAAATTAGCAGAGCAATTTTACGTTTCTAATAAGTTAATCCTTTCTTTCAATTTTGTAAAATAAATTGAAGTGAGGATGGACATTAAAATCTTTTTTCTATTATAGTTAAAAGAATCTAAATTACTTGGTTCCTGTTTACTAGTCTCTACCCAGGGCCAAAGGAGCTAACAAATAACACATGCAGATCGTTGGTGTAATTAAAAAATACCGATTGATCCTAATTTTAAGGGGAAATAACCACATTAAACAAGTTTTGAACTTAGAATAGACTTTAGAACATTAATATAACAAGGGTATTTTTAAAAATTGAATTCAGAGCCTCCTTCTGTTTTTTCCCTTGGCATATTTTCACACAATTGCAAATACAATTTATGTGTCACTTCTTTTGTTTCACTGAATCAAAAGCATGTTCCCTTGTGGCTGTTTGGCCATCCTAGTAGACAGGATCTTTGCCCTTTGGGAGGGTTGGATGGCTGAGATATTAAGGATTGGTCAGTGTAAGAGGCAGATGAAGACTCAGTCAAGGGAGGAGTTCTACTTTCCAAAGTCCAAAGGGAGGTAGTGAGGCACATCCAAGCCAAAGTACACAAGTAGAATCAGAAAATACAAGAACAAAAGGACCAGAACAAGCCAGTAACTGGACAATGGAACCAAATATTCAGGACTGAATCAAAGAAAGCTTCAAGTGTGAGAACAGGTTTCAACAAGCCAGCACAGTTCAGGCTGAGGGCTACAGTATCCAGAGTGGTCACAGATCACATACGGGGTTCAGGAGGGTGACAAGTGCATGTCTGTCTCTCTGGTAGTAAGGATCACACTAATTTATTTTCTGTGACTTCAAGACATCCCATCTATAAAAGATGCTAGCATTTATCCACGTCAGGTATGTAGGCTGGTTATCTGAAAGCCAGCCTAGGTTGAGACTTCAAATCTCAGTTTGTGGGCTCCCTGTAGGGATCTCCCAGGATAGAATTGGTCTGGGCCATCAGCTACTGTGCGTGCACTCCAAGCCTCCTCTCTTCTGTGTTAGCTTTGGTCACCCTCCCAGAGGGTGTGTGGTACTCAGGGTGTATTTTCCTTTTCTTACACAGCCTCCTGGGATATGTGGGTCTCTGCCTCATTTTGGGATTCATTGCAGGCTGTACAACATCAGGCTCTAGCTCCAGCCTTGGGCTCATCCTTGTGGTCAGTGGCAGGAGCAGAAAGTCCCCACATGTGAAGAAGACCATCCAGCCCAGCGTTCACTGGACATGTTTAAGTGGGAAGAGGCTATTTTTGCCTTATGCTTAAGCTATGATTTGCAATACAGCTTTAAAGAGTACTAAAGTGATAACTGTATTTTAATCCTTTCCTGTGTGTATAGAAAGTTTGAAGAACTAAGTTTCCTCAGACCTCCTAATTTCTGCAAAAATAAACCACACAAAGGTCTTTGCTTCCCCTTTTCATGGGTTTTTGCTTAAAGTCATTCTGAGGATGAGGTCGGCTGCAGTGGTCTGAAGTTGTTTTGGGCCAAGAACTCACTGCCCACTTCAGAATGCACCCGGTACACTTTCAAATGTTCCCCTGACCTGGTAAGAGCCTCTTTGCATGTACCTATGAAAGCTCCATATGATGTTTACCCAGTTCTTGCCACAGGAAGTGGTTCCAGGCCCAGATTGAGGGACTATTAATCCTTTGGGATGTCAGGCAGTGTTTCAGAAGCTTTTAATGTGTAACAACCCCCCACCCCCCAATTCAGTGAATTAGAATGACCACTTTATTTAATTTCTGCTGCTGTGGGTCTGCTGGGCAGGCCTTGTGGTTTGGATGAGGAGACAGACACAGATCCTCTCACAGTAAGTATGTGAAGTGCTGAGTGCATCAAGAGGATCAATTCATTCTACATCTAGGAACTATCTTTGTTCAGGCTTGGGACCATTTAGATAGTGTGGTCCCCTCACAATGTTGAGAAATGTTATGGTTTGTATCTACAGTGTCTCCCAAATGTTCAAGTATTGCACTGACCTGGTGCAGCAAAAGTCAGGGTTTTGGGGAAGTAATTGGATCATAAGGGTTCTGACTTTGTCAATGGATTAATTCATTGATGGATTCATAACTGGATGTACTATTAGGAGGTGATAGAAGCTGTAGGAGATGGGTCCTAAAGAGAGGAAATAAGTCACTTAGGGGCATGCCCTGGAAGAGTTTATCTTGTTCTTGGTCATTGCTTCTCTCTCTGCTTCTTGGCTGCCATGAGGTAAGCATCTTTGCTTCGCCAGGTGCTCCCTGCCATGAGCTTCGGCCTCACCACAGGCTCATAGCAATGAGGCCAAGTAACCATAGATTGAAACCATGAGCCAAAATCATCTTTCCTCCTATAAGTTGTTGTTTTCAGGTATTGTGTCACAGTAATGAAAAGCTGACTAACAAAAGATAAGAGGTGATAAAACTTGTCAGTCTAGCTATGGACTTGCCAGTCTGAATGTTGACAATCTGCCCATCAGCTACTGTTTTAAAATTTAAATTCTACTTTTTATTCAGGTAAAAGAAAGCCTGACAAGAGACAAAGCAATTTTAAAAGGCACTTTATTCTTCTCAGTTCCTAAGAGGAACTTGGGAGCATGGGATGCTACCCACACAGGTCACAGGAAGGACACCAAGTGGGCTATTGGCAGAGTGATGGGAACTTGAAAGGAAGAACCTTTATTGTGGCTTTTGTGGGAAGAATTGGGTGAGGCAGACTAAGCAGGTTAAGCGGGTTGAGCATTGCCTAGTCTGCATAACCAGTTGTTGGTGCCTGGCTCTGGGAGATTAGATGAAGGGAATGATGTCCCTCTGTGTATGCTAATAACAGGGACAGTGAGAGTGGTCTCTGAACTGGTTCCTTTGCTTATGGATGGCACACTTGCTTTCAGGACCCAGAGAGTTTGTTATCTCTAAGAGTTAGCTAGCCTTGGAAGGGGCAGTCCCTTCCTGGTCAGAAAGATCAGAAATATCAAAAGCATCTGATCTAGAAGCTAGAATACAAGCAGCAAATTCAGTTGCCTGTGCCTTCTAAGCCCAAACCAGGTGGTTATGAGGCATGTTCTGATCTGAAATGCCCCCCAGGAGGTTTTAACTTGGATTTATCTTCCTAAGACCTTCCCTTATAGTTATGAGACTTGTGTGTCCCCCCTCAAAAAATGGGAGATATCATCCCTTGGAGTGCAACTGTTGATCCCCCTCTCCTGCTATTCATCAGTAAAACCCATTCCTCCATGAACAGTCAAACTAGACAATGTCTCATGGCCGCCTTCATTTTATTGTTCCTTAATCATAGGTCAAAAGCCTAACAGAGCTTTTCGAATTCGTACCTAGAGTAATCGCCATCTCATTAAGCACACGTGCACCTCCACTGCTAATGGTAGGAATGGAAGGGCACGTCCATTTCACAGGAACTGTGGCTTTGCCTGACTACCTCCTCACTTCCTCTGATGGTATACATACCTGCCTGCTGGTCACTGTCTGTATAGGGTCACTTAGAGGGATCACCTAGATGCCTCCGACACAGTAGGGATTGGACTTCAGTCTTGCTTTTTAATTCAGCAATTTCCTTAGGTATTGCAGCATCTGCTAGATGCTATTTTCAGTGTTAAGTGACACCTTCTTCTGGTTCCTTTTAAGGTTTCTGGAAGATGAAGCCTGACCAGGATGGGCAGTTTCTGACTATAATAAATCACTCAGTGTTGACATTTTTGTGCTCACCTCACCCTTCATCTTTTGGATAATTTCTTTAGAATCTCCAAAATGGAATTACTGGGAAACTTGGTTCTTAATTCAATTGTCAAATTGCTTTCCATGAGGATCACAGTAGTGGACAGTGTTATCTGGTAAGGCATTATTGCACTAATTTCACCAAAACCTTGGTAGTCTTGACTATCATATTTGAATGCTGGTATGATCTAAAGGTCTGTCTTCCTCTTTTTTGTATTCCACCATGAACAGCCAAAACAGACAATGTCTCATGGCCACCTTCATTTTATTGTTTATTGTTCCTTCATCATAGGTCAAAAGCCTAACAGAGCTTTTCAGAAATCCTTCTCTCACAGTGCTGATATTGGGAAGTGGGTTTTTGGAAGGTGATTTTGGTGGAGCCCTCAAGAATGGAATTAGTGCCCTTATAAAAGAGGATGAGTTCTACCCTTGGCCCTTTCTGCTATGTGAGTTTGAAACCTCTCCAGTCACCAAATCTGCTGGTGCCTTTATTTTGGATCTTCTGGTCTTCAGAACTGTGAGCAATAAGTCTCTGTTGTTATAAGCCACCTAGTTTAAGTCCAAATCAACTCAGACTTTCATTTTATACTAGTAAATGACATATCGATGCTTCTTTCATTTCTTTCATTATTTGTGATATTGAATGAGCTCAATATTTGTTTATCTATGGATGAAACTATCCATTCCTTTTGCTTTTTATTGTTTTTTTCTTACTTGGGATGTAATTATTTTTTTAAAAAAAAAAATATATATATATATATATATATATTTTAATTTTTGGTGGACCATTACTTAATTTTATGTGGTGCTGAGAATCAAACCCAGTGCCTCACACATGCTAGGCAAGTGCTCTACCTCTGAGCCATAACCCCAACCCCGTATGTCATTCTTTACATAATATTGTTAACCAATGTTTGTTACCTATTGAAATATTTTTGTTACATCTTCCTTAACTATGCAATCTTTTCTCTCTTTGATATAAAGGAATTTGCATCATGGGTTAAACAATTTAGATTATTTTTCCTTCAATGTTTGTTTCATTTATCCCTTTCATTAAACTTAGAAGAAAGTCCATTCCTCTTTTTATTTCTGTTTTCTAATTTTTTTCTATTGATTTTCTAAGGAATACTCTTTTTAAATTTTGTAATCCAACCAATACTGATACTGGAGTATTAAAGTGATGTTAGTGGCTAAATTTGTTCCATATTTACAGTTTTTCTAGAATAATCTTCTCCTTCCCCAATATTTCATAATGCTTTCTATAGAATACATGAAATTATGTTACTGTTATGTTTTCTATTATCAATTTTGTTTCCTTAGTTTCTGCCTATTCTCATTCCAATACTTTTAGTTTAATTACAATATCTTTGAAATGTATTTTAATATGGATTTATTTTATTTTTTTTAGTTTTCTTTTAAAGAGATCATTTTGATATCCTTTTCTATTTACATGTTAAGGTAGATTGGGGGATTATTTTCTCAAATCTCTCTTTCCCCAGACATTGATTTTTTTGGATTATAATAAGCCTATATATTAATTTGAGAAAAACTCACACCCTTAAATTTAGCTTTTTTGATATAGCAATATACAATGTATCTTTATATTTTCTAATTTAGTTAATTAAAGTCTTGAAAACTTTTTATTTAAAAATAATTTTAATAGTTTCATATACATTTCTCTTTAGTTTAAGTATTTTATCATAGACCTATCATATAACTCGTTAATTTCTCAATGGGATTTTTAAATTTAATTTCTTTAATAGAATGTTTTGAATATACACCTCTTAACTCCATCAAAATGAGATCTCTTTAGAAATTTTTAATGAGTTTTATTTTGGGAAGTGGGAGTAGAGAGCTGGCTTCCCAGCATTCTACTGATTTCCGTCTGTGAATTTTATACCTGTTCTTTTTATTAAGCCATTTATTAATTCCAGAAACTTTTTAATTGATTCCTAAGGGCTCATTATATTTTGCTTATCATATATCCATATACATAAGTATATAATGATATTCATACATAAATGCAATATATTAGACTTATTAATTCATATTTTGTACATATGTGCATTTTTGTATTCTATTTGATGTTTTTTTCCCAGAAATAAAGAACTGAATGTGCACATTAATTAAGAGAGGTTGAATCAGTCTGACACCTAACAGGTACAATTAAAATGGCGTGGTTAAGCTTTGCAGATTCTGGCTTTACATTTCAAGTGGTGATAGAGTAATTACAGTATGTAATTTTCTGGACCTCATTCTCCCAGCTATTTAGAGGTAGGATCAGTTGTGTGTGGATTATTGCTGCTCTCCTACTACAATTAAGCTTTTACCTTTTCTTTGTTTTCAAACAGAAAGGTCTGAAAAAACAAGTAGTGCCTTCTGGGCATCATGGAAACCACAAAAATTGGGCCCTTGTGTTGAGCTATACCCCTAAGAAAGAACTGATGCCAAGCTAATGAGAGTGTGACAAGGTATTACCAGCACTGGTCTCTTCACTTCTAATTATGGTCTCCAGAATGCTATGAACCTTGCCAGGATTCTGACTTGAGTCATTTGAATAGGTTTTCATTCCAAAGCCTAGCAGCTAATTTGGGATTTTTATTTTTTTCTCTGTAAGATTTCTTGAGCCATTCTGACATATAATTCATTTACTTTACTTTTTAAAATTAAAGTTCTTGAAAAACTTTTTATTTGAAATTAATTTCATTTTTAAGAAAAATTCACATATTGCACAAAGAATTCCTTTATACTCTTCATTCACAATACCCAAATATTAACATTTTACGCACTGTCATCATTATTATTATTTATCTATATGTTTGTGTCTGTATGTATATGCATGACCACACACACACACACACACACACACACACACACACACGTATTCTTTTTCTTACCCATTTGAGGTTGATTGCAGATGTATTGCCTTTTCCTTCTAAATACTTCAATGCATATTTCCCAAAACAAATAACTTTTTTTATATGAAAACTGTATCATTGTCAACATCAACAGACCTTATTAAAATTTGATCAATCATTCCACTATTGTTTTGTAGCTTTGTAAAGCAAATGAAAAACAATGTTATTGGGTCCAGGATTCATTCCAGAATCACAAGTTGCATTTAATTATCATGTCTCCTTGGTCCCTCTTAATCAGTTCCTCAGCCTTTGTCTTTTGTGTCCATAACATTTGTGAAAGTTTGTGAAAACTTTCTCTTAATTCTAAATCTGCAACTAATTCTAATTCT
Organism: Callospermophilus lateralis; assembly: GCF_048772815.1. Lineage (NCBI taxonomy): Eukaryota > Metazoa > Chordata > Mammalia > Rodentia > Sciuridae > Callospermophilus > Callospermophilus lateralis. The sequence goes on from NC_135320.1 coordinate 27,243,734, forward strand.
AAAGGCATGACCTTTAACTTATAATTAGTTCTGATTAGTTTTATTTTTCCATGTCTAACCTGAAGACATTAACCCCCCACTTATGATCAATGATCTCAAACCTAAGGTTGGAAACAAGGGAAGGGAATTTGTTATTTGCTGGGCACCTGCAGAGCCCCGTGTAAAGGAGCTGGTAAACATCCCATTTAATTAGCACATCCTCCTGCAAAATGTTATTATTATTATTATTATTATTATTATTATTATTATTACTGTTGCAAATGAAGTAAAGGATGCTCAGTAATTGTGACCTGCCTAAAGGCAGGTAGTTGACTCTATATGGACTTCGACTTCGGAGAAACTTCTAGCCTTCTGTGGATCACAGATTCTTTCTACCTTTTCGCCACTGGACTATGGTTAGCTCCTGAGAGGGAAGGACTGTAAGTTATTTATAATTCCTATGCCTAACTCAAAGCCTGGAACTTGAACTTTATTTATTTATTTATTTGGTACCAGGGATTAAACTGAGGGCACTCAACACTGAGTCATATCCCCAGCCCTATTTTGTATTTTATTTAGAGACAGGGTCTCACTGAGTTTAGTGCATCGCTTTTGCTGAGGATGGCTTTGAACTCCCGATTCTCCTGCCTCAGCCTCCTGAGCTGCTGGATTACAGGTGTGTGCCACCACCCCCACGGAACTTTATTTCTTGAATGAAAGCATTTGAGTGTACACTCTAAAAGGAGTACAAAATGCAATCTGTGCTCTCATGTGCATAAGATCCATATCCACTGCTCCAGACTAGAGCTGTCCCTTTGCCTTGTGCAGGTGGGAATTGCAGCATCACCCACTATACCATGACTCTAGGGGTCCCTCTCCAATGTGATCACTGGCCTGGTGCCCTGACACTGTTTGGATTTTGATATACAAAACATTAATTTTTTTCTACCTTACAAACCAGAAAGAAGTGACGTAAAGCACATGGGTTTTGAGGGACATTCACACTATAGCAATCCTCTATCCACAAGTTCATGTGACTGGTGATTCTGGTGACCACAGAATCCAACCACTTGTAACACTGTTGTCACCACTGCTAGGGTGGAAGCCACCCTTATCACTCACCTGGAGTAGTGCCACAGCCTCTTCACCTGCCAGCTATTTCTGTTCTTGTCTGTCTGTAGCTCTTTCTCAACAAAGGAGTCAGAGTGATCCTTCAAACACCTGGGTGCTGTCAGATTAATCCCCTGCTCTGAATTCGCCTATGAACCCACCCTCCAAGCATGCTTCCACGTCCATGCCTGGCACTTGCTGCTCCCTCGGCCACCAGTCCCCTTCCCCAGCCTGTCTCTTGCACACCTTCTTTCCTGCCTTTACCTAAATATCACCTTCTCTGGGAGGCCTTTGCTGAGCACTCTACATAAAGCACAGCTCTTGACTTGGCAACTGACGCTCTCCTTCCCTTGTTTCATGTGTCTCCGCAGCATATAAACCCATCTGGCAACATTTTATTTACTTGCTCCTGTAATTATTTTCTGCCTCTTTATCTAGAATGCAATTTACATGAAGACAAGGATTTTATTTTGTCTTATATCATTGCCTGCGTGTGACTGGTGCTGCATAAATAACTAATGAAGAGCTGTATATTCAATGTCAGAGAAACTCCTGACTGGGCTGAAAGTGAATGAACACCTAAGTTCATGAGCACTGTACTTGAGGGCTGAATTACAGTATTTTTTTAAAAAGGAAATTTTGACTATACTTAGCTTTTGTTTTATGTACTCACTTTTCAACTTACATGCCCAGAATAGGATTTAACCCCACTGTGGAAAATGGTGTCCACATGGCCTTTTTCATAATGTAAGTGACAATAACCCAGTGACCTGAAAGACTTTAAGTCCTCTGATCAAGCACTGAGGTTAATGACCCCCAAACATACTGAAAATATCTACTACATTCAAAGTCTCAATGTTAATAATTCTATGAAAATAGCATGAGGCTTTCTTGCTTTCAAGTCAAAATCCAACTCAATCCAGTAGCAAATGCAGAGAGAAACCAAAAGTATATTTCCAGAAAGCACTAAATAATATAGGTCTTTGGAAGAAATTTTTATTTTATTTTTGAAAAGATTATAGAAGGGACTAGGGTTGTAGCTCAGCAGCAGAGTGCTTGCCTAGTATATGCAGGGCCCTGGGTTCAACCCTCAGCACCACATAAAAGTAAATAAATAAAATAAAGATATTGTGTCCAACTACAACTAACAAATAAATATTAAAAAAAAGATTATAGAGGAGGGGCAATTGCATCATCAAAAATATCCTAAGATTTCCTAATGTACTCTGTAAATATCACTTCTTCTTTTTTTCTTCTTCTTCTTCTCTTCCTCCATCTCTTCTGTTTCATTTTCTATTGCCTTCTCCTCTTCCTTCAACTTTTCATCTCCTCTCCATACCCCTTCTTTGTTTTTTTTAAAAAGCCCACTTATTCAGTAAACTGAAAATTATTAACAGCTATAAGTAAACACTTCACATTATATCTCCTTTTCCCATGATAAAGTAAAAACGAATAAGAGGATGCAAATCTCTGATGTTTGGTGAATTATCTCAAATGACTTATTCACAGATATTGGAACCCATGGCTAAAGAGTTAAAAGTAAGACCTCTTCTTACCCATGATGTTGCACTACCACCAAGGTGACCCTCAGGTGAATTATAAGCTCCAAATACTATTACCTTGTGTTTCTTTTTATTTTTTAATTTAAAAATTCCCAGAATTTTTTTTCTGGTTAACTTTCTATTCATATCCACTACCATGGATTATAATAATAATAATAATAATAATAATAATAATACCCTAGTTTGTGTTTATTGACCCAAAACTCTTCTATTAACTCTTGCCTGTTTATTATCCTTTCTCCATCCAACAATTTGAAAATTCAATTTGGACCTTAATTTCTGGAAACATTAATTTCTGGAGATTATTGAAAACAAATGGTTCTTTCTTGTTTTTCAAAGGGGGAAATTTTTAAGTTTTCTTAATAAAAAAATTTCAGTTAGTGGATCTGTTGCCTACCTAGCTAGTCTGCAGAAGACAGTTTCTAGCAACTTTACATCACTTTTACTTTTATTTTTTACTTTGTTTACACACAGGTCAAGCTGAATATCCTGTTAAGTAGAAGGTGTAGGCCACTGGTTCTCAAACTTGAGAGTGCCTCAGAATCTCCTGGAGGTGCTGTTGATGCACAGGCTGGGGACCAGCCCCAGAGTTTCTGAACCAGTGGGTGTGAGGAGAGGCCCGGGACTCTGCATTTCTAACAAGTTCCCAGGTGATACTCACTGATGTTGCTGAACTGAACCACTGTTGGGAATGTTCTTTGGTTTATTTTAGACTCATTTTCTTTTTTTAATCCTTTTTTTCCCAGCTTTATTAGTATTGACAAGAAGGAGTCATGTATATTCAAGGTGAACAACTTGATGTTCTGATATATGTATGTGTTATGCAATGACGGTTCCCTCCTTAAAGTTCCTATGTCACTCCAGTCTCCTTTCTTTTCTGCTTCTCCATGCTCTCCACCTACCTTTCCCTCTCCCTCTTTCACTTCCCCAGGCTTCTTTCTAATACAGATCTTCATGAACTTTCTAATACAGATCAGTTTAGCTTGTATTCTGCTTTTAGTTCACCAAGAACCCTCACCCCACAACAGAGCCTGAGAAGTGCAAACTAAGTCCTCTTTTCCTTCACAAGCCTGCTGAGCAGCCTCCACTGTGGCTTCCATCTGTTTACAAGATGTGAATCGTTGTCCTCTGCCGTCTCCACTCTTAGCCTCCTTAATATCCCCAGGTCTTGCCGTGTAGTCATTTGGAATAAACTCCTAGAGTATAGAGGGCAAGAAATAGCTACTTAGAAATATCTATTTCCCAGGATTAAGCATGCAACAGGATGTGCCTCTGCCATGCCCATCTAATTGTGGTTTATTTGTTTAATATTAAAATGATCTCAGATCTGCATAAGCCATATGCTTTTCCTCCAGATTTCCTGAGCCCTGATGCATTAAGCATCTGTAAAGCCATTTCACTTTATGTCATTAAGGATGGGAATGTGCTAATGTAAATACCAATTGGAAAGCTTGAGTAGTTTTTCACATTTTTTCAATCATACTGTTTGCTGTATTATTATTATGGATTAGTCTACTTTAGGTACAATTTCACAGTATGATCAAAGTCTTACTCTAATATTTAGATCCCAAATGACAAATTTAATGGCCTTAGTTAACACCCCCAAAGATGTAGGCTTAATTTTATGGTTCACCTACTCTTGCTGTTTACTTTTCTGAGCTGTAGCCAAGCTGAAGAAACTGTAAGAAAGCAGAGTATGATTATTTATGAAAGAAAATACCTCCTTCTTCAGTAAAATGAAAATCTAGCTTCTCCTTTCAAGTTGACTCCTGAAAGAAGGGAATCTCCACATGGGGACAGAGGAAAGAGACACTTCATGGCCTCTATTTTTCTCTAAGGTAATGCCTGCATCAAACTGGCTTCCACATCATGCTCCTTTCCTGGGATAGTCTAGCTCAAATGAAGAGCCCATGTCTGTTGTAAGAGCAGAACTTTTAATTCATTAATTACCAACTTGAAATTTCCCGAGTAGGTTGTACAAGGGGAGTCTAAAATGTCTCCTTGATTTACCCTCCCACCTACCCAGTCCTCCTTCCCAGAGGCATCCAGGGTAACTGATTTCTTTTATAACCTTCCTGGGACATTCTATACTTAAATAAACAAGTATATGATCCCGTTCATCCCTGTTCTTGAACATGGGGCACACTGTGTTACTTGCTGGACGTGGCTCTCCCCTTATTCTGACTTGGAAATCTACCAGTGAACAGAGTTCCTCATTTTCTTCTGAAGGTGCAATGACCAGTCACATGGCTGCACCATAATTACTTAGGAGCTTTTCTATAGATAGGCCTTTGCATTGTTTCTAATCTTTTCTCTCCGTGTTTAAATTTTTTAAACTGGGAATTGAACCCAGAGGTACTTAACTACTGAGTCACAACCCTAGCCATTTAAAAAAAAATTTTTTTTTTTTTTTTTAAATTTTGAGTCAGAGTCTTGCTAAATTGCTTGGGGCCTCACTAAGCTGCTAAAGCTGGCTTTGAACTTGTGATCCTCCTGCCTTAGCCTCCCAAGTTGCTGGGATTACAGGCATGTGCCACTGCATCGGGCTCTAATGTTTTCTTGAGAAGATGCTTTGATGAAAACAATGAGTAGCTTTTTATACATATATAAGACAACTTTCCAGAATCAATGCATCTTTAATTAATACGTAGTACCAAATTTACCCTACTCTTCCAATTTATCCACAAGTACTGACTGTACGGAGACAAGAGCTTATAAAAGACTTTGGAATACTGTAAGGCATATGTGAACAACCCAAAGTTCAGAAAGTGTGGCTTATGAGCTATGACTTACTTCCTTTGGGTTTGTGATCAAATAAATGCTTTTTCCCCTGACTCTCAATTGCTCTTACAAGGCAGATCTCAAATGAGGCAGGATATTTGCTTTCTCCTTCCTCGTCTGCCTCATACCCTTCCCCCTCTGTAAGCCAGAGGTAACAGAAAGATGCCTTAGGTAATGGAATTCAAGGAATATAGAGCTACCAAGACTCTTCTGGACTAGAATTTTTCCCCTCTCCATCCTATCCTCAATGCCAATGTCTGGCCCAAACAGAACTCATGCTAGAGGCTGATCACAAGCAGTGAGAAGACCCAGGGGCTGTGGGAAGGTGTAAAGGAGGGGAAGGACAAGTGACAGCAGCACAGGGGATGGTTGGGTGCCTCCTTTCTCTCCCCGTTGACCTATATTGTTTTTGTGGATGTGTAGAAGAATTCAAATTAAGACAGTCACTTATCCTATGAGAACTTCAAGTTTGAGGACCTTTTCTTTGCCCCCAACCCCCTAATTTTCTTAAATATTGGTGAATCCCAGTACGACAAAAAATGCATTAAAATGGAAAAAAATAAAAATAAAACCATCTGTAGTAAAAGATTTTTGTGGCAGAGTTTGTTGTGTGTTCATCATATTCCATTACTTTTCTTTGTTGGCCAGAACTAGATTCTATTGTTCTGCTTTCCTTGCTGGCTGGTGGCAGCAAGGGACTATGCTCTGGCCAGAGGAATGTGGGCAGAGGGACGTGTACCCTTCCCAGAACTGGACCCAACAAAGTGCCTGTGCAGTCACCTCTCTTTCTCTTTCTGCCTTTGCACACACTGGGAAGCAAATGTCTTGGAAGAACCTAGGTGATGGCAAAGCCAGACACGGAATGATTGTGGGTCACTGAATGCTATTTGGAAGAGGGCTCAGGAAAGCTGTTTTGTGCCTTCCTTAAGTGATGTTACTTCCTTCCTTGGATTGGCCTCTGCTGGGGTTGCTGTATCACCTAGTACTTATCCATCATGAAGGCAAGTGTAGGATTCATTCATTAGATAAATTCCACCCCCCCCCCAAAAATAATAATAATCCTGTCTTCAGTTAGTACAGAAGGTCAGGAAATTATTTTAGAAATCTCTTGAAACAAAAACAAAGTTCATGTTTACTCTTAATGCTGGGGTATGCTGTTGAGCACATTAAACTCTATTCTGGTGGCTCCTTAACCCTTGTCACCACCAACCTCAGTGAAGTGAATGAATAGCTGATTGACCCATGGCATGAGGGGGAGAGGAAAAGAGGGAGATCAAGAGGGCTGAGATGGGTAAGGAAAGACAAAGATTTGTAGGGACTTATCAGTATGTCTGGGCCTGTTATCTGCTTTATGTGCATTTTTTCACTTAGAAATCAAAAGGCACAGGTGCCTATTTCCTTTTATAAGGAAATTCCAGATCTGAGAAACTTCACTAAATCAAAATACAAAGAATTAATGAGTGGCAGAACTCAGGACTAAAATAATGTAGAGGGGGGATCCCCAAGGAGTGCAGAAAACTTAGAGATGGGAGAAAGGAAAGGCAGAGTAGGAGGAAAAAAAGGGGGGGGAGTGGGCCAGAGTGGAGCATGGGATGGGTGTCAAATGGCGCCTCTCTCTAGCTATCAACCCCTCTTCCCTCTGAAGATGTTTATTCCGTAACCATGTCTGCAACCAAGAAAATTGCTTTAGCCAGTTTTTATTCCACAGGACTCTGTCCCTTAACGACTTGTCTAATTAAAAAGCTCTAAAAGGATTGCATTAACTGGAGATATCCAGTCTTTTTTCTCATCATCAACATGACAAAGACAGAATCGGGCACCATAAATGCTGATATTTCTGCCCTTGTAAATCCTCATTAAGGTCCTTTAAACACAACCATTGGAGGAGACACATCAGCTTTTGGCTTTTGGGAAAAACACTTTTTGAAAGCAAACTTGATGAAGTCACTTCTACAAAATCTAAAACCACAAATGTCTTTTGTGATTCAATTTCTATTTCCAACATGTTGACTAAAGGCTGATTATGATGTGTCAGAGCGAGCTGAACAAGCATGTTCTTTGTTCTGACATGGTATTGCTGTGTTCTCAATAGCTTGAGATGACAAAGCGGGGAGGAAGGAAATTAAATTTAATCCCTGCTTAAGTAAGGGAAAGAGTTCGGTACCCTTGTTCTTTGCCAACAGTTCTGCTTCTTAAGGATACAATTATTAGTATTTGCTGGTATGTACTGCCCTAAGAAGTGCCAATGAAAGCAGTGCATGCCCTCCAGTGGCTTCCTAATGAGTAAAACCTCAACCTCTCACCCTGGTGTTGAGGACTCCTTAACCACAGAGGGCTTCTTAGAGTTTCCAGAATGTGTCGGCATTTTTGCATCTCATGGCCTTTGCACTGCTCTACTCCCAGAGCAGAAGTTATCTCCAATGTTCTTTGTATCACTGATCCCTCGTTTTTCAGGTCTCAACTCAGGGATTTCTTCTTCAGAGAGGCGTTTTCTGACCACTCTGTTGAAAGCAGTGCGATCCCATTGTCCCAAATCCATTCGTTCTCTACCACATTATTCCATTCGTATTTTTAGGGCACTGAATCATCTTAGGATTTAATTTTAGTGTGTTTATTAGTTTGCTCCAGATTTACTTTTTTGTGTGTGTTTATTACCCATTTACAGTCTATCACATCATTTTTTTTAAAAACCTTTTTCTTTTTCTTTTTGTGGTGCTGAGGATTGAACCCAGGGTCTTGTGCATGTGAGGCAAGCACTCTACCAACTGAGCCATATCTCCAGCTCTAAATCTTTTTTTAAGGGCACTTATTACCATAAGAATTTATTTAAATTTATATTTACTTAAAATAAGGAAGGCTTCACTTATTAGCATGCTATCTTTGAGCAGGTGCCAGGTTAACCTCTGTATTATCTCAATTTTGGGGAATATGCTTCCTAAATCAGCATAGGGATTTATTTCTAATTTGTTTATTAGTTTTCTCCAAGTTACAATGAGAAAACAAAAATATCTAGCTGGTTCCTCAACGCATAACCTTTCAAGGCCCAGAGAATCACTATGTGAGCTTTTTGATTGGATGAGTTGTATTTATTGGGCTCAAGATAAATCCCAGAGCCGAGCGCAGGGTCTGGCATACTATACTTGTTGGAAAGTTGAATAAATAGAAGTGTAGGTGAAATCACTGCTCATGGTGAACTTGGAGGATCTTAGAGGAAGATATAGGTATGGAAGACTAAAAATAGGGTCATCAACATGAAAAATTTTCATGCAGCAGATGAAAGATCAAAAATTGTAAATCAGTGAATTTAGTGGCAATTTCAGGACAGATGCTAGGATATAATTTATATCATTCAAAAACCAGTTACAGTCTTTGAAGTCAATATGAATTATCAAAGAACACCTCAGGTTGGAAAAACGACAGGGGGGTCAGAGTCCTGGGTAGACAAGCCCAGAGCAGCTGTCTGCACTGAGCAGACTCAAGTCACTGGGCAGGTTTGCAGACCATTTAAATGCTCTCCAGGGTTTTTATGCAATTCTTGGGGGGAAGAGCCTGAGTTTCTTGTAGTTGTAAAAGCTTGAGACTTTTGTTTAGGAAATAGAGTACTAACTCATTGGAATCTGAAGAATGTAAGGACATTCAAGATGCATATACTATTCGAGTTTACTATAATATATTCACACTACAGGTTAGGAGTCCCTTATCCAATATGCTTGGGGCCAGAAGTGTTTAAAATTTCAGAATATCTGTATTACCTCATGAGGTATCTTGGGATTGGGACCAATGATTAAACACAAGATTCTTTTATGTTTCATATACACTATATATATACATATGTATATATTATATATATATATATATATATTTATATATATATATATATATATATATATATATATATATATAGAGAGAGAGAGAGAGAGAGAGAGAGAGAGAGAGGGGCTGGAGGTAATTTATGCAACTTTTTTTTTTTTTTAGCAATTTTGCATATGAAACAGATCATGTTTTGTCATTTTTGACTTCATAAAGTTGGGATTTTTTGAGCATTTGGATTTCAGATGCTCAACCTGTGCAATGAGGAAAATCATTAAAGCAATAGTCATCTTCTACTTCAATGTACATTTTTATTCATAGTTGAAAAGAATAGTCTATTACTGCTAACATATTGTAAATTTACTCAGAATCAAAGGGTTCAGAGAGACATAAAAATGTATGTATTTTCTTTTAAATAACAATTTCTGCTCACTTTAGATTATGAGTATAGTATACAGGAATTATATGCACAAAAAATGTAAAAACTAATTGTGAAAACAAGTCTTGTTACCAATTTTTATAAGAAAAAAGACATTCATTTTTTTTTTTTACAAGCTACCAACATCATATAGGATAGTTCTGACAGATTCAGTCTTCTTCAATTAATTCATCTGGTAGCTCAAGAATCTATAGAAAAAAAATTAATATACAGTGAAGTCACTACACAGTGTTATGGGACAGTAGAAATTCATATCAGTACAAAATATCATTCAAGAGTTTTACATGGAGTTCCAGTGTCAAGTTGGAGAGACATTTTGGTTGGCAAGCAATCTAAGCATTATTGAAGATTGAAAGATTTAAAAAAATGATTTCTGTTGGTAAAAATGTTAGGAGTTTAAAAACATGTAGAAATAGACAGAAGTTGTTATGTCTTGGTCTTTCCATCATCTTACCAGCAGATCCTTGCCTTGGAAACATAATGAAATGTTTTAGGTACTTCCAGTATTTTCCATAAGATGGCAGAGTTGATATTATAAATATGAGAACAAATTCACTTTCATTCTGTTGGTCACAGCAAGAAAAAGAGCCTTAGAATCACTCACTATTTGAGTATTGCTATCTTGTATTCAACAATAATAAGTTTAAAAGAAGCAATAAAAATGTAACAGTTATGTTTTAGATTGAGATTATGCCATAGTTCCATGGGAATTCCCCTTTGAGCACTGATTTTGCTCCTTGAGTGAGTTCCTGTAACTGTCAATTGTCTGTGCTGAGTTTTATGTAAACACTAACCAACCCATCTATGCACTACTCTCAGATCACCACAGATATGACAGGAAAATGTTGGTATCACTGAAGCAAGTAGTGGTCTTAACTGTTTTTGATTGTTAGGAGCTGCAGACTGTCTATCTTTAATGCAAATTTAGAGCCCTTCAGTCTTTCGGTCTTTCTTGGATTCCCTTTGACATGGGTGACAGGTTCTGAATGACAGGACCTATTTTGTCCATTTGCTCTTAAATGGAGAGTCATGGCAACACACGCAGCACCCATCTGCCCAGAACAGGGTAGTCAGGGGCCAAGAGAGACTTTAGAATCAGAGTGAATAGGTGTCAGTTGCAGAGACTAAACTCAAGGAAATTGTGATGCATAGATTGACTAAAAGTGACTTGGATTTCTGTTGGAAACATCTCAAGTAAAAGCTGTGTATTTGATTGTTTTTATTGCTTCCCTGGCTTCTTGTACAAAGCAGATGCTCATGAAGTATTTGTTGAATGTGTAAGGATACAGCAAAGACATGTTGCAAATGGACTTTCTTCCTTTCTCAGCTTGCAGGAGCTCAGAATCTGAAAGAAGGAAAGCTGTGGCATCTCCAGTCAGGGCCCAGCTTGTGTAGCGCACAAGGACCTGGAGCTCTTCACCACTGGACTGTGAACTCCCTGTGGGAAGACTGTTATTATTTTGCTTTATATCTCTAGTGTCTGTCCAGTGCCTCATACATAGGAGGTGCTCCACAGGGATGTTTTGAAAGAAAGAGGTGACACACATAACTTGCCATCAGTGGGCACTGGCATGTGTGTAGCTTGGGAGTTTGTTGAATCCTGTCTTACCCATGTGGCTGGTTTACCAATGCTAGTATGGTAGCTACCTGCAGTGAAACTTCCAGATCAAAAGTATCTCCTGGGTATTGTCAGTTTTACATACCACAGGGCAAGTCAGACATCCATAAAGGAAGAGGAAACATGTTCCAGTTTGACGTAAACTGCTACTATCCAGAGAATACCCAATGCCGACAGGATCGAGTTTGTTTTGGTGAACGTAGGCAAGATCTTGTGGAACCCAGAAGAAAGCATGCCACACCCATGTTTTCTGTAAACATTTCCCTTTTCTGTGAAATTTCACAGGACTATGAGATCTTTCAAATGAAAAAAAATCAGGGCATTGTATCAGAAGAGACAATTTGGTAATTGCCAAGTGGAAAAAAATTTTTTTTTTAAAGGGGAAAATTCTAGGGAACTAGTTATCAGGGCCCACAATCTTGAAAATTTACCCACCCCTTCCCTCTGAGATAGCTTCTTACTGTACTTTTGCTCCTATTTTATGTACACATAGATTACATCTGGGTTATTACTGATCTTTGCTCTTTTAAATACCTAAGCACATTTTCTTTAATCATTTTGGGAGAAGAGTCTTCCAAAACAAAGTTGACATAACTTAACTATGTAAGAAGACTATAATGACCATATGGTCACCACATATTGTTGGATGGATAATGCAGGAAGCAGTAATACTACATTTGCAAGCTTTTCATTCACACAGTAGTCATTGAGATATGTATAGTCATCAGAAGAAAATGTCCAGCTGATGAAGTAAACTATATTACTTAAAGAAAATCAATAATTAATATAATTTCAAGATAGGAAAAAAGTTTCTTCAGAAAGTAGTATCTGTTCCTAATTCACACAAATAAATCTTTCACTTAATGATTTGAATTCATCATAATGTGAACAAAATGTTTTGTAAAACAATACAGCACTGCCTTTAGGCTGTGTTAAACATATTTTATTTTTGCCTTAAATATCCCCATAAGACTGTGATTTACATTCTTATATTAGTTTTTCCTCTCTGTTCTTTTAGAAATAGTGTGCATAATTACTATCTGTATTTTTGCTCATTTTACTTTGCATCTCCCTTTCCTGTTTTCTGCTTCTAATCTGTATGGGATTGAAAATTATTTTTAATAAAATAATTGAGACACTAGGACTGTGGATCAATTAAGAGTTGAGTAGAAGTTAAATAATAACTGCGAGAGTTTTCCTATGAATAAAACTGAGGAGTTTCAGGGTATGGATTTTGTGAAACCTATTGGGATAGTCAGACGACATTTTTGTTAGATTTTTGGTTCTTGTTCTGTGGTGGATGGATGAGTCTGCCAGGTAGCAGAGTTCTTGTTACATACAGGGAGTCTTAGAAAACTTTGAAAGGTAAGTGCTATGGAGAAGACCAGTTTTTGGATATTATTATTATTATTATTTTTACCTACAGTAGCAGAAAATCCTTCGTGTTTCCAGAGCAGAAGTTCTCAGTCGGAGTTCTCACAAGTTACAACCAGAGGATGAGAAAGAGTTTTGTTATTCTAATGTATCAGGCATTTTGCTTTAGGAACTATGTGGATATTAATTCTCTTTGCTTCAGATGTTCCCCCTAGGATGCAAAAGTATTTTGAAGTGTTAACACCCACATTTCCTTTGAGTTATACGGGATGAAAAATGGAATGCCTATGTGTGTAGAAGAAAATGAGACTTTTTTTTAAATTACAATTATCACTGATGCTAATAATACTCTGGCCTTCTAGCAGCACCTGTCACATGGCATCTTCGATTTTCAGGGAAACTTTAATGAAAACTCTTCGTTTTCTTAAAGGTTGTAATTATTATGCAGCACAATGTTTACAGATAGGGAAACGTGAGACTCAGGCAGAATAAAATCAAGGAAGGTTGATAACCATGGGCCCCGAAACAAATGGGAAAAGAATAAAACAGAAGAAGCAGACTTTGTCTTCTTAATCCCACTCTGAAACCACTGCCCAAACCTCCTTTTTGACAAAGATTAACGGGACAAATGTGCCTCAAGCCTAGACACTGAAGGTCTAGGAGCACAAAGACAACTTCATACAGGGCCAAGTGGTTTCGATTTTGGGGAGAAATTTAAATAATTTGAGTTCTGTAATCAATGGCCTTTCTCTGTGGTGTCAGAAAGTCCAACACTAATCAAGTGATTTTTAAAAATCCACTATACTAAGTGGTTTGAAAGCAATAAAAGGAATTAATGAGCTTTACTTGTCCTATAGAAACAAGTACACTACAGAATTACCCCAAATTCCATTCTCTGGAGATGTTTAACTTGATGCTTTGGACATTAACTTTGCTTAAAAATGTAATGTCCAGAAAACATTTTTTCTTATTTAAAAACATGGTAAAATGAAAAGTTATGGAAGAAACTAAATAAATATTTATACATATTGATTGAATAAATGGATTAAACAAAGACAGTTAATAATAATGAAACCCCTGGACAATACAAATAAAACATCTATACATAATTCCATTGTCCAGGGGTTATGTCAAGCCTCTCATAATCCCAGCAATTTGGGAGGCTGAGACAAGAGAATTGCAAGTTCAAGGTCAGCCTCAGAAGTTTAGCAAGATCTTGTCTTAAAATAAAAGGACTGGGGATGTAGCTCAATGGTAAAGAGTCCCTGGGCTCAATCCCCAATATTAATAAAAGTATTCTACACAATAGAATGCAAAAAGCATTAATGAAGGAATCAGAAAACCAATTAGCATTCACACATATAATGATCTCCATTTATATTATCATTACCTTAATTCAGTAGCAATATTTGATATAGTGAGGGTCAGAGTTTCAAATTAGATAGATGATCCTAATAAAGTATTTTATAAAACTTTATCCAATGACTTGCTGTTTTAGGTTTAAAATAGATTTAAGAAGTCAGAAGGAGAAAAGGCCAATCCTCTTTAAAAGAGACTTAGAAGAAATGAAACTTTGAGATAGTTAAAAAGCGACTGAAGGCAATTATTTGCAAAATCGCTTCCCCAGAAACAGAAAACTTTAGAAGGGTTTTACATCCAGCAGTTAAAAGTTAAACTTTATTCATTCTGGCTGGAAGAAGTGATCAGGAGGCTTGTCTGGGGCATGCAAATTATGTCTAAACACAAAGTGTAAAGTAGAGAAAGAAGGCAACAGGCAGGAATGAGCCGTTTTTTTGAAAGCAAAGAACAATGATCTGAACTCTCAGATTTCTTATTTCCCTTGAGAAAATACATGCAAAGATGAAAATAAGCAAAGTCAACAAGAACACAGATAAAGTATTTTGTAAAGGGCAAGAACACAGATAAAGTCTTTTGTAAAGGATACTCAGATCCAAGCAGAGGAAAGGTGAAGGGCCAAGAAGCCCACAGCAGGTGACTTCTTGCAGCCTGGATATGTGGGGCCAGAGGAGCCTTTACAAACAGCAAAGGCATCACATTAGTCAACAGCAAAGGTATGGTGTAGTAGGGACAGCTGTTGGACATCCATGTACATGGACAAAGGGTGTACTCAGAATTTGCATAGCAGACCTGATGGGACAACTACAACTACCAGCTTCAGTCTCATCTGTAAAGGAATCACTGAGGTCCCTTTTTCAATGCAAACATTTTATCGCATAGAGAAATTGCACATTGTATTAGACATGTTATTTCTTTTAACTTTCACTTCCTAAAATATTCATATACTATTTGCCATTTAAGGAAGTGGATCACATGGCACATTTTAACAATGTGATTGCGTAGAAAAGGGTCCACTCTGGTATTGAAGTTTGTGGGAAGGTGTGTGCACAACAAGAATAAGTCGCCCACTCTTGTTTAAATTGTCAGTTAGTCATGGTTGCCAGATGGAAGGTGCCAGGTGTTAAGAGAATAGAACTAACAATTTTACTCATGAAAATCATTTCTTGCAAAATTATTGAGTAAGTAGTACCTTCAAAAGAGAAGGGCCTGATAAAATAAAATAGTTTAACTGTTATGGCCATGGAAGAATTAATTTATTTTATGTATTTTTACCCTTTTTACTAAGAAATAAAGCCCCTAAATTTAATATGGCACAAGGTCATCAAAAATAAAGACTATATTTCCCAGTTTTTTTTTTTTTCAACGAAGTTTGGTGTGCACCAAGTTTTGGGCAATGCAATATAAGTAGAAGTAGTGTGGGAAAATTCTGAGAAATGCCTTTAGAGGAAAGAAGTCTTCTTCTTTTTTTTCTTTTTCTTCCTCCTTGGCTGGAATACAAAAGCAATGGCTGGAATTTCAACAGCCATTTTGAATCATGCTATGATCTGGAGAATGATGGCTCTCAAGGATGAAGCAAAAAAGAAGGATCCTGGGTCCACATCTCTAGGAAACTCATATCTAGTGCTTTGCTGATTGTAGAATTTTGAAATATGAAGAGGAATAGACATCTTATTTAAGCAACTGTATTTTTTTTCCTTACTATAAGTAAACTTAATCCTCACTAATATAGACTGACAAGGTTGGTTGTCTGCCAAAGCAAATTCTATGAGAACTAGATAGCGTATAGGTTTTGCTAAACTGTTTCTTAACAATTCCAAAGAGGAAAAGGAAAGCGTGCCTTAAATGGAGAATGATTCAATGTTTTGAGTTAATCAAAGGAACAAGAAAAAACAAAACAAAACAAAAAAAACACAACTGTGAGTTAAGGATTGATATTGTCCAAATCCAATTAGGAAGACTTTGGGTATTAAATTCTTCTCTTACCTCCTCTCTATTCCCTTTCCTTCTCTTTCTTTTCTCATATTCCTTCCTCTCCCCACTGCCAGCTTCCTTTTTTATCTCTTATTTTTTAAAAATTCTTTTTACTTAACTTGGATCTCAAGTTCAAGCCAAAGCATATTTTGGATTCCTTGAATATTTCATTTTAAATGCTCCACATTTAATATAATTCTTGCCCTTTAAATGATTGCAAGTTCAATGAAGATGATTAATTTTTTACCTGACACCAATTTTTTCCTACAAATACCAATATTTAAGGAATTTGACCCACTTTCTGGAAATGTCTTTTTTAGACAGAAAAGAGAAATGCCACCTACAGAATTTGGACTATTTGATAATTTCTCTTTTTTTGAGAGACCTTAAATAAGAAATACATTCATTTAATGCTTAAAATTTGTCCTTAAGTTGTGGGCCTATTTGTTGCAAATATTTAACCATGGCTTGTAGATACTTCAACACACCTCCTATCAAAAAAAAAATACATAAATAAATAAAATAAAACAAAGTTGCAGACCATTCTTAAATGGAAAGGGTTTTTTTTTTTTTTTTTTTTTTTTTTGTGTGTGTGTATATTTAAAACCCAGACATTTAAGGTTGCTGCGGTTTAGAAGATCAATTATTTGTATTTTTTTCCTACTTAATTCAGCTACCTCTTGAAGGAAAGCAGGTACTACTTTGGGCTAAAATGTCAAGTTAGAATATTTGAATTCTAATCAACTCTAACATTTCTCCTAGCTACATATTAAAGTAACTCAGAAATGATAAGTGACTGCTTTAGAAAATAATCAGCCAGAATATTCTCAGACCACGGTGAGTCCACATTTTTGAGACACCATCAATTTTTTAATTAGGTTGAAAATAAAGGTCTTTTTATTCTTGGCAAGATCCCTTTCTAATTTGCAAAGATTGAAAAGAGTAATTTTGCTTTTTGTTTTCCTCTTGATTTAGCAGAGTCATGATGGTTTTCCTCAGCTCTGCAATGTACATTTTAGCTAGTTCTAATGAAGACAAATTCCACTCAATCAGGAGTGTCCCATTCATTAAGTGAGACAGATGGCAGCCTTGCCATGTTTTGTTAGCTTCAGCCACTTGAAGCTGGCTGCTTCTCTTATTTAGGTCCATAGGAATAGAAGGGCTTATTTTTTTTAAAGGAAAAAAAGGAAAAGAGTCAATATTTTTCTAAAGCAAGATGTCACATTGTCTTCAAAACAAATGAGCAAACTACATCCCAGATTCAGAGAGATACAGACATACATGTCAGGGACACATTCTCTCACTTTATATGGCAGGTGGAAGGAAGGTTAACATTCCTGGGGACACACTTGCTTAAAGATTTTCCTAAGAGATACTTGCAGTTCCTCTGATGTGGACTGTCCCATGATCAAGGTATTTTCTGTCCCCTGAGAATTCTGTAACCCTCCCTATAACTCTATTGCTTAGCTTTTTCTGGCTTTGAAACATGACTAGAAGCTTCATTAAATAAAAGCTAAACTGAAAGCGTCCCATCTTCTTGTGGTGTCACACATTGCTGGCAGAAAACTCTTCAGGAAGGATCAATCATTCATACAAGATAGAAGGCACAGCCTGAAGAGGGTTGGTCAAGGTTTACAAGACTCACTGCCAGGTAACTCAGAGAAGAAGAAACACTAGCTGATATTCTGCTGTTCTGCTGTTCTTTGATGTTCTGCTCAGCACTAGGGGATCAAGGGTGGTGGATGTCCACATCTTGCTTTAACAGGGATGCTTCTGCGGAGAGCTCTTGAGCCTGGAGATGTGCCCTCTCTTAAGCTGGTAGGTAAGATTCTGGCAGAAGAGTTACAGGCTAAGGAATGCTTTCATTTTCCCTTACTCTGACCAGTTACACAATTACACACGGAAAAGTCAAGATCTGGCCAGAACACACATCTAATGAACAAGTCGTTGTTGAAAACCCTACTGGATAGGCACACAGTGCAAGAGTAGATTCTCTAAGGTAGGAGGCAAAAGCAAGAACTGAAATGCCAGTTACCAGGGAACAGCAATCAAAGTAGTACCATGTTGGAATTATCCAGATTCGTGGGTAAAAGTGGAGGGCTACTGCCCAAGTCTACGATTCTCTTTATCATAAATAAGCAGAGCCTCTAAAGAGTAGCCAGAAAAATGAGACACTGTGAGAGAAAAAGGAGAGAAGGTGGAAGATTATGCTAATTTTCTAGAATTTGAGAATAATCCTTGTGGATTAGTAACAATCCTTGCTAGGGATGGAGATTGAAACAGTTATACCTTCAAGTGAAGAAAGATTCATCTATATGCCACAGTACGTAGTTGCCTAGATTTAACATTCCTAGAAAAATCACTAACATAAAGATTTCCTCCTTCAATCTGTTATTGGTGATTAGCCAAGGTTTAGAACTCTGAGATGCATCTTAGAAGAACACAAATCCACATGAAGAGGCAAGAAAAACAAGACAATGTGCGACTATTTTATGAAATGCTAACTATATTTCTTTTCTAATGTTTAGCTGTAGATGGACACAATACCTTTATTTTATTTATGTGGTGCTGAGCGCCCTACTAATGTGAGGCAAGCAATCTACACTGAGACACAACCCCAGGCCGCTAACTATGTTTTTGTTGAGTGTGTAGTGTCAGTGTAAGGAAATGGCAGCTTTGAGTATTTAAGTATTAATTTTATCCTATTTTACTAATTTTTTACACTTTTGATGTTTTATTAGCTTTTTCAATAAGATTATGTATTAGTTTTGGAATTTTAATATAAAGTTTATTTTTTTAATTAAAAATACCATTTAAAATCTGCATGATTTCACACTGCTTAAACACGGGCAAACGCTTTTTAGAAAACAGAAGAGTTAGTTGTTTTTGTGGGCTTTTAATAAACTTGAGTGGGTGACAAGAGCTTCAGACCAACGTATTGCTCTGACACTACGGATAACAACTACCTCTTTTAATTGTGAAGTGTCTCATAGTTGATGGCATATTTTTAACATTTTCAGTCAAATCCACATCCTTGGGATGTTAAGCTCATAGGTCCATTTCCTAAATGAGAGATGCTGAAATGTCAAAGACTGCTTTGGATTGGGACCCAAACCCCAACTTTTGTCCTTTATGTTCTTTTCCTTTTACCATAGTTGTTGCCTCTCTGCACAAATACAAGGCTCTGGACAAGTCCACCAAAGTCAAACCCTTAATGCCTTTAACTGAAGAATAATGGCTTGGATTTCACCATTTCCAAGGTCTCTCCTTCCTCTTTTTTATTTTGACTCTGGATTCATCCAGTAGGAATGAAAAATGATGAGAGACAATGAGGGTTCTCTGAGCAAAGGGGCACAGTCTCCAGGCTCAGGAGTTAAATTAACCTCTATGAAGCCCCCTGTGGTTTTCATGGACTTGGAGGAACCTGGGTGATGTTTGTTGCATTAAGTTCTGATTCTGATTCTTAATAGAGTCACATGAAATCTGTGAGCAGAAGAAGTAGAAGGAGGAGGAGAAGAAAGCCTTAACACACTTTCAAAAATTTGCAATGCTTTTAGGTGATTTATAGACCAGTATTAGTGATACATGGACCAAGTTAACAATCTCTGTCCTTAACAGTGTGCAAATGCACAACTTTGTGACTTATGGGAAACTTGATTTTGGTTGCTGTACAAAGTGAGTGAAATTTATTTTCATGAGAAAATAGTGATTCAGGAATACGGAGAAAAAGAATGTGAAGGGTATATGTATATATATGTTATAATTAACAAAATTAACTAATGATGAAAATGAGCACAGTTGTGGTCTATGTTTGGGAATATGGCAATTGTTTGAAAAGAGGGCATAAAGGAATTTTCTAAAGTGATGAAAATGTTCTCGTTTTGACTGAGGCATTAGTTACATGGGGATGCACATTTTCCAAAACTAATCAAATTGTACCTTTAATATCAGTGCATATGTAAATTTTATACCAATTTAAAACAAAAACAGTTCTTTTTCTTCCCCTACAGAAGATTTTGGAACATTTCCTATATGATTTTCTTGGCTATTGGGATGGGGTAGAAGAAAGAAAAGTTGATGTAGCTCAAACATAAATATTTTCTTTAGAAGTACTTGTGGAGAATTCCATAGTATTTTAACGTTCCCTTTGAATATCCTCAAAGCAAAGTTGATTGCAGATTTATGGCTGTGATTTTTTTGTCCCACAAGCCCACGTGCTGTGTGTTTAGGTCTGACATAAGTGTTAGAAGGGGGATAAAGTGTAGGAAATATGGACCTCAGAGATGCCCATGCTCCCTCCAAAGGAGAAAGGGGTTTCGTAAATCACTTCAGCCTTTCATGTGCCCCCATGATACATTAATTTTTTATATTATAGGAAGAACAAGATATCACACACGAGTTCTGAAAATTTAAATAGCCATAAGTTTGACCTATGTTGTGAGAAGTTGAGAGCTAGGGAGGATTCTGTGTGTTGTCTTGTAATATTGAAACAACGATCCACATTCAGTCTGAAAGCTGGACCCATTGGGTACTCATGGGTACTCATTGTACCCATGTAGGATCTGTCACAGGGTCTGCCTTTGTGTCTGATGACCACAGGCAATGTCTGCCAGTGCAAACCCACCAGGCCTAGAATAACAGCAGCACGGATCTCACACCTTAACAACACACACTGATGTTTCTCATAGAAATGACTGATGAAGTCTTCACAGATCCCCACCCCACCATTTTGCATGCCTCACATTAAATATTGTTAAAAAATTAAAAACCATTTTTTTTTTTACAATTTACAAGTGTTCATATAAGAAGAAAATGACTAAAAAAATACCCACCCAAGCACCTAGAACTCATCTAGCAAACAATGCTAACAATACACAGGCTGTGACCGAAGAACTCCACTATTGGTGGGAAAGCTGGGAGGCACAGTCCATTCTCTGGAAGGAAGGTGACAGGTGTCGGATCCACAGAGTGCTGGCTGTCGGTGGTGCTTTGTTCCCTAAGTCAAGTTCAGCAGCCGAATTTCAGAGTCAATGTCATTACTTATTTCGACCTATAAAAGAAAATATGAATTGCTTTAAAGAACTTCAGTATTGAAAAAAAAAATCTTTCCTATTCACTTAGGCCTTTTGAATGCAAAATAGCTTCTGGGTGTGCCTGGATTGCATTTGACACCTGGGCTTTCCTGCTTTCCTGATTATAGTGTGGCAATCAGCTTTCAAAATGTAGGACTGATTTCCTGGGACAGAAATGCTGACCATGCTGCAGTTGCAAAGTGACATGGAGTCATCAGGGGCCTTAGGGGTAAGATGATTGGGGTTGAGCTGTGTCTACCTACACACCACCACACACACCTCCAACCTGATCTTCTACCACCCCTTCTTGCTTGACTACTCAAGAATCAACCGAATCTGGCTTTCCTACCACCTAACCACAGACCTGTGTCCCTTACATATTTCTTATCTTGTGATGGTTACTTTTATGTGCAAACTTGGCTAGCCTGTGGTCCCCAGAAATTTGATCAAACACTAGTGTTTCTAACCAATACATTATAACTACACAGGAGAGTGAGATTCACTGTGCTCTATGTGTACATGTACAAAATATGATTGGGTTGATTTCATTCCTCATGGACCTTTCTTTGCTCTCTTCTCCTCCATCCACCTATCTCTCTTCCGTATTCTCCTGGTTTACCTTCTATTTTTGAGAGATCCCTTTTTATTCCTTTTTTTTTTTTCTCTTTAGCTTCCACGTACAAGAAAGAAATGTATCCTTTTTCAGGGTCAAATGGTAGTTTAAGTATCAAAGTATCTTGTATCTTTTTGCTGAGAGTAGCATTTAAATCAGTGACTCTGAGTAAAGCTGAATGCCCTCCATTATGTAAGGGGACCTCCTCTGATCAGTTGAAGACCTCAAAAGAACAAGACTGAAATTTTCTGAGGAAGAAGGAAACCTGCTTCCAGGCTGCCTTTGGACCCAAACTGCAATTTCCATTCTTCCTCCTTGTGTCTCTGATCTGCAAGCACAACCTACAGATTTTGGACTTGCCAGACACCATAATTACATGCTCTAATTTCTTAAAATCTTAAAAATCTCTCCACTCTCCCCACCACTGTGTGTGTGTGTGTATGTGTGTGTGTGTGTGTGTGTGTATCTGTCTCTCTTCTATCTCCCTCTGTGCGCACACACACACACACACCTTAGTGGTCTAGTGGTTCTGTTCTATTATACATTCCCATGTTCAGTCACTCTTGTCTCCAAACTTTTGGTGAAGACTGTGCATATTCTTTGTTCATACTAAGTGGTAAGTCTTTGGGATAGAAGGGCTCTGAATTACGCATCTTTGTACAAAATCAACTTTGGCACAGAACCTGCTACACCGTTCACACTTAATGAATATTGGTGGAGTAACTTCAGCTCTCACTATTTCTCTCATGCAAAGTCTTAGCCCATCCAAATCCCACTGGCCTCTAAAGGGTTAGTTGAAGTTCTCCTCTGTGAAGGCTTTCACTTCTCAGTCATATGACTTTCCCATTCGCTAATGGAAACTCTCATGCTATCAGTACTACCCCACAAGCAGCTCATGGCAATCAGCTTCACAATGAATGGTGCCCTAATGATTTCATTTAGGCATGAAAGTTTTTTCCCTCCAACCAACTTATAAGCATCACACTAACAGAGACTATGTTTCACTCTTACTTTAAACCCCATCTAGAAACTTTTCTTCCACTAGCTCAGGATAATGATTCTATGGTATGGGATGAAATTTTTAGTCATACTTTGAAATAGCTGAAAAAATTCCAGGTTGTCACTTCTCCGACTGTAAATCATGGTCCCTGCTGCACAACACAGGAGTAGGAGGGCTTCACCTCTCTCCCACCTTCCTTATTGTGTTTCCCCAGCTCTTCTGTTACTCTCTGTTCTGAATGACACAATCATGTATCTGCCCTTTTGCATTTTAACAGGGATTTAAATTGAAAGATAAAGAGATGAGATTATAGTGATGGAATTTTATGATTTTGTACAACCTCTAAGTTCGGAGGGAGATCCAATGTCCTCAAGTTCATTTATCTACTCAGCACATGAATCCGTTCCAGATACTGAGAAGAAGGTGATGAAGGGCATGTGCTTCTTTGTTAGTAGCAGAGGTTTGGAGAAACTTCAAAATAGCTACAATGTTTATTTTTAATGTCAGCTCTGCTTCTAGCAAATATTTTATGTTCTTGGGCTTTAGCAATACAGATTAGTAAAGCAGTGAAACAGGTGGAGACTCTTCCTTTGGTGCCAGGTAAATATTCTGGAAATGTCATTTTGATGGTTAGGAAATGTGTCTGCAGGGAATTTTGAAGAACGCAGTGAAGCAACTTTGACAGGAAGCATTGAAAGCAAGCCTTTGGTACCTGTGTTGGGTCTTATTAACAAACTGACTTCTAAAAATCAAACACAGAAGTAGAGAGAACAGTATTATAAATCCCTATATATTCATTACTCTGTTTTAACAAAAATAAAAATCATGGTATCAAAGTGTCCTCTATTCATTGCTGCTTTTTGATGGGGGAGAGGCTAAGATATTTAAAACCAAATCTTAAACATTATACCATTTTATTCAGATCTCTATACATCTGCAGTACATTGATTCTTAATTAGCGGAAATTTGCCACTGTCTGGAGACAATTTTGGTTGTCAAGATGTGGTAGGGAGTGGTGCTACTGACATCGAGTAGACACAGAACAAGGAGGCAGCTCAATATTCCCATGTGGGACCAACCCACTCTGGAGAATTATCTCATCCAATGACAACAGCGAGTTTGAGAGATCCTGCTCAACTGGTAAGAACTAATTAATTAAATTTTTACTTCTGCATTACCAACAGTTTCTTAATACCAGTTAGTATCTAGCCTGTACTCATAATGTCCCAATGGTTTAGAAACATCTTATTGCAACAGGCTTGTCAAAAATCAGGATTCAATAAGGTACACATATTCATTTGATTATTATGTCTTTAAAATCTCTTCTAAATCAATGGTAGTTTTTCCTCTTTTTGAAAAATTTGCCCCATACTATTATTCACATTTTTAGATTTGGCTGATTACTTCCTTTGTGAGATTCAAGGAATTTTATTTTGCTGTTTTTGTATTTTCTATAATACCACTCCAAGGTCAGGCTTGGCTTTATAACAAGATGCTGGTAGTATATACTTCTTATGTAGCTCACGTAGAGACGTAACATTGGGTTGTCCCAGTTTTAACGATGCTATAATTGATTCACAGGTCAGTGTTAGAACAACTTGAGATCTGGGATCCTAAAGGTCATACCTTTTTAAAAATAATTTTTATTAATACAAGTATTTGTAAATCATAGTAGTTACCTGAAGATACCTGACCTGAAAGCAGAATGAAATCAAGTAATAAGATAGTGATGTTATTTCAAAGGATGTCTTTTGACATGTTTACTTGAGAGGCTTGTAAGTATCTTTAATAAAATCATTTCTCTAACAAAGTTATTTGTACTTCTTTTGCCATTGATTAATTTTGGAGGTGTGGATCATATTTCCTTACATTGATTGATTTTGGAGGTGGTGGATCATATTTCCTTACCACTACATGAATCTACTTTCATGCCATGGGTATCAGTGACAAATACCAAGGAAAAATAAGGAGTTCACATCCTCTCTGGAAGGCATCATTCAGATATCCTCTATTCAGATATGGCCTTCCTTGTCCTAGAAAAGGATCTATGTACTTCACATGGCAGCATGAGAAACAGTCTCTGCAAGGTTCTAGGGACAGAGAGTGAGGTCACGTGTCCAAAGAAATGATTTCTGTGTCCCCAGTGAGAATGGGAAGGGTGACTGACCTCCAGTCACAGTGGTCACGTCAGACTATTGTATCTGCACTCCTAGCAAGGACAGGTGTGCACAAACTATTATGGTGAGGAGACTATACCACACAGGCCATATAGACCCAATCAAATGGCTACAGATTAGCAATGTGTTCTTACTGTATAGTCTCCGAAATGGTACAACTATTTCATATGATGGATCCAAAACTTATTAATGCCAGTTAAAAATAAAGAGTTCCAAAGCTAGGGAGAGCAATGAGCCCTATTACTGCTACCATTGTGCTAAGTAGGGGAAGCCCACAGCAAGGCCCATCTCTCCTTTGGGACGACTAAGATGATGCCGAGTGCCTTGCAGTTGTGGCACCCTTGAGACAGCCCCAGAGAGTTAATGCCTCTAAAAGTGCCTTCCATTTCCAAGGAACTGATGTCGGGGCTCAGGGGATGGAACGCCCATGCTCAGTAATGGGAAGAGTGAGCCAGCCATCTCTATGAGCAGATCTCAGGTACCTCGCTCTGCCTGCCACAGAGGACAGGGTGCTTAGCAGCCCCTCTGTGTAGAGAACTATTAAAGCGTGAGAGCCATTCAAAGACAAAGGAAAACAGCAAAGACAGAGTTATCATGTTATTCATCTTTAGGTTCCCCCAGCCATAGTTTGCTAACACATGGCTGATGCTTGTTGGTTTTTAAGTTAGTTTCAAAGGGAGACCTGTAAGAGTCGAGGAAAGGAATGAGGGGAAGGGAGGAGAAGAGGAAAAGGGAAATACTGGGAAATGATATTGGTCCGATTATTTTGTTATATTGAGTGCATGTACAAAAATGTAACAATAAATCCTGCTATGATGCGCCACTATCATGCACCAATAAAAATATAGAGAAAAAATAGGACTTGAAAACACACAACTTCCCAACTCCTGCATACACGCAGATACACATGCACACACAGATACACACGCACACAACACACATACTTGATTTGTTCTACCAGTTAGTGCCTGATCTAGGTGTTATAAATGGAAAATGTCCCGGCAGGGCACCAACTTACACGTGGGAATACTGATAGAAAAATGCTGTTTGGGGGGAAGAACAGATACATATGACTACCTCTGCCTTCGTCCTATGGCCTGATCATCAGAGGTGGGTTTCCTGTGAGCCTGGAGTCTGAGAGGCAGACAACCAGCAGTGAGGACTCTGGAGCCGGAGGCAGTGTCAGCTTGAAATGGGGATTAGCCTCCTCTGTCTTTTAGCACTTAGTGGCAATAGCAGCCACTCCATCAGCAGTGGCCACATAGCATGTAGCAATTTTTGGGAAGAAAAAATTAGCCTCCAGCAAAGGCAATCACACGAGTCAAGATACCAAAGAAAAGTCAAGTTCTCCTTTGGAAGCCTCGAAAGCAATTGCTTAAAAGTGATGGGGGACATCGAGGGTCAGCTTTCTCATCAAGTCTTTCTTAACTGCCATCATGGGGTGTCTTCCTCATGGAAATTTCTAACATAATCAGATGCAGCTCTACCTCTGCTGTACAGCTCTGTTCTGGAATGCAGCTGCTATCTTTCTTTGACAAACTGCCTTGGTCTAATTATTTTTATGTGAAGAATTACTGCTACACAGAGCTTCATTTCCCCACTACCCGGTTGCTAACCATTTTGATGGAAATAGACCCGTCATGATTTTGACAATTGTTAATTTAGCTGTTCACTGTGATGGTCTCTGAAATTCTGTCTTGTTTTCATAGCTGCATGGATTCACACCATGCTATTTGTCTTCCCCAAAGTAAATCTGCTTTTGTGAGCCCCTTTCCCTGGATGTCACTGCTGCCACCACTCTAAGCCACCGTGTAGGGGTCCTCTTCAATGCCCTGTTCACCACTTGCCCTCTTGGCTCTCTGCTCTTAGGATAAGATGATCAGATCCTTGCTCTTTGCCCTGATGAGAGGTGGTATCAGTGCATGGGAGCGGTGATGGAAGACATCCTGGTGGAGACCCTACTGTAGCCATGGTGACTATTATACTCCCTCACCAACAGCTGTGGCAAGATGAGGGGCCCCAGCATAGGGGTTACAATTTCAAGGTGTTCCCCCGAAAGCTTATGTGTGAGAAAATGCAGGGATGATCAGAGGTGAAATGATTAGATTATGAGAGCTGTAACCTTCTCAGTGGACTAATTCATTTGATGGATTAATAATTTGAAAGAACTGTACTGAGTGGTAACTGTAGGCTGGTAGAGTGTGACTAAAGGAAGCAGGCCCTTGGGGCGTGCCCTTGGGGTTCATAGTCTGTTCCTGGTCGTCTCTCTCTCTCTCTCTTTCTGCTTCCCAACTGCTATGAGCTGAGCAGACTTCCTTGGCTGCATTGTACCACATGAAGTTCTGCCTTACCTCAGACCACAGTGGAATTGTCTGACCATGGACTGAACCTCTGAAACTGTGAGATTAGAATAAACTTTTCTCCCCCTATTTATTCTTGTCAGGTATTTTGGTCACAGTGATGAAAAGCTGAGTAACACAAAAGGATACTCCTGACCTGTGTGTCACATGTCCCCAAACCAGACCCAGATGACAACCATCGAAAGCATTTCTATAGTTCTGTCACAAAGAGTGATGTGGTTTAGAATGTGGAACAATGGTGGCTACAATCCCCTGGTGTCCTCACCAGGTGCTGTCAATATTCCTGCTCTGCTTAAGCATTTGCTTTCTTATAGGCTTGTTCATTTTTATGTGGGGACTCCAGCAACATTGGCTCCGATATAAGTTTTGACTTTAACCTCCGTAGAAGGGCTGAGTCAATCAGCCTCCATGCTTGGGATGCCTGTTTAATTCAGCTTTTCTTTTTTTAAGACAAAAATTTTTAAAGAGAAGTTTTAGGTTCATAAAAATATTGATGGAAAGGCACAGAGATTTTCCATACACATGCATAGGTTTATTCACTATCAACATTCCCCAGCAGAGTGGTACATTTATTAAAGTGAGGAAGCTACACTGACATGTCATTATCACTCAAAGCCCATGCTTTCTTTACATTAGGATTCTTGGGTGTTTTCCACAGATTTAGACAAATGTTTAATGATATGCATCCATTATGATAATATTATCCAGAATAGTTTCAATGCCCTAAAAATCCTCCATGTTCCTCCCTCTCATCCCTTCCTCCCTAAACCCCTGATCTGTTAATTGTCTTGGTAGTTTTGACTTTTCCAAAATTTCATTTAGTTGGAATCATACAGTATGTGGCTTTTCCAGTTTGGTTTCTTTAACTTATGCATTTGTCTTTTCATAATTCGATTGCTCATTTCTTTTTAGTGCAGAATAAGGTCACACTCTCTGGATTGCCACAGCTTATTTGTCCTTTATTCATTTACCTAATGTAGCATATCTTGGTTTCTTCCAAGTGTTGGGCAATTATGAGTAATGCTGCTATAAACATCTATGTGCAGTGTTTGTGGAGACCTAATTTTTCAACTCCTTTGGATACATATCAAGGAGCTCAATTGCTAGGCCATATGGTAAGAGTATATTTAATTTTGTAAGAAAATGCCAAACTGTCTTCCAAAGTGACTGTTATGTATTCTTTGATAAACTCCGTCTCTTCTTTCTAATGTCAGCCTCATCTTCCAGTGGAGCCTTCTTTGCCAAGGGTGTAGTAGCCATTTCTCATTCTATATAGAATTGCTTTGGGGAAAATTTTGGGTTTAGTTATTTTTATGTAAGTCTCTTCTCCTAGATCATTAGCTGTTGGAAGTCAATTTCAAATGCTATTTATCTTTATGTCTCTAGCACCCAGGACAATGCCTGGGTGATCAGTCCGTGGGTGTAAATTGAACTAACTCAACTTATTTCATCAGTGGGGATTGGCAGCTTGATATCATTATCTTAGAAAGAGACAAAGCACAGAAGACCAAACCCTCATGTGAGCCACCTCACCACTATCACAGCTGTATCTCCAGTATACCTATTCACCCACAATATGTCCGTGGGAAATCTGACACTGAAACATGAGAATTCAGACTCCCTGTACATTTCTGCTGTGTTACCTATGAATGATCTATCTAGTATGGCTTGTGTCTATTCATCTCAAGTTGAAAGCTACGTGTTCATATGTACGTGCCTGGGAATATGCCACGAATTTTCTGATTCCTTTAGCAAAGTGGCTTCCTTATAAAACCTGGCTTTGTATTCCATGGAGATAAAAGAGGCTTAATGAAAGTTAAAAACCAGGGTTCACTCCACCTCTAACAATTTACCACAGCAGGTTGGCTAGTTCTTCAAGCTGTTCAGGGGTGGGGTGTGAGATGGTATCATGGAATTGGGTTCAATGGAATCCAACATAAAGGCCTTATTAAAAGAAATCAAGCAGGCTGATAGATACTGACTGGATAAATGCTGCAATATCTGCATAGCGGTGAGAAACAGATATAGACCTCTTAAATTGTTTCATGCACAATGATTTCAATTCAGGTTTAGTTTGATCTCACAGATTCCTACTCCCTTCATGGTTGAAAGGCATTCCATATTCATCTGACATGATAATATGCATAATCTGTCAAAGCAGAAACTTGTTCTATTACTTTCTGTAGCCTGGAGTTTGTGTTACGTTCAGCTAAAAGGTGTGAGGTCAGCAGTGAATAGGGGTGTTGAGAAAACCCTTTGAGGAGAGAGCAGAGTTGATCAAAGCCTTGTAGGTGATCAGAAAAGGATGTTTTATGTGTTCTTGGTTCAGAGAGATGGAAGGAACTTCAGAGAACCTAACTGGGAGTCACTTGCCCTGGGCATACCACAGAACACCCTTTTAAGGTATATAGCTATATATGAGTCCAATCTTTAAAACCACTCAAGGAAGTAGATTCCATTATCAACATTAATCAATCGAAATTCTTAATAACCCTCCCTAATAGAATGATCTCTCTTACACTGCATCATTTTTCATATTGCAATTTCTCTGCAGTTTTTTTTTTCCACAGTAAGATGAAAGAAACCATTCATCATCTTCATATCGTATAAAAATATAGGAAGACTTTCCTAGCCACTATGAGGCATTGTTTCAGTCCTCGCTTCCAATGCACCCATCATCCTTATTATTGTCAAAATCCCTGCCAAGCTCCCCAAATCCACAAATATCAACTTTTGGAGTACATCATTTATGAGTGCTCAGAAGCATGAGTAATGAGGCGGTGACTACTTGCTCCTGGAATGTTATATAGGGCCAATGTTTCTCCAAGTTGGATTTACTTTAAGAAACCAAAAATTTATTTAAACATCTATCATATGACAGACATAGTGCTGGTTTGTGCAGCCTGTGAGCTATGTTTACTTTATATCACTCTTCAGGACTAAAATGCATTCACCCTGGGGAGGTGGAGGAGCCAGTACCGTCTTCTTAGGGCTTACATCCCCATAGATGCAGGCTGGGGGTTGCAGATTAGGGCAGGAATTGTGAAAAAAGGGAGCAGGGGAAATCTTTCATGCATGTTTATTATGCCAGTGGCTGTTTTACATGATTTCCTCTATCACTATGAAATTATAAAGCAGTGAGTTTCAAGAATAGGAGGAGTATCTAAGCACATCTGCACTATCAGGCCAGGTTTATCACTCAGTAACCAACCCAGTCAACCACTTACTTATGGTGGGTCATTGAGAAAGTTGCCTAATCTCTATGAGCCCCCATTTCCTTATTCATAATCAATCTCAGCTACTATAGTGCAGTATTTTTATGAAGATTAAGTGAGTTACTATAGGCCAAATGCTTAGCATAGGATAACTATTGTTACTTAACACAGTTGTTTATTTGCTACTTAGAGTTTCCAAGGAATGGAGTCACAGAATCTTCTTGCCTGTTTTCTAGTATTTAACTATCAGGTGACCAAGATTTCTTCTTCATTCTCAACTGATATTGGTTCAGTTATAGGTGACATCTTTTTTTTTTTTTTTGTAGACTTTTTTTGCATGTCCTCTAGGGATGTAGAAAACTTGTTTCTGAACTCTTTAGTCAAATACATGAGTACAAAGAACAATAATATATATGTGTACATATTATGTACATTGTCCCATATAGTCCATCCTCCCCCCATGAAGTCATATTATGGATGATAGAACAAGTCTCAGAGATGTCAGGAAAGTCACCTGGGACCATCCATGCAGATCCTGACTCAAACCCAGGTCTCGCTCCTCTGTCTGCTTTGCTGTGATACCCTAAGACATATATTTAGTCTTCCCTTATGCAGAACAAATAGTCTCATCTTTTTTTTTTAACTTGAAATCAATGTGATATGCAATCAACTATTGACAAGGAAAGCAAAGCAAAAATTTCATTTAAAAAAATATAATCCAAGTCACTACTTCAGTTCTGGAATGAATAATAATAATGATGATGTCGGGTTACATGTGAAAGGTGTGTTTTAGGTATGAGTGGAAAAGTAAACCAATGATTAGTAGTAGCTCCAAATTACTTCACTTTGGGTTAGTTTTGGCCAGGTTAGAAGGATTAATGTTTTCTATAGCATCACACCTTTACTTACAGGTTTAACAGGCTTTAACTCAACATGATCCTGGTAGTAGGAGTGTGTATCAAGTCCACCTATGAAATCAACTGAAAATATAACAGCCCAAGTTGAATAAATGGGTGAGTAAAAATAAATGTAACACTAAATGTTTAAAGTAGAATACACACAAAATAGTCACAAAATATCTGCTTACCATAAAATGGGAAAATGCATATTTAGTATAAAGGACTACTAAAAACATTGTCAATGACCAAAAAGAGAAAACAGGGGTGAGCATAGTGAATTTTAAGAAACACATAAATCACCTGGGCTCTCAAAACCTCCCAAAATCACAGCTGCTATTGGTTTCAGTAGATAATGGAGTATCATTAACTAGCATAAGATTTAAATGACTCATTTGTCACGCCCTTTCCTCTACTTATGAAGAGGTATTTTTTCTACTTGATGCCAGAATCCATTTGTCCCCTTAAAACTATTCTTTGCATCAAGAAGGCTTTTGAAAAGTCATATATTCAATCTCCATGCCTTCTGTCTTCAAGCCACTCCTAAGAAATGACATCACCCTTTTGCAAGGTGTCATGTCCTCCCTGGTAACATGGAACTTGTCTTGCCTTCACTACAATCTCTAGACATTGTTAGTCTCTATAATAGTCTTTCTAATTTCTTTCTGTTTAGATCAAAGCCTCAGTATTTTTCTTCTCAATTCTTTGTTTCTCTTGTTCTATAGTCTGTTGAAAACATTAATTATTTAAAGTCAAGCTTTGCTTGTATGGTGGTACTTTAATATTAACAGGTATATAGGCATATGAGAACACTGAACTGTCAAGGATGTGTGTGTGTGGTGGGGGGGTTGTGTGTGGGCATGCATACTAGCATACACAATATTCAAATATTGTTCCATATCCTCAATTCAAAATGGGCATTTCAGTAAACTATGGTTTAGAGAGAGAGAAATTAGCTTAGAATTTCTATTGAATTCTTGATTAACTGAAACCGCTCTTGCCAATCCCTGACCCAGTCCATCCTTTTTACTTTCTTTGGAGGAGATGAAGTAAGGCTGGGACAATCAAACCTTTGCCAGCTCATTTGCATGGATGGGAGTTTTGCAAGTCTGTAGAAAACCTGGCAATCACATGGCTAGGGACATCTCCAGGTACCCACCCTGCAGGGAAGAGGAGCCTGATGCCTATCTTTTTCCTATCAGGTCACCAAGTTCCCCAAACACCACCTTAAGGAGAGAAGCTATGAGAACAGAGCCAATCTGAGACACTGACAAAAGTTTTCCCTACTCAGATTGAACTAGGTTTTTATTAAATTAGAATATGTCATCAAAATCTGCTTTTTTATCCTGTGGATCAACGGGTGGTATTTTAGAAGGAGGCAAATGTTCATTAAAAATTGAATGAGATAATTTACAGGGCCATTTTGGAAGTTAGAGAGGGTGTCAGAAATTATATATATTTTTGAAGAAAATAGTTCAATTTAAAAATCATATTAAGACAAAATTATTTCTAAAAACAAAGAAGGTATCCCTTTACATCAAAGCAAAATGAAAAGAATACATCTTTATATTGATAATTTGGACATTAAAATGAAACATTAACAAAATCATTATTTTTGTATTGATCATTTGGACATTAAAATAATATTGTCAGAATAATTTGTGGTATAAAATCATAGTTTTTGATTCTTAATCATCTTTGTTTCTAATGCAACATATCAATGATATTTTGGGAATATAATATAAATATACAAATAAATTAAACATAATTTGCCTATGTATATTTATATGTACTTAAATATATGTTTAATATTATTGTATATAATTAATTTTTAATTTTTTATTGTATATGATTAATTTTAAAAATTTATTTACAACCTTCTTCAAGATTTTCTTGTATGATTAGTAAATTTGAAATAAACCGTGTGTGTGTGTATGTGTGTGTGTGTGTGTGTGTGTGTACTTTTTTTTTGTGGGAGGGTAACTGGGGATTAACCCTAGAGGGGCTTAACTCCTGAGCCACATCCTCAGACTTCTAATTTTGCTTTTTTTTTTTTTTATTTTGACAGGTTCTTTCTAAGTTGTTCAGGGACTTGGTATGTTGCTGAGGCTGACCTCAAACTTGTGATCCTCCTGCCTCAGCCTCCAGGGTCACTGGGATTATAGGTGTGTGCCACAGTGTATTGCTATACAATACTATTTTGCTGAAGAAATACTCTCTGTTGGTGCTGGTAAATGCCAACCACATGTGTTAAATGTAGAATATATGTAATAATTTTAGTTCAAATATTTTCCTCCATAGCAGTATCTTTTCTTTGTCAAAAATTTTACAAGACAAAAAACCAATTTCATCATTGATGATTATTTTCCATAAATACAGATGCTCTCTCAAATTATCTTCTTTTCATTCTGGTTCAGGATATGAATTTGTCTGATTAAAAATAGGAACTCCACCAAAAGATTTATTTTTTCATCAAGTTGCTTCAAAGGAAAGTTCTAAGAATGAAAACCAAATCTTATATAACAGTTGAGCTCTTATTTTTTTAATTTGTCCTCTTTTTGTGTATAAAATTCCATATTTTCCTTTTTAAATCTTTCAGTTATTAAAATTTGCTAAAATCTTTGAAAGCTGACTTTTTTGGGTGCTTTGTTGAATAGTCTAATTTTTTCAATTGAACTTGAATGTAATGAGATATATATATATATATATATATATATATATATATATATATATATATACCTACCTACATATATAAGTATAGAAAATTCATTCATAAAAATACTATCAAGCATTGTAGGAAACAGAATAATTACAAATTATTTCTTCAAAGCCCGAGTAATAAAGATAAGGCAAGAGAGAAAATGTATTCTTCCATGTTAAAGTCCTTTTTGTTTTCAATATCAGTCTCACCATAAAAATATTCTAGTTTATTTATTCCTCATATGTATATGCACATACATATATTAATTTTGAAAATTAGATTTTGTATATTCATTGGTAAAATTTTAAATTTTCTGTGCATCTGAATCTCGAAATCACTTTTCATGTCTGAGTCTTAGTTACATGCATGTTTGATTTTAATTACACATATTTAAAAAATTGATGTGTTCTTTGCTTTTATCTTTGAAAAGATAGTTTTAAATTATAAAATACTTTGAATACTTATAAAATCACATAACTCAAAAGGACAGACACTTATGATTTCATCATGAGGATTAAGTGGATGTAAGCATTTTACCATAGTTACTTCAAGAAACACAAGCCACATACATAGGTAAAACTCTTTCCTCCATCCTCTCGACTTGATTTTACATATCAGCCATCTTGTTTTGAATTTTAGCTTTAACATTTAGCTTTTGGGAACCTGGGCATATTATTCAACTTGTTACTAGCCCATATGGGCAAATTGCTTGCTCTAGTTATCTATTATAATAAATCACACCAGGCCATAATAATGGCTTAGAACATCTATATCATCTATTTTGCTGATGAATTGGCCATTTGAGCAGGACTCAGCAGGAAAGGTTTCTTTCTGCTCCCTTTGCAGGGCTGGAGGAGCAACTTCTGAGGTGGCCCTGGTCACATAGCTGGCAAGTTAGTACAGGTTCCCGGAGGCTGCTCAAAATGGGGTTGAGGGCGGAAGACCTCCTTGCTCTCTACTCCAGTCTCTGCATGTGGCCTGGACTTCCTTGTTGTGTGATAATTGGATTCCAAGGGCTAGTGACCCAAGATAGAGAGCCAAGCAGAAGTTATGTCCCCTCTTATGATCTAGCCCCGAAACACAGTTACTTCCACAAACTCTTACTGGTCAGGATAGTTACCAAGCCTGATTAGGGCACAAGAAAAGGGCAGAGAGACTCCACTTCTTGATGGGGAAGGTAAATACAAAATCTTGTTGTGACCATTTTTGAAAAATAAATTCTTCCACAATGGTTAGTATGACTTCTAATAGGTTTACTACAAAGATTAACAAAATGTATATAGCATAGAAGATAATGCCTATTGGGCTGAGGCTGTAGTTCAGGGACAGAGCACTTGCCTAGCACATGCTTCTTAGAGGCATAGGGTTCAATCCTTAGCACCACATAAAAACAAACAAATAAAGGCATTCTGTCCATCTACAACTATAAAAAATAGAGTTAAATCTAAAAAAGACAATGCCTTTTGACTCTTGGTAAGAGCTGAGAAATATATTACTTCTTTTTTTTTTTTTTCACTAGAGTTA
Source organism: Callospermophilus lateralis (assembly GCF_048772815.1). Taxonomy (NCBI): domain Eukaryota; kingdom Metazoa; phylum Chordata; class Mammalia; order Rodentia; family Sciuridae; genus Callospermophilus; species Callospermophilus lateralis. The sequence goes on from NC_135320.1 coordinate 27,279,295, forward strand.
AATTTTCTGATCTTTGATGTATTTATTTCCCCAATTACATCTCCAGTACCAGGGAAGTAGTAAGCAAGGGACTTTGACTCCTCTATGAATCACGTAGGGGAGGAGGATTAACAATTATGAGGTTTACAAGCGTTTGGCCATGATTTCTATTATTTTTAGGATAAGAGTCTCTTTTATAACTCTATGAAACTTATGCAATACCTTTGAAAAAATGCATACTTCTCTATCGATTAAATAATTTCCTTGTTATTTCATAGGGTTCAGAGCTCTTTGCATTCAATGGCCTCAGATTAAACACCTCAGATTTGGAGTTTAGCCTTTAGCTTCTGTACATCTAATGCTGAAATATGCCATTTTGGTGGTGGGGGGCACTCAAGCTGTTGTTTATCTTCCAGGATTAACTATAGTCACCAAATAATTAACCAGAAAGCAGGCCTTTTACTTCACATTCAGCCATGTTGAATGCTGAGTTGTCACTGAATTGAGGAATCACAGAGCCCTGTAACCCTGCACTGGGCTCAGAGGAAAGACTCAGGGAGATGAGGACCAATCGATACATTTCCCCTCCTCTTTTTTTTTTTTTTGCTTCTAGCAGGAGATATATAACCCAGGACCTTGTGCATGCTAGGCAATGGTTCTACTACTGAGTGCCACACTCAGTCTTGATGTATTTATTCTGGACTTGCATTCTGGTCTATCACTGTTCCTGTTATGTAGTTTTTAGGCCTTTCGAATAGGTGCTTATTTGTCAAGTCCAGCAATAAATTCTTCAGGAAGCATTGCCTAGGTCCAGAAGGACTCCACAATTGGGCCATTACCTGGTGATTTGTTTTTTTGTGATATGAACTATATGAAAAAAGCTGGGATGGAGTCTCAACATCAACCTAATTCAGGCAGAGAAGATTTTGCAGCACCCCCTACCTGTTCCCTGTAATGAGAGCTTTTAGGAGAGAACAGTTATTTCAGAGGTAGCTGGCAACTAAATTCTGCTAGTGTAACTGCTCTGCAGTGTCATTAATCTGCTGCCATCTCCCTTCCAAAGCTTTCAGAAGGCCCAGCCTGCTGTGCCAACCCACAGGCCACTGTCGGGCTGATCAGAGCACACTGAGTGGCCACAGGGGCACCATGATGTGTCTGCTGGGCAAGGGGACTTGACAGTGTCCTAAAACATTGCTGCCATCCAGAGAGGGTGGCTGGGGCTATTCTACCACCTGACTGAAATAACTTTGTGAACCTTAAAAGCCATCCAAGAAGCCAGATGACACCCAAGTGCCAGGTTTTATGGCCATTCCTTGTTTCTCTCTTTATGTCTCTTTATGATTCTGGAAGTTCCAAATCTCTTCCACTTTTCAGCAAGCATGTGAAAATGAAAATAAATGAATAAATAAATAAAGCACAGGGGGCCAGTGAGATGTGCCAGGACACCATAGCTCCAGCTGGAAGGGTAGAACAGGCAGTCGCAGGGGCTGCATTATCCTGATGGGAGTTCTCTAACCTTTTAACCTTTGTTTGGTAATAATCATGCAAAATGAACTCTTCTCACTTCTCTCTTACTTCCCTCAGTCTCAGGTACTGGTGTGCAGAACTAATATGGTTCACTTTTCCTTGATGACAGTTTGGTATGATAAATGCTGGTAGCAACTACCTAGAGTCTGGAGGTTCAAGAAGCAGCCCTAGCTCTGATAGGGAGCCCCAGCTCTGTCTTACTCTGGGGAGGGAAAGAGGAGGCAATAAAAGACAAGTGGCCTTCAAACTGGGGAGGGTGGGCCCCTGGTGAGTGCGAGACATCCTAAATAGTGTGTGGGCATGCATTGTGGTCTGCTGCTATCACAGGATACCCGAGACTGGATAATTTATGAAGAAAAGGAATTTATTTGCTTCATAGATCTGGAGACTGGAAAGCCCAAGGGTGTGGCAGCAGCTTCTTGTGAGGTTTTTGTGCGGCTTCATTGCATGATGGAAAGCAGAAAGGCAACTGAGTGTATGCTGAAGAGAGAGTGATAGGCGCAGCCCTGCTTTAGAACAGTCTTCTCTTCAGAAAGATTTGAATCCTTCCAAATGAACTAATCACCTCTAATGGCTCCACCTCCCAACACCACTACACGGCAATCAAAAGTCAACACAACTTCTGGAAAGACAAACAAACCATATTCAAAAGATAAAAGTGGTCAATTTCAAGAGCCTTAATTCCAATATGTTTGTGTCTTGAAAAAGCACCTGTGAGTATTCTGGTTCTTGGTTCTCATTTCCTTCTACAATCCTTTTTACACCCATTTTGCAAGGACAGGTGTTCATCTTAGCCTTTTGAAGTCTTAGCTTGGTGTATAACACTGGAAGTAAAAGCCTACCAAACAAAATGGCAGTTTTAATTTTCTATGATGCTGTTGGTAACAATAATAGCTACAAAAGGCAAGGTAGCTGGTTTTCAATTTTTCACTTCCAAAAACATTGAAGCATCTAACTGACTCATCAACTAGTAGTACTCTAGCTATATCTAATTTTTGGTAATACATTCCTATTTGGAGGGATCCTTACATAGCCCTTCATATTTACATGTTTTGCATTCATGGGTTCAACCGACTACAGATAGAAATATATAGTTTTAAAAAATTGCGCCTGTACTGAACGTATACAGACATTTTTCTTTTGTAATTATTTATGAAACAATGTAATAAAATAATTATTTATACTTTATTACTTATTATTGGTACTCTAGGGATGACTTAAAGCATGTTGGAGGATGTGCATACGTTTTATGAAATACTAGGCATTTTATGTAAAGAACTTAAGCATTTGTGATTTCTGGTATGTGTGGGGTCCTGGAACCCGTCCCCTGTGGCTATGGAAAGGCAATTCTAGTTTTTGGCATATGCCTCAGTCAGTCTAGAATGTGACTCCTTTGCACACATCCTGTCTCTTTCCATGTTACTTTTTCTCTTTGTACTTTTCACTATTTGTCTTGTGATTTACACAATTTCATTATTGTCAGACTCTCTTATTATAATTTAAGCTTTGTGAGGTAGGAAGATTTGTCCGATCTTATCTATTTTATTCACAGCTGTATTTCTGGCATCTAAAACAGTGTCTTGTACAAGGTAGATTCCTCCCAAATTTTGAGAAATCAAGGAATAGAAAAAAATTCCTTGACATTGGTGTAATAAACTTCTTTCCATTCTCAATTTTTTTCCTGTGAACAAGTTTTCCATAAATAAACACTACCATCAAACATGAAAAGTACTTGAGACAGCTATTTTGCTCTAAAAATAACTAATATTTATCTATGACTATATGAACTGATTGAGACAAAATTGTTTCATCTGTTTCATTGGGAGATGTCTTTTTAATAAATATTTCATTTTATACTTTGGATTTATTCTTAAAAATTTCTGTTACATTTATAATTAACCATGTTGATAGCCAATGATTGCAATTATAACTCTATCCAAAGAAATACTCTGGTACTTAAAAACTTCCTGATCACTGTGAAAAATTAAATCTTTATTCATGAAATAAATCTAAAAAGATTTTCAACTAAATAAAACAAAATGTAATTGAGAGAAATAAAAGATGTCTAAAAGAAACAGAAAAATATAAAACATTCATGGATTGTTGTGTAACTCAATACTGTACAGATAACAATCGATCTGTGGAACAGTTCATCTATTGATTCAAAACAATTCCATTGAAAATGTCAGCAGTTTAATAGCAAGGCTAACATTTAAATGTATGTGAAAAGGCTGATTCAAGATTAATAATCTTGAAGAACAACAAAATTGAAGAACCAATGCTACCAGATATCTTTACTATATTCTAAATGATTATTGTGGTAACCAAAAGCATATACGTTTTGCACAAGAGCAGGCAACAGGGAAATGAAACATAATGGAGTTTCAAAAATAGATCGACATGATTCATGGCAAAGGTGTCATCAGAGGGGGAAAAGAGGGAAAAGGCTCTCTCTCTCTCTCTTTTTACCCAGAGTGCTTAACCACTGAGCTATATCCCCAACACTTTTTATTTTTTGAGACAGGGTCTCACTAAGTTGCTGAAGCTGGCCTTAAACTTGCAGTCCTCCTGCTTCAGCCTCCAAAAGGCTCATTTTAAAATAAATACATTTGGAACAACATTGCAATATGAAAGAAAAGAATAATGCTGATTTCTTCTTCACATGACATGTAAAAATCAATAGATCAAAATGTGAGATGCTAAATGAATAAATGGACAACTGACAGATGGGTCCTTTTCACAGCTCAGTGAACACCAGCAGGAAAGACAGGATGGCCTCCCTGCTCCTCCCAACACATAGCACCAAATCAACCCTGACTTCAAAATCAGTGCTAGGGGGGACCTCACCACTAATGGCCCAGTCCTGCACAAGGAGGAAATGCTAGTCTTTTAGAACATAACAGAAGTTACATTTTTGGTGTTTAAAAACCATACCCACATTTGTCATATTCTCTTACATTGTATTGAGCCAGACTTTAATAATGCAGTCTTTCTGTCTCATTGGGTAGCCACACGGAATTTTGCAGCTATTAAAATTAAACAGTTTTCAAAAATTTGGTTGCTGTTTTCACAATTTGTTAGTTTTTAAACTGGATTCTAAAATTCTTCTATTCTAATAATAAGCTTCATTTATAAAGTGTTCTGTGCTGAAAGAGACAGATGCTTTGGAGTGAGGTTTCTGGGTGTGCCTCTCCCCATCCACTTATATTTCAGTGGGCTATATCTATTATTTTTCTCTACATTGTGTCACTAATTTGTATCGTCACTCAATATTTAAATATGAATTCTGGTTTTAATCCACTGTATGTCCAATGTCTCTTTTCTTTACCTACTCATGAAGAATTTTGTTATCTTTTTGACTACTGCCTGTTGAAAAACTCGTGGAATCCAATCTTGGTTCCATTTGTTACAAGCTGTGTGAGCTGGGGAAATTTTCAGTTTACTCATCTGTAAAATGAAACAATGACTCTGTCACAGGCTGTCATTATTCCAAATGAGATAATGGCTACAGAGTACACAGACCACATGCAGTAAACCAGGAGCAGCTAATATTATCTTCTCTTGAGCATACATTTTCACCCAACAACTGATTTCTAAATGATTTCCCAAAGGTCAAAAGCTTTGCTCAGGTTTGGATTACATAATGATTTGCAAAAATTCTTATATTCTCTTCTCCCTGTCTTTCCCCAAGAAAAAAATCTATCCATATGGAAATTGCACTGAACTTGGGACCAGTTTTTCTCCTATTTGGAAATAGTAGCTAATTTGGAGGAGGGGGAATTGATTAGTTGGCCACATTTGGAAGCCTAGAACTTTCACCTTCTATAGACATTTTTTTCTATTCTGGGAAGATAAATTTTAATGAAGACACAAAAGAAAAGAAAACTCAGAAATCTTGGTATGTCACAGGGGAGGGGTGTGTTCCTTCTCTCCAGGATGGCTGTTGTGTAGTAATGGGGGTAGGGAGTTAGGTGGTGGGGAGGCTAGGAGTCAGGAGCACTTGACCTACAGATGCCTGCTTGACAATCTCCTTCACCATTTCTTTAGCTTTCAACTGGCACTGATTTTATTTTCTACTCTTTTTTTTTTCTTTTCTTCTTCTTCTTTGGCTCTGAGGATCTAGTCCATTGCATTCAAGACAAGTGCTGTACCACTGAGCTATATCCCAGTCCTCTCTACTTCTTGCCAATAACACAAACCCTCAGGGGAGCTCTCCTTGTCTTTTTTTTTAGTATTTTCAGTTACTTCACAGGGTTTCTTTGTCCATAACACATTCTCCTTTGTGTAAAATGCACAAGTGACTTTTTCCTAATGTTTCCAGTGGTATTCCTTGAGACACAGTGCTATGCTTATCCTGGCTACTCTCACAGTATCCCCTGGACCTTGCTGGCTTCTGAATGTTGTTTTTGATCCTTGCGTAGGGCCCTGGATGCACTGCCCCTGTAGGAGTGCTTTGATGATAGTAAGTTTCTACCACTACTGTGGCTTCACGTGTGGACTTGGTTGCAAGAGTTTACCTGTCTTTACAAAAAAGCCTATGATATACCTGTTCCCATCCCCTTCCTGTCCTGCAGCCCAACATACCTATACTTTTTAGTGTTGATTTTGTCATCTTTGGAAAGCAGCAGGCTTTCTTTCTTTTATTATTTTAGCTTTCATCTTTAATAGTCTATTTTTTAAAAGTTTCTTAGCTCCGTGAATGCTACACAAACAGTACTGTATTTCACTCCAGTGAATACGCCCTTAACCCTCCAGCTCCTCTTCCTCAGTAGCTGGGTAAGTGGCTGGAACGGCTGCTTACAGCTATCAACTACAGTTTAGCTTTACTGAAGGCCCTTTCAGAGTTTTTGTAATTTTTCAATTACTGTCTGTTCAGATTCACTGGTGACTGGAGGTCTTTGTGACAGTATTGCTGGGCTCATTTAGAGGATCATTTTATTCTGGATGAAACAAGCTTTTTTTTAAAATCCTGAACATACTTCTGTTTTCTGTTTTTGGTGCATGAAACAGTTATTCAGAGATTTCTGTGTCTTACACTACATTTTTATTTGGTTGTACTTCTGGGTTTTGCTCCTCTGGTGAGCCCACATCTCTGAAATCAGAAGTTGCCTATAATCAGTGCTTTCCATTTTCCAATAGTATGTAATATTCAAATGATGAGATAATTAATATCTAGAATCTCTTTGGGAGTTAATGAAGCACACAGGATTGCAGAAAGGCAAAATCATGTTCAAAAAGGCATGTGGCTAGAAACAGTTCTGAGAATTTTCTTAAATAGCTCTAGACAAATTTTTTCCCCATGTGATATATTTTTCATAGTTACCCAGTTTTTTCACCCAATACATTTTTATCATTTTAGTGTTTTACTTAGCTCTATAAATCAAGTGACAGATAGTTGTTGGCTTTGAAGTCTCTTCATAATTCCCTTTTACTGTCTGCTTCTACAATTATGGACATTTCCCTACTGAAATATTTTCTTTTTTTATAGCCCCTATTATTACTTTTGATTCTCCCTTTCCTAAGAAAGAAATTCTATTTTCTCACTGAGATCTCCTTTATAAGTCCTTTTCTTTCTATGAATCATTGTTCAAAGAAAATTGAATCTGATTCTCAAGATTAAATCCATTCACTGGCTCCCCATCATCCAGCAGAGCCCCTCAAACAGTACGACCTGCGTAGGTACAGATGTGACAAGATATCCATTCTCTCATTCCCTGGTGCGTGCTTGTATGTTTGTGCATCCTTGTACACCTTCACCTTACATCTCCATGTTGAGTGAAGCTTAAGATACTGGCCCCCTGGGCCAGTTCTTTCTTGTCAGGAGAAGAGTAATTTATGTACCACTAGGTGCCTATAAATGTTGGTGGTCTGTGTGGGCCAATCATGGAAGAGAATTGAAATCACTGGTGCCAAATAATCCAAGGTCCCTCAAAGGCTGACTCACCATTCACTTAGTAAACTGAACCTACTCAACTACTCAGAACTTCCTGAGTGATCCAGAGATTCCCCAGTCTTTCCTCAATATTCTGTGATTTTCCCAAGCTCTTATGTCTTAAGACATATGTTTCTGGTATGTGAAATATGTTTTCTTTGTTCCTTTTCTAGTGAAGTGATAGTTTTTATATATGACCATGTTCCTGTGCTTTGAGTTCCATGCTTGATTCTCTAGGACACCGTTAGTCTTCACCCTATTTTTTCTATGTATTTGATTCACTCTACACATAGGCCACGATCTGTACTTTGCTCTTCAGTAATTATGTATGTATCTGTATCACTTCTTAGAATGTAAGACCTCCTGGGAAAGTGACCAAGTCTTATTCATCTTGATATCCTTGTGGTTTAACACACGGAAGTCTCTGAATAACTGTTTCATGAATGAATAAATCAATAAATGAATGAAAGATTAGCTATTTAAGCTTTTCTGGACATCCAAAACTAAATAAGAGTATGTTAGATCTGGATTATAAATATATTCACATCTGGACAAGTCTGTGACTTCAAAACAAGAAAAGCTATGAGAAATGCAGCTAAAATCCATTAAATGTCTAATAGAGTTGGCAACTGACCTGGAATATGGAAAGAAAACACAATTCCATCAGGGAATATAGATGAAAGAAGCAAGTGGAATCTCAATACAGGGTCTGTCAAGCTAAATGTGAAGACATCAAAAAGTTCTAAAGAGCTAATAAATATCAAACCAACCAAAGGGAGACTTTTAATAGGAGTGAATCTTTTTTGTCTTGTTTTGTTTTAATTAGTTATACATGACAGTAGAATGCATTTATGCATTTTCATATATCATACATAGATGGGAAATAATTTCTCATTTTTCTGAGTGTACATGTTGAAGAATCTTATTGATCATGTAGTCACATATATACATACAGTAATAATGTCTGTTTCATTTTACTATCTTTCCTATCCCCAAATCCCCTCCCCTCCCCTCCCATCACTTCCCTCCACCTAAGGTAACACTATTCTTCCCTAGTGTCCCCTGCCTTATTGTGAATTAGCATCCACATATTAGAGAAAACATTCAGCCTTTGGTTTTGTGGGATTGGCTTATTTCGCTTAGCATGATATTCTCCAACTCCAACCATTTACTGGCAAATGCCATTATATTCCAAATATAAATGGAATATTACTCTTCTTTAAAGCTGAGTAATATTCCATTGAGTATATATCACATTTTCTTTATCCATTCATCTATTGAAGGACTCCTAGGTTGGTTCCATTGTCTAATTATTGTGAATTGAGCTGTTTGATGTGGCTATATTATGATATAGTATGCTGATTTTAAGTCCTTTGGGTATAAACCAAGGAGTGGGATAGCTGGGTCAAATGGAGGTTCCATAGTCTTTTGTCTACTAGAATCTGATGGCCTCTGAGTTCTGGTGTTGTGGGCTTCTGTATTAATCACATTTGAATGATATGGAATGAGATCTCTACTTGTTCTAACAACTTTGTTTTCAAAAAAGCTCTTTAAGTTTATTAGTGGGAGCATAGAATCCTTTTAAAATTTATATCCTGTTTCCCAGCTGAAAGTTCCTAAACATGTAGAGATTAGGATTTTATAATCATTGGGATAAGCTGTGTCTGCTTGTATGTAAAATATTTGTAATTCTTAACATAATCAGAATGTTAGATCTGAGAGATTCACCCTGCAAAACCAGTTCAAGATTTTAATTGGGTAACTGACTTTTCACACATGGTTTTAAGTTAAGAGACATGGAATTTTGTTATTAAATTTCTGTGACATTAAAGAAAATTTAAGATTTAATTTATGTACAAGTTCATTTTATTAGATTCGTTAAATTTGCTATAGTTTAAAACAATAAATATTCTATTTGTTAGGATTAATAATTGAAGGGCATCAAAATGATAATTACAAAGAGTTCAGTGCAAGTGAAATGTTTAAGTAACTATAGTTAGAGTTGTAAATAAAACAGATCAAAAGATTATTAGAGTATTGAATTCAAATAGATCAAATAGGAATGATGGTCAGTAGAAGATTATTCAGCCTTAAAAAGGAATGTGAATTCTAATGTATACTACAATATGGTGAACTTTGAAGATATGTGGTAAGAAATAAGCTAGACATAAAATGACAGATATTGGGTGATTTTACTTGTATGAGGTCCCTAAAATAAGCACATTCATGGAAGTGGAAAGTGGAATAGAATTTATCAGAGGCTGGAAGGGTGGAGAGAAAGAGTTATGTTTAATGAGTACAGAGATTCTATTTGGAAACAGTGGTGATGAGTGCACTACATTGTGAGTGTACTAAATGCCACTGAATTGGTCACTTAAAATGTTAAAATGCCAGTATTGTGCCTGTTTTACCACAGTAAAAAGAAACAAAAATCCTCTCCAAATGATCATTGAAATTTACCAGATTTATAATAGGAATACTGAGATTTCTATGTAGCATTTAGAACTTAAGAAAAAAACATAGTTCAAAATTTTGTCACATTTATTTATTTATTTATTTTTGGTGCAGAAAAGCCTCTCTCAGGGCATCAGAAAATGAGAGTCTTAAAGAGACTCTGGTCTCTGCCTGTTTCCCTGCAGCGTTATTATCTTGGTTAGAAGGAACACAGAATCAGTATGAAGCCCTGGCTTCCACGTTAGGACTAGAAACTTTAAATTTAAAAAAAAAGACATGGATGTAATTTGCTTTTCCAGCAAATGTGCAAATGAGCTTAAAACAGAAAATGATGAAAGTAAGGGACTAAAGGAAAAAGAATCAAAACCTAAGCCAGGGTTGTGCACCTTTTCTCACAGCTGTGGGGCACTTCTTATCAGAGTCACAAAGCCTTCCTGCTCAATACAGGGTTTAAAATGAAGCCCCAGATATAATCTGCTCTTAATTCACTCCTCTTTTGAGAGGCAGCAGCTCAGGAAAGACCAGATCACCCCTTTGACCCTTCAGAGCAGTTGATATAAAACAGGTTCCTTAAGGCAAAGCCTTTTTTTTTTTTTTCTGGAAGCTTCTTCCAAGAAGTGATTTCCTACGGGCAAGGTGTTCCTTCTGCCAGGAATGCTCTTCTCACTCATTGTCTTTTTGTTTAAATGTCATTTCCTCCAAGAGACCTTCCCAGGCATATCTGGAACACTCCTATGTTTGCTAAATATCTGAAATGCTAAATGTCCCCTTGAGGGACAGTACTCTTATAGGTTTATACTCAGGGGTCTCACCTTCTGGAATCCCTTCCCTTACAGATTCTCTTGGGTTCTCCTCAGTGCCCCATACCTCAAAGGCATTTAACATCTGATTTTCAAGTTTTGTGACCAACTGTCTTCCAAGCAATAACTCAGAGACTCAGGCTACTTGGACACTGTGGTGCCTCCATTTTAAACATGGCTTCCAAAGCTTCCTTGTTAGTCTGTGTTTTATAGGTAGGAAGGGGAAGAGTATGACTTGAAAGTGGAAGTTATTTATGGGCCAGGCCTGGAATCTACATTCTAAAATCCAATCTCATGGGGTACCTGATTGCATGGAAGCTGGTATTTACTGGTACGGCTGTGTGCCAGGGAGAAGAGTTAACCAAACAGGTTCAGTGAATAGCTAGCCAGTCTCTGACACAAGCTTGTAGATGGCCGTTACAAATTCCTGACAGTGATATTCAGCAAATAAGAATTGGGAAACATTAGACATTTGCGGTTGATTGAACTGTGGCAAAAAAAGATGTCCTTGAATTACACCATTAACTCTTATCTAGACTTTCAGTTCTTATACTGAGGAGAGAGAGAGAGAGAGAGAGAGAGAGAGAGAGAGAGAGAGAGAGAGAGAGAGAGATTTCTATGAGGAAAAGATTGGCCAAATAGAAAAGCCAGTTAGGTATAAATCAGAAATTATTCATAATTAATTTACTTTGTATTTCATGCAAATTTCCATGTTGGTATCCAAGTCTGGGGAATGCTACCTTATACCTCATGTAAGTTCCAGTTTCAAATATTGCTCCCAGAAAGAACACTAAATTATTATTTTTTCATGGTCAGTAAAGTAGTTGATATAGAGAACATGAGATGAGTGTTCCATATATGCCTTTTATTGCTAGCTACTTGTAAAACATTTCTGCAAAGGAATTATTAAATCAGCACTTCATGGCATCTTAAATATTTGGTCCAAGACTATAGATTTGGAGACTATTATGTGCCATTTTTTAATCTAAAAGTCACAAGCATGTCTTTTATTGTCTGGTCTTTATAAAATCTTCTATTTTATTACCTGATCCTTCTTAAATATTTTGGTATAAACAGCATGAGTATAAACTACATACTAGATAGAAATGGCTAGTTAACCTTCTAAGGACTTAATGATAAATCACCACTTGAAATATAGTTGGAAAAAAAATGCTTCAAAATTTGTTAGCTATCTCTGCATCAGAAATATGTTTAGCTTGAATAAGGATTTAGAAATAGTTTTTAATTGGTAAAATATGTGTCGTGAAGAGGTGGATTTTGCCTAACAAAACTCAACAGATGTGACTGCCTGGAAACCCAGAAGAGAATATTTTCAAGGAGGTAGCAGTCAACATGGCCAAAGCCATGAATTATAATGAACCTTGATAAGATCTAAGAGAATCTGACAATGAGAAGGTCGTTGCTGGCCTCTGAGACACGGTTTTCAGTGAAAATGCAGGACAGGAGGACTGAGAATAGCAGCTGACAGTGAGAAAGTGAACGCGGTCAATCTGGACTAGTTTTTAGAAAAGTCTAGAAGTGAAGGAAAGAAACATGAGAGACAGGGAAGTTAAATGCACACCAGGTGGGGAGTCAGAGGTCATTTCTTTTTCTTTTCTCTTTTTCTGTTTTATGTGGTTTGGTTTAAAAGCTGAAGGAAAAGAGGGTAAGAAAGAAACTGGGTGGCTGGGGGGAAGGCAGAGAGAAAGAGCAAGGTGCCTGGGTATGTTGGCGGGATGGATGTAAAACCTACAAAGGCCACAGGATAGAAGGAAGCCTTCTTTTCTATGCCAGGAAGAAGATCATTGTGGAGAGAGCCTGGGAACTGAATCTGTGCTACTGGCTACTATTTTCAAGGAGTCTTTATGTTAAGAGGTGGAAGAGAAGAAGGACCAGAAGTCAATATCATCTCTTGGAGCATCCCTAAGTCAAGGGTAGGGGACTGTAATGTCTCTAAAAGGTGGGTAGGGTTCTCTCAGGCACTGAGAGCTCATGCAGTTTATCTTTAAGGGATCTGGAGAAGGCACAGACAGGGAACGGTACACTGGTACAGAGGACGATGTACTGATATTAGCCAGTTCACATGCTACTGGAGTAGCATCAGTGCTGGTGCTAATTTCAGCACCACTAAACAGTTTAGGACAGACCTAGAGAATCAGAGGCTCAATATACTCATGGTAGGGCTGGAAGAGTCAGAGTAGTGGGAGGATTGAGAAGAGTGGGAGGAGAGTTGGGATGAGGATAGTGAATGTAGATTTAAAATAAAAACACAGGGTTTCAGTCAGAACCCCATTGCCTGCTCTTTCCTACGGCTTCTAAGTCTTATCCCTGGTATCCAGGGTAAAACGGTTGCATGGGAATTTCATAGAATCCTGCAGAACTTTATTTTTTTTTTTATCTCCCTTTGCATTTGCGTGTGCCACAAGGGTATAAATTTTTCTTTCCTTTTTCTTTCCTTCTTCCTTTCTTCCTTTCTTTTTTTAAGTTTGTACTCTGCTTTCTCCTTATCACTTCTGGATCCCAGATCTCTTCATTCTGTACCATCTGGATGGCAGGTTTTTCATTCTTCCTTTGGAAGGACTCACTGCATAGCTTGGGGCTGTTGGCAATGGTGACAGCCTGCCAGCTCCTCCCAGTCTGAAGCAGGGAAGCAGGAGTGGGGTAGGCCCTTGTGGAGAGGGCTTGTTTCATGGGTGAGCCTGATACTTCCCATGTTTTCCAGAGACATCCGGCTGTTCTGAAGTGGCTCCTGATGTTGACTATAAGTCAGTAAAGAATTAAAGGTGACACTCCTGATTACACCTTGACATAACCCCCACCTGTGGACATCACCCAAAGTATTTCAGTGTTAGAGCTGCAGAATGCCCTTGGGATCCCCGAGAGGCAGCGTGATGTGATAACAGTCACAGAGCCAGATATTCAAAAGGTTAGGATCACCTTTGTTTAAATAATGTCTAACAGCTGGTTTCGAGCGGAAACAGAAAATTAGAACCCCTTTTGGGTGTGGATTTGTTTGATTGCTGGGCCAATTTTCTGTCAAAACAGGCCATTCTTAGGAACTGTGATGGTTTGGATGTTAAATCTTCCCCCAAGGTCAATATACTAAAGGACTGGGTTCAAACCTCAGGGGCTACTGGAAGGTGATGGAAATGGGTGGGGTCTAGTGGAAAGAAGTTAGGCCATTGGGGGTGTGTCCTTGAAGGTGATAGGGAGCCCTGCCCCTTCCTGTTTCTCCTTTGCCTTTGGCTACTATGAGGAGAGCAGCCTCCTCTACCACTTGCTTCTGCCACAATTTACTGCCACATGTCCAAAGCGATGGCACCAAGCAAATACAGGGAGAAACCTCTGAGACCGTGAGGCAAAATAACCTTTTTTGTTTTGTGAGTTGGTTGCCTTAGATGTTTTGACATAGTGTGGAAAGCTAACATAGTGGCCAATGAAAATTTCCAGAGAATATTAGTACACTTATTGTGAATTAATCATATTTTTTTCTACAGTACAGGGAGGAGGAGATTAAATTTTCATAAGGAGTGAAGAAGACACATATGAGATGGTAAACACACGAAACATTTGCCTTACTATGAAGTATGTATCACAAATACACACCGATTTCCTATGACATTGCATATACTAAAACTTTTCAGGATCATAGGGCAGGCAAGACATGATCCCCCTCTTTCTATGAGTGAGGGAAGCAATAGTAAAAAGTAAATTGAGCACAGATTCAGAGATATGTTCAGAGTCCATTGATGCACTGAGGGAAGCGTGTATATGGGAAGAGAGTGCTCATGAGGAGAATGATAAAGAACGTGTAAGAACTGTCAATCCCCTGAAGGGAGATGCTGTTGTCTGAATATTTGTGTTTCCCCATAATTTATATGTTGAAAACTAATTCCCACGGTGATAGAGTGGGGATATAGGGTCTTGGGATATGACTAAGTCACAGGGTAAATCCCTCATAAACAGAATTTGTGCCCTTATAAAGAGGCCCCAGAGTGCTGTTTTACCTTTTCTACCCTGTGAGAATGCAGTGAAAAGACATCCTGTGTTACCCAGGAAGTGGACCCCCACCAGTCTCTAAATCTACCAGTTCTTCGGTCTGGAACTTTCCAGCCCAGTTTAAAAGCAATCCAATTTATGCTGCTTTGTTATAGAAGCCCATAGAACTAAGACAACAGTTAAGATGTCTTGTTTGGTGACTGGATGCTGGAGGTAAGGAAAGATTCAAGGACTATATCCAGGTTTCTAGTTTGTGTGGAAAGTAGTTGCTTATATAAGTGGAGATAGAGATTAGAAAAGGGAAAAATTTCTCTCCAACCTCTCTCAGGAAACATAAATCATCCCTATGAGTCTACTTGTTCATACCTTGATTCATTCAGTGCCCACTCACTGAATACTGTATAGAGTGCTGTTAAATGTCAGGAAATGAACTTGGCCCTGGTGAATATAATAACCTTAAAAAATTACAGTTGTGTTAAATGTTTTCAAGGAAAATGCACAATGTGCAATGGAAGCATATATCACAGTCGCCTTCATGTAGTCTTTGAGGTCGGAGCAAAGCATCCACACTTGGGAAGAGAAAGTCAAGCTAGGATCGAAGGATGCATGTAAGACAGCATGTCAATAAAGGAAGAGAGCCAACCTTAAATACCTGGGTGTGATAGAGCTTGACAGATCCAGGAAAACAAATGTGACCAGAGATGAGTAAGTTAGGAATGCAGAATAACAGCTGGAGATAGTCCCAAGGCAGGCTGATTTATGGAAGTCCTGGCTTACTAAAATAAGTGACAGCCTAGGCTCTACTTCACTGTGAGTTTAGTGCTAGTTTGGAACTGGTTCTAGTGAAAGGGTTTCTCTTGTCTTTTGAGGCGTTCTGCTTGGTTCATTGGTTTAGATAATTGAGTGTTTATGATATTCTTGGGAGAGACTGTAGGGAATGACCAGAATCCTGTGATGAAACCACAGTATTGGATTCTATTCTGTGTTGCCTGACCTTCCCATGTGTGGGCCACCTGCAATCACCATCTGCGGCTCCCCACTCTTTGACCATATCTCTGTCCCCTTGGTTCTAGTTGGCAAATGAGTTCACTCCCAGATGCCTGCCTCATTTTTAGTGTTATCTATCTTTCAAGTCTCTGTTTTTCAGGAATGTCTTATTCCAGAGTCTACTAAAGCAAGCTCTTGTTCTCATGTGGTACCGTGAAGGTTTCATCTGCCTCTGTATATCCTGACCTTCAAATCACTGAACATCTATAAAATCGTGTTAAAGAAATGCAGGAACTTCATTTTTCTCACATCAATATTTGTAAATGCATTGAATATCTCACTAAAATCCTAAACATCTCACTAAATTCTCAATATAGGGTGGAATCATCTCATGAAACTTGAGAATCTTGAGGTTCTGAAATTCATTTTGAAAAAAAATGAGTTGCTGAGCTCAGAGAATCTATCAAGCAATATGAATTCAACAAGCATTTCTTTACTGCATCCTGTGTGCAAATAATTTTTTTTTGTAAGCTCTGGGGTTACAGCAGAAACATAAACAAAGATCCTGCCCTCATAGGTCTTCTATTCTAGTGAAGATCTTAGCTAGTAATTGTGTAGCTGTTTGGCAGAGCCATTGCAGTGAAATACAGGGATGCTTCTGGCTCTCAATCTGAGCTCTGGTGAGGCATAAAGGGAAATCAGACTTTAGGATCATTAGGTGTGATCAAGCCAACAGTTGCTGAAAGAGAAATTTATACTCCCTGTGAACCAGTAGATTCTTAAAATTATAGTAAGTGAACACTGTGACTCCTTTGAGATGCTGACTATGACTTTAGGGTCACCCATGCTAAGCCTCATGCATTTCTACATCTTTTTTTTCTTCTCTCACATTTTTCTGTCCTCCCCTCCTCAAATGTTCATAGGCTACAAGTGACACAAAACAATGAACCAGTTTTCCATTCTGAGGACCATCTAGGTCTACACTGTGTCCTTCCCCAAGTGCCTAATGTTAATCTCACCTTACTTCTCTGAGTCTTTTCTGTACATTAACAATCAAGGAAGGAAGACTTGGAAATTAATATTCAAGCTACTCAGTTTCTTTACACTTAGCTTCTCTCGTAAATTTTTAGGAGGAAATTTGTAGGGGTTTAAAAAATTTTCCCAACTCTCATTACTGTGGTAGCATCATTTTGTCCAACATTAGTTAGCAGGGTGCCCCAAGGATATAGAGATATGGGATGTTTTTCCAATAGCCATGCTTCTTTCCAATGAGAAGTTTCTTAAAGCTATACTAGCAAGGGTCAAATGGTTCCATAAAGAGCTATTTTGAGCTTATGGAAACCAGATCTCAGCGATTTATTTCCTTTTCAAAAACTATTAGGGTTTTCAATATGCTTTTCTTTCCCACCATTCAACATACACAGCCCAGATGAGATGTTGTGAGCCCAAATAAATGTCCCAGGTACAATTTGTGACCTAATATGAAAAGTGGTAGTAGAATAGATCTTCTGAAAACGGCTGGCAGTATTTACACAAGTTGAACACTGCTTTTCAGCATATTCTGCCTCCACACTTCTCTGAATTAAAGTGAGTAATAGGCTGGCAACTTCATTTTTAGTAGCAGGTGATTCACAAATAAGACATCGACAGGTTTTTATGATTACAGATTCCACAGATCCTAGTTTCACCAAAGTGTTCATAGAGATTTATGGTACATAGAAAAACAAAAAACAGGGGAGATATAAATTGGCTTTTGCATTAGAACAAATGATGGACAGCCCTGACCACCACCTAACATATTCTGCTTTTTGCCAGCTTTTATTTCATTGTCTTTGACCTGTTGTCATAATCTTCATAAATAGTAAAGAAACCAAGAGGTAACAAAGAAGATGGGTGACTGAAGATGAACGTTTCCTCAAGCATTTATTACCCTTTGTAAGAAATGCCCTCCTGAAATGCTAGTTCCATAGAAGCACTCAAGCAGTGCAGAGGAGAGAAGTGGGGGCTGCTATTTATTTTTTAAGGCTGGTGGACAGTTCTCAGTCCAAGAACAAGGCTCGACTTTGCATTCTGAATAATGCAGACATTTTCATTAGTTTGAATAGAAATAAGAATGATAAATGATATATTGGCTGCCAAAACACAATGATATTACATTATATTTGCAACTACCTTTTAGGATAAGCTTTCCAGAAGTACACTTAGACAACCTAGAAAGCTATCAGTATTGTTTCTTCATTTCACATTGATGTTTTAGGAATTACATTTCAAAGGACGCATCTTCCTGACTATGAGTTGGTGATGTCATATCCAAAGGGCAGTTCATTATTGCACCTAAAAGCTAAGTGTTGGCACAAATTGTACTAGACTATGAGATCATTGCAGTTTGGCCACCGACTTTACTTTTTACTCACATCTGCCTTTGGAAGACCCAGGGACAATTTAATTACAGTTGCACTTTTGATTCCTACTTCTTTCAATAAAAATGTAAAATTGCCCTGCTTGAGAACTATCCGACTAAAAGGTTTGTGATTACTTTTCACTGTCATCTGTCTTCCAGACGATTATCATGTTAAGTTGGTCATATTGACTTTGTTTTGAGCATGGAAAACTTTTTCTTATTCTAAGTATTATTAGAATTGATGGCAACACAACTACTCTCTCCTGATGTCTCCAGGTAACTTAATATATGATCCTAATAACAAACACAAGAATTAAACTATTAATAGAATAGGCTATTAGCAGCTGCTTCAATCCCACTTTCATGGGCATTAAAATAGCTGATTCAGAGATTTCTATAGAGAAACTTTAAGTTAATTAAAGTCATCAAAGTCAATGGAATTACAATATTATCTGGCAGTAGCAATACAATCCGTGTACGTTGACATTATTACTCTAAAAGAAGGCTGTAGAAGGTCAAAAAGTATTTACCTAGCTTTTCATTTTTGCATGTCATTTTGTATTCCCCACTTTTACTAAAAATCTCAAGTGGCAAGGAAAGGTCTTTTGTGTATTTATTCTATTCAATCAAAGGAGACTAATGATCATTCTGCTTTTTCTCCCATAATAAGGTAAGACTGAGTCCTGGTATCTTTTGAAAGCCTCTGACTAGTTCAGTGAGGAGAAGAAGAAATTGGACTATTCTGTGTGTGTGTGGGGGGGGGGGTTGGGGTATACCTATGTAAAAGTATTTCATAAGAGATTCAGTTTGAATTTATCAATGTATCATTTTTTGAAGTATTTATTCCATTAACTTCCTTAAAGTTCCAATTTCAGTTAAAATTGTCCATGCTCAACTAATTATTTCTAGCTGTGTGATCCGTCCTGGCTGTGGGTTGAAGCATGCTGTTGACTTTCTGGACATGAACTTTGTGAGACTGTGGAACCACTAATGGAAATCCAGAAACCATGATTTTTAAAGTTGGCCTCGAAGTAAAAAGTGTTGTCATTATAACTGTGCATCTGAAGTGTCAGAACTTTTAGATTCATCTAGCATTAAAAAAAATTCACCTTGTAAGTATAAAATATATGATGCAATGTTTGCATATTTCTTACTTGACATATGTAGTCTCAAGGTCTAGTATTTCATACTTTTGGTCCAATAAAATGAGAAGGCATCCACTGTCACTGGATTACAGTTCACATAACATGCACTGCATCTATTAGATGGGGAGTCATCAGACTCCTTTGAAGTTGTGTTCTAGAAAGAAGTTGTAATGGCTAGCTACCTATTCTCATCTTGTGAAAGCATTCATTTTATAATTCAGACAATAATTGCAATGGTAAATTCAAATCTCTAGTTTGGTTAGATATGATTTATCTAAAATAATTTATTTTAAAAAATAAATTAAAAATATTATTTGAGCCTGTTAAGTGAGTTGTGGGAAAATACCTTACACATTAGCAGGTGCTCAGTAAATGGTATTTGTTCACTTGTGTTGTTAAATCTCTACAACAAAACTTTGGGTCTTGATATTTCTTTTTATGGGGGTGTGTGTTCTGTTAAAACATGACTTAGCTTCTAAGCATCCTATTAATTTTATTTAGTATTTCTCTATCTCTTTTACATTCCATCTTGAAGGTTGTAATTTTTAGTTTTGCCATAGTATTTTATATAGTTTATGTTCATATAGATCTTGCTACAATGGATTGATAATATTATTAATATTATTATTAGTTACATTGAAAATTCTGCCTCTAGCATATTCACAATTGGTGGTGGGCAAACCTCCCTGATTATCTACTCAGCATATTGTCTGGGTGTCTGTTGGAAAGTTACTAAGAATTGATATGACAGAAATCTCTAGGCTTCCCCACACTTCTATATAACTCAGACTCAGAATTTTGATATTTAGTGCCACCTTATTTTTGAACAGTTTGGTTTGTCAGTCTTTGACTATAACTTTGCCATGCTGAGTCCAATCATTTTAGATTCTAAATATGAGAGATTTCATATCCCTGTACTGATTAGTTTTGGAAGCTGTATCTCATCCGAAATGAACCCACGGGGAGATATAACAGTACTCACAGGTGTCTTCTTCTTCCATGGAAATGCTGATCACATAACAGGCATACACAAAGCCAACCAACTGTAAAAGAAAAAATAAGCACCTTACAAATTTATGCCAAACGTGCATGAATAGCCTTTATAATTCAAGATATAGAAATGAAGTATATTTATTAGTAATGTCTTTGACTTTGTAACAAAAAGTCTTATTTTAAAAGAATAGTTGTAATTTAAAAGTCTTTTCATTTTTATGTCACCTTAATAGCTTTTTTAAAAGTACACAGGAATGGGAAAAAATCCCTCAATTTCTAGATATTTCACTTAGACTTTGATTTGGGATTTATAAATCAGCTGGTTATTCATAGTATATATTTTTAGGTCCTTACTATTTATAGAGCAATTTGTACTACACTCATTATTACTGCAACTATTTTAATGTTTAATAGCCACAAAAGAAATCAAGGCATCCTGCTTATAAATTAAGTAGCAATCATCTATTTAATTATTTAAAATGCTCTGAGAATGTAAATTCTATCTAGCTACTAAATTGTTTTGTTAATTATATCATAGGAAAATGCATTAACTTTCTGGTGATTAGTTAGTGGTAAAATGAAATAGAAGAGGTAATTTATACTTTGGATACTAGTGGTTCAAAGAATATTTATTCTTTGAAGTGTAGAGTACAGCTTTTATAGATTTTTCATATTGTTTCCTGTACTTATTATACTGAGAAGACATTTTTATTCCACAGAGTCAGAGACACCACAATTCCTGGAGGATAAAATTGTCCATGAATCTAGTCTGGTCTAAAATTAATCTAAGTTCTTTGAGAAGTATGAAAATTAGCTACCTCAATAGGTGCTATAATTTATCTTTTTGCCTTTCTTTCCATTTTCAAAGTCTGCTTCCTCCCCCAGCCTTATTAGAAAATAACATTAGAAAAAGAAACTTCTCTAATAGTCTTGGTAGCAAAGACTGAAGTTCCCATGGCAGAGAACAGTATATCTCGAGTTTCCAAATGCTAGTGTGGATTAAGACACGGAGCTTAGTCTACCCAAAGGACATAAAATCAGCATACTATAATGACACAGCCCCATCAATGTTTATAGCAGCTCAGCTCACAATAACCAGGCTCTAGAAACAACCTAGGTGTCCTTCAACAAATGAATGGATTAAAAAGTGTGGTATATATAACACAATGGAATACAACTCAGCTATAAAGAAGAATGCAACTATGGCATTTGATGGTAAATGAATGAAAATGGAGAATATCACACTAAGTGAAATAAACCAATCCCTCAAAACCAAAGGCCAAATGTTCTTTCTGATTTGTGGATGCTAACCCCAAACAAGGGAAGTTGGAGAGGGGAATAATAGAAATCCATTGGATTAGACAAAGGGAAATGAAGGGAAGGGAGGGGGAGGGGAATAGGGGAGACAGTAGAATTGATCCATCATAACTTTCCTAGCCTTCTATTTATAACAGCCAGGGTAATGCCACGTCACGTACAACCAAAAGAGTGGGATCCTAAATAGAATAAGTCATACTCTCTCTCTATAAAATCTGTCAAAATACATTCTACTGTCATGTATCACTAAAAAGAACAAATAAAAAAAGACTTGAGTTTATAAATCCATCTGAAGGCTGCATGGATGAAGGTCAAGAAGACCTGAAAGGCTGTGAGGTTAGAGTAGGCTACCTGTGTGCTGACAGGTCCTCCCATGTCACCGACACCTTCCCCCTCATCTCAAGCCCAGTGAAGGGCTGCTTCAGAGAAGTACTTGGGGAGCTTGGCACCCAAATCGCACGTGGAAGAGTCAAAACACAAAGGGCTATGGTTTGTGGGGTTTCTTGTTGAGAGTGTGATGAGACAGTAAGGGTGGGCTTTGCAGCTCAGAATGTCACAGGTGCTCACAAAACTAGGAACCAAAGCCTTTGAACACAATTTCCCTTTCTGTTCTCCATTTTTATACCACCTAAGAGGACATCCTGCCAAAACCTGGTGACCTCAGAGGAATGATGGTACTTTGGGTTCAGAAGGTGGATTGGGGCATTAAATAGCCTTCCAAGGGGGCTGATCATTCACAGAAACAGATGAGGATACTAAAAGAGGGGTGGGGTGGAATTCTGAAGAACCCACAAAAGCATCCCTCAAGAGGCCAAGAGGAGGTCTCAGCTTTGGGAGTGGTCACACCTGGAGTGTATCTCCTGCCAGCTTGTAACTGCATCAGTCAGGTTAAGACTCATTTCTTACCTCTTCTCCCACTATTCTTCCTTTCATTTCATCCCTAGAATTCCCTAAAAAAACAGCTAGTGATGGGTGGAATGAGAAGAGGAAAAAGCAGGTATGTGTCTCTCACTGCAGATCTGTAAGCTAAAATCAGGCTCAAGTCGTGGGGCAGAGTTTTCAGTGGGTGAGAGTTTATATTGACCTAGAATGGACAGTTTGTTACCTGAAAAGGACCAAAAGACATTTAAATTCTGTTTGAAATATCCAAAGGGTGAGATAGAATATCCAAAGGCCATAGAATGTATTTGTGACAGTGAATCAAGTTGCCTTTTGATGGTATTCTACCAAGTCCAGCTCATTCAGCAATCTGGTTGCATACAAAAGAAAAAAAAGCCAATCATCAATCACAAATAACTTTCTAATGAATTTCTTTCCAATCTTCTTTCACATTGTTGCTATATGTCACAGTTACACTCTTATGACCCAATATTCTTCATAAGCCTAATAACTTATTAACTACATAAATCTGGATTATTTCAACATACTGTGATATATTTGAGCAATATTCTATTAACTTAAAGTTCATTTTCAAATTATAAATAACATCATGCCAAATATTAATGGTTTTTCTATAAGTTTCATTACTTGATTCATAGAGGTATAATTATAGTAAAGTGCCATTGATACTTCTATGACTTGTTTTGAACACATTATTATATTGGTTTCAAAAAGTTTGTATCAGTCATCTTTGGTAAGAACATTTAAAATCTTCTCTTGTAGCTCTTTAGAAGCAGTCAATATAATAAATATGTGCAATTATCATGTGTCAGTTAAAAACAACAAAAATAAGTTTTTATTATTTCTTATCCTACAACAGCAGTAACCAACAATACTTGCTTTGCCATACCCTTAATATCACAGCATATTTTCATTTTAGAAATGTCAATAAAACAAACAAAATGGCATATCTTCATGTATTTATTTTGCAATAGTTTTACTTAACATTTTCATATTCTGTTAGTCGTTTCTTATGAATTATCTACAACAGTTTGCTTTGCCCATTTATTAGTTTGATGTGGCTTTCATTAATTTGTATGCAGTCTTATGGAGTAAAGCTATATTTATTGTGATTTTTTTCCTTTTATGTCAGCAAGTGTTATGGTATCTTAACAACATTGTTACATTTTCTTACTAAATTGTATATTGGGAGGCATCTGCCATGAAACGATTTTCTTGTTTTTGGTGGACTTTCCCTTAGGTGTGTGTGTGATTCATTCATATTATGATTGAAACATTTCTGAATTAGTTTTTTGCACACAGATATAAATTTAGATGCTGAGTGCTAATTTCATCTTGGAAGTTGCTTATTGGAGAGTAAGCACACAGTTGCAGGATAACGTTTATATCCCAAGTTTTTTTCACATTAAACAAAGGTAAGTTAAAAACACAATTTTAAAGTAATTAGTTGTTATTTTTCAGCAAGCTAGGGGAGGGGTAAGCAAAGATATATCAAAATATATTGGCTGGGTGATGAAGACTTTTCTAGTGTAAAGTCAAGGCCTTCATGACAGCTCAATACTCACAAACATTATTTTTATACTGTTTTAATAAACTGCCTTTTTTAGGAATAAAACCCCTTTTATCTATACTTTAATGTTGATTTAACAGTGAATCATTATCATTTTTAATGATGTCATATGAGATGAGATCTCTAAAGTATATATTAGCATATTGTTAATTTCTTTGGCAGGGAACACATACTTTGGTATTTTCTAATATTGGCTCATTCAGTTTGGCATGCCTGGATCTATCAGCATTTATTGGTAAGACTGTCAGCATTTACTGGTTAGTCTATTGGCATTTACTGGAAAAAAGGCTGGAGGATTGATGAGAGGGCCCCTTGAGAGCAAAGTTAGTCATGTTGAAACACTATGCTCACATATTGATATGCAGAGATAATGTGGTGGAGTTGAGCCTGGAAACTCAACACAAGACCACTTTTGCTTGAAAATGAGATCCCACTCTAATGGTGAGATCTTGACCTGGAACGAAGTCTACACCACCCACCGCTAGATAGTTTGCCTTCCTGCTGTTGTAACAGGCACAGAAAATATTTACTAGTAATAGCTGACTCGTAAGTTTTTTTGTTACATGTTTATACACTTAAAGCTACAAATCTAAGTACCTGCTAAGGAATATGTATAATATAAAATAAATTTTCTTTTTGCAGGAAACTTTTATATGATTTAAATATAAAATATCTTCCACGTTGCACAGAAAGATTGACAAATGACTAACATTAAAAAAACCAAAAAAGATAGATGCCAGTTTTGTAGTCCTTATTTCATTATTCAAATAAAGGGAGTTGAAATTCAAGGAAAGGTTTGGCAATAGGATGAGACGCTGAGCAAGTCAGAAGGTATGTAAAAGATGATCGTAGGTGAATATTTATGAAGGCAAAGGAGAGCAAGTTCTTTGGATAATTTTTTTTTTCCAAAAATATCTGTTTACTGAAGTTCATGCAAGTTGTATTTCTTCCTTATAAGTCAAGATCATGAATTTATGCTAAAAATATTGGATTAAATATTTTCAGAAAAGATCCATTGTCCGTGTGCTGAAGAGAACTGGTTAATATCTTTATTTTTCCTTTTCTAAATTGCAACTCTTTTGATGGGTAGAAAGTTAAGATCAGATATTAAATCACAGTGACAGCACACTATCCCTCCCTATCCAGTAAATATTTTCTTACTCATGAAATGTGGGAATGCATAGTTTTAAAACAATAGAACAATATATATAGCAATGGAATATTTGCCATATCCCATTGTTCACTAATGGATCTTCTGTTGTCTTGATGGATGACATAAAAAAGAATTCTGGCTAGGTAATTGAAATACACAGTGCCATTAGCTGGAAAATAAAATAAAATGAATACATATCTAGAAATATTAGATCATTCTCCAGGCCCTCAAACAGAATTTGCCAGGCATAATATCAGTAATATTACAAATGAATTAATTAAAATTTTTTCTTTTCCTTTTACTTTATTGATGGATGTGTTCATAAAATATTTATTCTAAAATTACTTCTGCTATTGTGATTAACCAAACTGCTGTTTAATTAGTAATGTTATTCTCATGAGAACTTGTCTAGACATCCTGTTAATCATCAAATTGTGGATAGCTGACTTGCGTATTTCTTGGTTTCCCAGAATGTGAATTGAAATAGTTCCTGTGGCTTTCTGCTTGTCCATAAGAAATGAACAAAATGCCTCCTTGCCAATAGCAAGCAAATGCAAAGAACATAATATCAGCATAATATTTCTAATTATTCCTGTTTTCTATAAAGCTTTGAGAGTCATTCCTTTTAAGGATATCTTTTTTCCCCCCTCTTCCACTAAAATCATCTATTTCTATTTGGTATTTTAAATTGTCATCTTCTTTGTGTTATAAATTTTGACAGAATAAATTCCCTCTTCTTTGACATGCTTAATGAATGAATGCATATGTTTCTGCAAATAGGATTGGTACTTGGGATTTCTTTGTTTTGACTTGCAGGAGTTATATAAGGGTTGGGTCTCATGCAGACACGAGGTTGACAACTGTTGGCTGTGTGTCTTCCTAGTTGTGGATTTTATTAAGAATGAATCAAAGAATTTAGTCATCTCTGAAATTAGGAGAATCTCTTCCAGGAAAAACTTTCAGGTGAAATAGATAGACCAGAAAAGCTTATCTAGGAAATACAGAGAGGAAAGTTGTTAGGTAAGAAAATTGGTGGGTGTTTGAGAAGCAAAAGGATCCCTTTTATGTATTTAATTTTTTTTTAGTTATACATGATAGTAGAGTATATTTTGAAATATTTATATAAACATGGAGTATATCTTATTCTAACTAGGATCCCAGTTTTGTGGTTGTATGTGATGTGAAGATTCACTGTGGCGTATTCACATATATACATAGAATAGTTATGTCAGATTCATTCCACTGTCTTTCCTATTCCTATCTCCCTCCTTTCCTTTCATTCATTGTCGAATCCACTAAACTTCTATTCTTCCCCTCCCCCTCTTTTGTTGTGTGTTAGCATCCACATATCAGAGAGAACATTTGACCTTTGGTTTTTTTGGGGGGATTGGCTTATTTCACTTAGCATGATAGTCTCTAGATCCATCCATCTACCAGCAAATATCATAAAGTCATTCATTTTTATGGCTAAGTAATATTCCGTTGTGTATATGTACCACATTTTCTTTATCTATTCATCTGTTGAAGGGCACCTATGTTGGTTCCATAGCTTAGCTATTGTGAATTGAGCTGCTATAAATATTGATGTGGCTGCATTATTGTAGTATTCTGATTTTAAGTTCTTTGAATATATATACTGAGGACTGGGATAAGTGGGTAAAATGTCAGTTCAATTCCTAGTATTTTAAGAAATCTCCATACTGCTTTTCAGAGTAGTTGCACCAATTTTGAGTCCCCATATTCTCAACAATATTTATTGTTACTTGTATTCTTGGTACTTGTCATTCTGACTGGAGTGAGGTGAAATCTCAATGTAGTTTTAATTTCCATTTCTCTAATGTAGAACCTTTCTTCATATAGTAGTTGACCATTCATATTTCTTCTATGAAGTGTCTGCTCTATTCCTTTGCCCATTTATTGATTGCATCATTTGTTTGTTTGTTTTGGTTCTCTGAGTTTTGTTAAGTTTTTTTTTTTTGTTACGTTCTCTGAGTTCTTTATGCATACCAGAAATTAATGCTTTATCTGAGGTGCAGGTAACACAAATTTTGTCACATTATATAGCTCTTGATTGTTTCCTTTACTGTGAAGAAGCTTTTTGTTTGATACTTTCCCATTTATTGATTCTTGATTTTACTTCTTATGCATGCCTCAGGAGTCTTGTGGAGGAAGCCATTTCCTAAGTCAACATAATGGAGTGGACCTACATTTTTTTCTAGTAGGCGCACAGTTTCTGATCTAACGCCTGGGTATTTGATCCATTTTGAGTTGAGTTTTATGCAGGGTGAGAGACTGAGGTTAAATTTCACTCAGCTACATGTGGATTTCCAGTTTTCCCAGCATCATTTGTTGAAGAGGCTATCTCCAAAGGAATCCTTAAACAGAAGAATCTCCCTGAAAACTTTCCTAAATTTCTCATCATTTCCATAAAGTTTGAATGATAAAAACTTCTTCACTTAACACAAGGTTCTAGAATGTTCTTTTTGAGTTGATTTTTTCCCCCTCAATTCAAAATGATGCTATAAAAATTCTTGACTAAGGCTACCTGTGGGAGGCAGGTAGAGGCTGATCCACTTTGCCCCAAGCAGAGTTATGTCCTTATGAAAATTATTAATTTGAACATTTTTAAGTAGAAAGCTTCCCTATGCAATATATTTGGGTTAAGATATTAAGGGTGTGGGATTTCACCATATGCCTAAATTAACAAATGGGCCTGTTATTGTTTCAGAGATTATGGGTCAGAGACAAAGCACTTTATTACTCACAGAGAACAGCATAAGCTTCCAATCTCTTTGCTACAAACTCCCTGAGTTATGATAATACCTGCACACCCAGAGGGCTGTCTTACAGGAGGGGAACACTTTCATAGGAAGGGGAAGCAAGTCAACTTTTTGCTGGGAGTGAGAAGGGGAAGAAGACACTTTATCTCTTAAGGTTGCTGGATGAAAACACAACCCTGAGGAGTTGTTCTGGGAAGGAACAATTATGCAATTAGTGCAATTTAGACGATAGATGGTACATTAGTATTTAAAGCCACATTGCTTGCTGGGTAGAGTGATGCACACCTGTGATCCCAGCAGCTGGGGAGGCTAAGGCAGGAAGATCATGAGTTCAAAGCCAGGCTCAGAAAGGGATTCATTTTGGATCATTATGACATTTAGGGATTGGAAGACAATAAACCAGCAAAAGAGACTGAAAAGAACTGACCAGAGAAGTAACACAGACATTGAGGACAATCACCTGTGTCAGAGGTCAGAAGGTCAAGGGCAATGAGGACTAAATGTTGGCTACTGGATTGGGCCTTGTGGAGGAAACCTTGACGTGAGGTATCTTGGTGGAGGGTCTGGCAAAGCATTTAATCAAAGTGGATTTATGAGAAAATAGGATGTCAATAATTCTTTTAAGGAGTTTTGCAGAAACAGGGAGTAGAAATGAGTGGTGATGGAGAAAAATGTAAGGTCAAAGGGATTTCTTTCCTTCCCTTTTTGGGGGGTGAATAATGTCATAGCGTGTTTGCATTCTGATAGGAATAAATGCTTCCTTGAACTTTGAGGCACTATTTTAGGTACTCAATAAAAAAGATTATTTTTCCTGTCCAACCACTTACATCCTTCTTAGTCACTTGCAAACCCTCTATGGTCTTGCCTCAACCTGGCTTTTAGGACTTATTCTCCACTATTCTTGGCCATGTGCCTGTGCTCCAGCTCCCTGAACACACCCATTCTTTGCTTGCTCATGACCCCCTCACCCTTTTCTCACATCTCTGCTTGCACAAACCCTCACACCCTTTAAGTTCAGTTGTAAATGTCACTTGCTTTGATTTCCCCAGTTGATCTACTTCTAGTCTGAACTGTCTCAGCACTTTGTTCTTCTACCTCTAAGTGGCAGTTCCCAGGTACTGCTCTGCCTCACTGCTGTGTGTGTGTGCGTATATTCTGGAAGGCAGGGACTGCTGTCTGGCAGAGTCGATGCAAAGGCAGTGTCCTCCCGGAGGAGTCTTGCTGTAGTTCCCTCAGGAAGAGGAACTCCTGCTGCTTCTACTTTGACCCAGACTCCTCAATTAAGGCACATCTCTCACATGATTATACCTACCTATTTATGTGTCCATCTCCACCACCAGGATGTTCAGAAAACTGTTTTTTTTTTTTAAATTTAAATTTTAATTGACTCAACTTTTTTAGTTCTGAAACAGTACTTTGTTGAGTAAAAAGAAGGTACTCATCATTTTTTTGAATGGATTAGCAATGAGAAGTATTGCATTTCAAAGTGCAGTAAGGAATGGGAAATAGTATGTCTGAAATAAAGTGGATGAATTTCAGAATTCTAGCATGTTAGCCACTCTGAAGTTCCCATGTGGGTCACCATGTCACTCAGCCAGTGTAAAGTCATCTCTGCCTATGTAAATTACAGCCATAATTCAGTAAGTTTCATAGATATTTGCTGCTTTGCTCTGATACTGACTTGATCATGCAGTAATCATGAGGATGAGCTAGTGATTATACCATCTTGGACAGATGAATGAAACATAAACATGTGCAAAGAAAAGGGATATTAGGATCTTTGCACTCATGAGTTAACTATTGGTTGGTTTTACGTGAAATTGAACATTTGAAAGATATTAAAAAGAGTTACAGTTATTCCAAAATACCCATTACTTGTTTCACTAGGAAGAGGAGCAATGATATGACAGGGTAAGAGTGTTCCAGCCACTGTGTTGAACTGATGCAGTGGTTTTAATCAGGCATGGTCATATTCCAAACACAGCAAGCCTGAGTTTAGCATCCCCTCTTGTTGTAAGTCAGGATGACAGACAGCAGAATGCCCACGCACATACCATGCAGCTACTAATATGGGAAACTTCTGAATCCATCTTCTAGGGGGTCAGGGGTTCAGTTTTGTTGGACAGCAGGCTTCTCCTTCCCTTCTAGGAGTTTTATCACAAAAAGCTCAGAGACTGAAGAACAGGCAGCAGGTGGACAGTTTCATCTTACAGTGCTTTGTGGACACATTTCTTTCTCTATGACTCCCGGGAGTGTCTTTCTGAGCAACTGTCACCCATGCCCATCTGTTTTCTCTTGCATGCCCAGCATCACAGAAGTCTAGGGTCTAAGGATACTCAGGGGAACAAACGCTGGGAGGGACTGGCTTCCTATTTATTTGCAACACTCTGGGGAATGTGTGAATCCTAGGAATACCTCACCTGTTTGTTTTTAATCAAACTGCTCATACTATTCCTTCAGGAATTCAGAATGAGAGCTGAGTCTTTTGATGGAGGTGTCCTAAGCCAAGTGAAGTCTGAAATTATATGAAGACATTTGGTTCCCTCTCCTAAGAGTCCCACTGGCACCCTGGACTCCAAATGAATCAATGAATATGGAAATAAGTTGTTTCCTCCACAATGACCATAAAATGCACAACAGCAAGAGCATCCCATTTATTTGGGCCCTGGGGATTTATGGCCCTTACACGTATGGGAAGCACTTGTGTAGACAGCTTCAGAATGGAAAACAAATGACTTGCTGGCCTCTACCAAGGAAGATACGACTTTTAACGACGCGCTTTTGTGATACAGATGCTCTGCACAAACCAGCTCAGCAATATCATCGAGGACGTGAATGTTACTCTTTACTCAGAGTTGTCATCGGATAATGTGTTTCTGGTGGTAAGTCACTGAGGTAAGAGCACTGTAATGTAAAACTTCTTTTTTTTTAAAAAAAGGTGTGTAAAGGTATTTGATCTATTTATGTAGATCATCCTTGCTTCTAGGACTTTTCTAAGTGTCCACTGTGGAATTCAATAATTCTTTAATGATTTCATATGGAAAGTGTCTTTGGATCATTGAACCTGAGTGTGAGGAGGTCATTTGAAGAAAACTGTTGCTATCAAGAAAAATGTCTTCTACTGTTTACAACACTAAATGGAAATTAAAACAGAATTTTTAAATGTCTCTTTGGCTAAAATAAATGTATTTTAGACTCAGAATTTTATTTTCCTGTTGATGTGTTGGTGTCTGTTATGGTTTGGATATGAAGCGTACCTCCAAAAAACTCCTGTGTTAATGCAGGGGGTATAATGATTTGATTATGAGAGCTGTAACCTCATCATCAGTGGATTGACCCATTTGATGGATTAATAATTTGAATGGATTACTGGGTGGTAATTATAAGCTGGTGAGGTGTGGCTGGAGGAAGTGGGTTACTGGGAGCAAGCTTTGGGGATTATATATTCAATCCCTGGCTCCTCCCTTTCTTTCTGTGCTTCCTCATTCCATAATCTGAACAGCTCTCCTCTGACATGCCCATCCAATTGGATGTTCTGCTTCACCTTGGGCCCAGAACCATGACATTGGCTGACTATGGAATGAATCTCTGAAACTATGAACCCTAATAAACTAAGTTCTTCTTGTCAGTTATTTTGTCACAGCAAAGAAAATCTGACTAACATAGTGTCAGAATGTGACACATAAGGTTTTAGGTGAGTTTACTGTCTGTGTGGCTGTGAGGACTGATAAATCCTTTAGGATTCATTGTGCTCTGCCACCTACATGCCTGATCCTTTAAAGGGAGTCCAAACCAGGAATGAAAGCTGGACTTAGGCAGGACCTCTGTCTGGTTAGTGGTTAGTGGACATTCTGTCCCCTTGTCCCATCTTGAGCTGTTGACTTCTGTCTTAGGCTTCTCAAACTTGTTCTTAGGATACAATTTGAATCTGAACTCTGGCTTACCAGAACATTCTGACTCTTTTTATGCCACTTCCAGTGTGGGGAACCCTCTGTGTCTTAAGAGAGACATTTCTGATATTGTATTTCAAAATTTAGGCATAGAGGTTAATTAAGGTGTCCCCAAACCACATAGGTAGTTGTAATCTCTGCTTATGGCTGATCATTATATAGTTCTCCTTGTGTAATCCAAAGTTGCATTGACTTAGCAAAGCAGGTTCAAATTTCTCTATACTATGGTCCCCAAGAAGACAGGCCAGTTTTTCATAGTAATCCTTCAAAAGAACTAAGTGCTATCTACTCTCCATTCCATATAATACTTCCTGCGTACCGTGTTCTTTCTAAATGGTGGCTTAAACTTTTAAAAGCATTTCCTTAAGCATTAAAAGTATAAAAGTTGAGTCAAAAGCAGAAAATGGCTCCAGGAGGCTTGGGTCTAACAATCTGGGATTCTCAGATTTCACCTTTGGTTTTATTGTATATGTTTTTGATTGAGTGGGAATATCATAGTTTCTGGTATGTCCTCAAAGTCTTATGTGTGAGAAGCATGGTACACCCAGTGCAGCAAGGCTCAGAGGTGGGGCTTATAGGCAATGACTGAATCATAGGGCTCTGACCTCATCAGTGGATTAATCTATCTAATAGATTAATCTATTGATAGCTGAATGAACCACTAGGAAGTGGGACCCAGTTGAAGAAAGTAGGTCATTAGAGGGATGCTCTGCAAGGTTTATCTTATCCCTGGCCCTTTCCTCTCATTCTTTATCTGTTTCCCATCTGCCATGAGTAGAGCCATTTTTCTCTATGTTTCTGCCTTTGATCCTGCTGCCCATGGACTGAGACTTGTGAAACGATGAGCCAAAATAAGCTTTTCCTCCTTTATGTTGTTCTTGTCAGCTATTTTGGTCACAGAAATGAAAAGCCGAGTAACATGGGGAAAAATATCATTATTCTTTTAATAAGTGGAAATCAATAGAAATGAGGAATTTTGTTTTTATTTTTTTTCTTTTTCTTTTTTCTTTCTTTTTTTGTTAATGATTTCCATTTTCTTATTGCACAAACTACGAGACTTTGGAAGAATCCCAGAACTATGGGGCCAAGATATTTACCCTTAAATACTGGGACCTGGTCCAATAAGTTCTTTAATATTGGATTTTAATTGACTTATAAATGCTTTGTTGAAATTCAGGTATACCATCTACTTGAACACAAGCATAATGTAGTAACCATGTCCAAAAATAAAGTGAGGATAACTTATAGCTTAGAGTGTCTATATTGACTTCTTGTGAGTCTAATATCTTTGTTATTAGATGTCTTGAATAATGTATTTAATAATCGATCCCATTTTGGAGTGGGGGCAGGAAGGGTGTTAAATTTTCTGCTCTATAATTTTTGGAACTTATCTTTTGGGAAAAAATGGGACAGGTGAATAGATCCAAGAAAGAAAACTTGGAAAAAGAACCATGGAAACAATCTTGGTTCTCTACTGTTAGTCAGATTTGTGCTGCTGTACAAAATACCTGATAAGAGCAACTTAGAGGAGGAAAAGTTTATTTGCGGCTCATGGTTTTAGAGTTTCAGTCCATGGTTGGCCAACTCCAATGCTCTGGGCCCAAGTGAGGCAGAACATCATGGTGAAAGGGTATAGCCCAGGAGGGCTGCTTAACTTATGGCACCCAGGAAGTAGAGAGAGAGAAAGGAAAAGGGACCATAAGGGAAGATGAACCCTTGAGAGCACATCCTTAGTGACCCATATCCTCCAACCTTGCCCACCTTCCTACAGTGACCACTCAATCAGTCCATTCAAACTAGGGTGGACTGATTAGGATGCAGCTCTCATAATGCAATCTTTCATCTCTGAATACTGTTGCATTAACACAGAAGCTTTTAGGAAACACTGTATTCAAACCATAACATCTACCATTGATAAAAGTCAGTTGTGATTTCTGGAAAATGGGTATGTGTTCTCTATGGCCGTTACAATGTACATATCTCATCAACATGTACTATAGTCTGGTCCCTGAGACATGGCTGTAGGCTCTCACAGGAGCAGTTGTTTCCATGGTACCAGGGCTGGCTCTCAGCAACCTTGCTGTGTCAGACCTGACCCTTCCAGGGAAGACAACTCAGGCCCAAGTTCCAACTTCCATCAAAGGGAAGCATGTACACACCTTCCATCAAAGGGAAGCATGTACATCAAAGGGAAGCATGTAAGCTCCAAAAAGAGATTCCTGAACCATGTTGGGAGTTGGAATTGTACCATTCAAAATGGATGTTTGGATTGAGGAAAGTGATTTAAAACTGTTTGACCAATTTTTTTCTGGATCAAAATGTCATTTTACTTCAGAAATGAATGCAATCTCTAGATGCTTTAATGATCTAACTTATACATTTGTTTCAAAAAAGTCCTGTAGACATACTGTATCTCATACAAATCTTAAAAAACGTGGGCTATGTTTTGTGTCATTCTAAGTGTAAAACAAATGGCACCTCTGCTTTTATTTCAGTAGTTATAAAACAGAGAGCTGATGATAGGTTTGATTACTGGTTTCCAGTTTCTGTTCTGCCATGCTTGATAGGATGAAACCATTCAGCTCTATGGGCCGAGCCAGGAGGACTGCATTAGGTTTGGTTCAGGGGAATTAGAACTTGGTCTTGCTGCTTGCTGTATCCTGAGGAACTTTGTGGGATGAAGCTTTGTTGGTAAGTAAACTGAGTGGGAAAGAATGGTGTTCAATGAGCTTCAGAGACACATCATCATAAAATGGCATTCAAGTTCCCTAAGGCTATTTCTCTCAGAGTCACCTACACCTACCAAGTCTGATGATATTCAGATTTTCTTCATAGTGAGCTGAGAGAATGTTCCACTCATCATAGAGAACTATAGAGACTATCTTAATGGACACATTTAACACCAATATTTTTCTGGTAATAACCTGATACTTCTTGATACTTCCAGAAGTTTGCATCTCAATGGGAAAGTAGAACTAAGTATTTTTGAGTTTGCCTGAGGCTAGGTATCAGCTAAGTATTTATCTGGTACTTAATGCTAAGTCCTTGGTAATTAACAATCACAACATATTTGTGAGGGATTATTATCTTTCTTTTGTGGCTGAGAAAATCAAGGGTGAGAATTACTTATTTCATGCCCATCGCTGGTTACTGGTAGAATCAGTAATCAAACACAAATATTTAGTTTCCAAAGGCTGTGGCCTTTAACTGTCTCTAAAATTATCAGACAAGATCCAAGAGAATGAAGTTTGTGTATCAGAGATTGCTTGACTTCAGAGGTCCCTGATGAGCCACTTCATGCTGCTACACCTGTGACCCCGGGTGTTCACTCCTTCCTGCTTCCCTGTGGACATACCTACTTCAACCCCAGGATTCAACTTCTGCATATGATTTCTTTGTCTCTGCTGTCAGGTCACAGAGGAGAGAAGAGCAAAACTACAATACTCAGGCTCTGCAAGAGAGAGCCAATTAATTTTAACTTCTTCAGCTGTTTTCATCTCTATTCTCAAAGTCACCCTTGACCTCAGCCTTGACCATGGCCTCAACCTTGATTCCAGTGCTTGGCTTATCCTGTCTTGAGTCCACTCATGGTCTTCAGGGATTCTTCCAGATGATGTCAAGCCTTGATGCCCACTAGATTCCTTGAAACACATTTTGGCAAATCCCTTTATATTCTCCATTCACAACTTCTCATGTCTTCAAATAAAGTGAGTACACTAACATATTGTTTCCATCCCTTTTCCCTGTGACAATAATTTTTGATTTCAGGAAAACCCCAAGTCTAAGTCAAAGCACCCTTGTTCTTGCCTATGACTTTGTGGAGTATAAAACTACTAAGGTGAGCTGATGCAGACACACCTGATTGTATTTTGTTTCTAGATTTATCTCTTCATTCTTTCTTAATGTGACTGAGGATGTGGAGTCTCTCCTCTTTAAAAGCCACCCGTAAGAGTTTTTATTTATTTTGATTCTTTCAGATATTTCTTTTGCTCTTTAGAGTTTGTCTTCGATATCTCCTTTGCACAGATTATTTCCTTTCTGCCTTCGAAAATGTTGAGTTCTCCCTTATCTTACAAAAATGTCACTCGATTGTGTTATGTCTCATCATTTCTTTCTACCCAGGAATGTCTGAAATAAATGTTGGCTGCCTTCTTTCTTCTCTTTACCATTCCTCCCTTAATTCACTGCAATTTGGCTTCTGGCCTCACTTTTCTGCTGAGTCTGCTCTCTTAAAGGTTAACAGCTTACATTTTGTCAAATTGGATGGCCTTTTTATCTATCCAAATTCACACAGCATTGACACTATGCCCCACTAGACTGCAGTATTGGGTTTTGCCCAACTTCTTTAGCTCTGTCCCAGCGAGGCTGTGGAACCTATCTCTGTATTTCAGTCTGGCCTCCATTCCTGGAAGCAATTCTTGATGTGATAACAGTGGATTTAGAGAACCGTGGGGCAAAGCACAATGAGTCAGCTTTCTGTCACTGTGACAGAATATAGTGACCGATAAACAACTTATAGGAAAGAAAGGTTTGTTTGGGCTCATAGTTTCAAGGGTTCCAATCCATGGTCAGTTGGCTTTGCTGCTTTTCAGCCTGAGACAAGGCATCATGGTGGGGGCATGTTGTGGAGGAAATTGCATATGACAACTGGGAAGCAGAGAGAGAGACAGAAAGGTGTCTGGGTCCCCAAATTCCCTTGTAGGGCACACCCCAAATTATTTAACCTCCTCCAACCAGTCCCACATCTTTAAGGTTCCACCACATCCTACTAGCACCAAGCTGAGGACCAAACCTTGAACACATGGGCCTTTGGGAACATTCTATGAGCAAGTTACTCTTTGATATGAGGATTATGGTTCAGTGTGAGTGACACTGATTTCTTCGTGGGCAAAAGAGAGCAATCAGGAAAAACCCAGGCTCAGTAAAAAGTTAGGGTAGGAAAAATTGGTCTGTGGTCTGGGGAGGCTAGACTGACTCCAAAATGAACTTTAGGAGTCTAATCAAAGTCAGCTGTGATCTTGGCTGTCTTCAACAGCTAATTGCTATGGACTGAATGTTTGCACTCCCAAATTCCTATGTTGGAATTCTAATCCCCAATGCAGTAGCAATAGGAAGTGAGACCTTTGGGGGTATTTAGGTCATGAGAGTGGAGCGGTCATGATGGGATGGTGATTTTATAAGAAGAGACAGGAGAGAGCTGGCTCTTACTTTCTCTCCTCCATCACATAAGAATATATGAAGAAGCAGTCCCCTGTGAGCCAGGAGGAGAGTTCTCCCCAGACCTGACTAAGCTGTGCCCTGACCTTGGACTTCACCCTTCAGAGTTGTGAGAAAATAAGCTCTTCTTTGCTTATAAACCACCCAGTTTACTGTATTCTGTTATAGAAGCCCAAACTTATGGAGATATCAAGGTCATCCTGACTTAAGAAAGCAAGATAAGCCAGATTCAGGCTTCAGGGTAGTAACAAACAGAGCTGCTGATTTTAAAATTAAAAACCAGTGAGAGTCATTTGATAAGCATCAAGGAAACCTGGAAAAAAGGACAGTAGTTTAAAGAAGCGGGAGATAAAATTCAAGGACAGAGAAGATGGAGTTGAAACCCAGCTTCCTTTAAGTTTGGAAGAAAGGAATGGGGATAAGAGGAAAGAGTCCAACCCAAGAAATTAGGGCAAAGACCAGAACTTCCGAGTGCTGGCATACCTAGGAATAGATTAGGAAGTCTGCAGCTTGATGCTCAAGGCAGCCCTGGTTTATACACCATGGTTCTCGTGGACACCAAGCATAGGACATGGAACTGCTTTCAGATCCTAAGAGGTAGTCAGGACAGGGCTACTGATAAACTGTTAAGCTTGGCTATAATTAATTTGGGACCTAAGAAGGTCTGAGTGTGTGCTCCGCTTCCCAAACTGAAATCTCATCCACACCACCTGGGATAATGTTAAACTGCAAATTCTGATTCAGTAGATTTGAGGTAGGACCTGAGATTCTCTAGTTGTAGCAAGACCCTGGTTGACACTGAGGTTGCTGGTTTGCAGGTCACTCTTTGAGTATCAAGGAGTGCAGGAACCAATG
This sequence comes from Callospermophilus lateralis, assembly GCF_048772815.1. Lineage (NCBI taxonomy): Eukaryota > Metazoa > Chordata > Mammalia > Rodentia > Sciuridae > Callospermophilus > Callospermophilus lateralis. The sequence continues at coordinate 27,317,254 of NC_135320.1, forward strand.
ACTAATAGGGTAGAGTGTATCTTTTAAAGGAGACATCTTCAAGTTTGGTCCTTTGATTTTTGGCCCTACTAAATTCTAATGAATATACAGTATAGAGTCAAAAGCAAAGTGATTGTGTTTAGTATGCCACCATTTGTTTAAAAAATGTGGGGGAAAGAATATTTATACATTTATACTTGTTGTATTGTAGGTTGCTAGTTGCCTATTCAATATTCATTTTTCCTTTATTGGTTACCAACAGATTGTCTATATTTTGGAATTGCAAATGTCCAGCGTAAAATTTGCTACCCCAGGCCATGTTGAACAATTAGACATGTCCTTGTTCTTTCCTGGAAGTTTGATGGGATACACTTCAGTCTAGCAACCATATTGTGTTCATGAGGTGACTTTGAGGATGAAAACTATGATTCAAGAATGGTGAGGAAACAAAAAAGACCAAAAGATTCTGAGTATTTGAATCTTAGGTCTATCTCTAGACCCTTTTATTTGAAATAAATTTGAAATAAAAAGAAATAAATCCTTGCCTTCTAAATAATATTGGACTTTCTTTTATATGAGGCTAAATTCAATGATTGTATGATTCTTTATGCTCACAATGTTTCTGGAAGTTTATCCAAAGAACTGATATAAATTGTTGCCTCTGGAAAGGGGAACTAACATACCCTTGTTTAAAGGGCCAGAAGGGAAATTTAAATTTTTTAATATGCCCTTCTGGAATAAAAATTCCAAGAGGATAGCATCAACAGATGAGCACAATAATAGTAAACAATGACAACACCCGAACAAGAGAAGCACACAAATGAAACAGATACAACGGTAACATGAAAAGCTTGAGTTCTTGTGAGTATTCAAAGAAAACATACTTTGAATTTTCAATCCCTGTTTTCATACCCTTTGAGTGATATTTTCTTTTCATTAAAGATGAAAGTGGCCCCAGCTGCATTATATGAATTTAATCTGATATTTGTACATGGATAGAAATTGCCGTGCATAATTGACATTCAGCTCAACTGCGAGTTTTCTGTTTTGCCTGCTGGAGAATTTTACATCAGGATCATGATCCAAACAATCAAAACTCCAGCATCTTTGCCACTGATCCTCCAGATCTGATTTATGATTGATAACAAGTGAATAAACCGTTGAGGTAGAAACATATCTGAAAAGTGTTATTCTTCATTGAATCTTGATAAAAGTCAGTTCATCTATTTAATGAGGTCTTGGGTGTTCACTGGTGGTGTCATTTATGGCAAATGTCCTGGGAGGCAAAAATCTTTATGAATAATCAAAGTGAAATTAGTCAAGATTGTTCAAGAATCTTCTCCAGATGCTAACATCCCCATATGCCTTTCAAGGCTCTGTTTAACAACAAGTCCATTTTCTCTCTGCTCTAGCTACAGACAGTCTCTCCTCTTCTGCCCACATATCCTATACTTCCTAATTCTCCCAACACTTGATCATGGACTTTTTCAGAGTCTGGTGGGCTACCTTCCTTTGCACCTTCCTAGTTGTCATATCCTTACATGTGCATTTGTATCCATGATGCGTGCGTGCACACACACACACACACACACACTCAGGAAGTAACATGAACTCTGTCAGTAAATGCCACAGGCCTCCTCTGACTCTCAGAGAATCCCTGGAGCAAATGTCACTTAGGGGTGTTCTTAGTTCAGATCCAGCCCATTAGTGGTGCATTTCATTTAATTCACAGATTAGTTAGTTCCTTAAAATATTAAAGATGGTTGCCAAAAACTAGAATGATATTTTGGAAGGTCATTTTTGAATCATTTTACATAAACATACAAATTTCGTTTCCCTGGAAAAACTGGATCTGAATCCTGTATGTCAACAGTTAGCTCCAACTGAATAAGCAGCTATTCCTTGAAAGAAAGCACTGCAGAGTTCTCAGGGCCACCCACCTACTCTTAACCTCCAAGCCATTTGCCTCTTTCTCCCTCTTATAGGGACTTGGGCATTTTTAAAGTGGGGCCATCAATGCATGGTTGGGAGATAAGGTGAGCACAAATAGCTGTGAAAAAAACTGTGTAGGCATCTCTGGAGAAAGAGTCTATTGCTTCCACCACACCTACAGCCATGGGTTCCTTGTGTATGGAGCCACGTACTGGTTTTCCACAGTTGCATGAAAAGATTGCACAATTTAGCTTCCCCTTATTAAACCAAGCTTTATACTGATACATGCTTGTAAGATGAGATGGAGTCATTGGAGTTGAGGAATTGCCTCATCTCTGTGTTTTGTAGGCCAGGAAACTCCCCACAGGGCTAGTTATCAGGTCCTAACAAATCACATTGCCGTTTCTTAATTCTCATGCCTGTATGACTGACCTTTCCAAATTCATGACAGGCTCCCAAAGGGAGAGACATTTTCTTCTTTATTATTATTCGTGAAAAGTTAACAGAAGACTATGCGTATAAATGTTTGTGAAAAAAACAAGTACCTAAATAATCGCTGCCAAATTCAATAACTGGGATTTTGACACCAGAGCACCCTTTCTTTCTAATATTTATACTTGATGTTTGATTCTCTTTTTATCTGAATTTTTTTTTATCTTTGGAATATATGTGTATCTATATTTTCAAACATCTGGTTTGAGCCTTTCACTAGGGGGTTAATAACCACAGCCTAGAAAGTAAAAGGATAAATCTTATTCACACATCATTAGATCAAGAAACATTTTCTCACATCAGTTAATATGATGATAGTTTTAAAAACGCCTGCCTTCTCCCTCCCAGGGTGCTAGTGTAAAGTGAAGTGAATCTGAGACTGGTATGTATAGATGCAGATTTAGAGAGAGATACTGCAGCTGTCATTTGAAATGTTAACCTCCCTGTGTTAGACTTTGCGATGAAATACTGTTATCTAGAGCATTAAGCTGCTTCCTCTCCCTTTTTTGTTTCTATTTATTACTGTTTTGTAAATTCTGAATGGTTTTACCTTACATGGTACTTAGAGATGTCTTTAATCAGAAAAGTAATTAAATGGATGTATAACAAAGAACTATTGAACCATATTTAATTCTTATTAAAATGAATAAAAGTAGCCTCAGGTACCTATTGTAAATACTCTCGTGTATATTTATCAGCCCTGGATTTTTGTTATTTTTGGCTATTGCTACCAGTTTTGTATCTTGCAAATAGAAGAGCTTAAGCCTCGTTCTATTTACTGATGGATTCTCAGGTGAGACTTTTCTAACATTCCCTTCTCGGCTCATTTGTTGAACGAGCATTGTGTGAGGATGGAATGGAGGAGCAGGAGGATAAGGAGGAAGAGTGGGGTGAAGGGAGAGGAGAGAGAGAATTCGTTCTTAAGGCTGAAACCATATCAGGGGGCTTTGAAAGGATCTAATGTGCATCTTAGAAACAGCAAAATTGCCAAGTAAATTGGTGAAGAAGGAAGGAATTTTTTCTCTGCTACAAGATGAACTAGTTAATAGTGAAGCCGAGCTGACTTTGTGCTCCATCCCCTACCACACTCTCCTCTGCCCAGTGGCCTCAGAGAGATCCAGTGTCACGAGACTTTCCCGCTCGTGGGTATTCTCAGATGCCTCATTGCAATTAGAGTAAAATCACAGCCATCTGGTAGTCCTCAAAGGATGAAATATAACAGGGACCCAACCATCTATCAACTATGAAGGGGTAAAGTCTGGGAAATGATAACGTGAGCTAATGAGTGAGGAAGGACTTTATTTGACGAGGAGCAGGTGTTACTAATGACAAATACCGAATACCAGATCCCAAGAAGGTGGTACCCCACCCCTTCTGGGTAATCTGTTGGGAGGACCTCAAGTCCTGTTTCTCTTGTTAGGGAGAGGCAGTTGGTAAGTGTGCAAGTGTGTACATGCGAAGAGCGTGGACACCCAATGGCACCCCAGTTAGGAAGAAGGAAACGAAGGAGGTTGGAATGACCATTTTTTATGTTTGAATACATTTTATACCTGGGTGCTCTTTCTTTTTATACAATTATAAGAGGAAAAGGGAAATGAAGTACATTAACTGTGAGTAGGGAAATTACCTTTCAAAAAGTTAGAAAACAACTTCATGAAGCATAAATTGGTTGAAAGGAAGAACTGGTCCCCAAAGCAAGTTTCCACCTGTATCCTGAATGTCATGAAGAATACATCTGTTGAAAGGAAGTAGGGTTCAAACAGCAAGTTTTTTACTTGTATCCTGAATGTAGTGATGGGTTCAAACGAGGAAAGTACCTCTGGGACAGATCCTTTCATCATTGTTCAAGTTATCTAACAATAGGAAAATTAGAAACATATACAGAGCTATCAATCTTATTAGCTGAAGATCTGTTTGCTGATGAGTACACATACCTATTTGCTGTCAGAGCATACAAACATTCCAGTCATCGCCTTTGAAGGGCACTGTTTTTTTAAAGGTTAGTGAATGTAAGCCTGCTATATTTCCAAGAGAATTTATTAAAGCATTTTAATTATGTTTTGAACAACTGATTCAAGAAAGGTAATATGGATTTTAATAGCTAGAACTGTCAGCAAATCTAAAGATGTATTCAACTGAAGAATATGTTTAAAAAGTAGTTATTCTTACAGTCATTTCTGCACTGCAAGATTTAATTGGAAAGGCAAATAAATAACTTGTATAAATATATATTTTCTCTGTCTTGAAACCAATCAAAATCTTGTCAAAGGAAACAGTTTTTTTTATTATGCCACTCCACTGGGGTTTCTCAACACAAAACCAGAATATTAATGAGATGATTTGATTTCAAATAAAAATCTGATGAAAAGTCATTCCATGGTCATTCCTTTGACCACCAAGTTTTCCTTTTTGAATGCTGCCATTGTGCCATTGTTGAATGTCTATCCCAAGTGTGCTGTCATGAGGATTTCCTGAGCCAATCTTTATCTTTTCTAAAATTCCTTGTCAAGGCTAATTTGTATTTCTAAATTATACATTCATATCCTAGGTTTTCTCAGTTTTCAAGAACCAGAAAAAATTCCATCTTTTCCATGGGTACTTTTTAGTCATTGAAAATATATTTTAAAAAACACATCATACCAAGTCCATATAATGGTGAGAGTTTGTTAGTAAGAAGTGATGGTTCCCTCCTTAGTGGCCAGAATTTATTATTTGCATCTCTAGCTTATTAATATTTACATTTATATTTATGTATTTATATTGAATTATCTTGGTGTCCTTTTGAAGGACCTCTTTTGATGTTCATCAGGATTTTAAACTTTATTGTGAAATTGCTTTATCTTATTTTTCTTTGTAACTCTGTACTCAGTCAATTGCTGGCACATAACATTTGTCTGAGAAACTCATGAAAAAAAAGTCGAATATAATTTTTTGGAACCCCTTAGAGGTGTGCAACAAAGGCTAAGAAGGGATCATTGAAAACTTGCTTGTGGGAAACAGAAAGAAGAATGACAGATAAATACATAACTTATTACTCTACACATAAGACCAATGTGTGTTAGGAAGAGTGTTTATGTTACAAATCACTAAAAATTGTTTTTTTTTAAAGAGAGTGTGTGAGAGAGAGAGGGAGAGAGAGAGAGAGAATTTTTTTAATATTTATTTTTTAGTTTTCGGCAGACACAACATCTTTGTTTGTATGTGGTGCTGGGGATTGAACCTGGGCCGCATGGGTGCCAGGCGAGCGCGCTACCACTTGAGCCACATCCCCAGCCCCACTAAAAATTGTTTTATGGACTGATTATTGGAGATGTTCAAATAAATTTCATTAGGAAGGTTTGAAAATGATAGCAAAAAACTGAGTCACAGGAGATACTCAAATTTTAAGCTTCCTAAAGTGAGCAAAAAGGCCAAGTTTTTGGTCCAGCATATAAGGATCTTGGAAGTCATCATTGCATCTTCATAATCATTAAAAAGCTGTGCAGACTGAATAATGGACAACTCTTAGGCCAGAAAAGTGAAGTTTCAGGGCAAACTCTGCTCCACAAATTGGAGAGACAGGGAGGCAGATATAGATGCTCACAAATTAATGGAACAGAAAGCTATGTAGGAACCAGCATCAGGGTTGGAAAACCCAATCTTAATTGTGAATTGCTAGTGGTCCATTCACAGGGGGAACTTCACACTTTCATGAGTTTTCATCTAGGAGCTCCAAGAGGATATTACTTCTAATTACAGTAAATTTTGGAGGAAAATCCCTCTTCATATCCAACAGAGGGAATGGAAAAAAAGCCATTTTAAAAGATACCAGAACATTCTGTTTTTAACAAGTCTGCCCTCAAGAGAAGATCTTTAATCAGAACCTAAACTGTTAGGGTCTTGTCCAAGTCTAGCCATTCATCTGTGGTCTGCTGTAACCATCCTGTCCCATCTAAGGAGAGTTAGAGAAACTGAGAGCACCTATAAAGTTCCCAGTTCACAGGCCTCTCTATAGGCCCACAAACCAAGACCTAATCACAGGACTACAGATTCTTCACTTCTCCTCTATACCTTAGCATGACATTACAAAAACCTGTCTCCAGTTGTTTCCTTCTGCCTTATACAACATATCAGGTTATGAAAAAAAATAGTTACATGATATGCTAAAAGACAAAAAAATGTTTGAAGAGACAGAACAAACATCAGAATTTGATTTGAAATAGTAGGGATCTTGGGATTATCAGAATAAGAATGTAAAAGTAGTATAATTAGTATGCTAGGAGCTCTCATGGAAAAAGTGTTGGCATGCAAGAATAGATGGACAATGTAATCAGAGACATAGGAATTTTAGGAAAGAATAAAAAAATGCTATAGACCAATAACCTTGAAAGAGAAATGAAGAATGTCTTTGATAGGCTCACTAATGAATCCTACACGGTTGAGGGAAGAATCTCTGAACTTGAGCATATGTCAGTGGAAACTTTAAAAATAGGAAAGCAAAGGCAAAAATACTGAAATAAAACAAAACAACAAACTGTCAAAGAATGGTGGGACAGTTACCAAAGTTTTGACATTTGTGCAATAGGAATACTACAAGGGGAAGAGAGAAAAGAACAGGAGAAATATTTGAAGCAATAATGATGGAGAATTTCCTCAAATTAACATCAGATAACAAATCATAGATCCAAGAAGTACAGAGAAAACCAATCAGATTAAATGATTAAAAAAAAAAAAAAAAGAAAAGCTACTTATCATTTTCAATCAGCAGAAAATCAAAGAAAAAAGTTTTAAAAGAACTCAAAGACACAAAAGTATTCTGGAGTAGCAGACATGCAATACAACTGGCTTCTTAGAAATGAGGCAAGAAGTGAATGGAATGACATATTTACCAGTGTTATGAGAAAAATCCCATCTTCCTAGAATCCTATACATACTGAAGTTATCCTTCAGAAGTGAAAGAGAAGTAAATACCTTCTTACACAAACAAAAATTGAGAGTTTGTTGCTGCAGACTTGTTTTATAAGAAGTTGTTTAAAGAGAAGGCAAATCGCACAGGTCAGAAATTTGAATCTGCATAAAGAAAGAAAGAACATCAGAAAAGGACTAGTGAAGATAAAACGAAACTTATTTTTCTTATTCTTAATTGATCCAGTTAAAATTTCTTCATAGTATAGCAATAATGTATTTGATTTCATGTGCTTATATATGAGAAGGATTTTTTTTTATTGTTATAAAGTACTCACACTAACTGGGAAGTGCTATGGTGATACACAAAAGTGGCCTGATGTGTTGTGAATACATATTATAAAATCAAGGGCAACAACTAAAAAAAGAAAAAAAACCCATAATTGATTGTAAAGAATATAGAGAAAATAAAATCCAATAAAATGTTTAATTAAAGCAACAAAAACTGAAAGAGAGTAGAAGACAATAATGGGAACAACAAACAAGGGCAACAAATAGAAAACATTAACAAATATAGTAATTTTTTTTGGGGGGTACGAGGGATTGAACTCAGGGGCCCTCAACCACTGAGCCACATATCCAGCCTTATTTTGTATTTTATTTAGGGACAGGGTGTCACTGAGTTGCTTAGCACCTCATTTTTGCTGAGGCTGGCTTGGAGCTCACAATCCTCCTGCCTCAGCCTCCCAAGCCACTGGGATTACAGGCATGTGCCACTACACCCAGCATCAAATATGGTAATTATTAATCTAACTATATCAATAGTCAAATGCCATTGATCTAAGCATATCAACTAAAAGATAGGGATAGTCACAATGGATTTAATGCCCAGACCAACTACATGTTGTTGACAGGAAATCCTCTTTAAGCATTAAGATACATATAGAATAAGAGAAAAGAAGTTTAGGAGATATAGACATTAGAGGAGAAATCAAAGAGATTGAAAATAGGAAATCAATAGAGAAAAATCAATAAAATCACATTTCCATAGAAAGCCACTGAATAGAAATAAAAGAAAAATATCAATAGCTTATAGCTAGGCTAAGGGAAAAAAAGAGAACAAACACCAGCTATTAATACAAATTATAAAAGACATCACTATAGATCCATGGTCATTGAAAGAATAATAAAAGAATATTGTAAACAATCCTATGCTCCCAAATTGAATAATGCATCAATACCTGGAAGGATACAATCTGCCAAATTCTTAGCAGAAGAATAAGACAATTTGAATAGACCTAGGTCTTTTGAAGAAAATGAGTTAATAATAGTCTTCTCATAGAGAAAATACCAGGCTCCAATGGGTTCCCTGGTGAATATACCAAAAACTTAAGGAAGAAATAATATAAAGTCTCTATAATCTCTTACAGAATATAGAAGCAAAGAGAATACTTCCTAACTCAATTTAGGAAGCTACATTAGCTGTTATAGTGTGCATGTGAGGTGTCCCCCAATAACTCTTGTGTGAGATAATGCATGAATGTTCAGAGAAAAAATGATTGGGTTATGAGAGCCTTAACCCAACCAGTGAATTAATTGTCTGATGGAATTAATTGAGGGGTAATTGAAAGCATGTGGGGTGTGGCTGGAGGAGGTGGGCATTGGGGGCATGGCTTTGGGGTATATATTTGTATCTGGCAAGTGGAGATATCTCTCTCCACTTTCTATCATCATGTGGGCTGCTTCTCTCTACCACACTTTTCTGCCATGATGATCTACCTCACTTCAAGCCCAGAAAAATGCAGCCAGCTGCCTATGGACTGAGACCTCTGAAACTGTGACCCCTCAGACTGGGCCTTTTAGTCACAGCAGTGAAAAATCTGGCTAAAACATTAGGAAATTACCAAAACCAGGCAATGACAACACAAGAAAGGAATATTATAGGCCAATGTCTCTCATTAAATAGGTACAAGATATTAACAATTAAATCCAATAATGCACACCATGACCAAGAGGAATTTATCCAGGTTGTGCAAGGTTGGTTGACCATTCTAATATCAACTAATGTAATCCATTATATCAGCAGGCTAAACAAGAAAAAAATTACAAGATCATATCAATATGTACAAAGAAAAAACTTGAGAAAGTCCAATATTGATTCATAAAAAAGCACTCAAGAAATAAGGAGTAATGAGGGTATTTCTTCAACTTGGTAAAGGCCATCTATAAAAACCCAACAGGTGACATCACACTTAATGACAAGAGCATAGATGTTTTCATACTGAGATCAGAAGCAAGGCAAAGATGTCCCCTCTCTCCCTTCCTTTCAACATTGTATGAGGATTCTTAGCTAATACAATAAGGCAATAAAAGGAAATACAAAGAAATATAGTAAGATTGGGAAGGAGAACTAAAACCATCTTTTTTTCAGAGATGATATGATTACCCATGTAAAAACTCTGAAAGATAATATTATGTCCATGTTAAAAAATCTGAAAGAACTGACAAAAATAACTCATGGAAATAATAAGTAATTATAGCAAGGTTTCAGGTCACGAAGTTACTATACAAAAGGTGATCACTTTCCTATGTCCCAGCAATGAATAAGTGATATGTGAAATTAAAAACATAACCATTTACATCAGCACCATCAAAATGAAATATTTATGTATAAATCTAACAAAATATACACAGGATCTTTACAAGGAAAATTACAAAGCCCCGATGAAGAAAATTAAAGAACTAAATAAATGGGAGAAAGCCTTCATATTTGTGGCTGGAAAGCTCAATATTGTCAAGATGCGGTCTTTCTCAACTTCATCTATAGGGTCTATGAAATCACAGTGAAAATTCCTGTTAATCATTTGGGGATATCAGTAAACTGAACCTAGAGTTTGTAGGGTGAGGCAGAAGTCCTGGGATGCCCATACTCTGAAGAAGAATAAAGTTGGAGAATTGTCACTTACCGAATTTAAGACACACACAGCTACAGTAAGAGTGTGATATTGGCAATAGACAAAAGGAGCAGAAAAGAAAGCTTAGAAATAGTTCCACACAAATACATCAACTGATTCTTGACAAAGGATCAAAGGTATTTAAACAAAGCAAAGACAGTCTTTTCAATAAGAACATGCAAAATAATGAATATACCCTACAAAAAATTAACTCCAATGCATTATAGGTCTAAATGTAAAATCTGAGGCTATAAAATTCCTTAAAGATGATATGCAGGAAAATCTAGATGACCTTGGTTATTGGTGATGTCTTTTTAAAATACAATATCAAAGGCATGATCCATGAAAGAAATAATTGATAAGTTGAACTTCATTAAAAGTAAAAAGTTCTGTTCCGCCAAAGATGATTTAACAAGAAAGAGGACATAAGCCCTGGTCTGGTAGGAAATATTTGCAAAAGACCTATCTGTTAAAGAACTGTCATTCTGAATATGCAAAGAACTCTTAAAACTCAGCAGTAAGAAAATGAACAAGGCAGTTTTTAAAAATGGGCACAAGATCTGAATAGATACATCTTCAAACAAGGTATCCAGATGGTAAGTAAGCAAATGAGAAGAGTCTGAACATTATGTTACTAGGGAGTTTCAAATTAAAACAACAATAAAATACCATTATGCACCTATTGGAATGACCCAAATTAAAAAAAAATATAACAACATTAAATTCTAGTTAGTATGAGGTGAGGATTAGGAGTTCAGCAGGAACCCTGATTTGTTATGTTTGGGAATACAAAGTGGCCTAGCTACTTGGTAGAGTTTTGGAGCTTAAATAACAGAACATACTCTCACCACATGGTCCTGTAATCATTTTCCTTGGTGTTAATGCAAAAGAGTTAAACACATGTCCACACAAAAACCTGAACAAGAATGTTTACAGTAGTTTTATCCATAAGTGCAAAAACTTGGAGGCAATCAAGATGTCCTTCAGCAGAGTGAATGGGTAAACCAAGTGTGGTATATCCAGACAATGGAATATTATTCAGCTTAAAAAGAAACTAGTTATAAACCATGAAACACCATGGAAGGAATTTAAATGCTTATACTGAGAGCAGCTAGTCTTAAAAGACTACATTCTGTATTAACTCAACTATATAATATTCTAGAAAAGGCAAAACCATGGAGATAGTAAAAGAATGATGTTATAAGGGGTTGGGAGAGGAACAGTTGAATAGGTGGAACACAGAATAATTTTAGGGCAGTGAAATTATTCTGCATGATACCATAATGATGGATACATGTCATTACATACTTGTGAAAACCCAGAGATTGTACATAAAGAGGGAACCTTAATACAAACCATGGACTTTTGGAGATGATGTTCAGTATACAATCATTAATTGCAAAAAAATTGTACTCCTGGAAGCCAGGCGCAGTGGTGCCCAGTTGTAATCCCAGTAGCTTGAGAGGCTGAGGCAGAAGGATCACGAGTTCAAGGCTAGCCAAAACGCCAGCCTCTGCCAAAAAGTGAGGCACCCAGTAACTTAGTGAGACCCAATCTCTAAATAAAATACAAAATTAGGCTCCGGGTGTGGCTCAGTGGTCAATGCCCTGAGTTCAATCTGAGGTATCAAAAAAACAACCAACCAAGCATAAAATTTTATTCCTGAAAGTGCATGATTTTAAAGATATTCTATATTTTATAGCACTCTTAGGTGCAAAATGAAGCAGGATGTAAAGAGCATTCCCATATCCCCTCTGATGTGGATTATTAATGGGGTGTGGGGAGGCTATACATATGTGGGAACAGGATATACATGGGAACTCTGTATCTTCTGCTCAATCTGTAAACGTAAATCTGCTCTAAAATTATATATACTAAAAGAAAGTCGTTATTGGGTTCAAATTAAATATATGGATTAAGCTAAATACAGAAATAATGATTTTCAATGTGAATCTTCAATTGAATTTGTTCTATTTCAAATATCTCATTGGGTTCTATTTATATTTTTTCTAAAGTTAAATAATATTAATTTCCTTTCTAAATTAATTTTCTCCCTGGATAAAATACAGATGGGGTATGAATCTCTGAGTCCTGATCATTTCCCCCAAGAAAACTGGTGAAAGTGGCAGTTATAATGAAGACGTTACCAGCACTTCCAGCTGTCTCTAGACCCTGCTCCATTCCCAAAGCCTGAGCTCCCACCTTACATACTCCCCTGTGGGCTTGGCCCCTTGGAAGGGTTTGCCAGGCCCCGATTCCATCTGTTTGCAGCCCCAGCCCCAGCCCCAGTCCTGGCCTATTCTTTAGCAGTGAAGTCAAGGGAAGAGTATTTGCTTAACCTCTTATGTCTATTTGCTGATCTCTCCTTGACCACTGGTTGAAAGTGAAAAAAGTAGATACTATGCCATTAGGGAATAGTGTATAGAATCTTTAGTGTATAGAATCATTCCAAATCAGAGGGCTGTACCAGAAAATATATCTGTAAAGGAATTATTTAAAGAAAAAAGTAAATAAATCACTATCTTTTTTATTGATTTTTTAAAAAATAAATGACAGTGGGATGCATTACAATTCTTGTTACACATATACAGCACAATTTTTCTTATCTCTGCTTGTATATAAAGTATGTTGACACCAATTCGTGTCTTCATACATGTACTTTGGATAATGATGTCCATCACATTCCTCCATTCTTGCTAATCCCCTACCTCCTCCCTTTCCAACTTGTACTCCTACATTTACTGTAGCATTATTCTGGATAGCCAAGATATGGAAGCAACCTAAGTGTCATGGATCAATGGATGAAAACAATGTGGCACATGTTCACAATGGGATATTCATCTTAACAAAGAAGGAAATCCTTCCATTTGTAGCAATACAGATCAACCTGGGGGACATTATGGGAAGCAATATACTCCAGACATAGAAAGAATCTTACTTATATGTAGACTCCAAAGCAGTGGAACTCTGTTTCCACTGTTTAGAAGAAGGGTGGTTATCAGGGGCTGAGGGAAGGGTGGTGGGTGATGTTGGCCAAATGGTATAAACTTGCAGTTAAAAGATAAATAAGTTCTGTAGACATGTACAACATGATGATTATCATCAATCATGTATACTTGAGCTTTGCCAAGAGAGTAGGTATTAACTGTTCTCACCACACACAAAAATACAGTAGTCATGTGAAGTAATGGATATGTTAATTAGCTTGATTATGGCAATAATTTCACAATGTGTAAATATATCAAAGTATCACGTGGTACACCTTGGATATATACAATTTTATTTGTCAATTTTATCTCACTAAAGGTGAAAACCACCAATCGTTGACTCCAGTTTTCTCAGAATGATTTTTGTTGGGCTAAAGAAGAGAAATCTAAAACTAAACCTTTTCCTCTAACCACTTTTCCAAAGCTAAACCATAAAAGTAGATGGTTTCATGTAGTGATTTCCATTCTTTCTAGACTCTAATGAATACCTCTGTGTCTTTTCAAAATCCAATTTAAATTTTGCATTATTATCTTGTTGGTTCAAAAATACTTTCCTACTCTTCACTTTATCCTTGTCAACGACTTGTTGCTATTTCAGGTATGAATTGTTTCTGCCTCAATTACTCTGATAAACGCCTCCTCATTCCATTTCCCTTTGTTAGTCCTACTTTATGATAGGAGCAAATACCAGATCATGAAGAAAAAGAAAAAGAGAAAACACCAAGAATGGGTGAGAATAAGACAAAAACATGAAAAGTACCCCCATGGTCTTAATGATGCGATGATTTTTGCTTTCACTAAAGTTTAAAGTTCTGATGTTGCACCACAGAGGGTAATTTAAAGCTGTTGTAAAGCTCAAATTTTTGTAATTTGGCTTTTTATTCTAGTGAGAACATCTGTTTCCTTTTCTAACAGTTGCCTTCTCTTCCTTTTTCCTTAAAGATAGTTTTCAAACTCCAGGCACCCAAGTCTCTGAGTGCATTCTATTCAGAGCCAGTATTTTTTTTTTCTTTTGCAATGACACGGGAATCATAAACAAGGTTTCTTGTTGGTGTAATGAATTAGTTGCTGATTTGCTGATGTTTTAAAGCCATTTATCCTTACACAGCTGGATGTTCTACATTTCTCTTCACATGCATTCATGAAGATTTGTGTATATTTTCAGTAAGGATATACTCATGCACCTACGACCCAGTGATCTCTTTCATCTCAGGACATGGCCCAATCTTAAAGAAGCTTTCTATTCTGTTTTCAGATCCTAGTAAAGGATAGGTATAACAAGTATGTAATATACTACTTTAAGTATCTATATTAAACTCTAAGTGATTTGGATTCATCATCATGAACCAGTGTTTCTTGCAATGAGACAGCACCCTTAAGAATAAAATTCATTATTGAATCTCACTATTCCCATCCTCTAGGTTTCCTTTGTACATTGTCAGTGAGATCACAGGCTTACTGAGTAGTAAGAGTAAGCAGAAAAGAGCAGTCATGGATTCAGAGTCCATATTAGTGGAGACTATAGGTTCCTCTCAATAAGCGTTTTCTGAGCTAGGACAGATACGGATCAGTTAGGTCTCGGTTCTTTCCTCCTAGCCCTGTTCTCTTGTTAGATGTTCTGTTGTGTTTTATTTTGGCTTGATTTCTAGTGTGTTCAGTAGTAAAAGTAATGATTTTAGTACCTCTCCTGTATGCTTTGTGTTAGGCTCTATTTTGAGGGCTTTAAACATTGTTCAGTCATTAAAACAATCTCATGAAGATCTACTGTTATTCTCATTTTGTAAATAATAGATTATGTCATGGGACAACTAATTAAGTTGCTTTATGTGATTTGGTGTAGAAGTGGCATATCAGAATTCAAACCCAGATGTATATGATACTATACTATATGATCATGTTTTTATCCATTGTGTGTGTGGGGGGTTCTGCCTTCTTCCTGAATAATAATAAATAATCAAAATAGAAAGAAGCCCTGTGATTATTCTTGCTTTACCTCTTTCATAACTTTAGAGATGTATGATATGGAGGACTGAGGTGAATAAAATCTCCATTATTTTTACACACATACACATGCATATTTGCACAGAGTGAATACCTGCATGTACATTGCATACGTAGGTATGTGCACACACTTGCACAGATGCACGCATATACATACAAACACACAGATGCTGTATTTATTGGAATTTATTATTTCTGCAGCATGAGATGGAAAAAGTGCCATTATTTTCAAGCTTCTTTTAGAGTTTATGGAAGGAAAAAAAACCCTACTACTTTTTTTTTTTCCTGATCTGAGACCTCAAAGCTACATTTGCATTAGCTAACTTCTCTTTTCTTCCCAGTCTCTGTGTTATTTCTTGTCTTTATTCTTTCCATTTCTGCAGATCATTGACTTGTATCCTCTCTCTCCTAAAAGCTATAAATCACTCTATATTATTTCATCCAATTCAAAAATGATTTCCAGTGACCTTTAAAAAACTTTAAATGCATTTTATTTATAACTAAGAATTTCTCATGATTTTATGCATTCTTTTTTCATGAAAGAAGAGAAACTCAGATATTATAATGAATGTTAAATCTTTCTTTTGTCTCTGAAAATCTTTTGAATTATATTTCAAATCCCCTTTATTTCAAGTTTTAATATCTGATTCTTTTCAATAAATCAGTTTCCCCTAATCTCTTTACTTTATTTTTTCTGTGTACAAAAAAATCATGATTTCCTATATGATAGTACTATGATATTTTATTGGTTACATGGCATATTTTTATATTCTAGTATTTTTGCAAATTGCTACTTTCTTTTTAAAACTGAATGGCTTTGCCACCTACGTGGAAGACTTCTTATCCCATTTAATGGTTTCGCATGAGGCATTGGCTCTGCCACAAAAGTGGGAGGCCAAGTCAGGTTTTTATTGCCTTAAAATGCAGAGAGGCAGCTGTCTGGTTTTATTAATTTTGTTTTTATGATTAGATTCCCAATGGCAAACTCACTTTTTGGCACTCCATATAAATACCCCAACTGAACTGCAGATCAAACAGATTGTAGTAAATATAATATGGTAACTCTAGAAATTTGCTTAGTACAAGCATACTTTTATAATAAAAAAAACAACTGGAGGCCCAAGTGTACCTTAGGAGTATCAAGAAAGCCAGTTTCTTTTATAAGTGACACCAAAGAATAAGTGAAGTTTCTAAGTCTTCTCCTTCATATTTCTTGAGATGAATCTGCCTTCTAAAAGGAATATAAAAACATTCATTCATTTAAAGTTATCTTCGAATGTGAAGATGAGGCTGCTGATTCAAACTCATCCATTGTTGAATCCTAATATTCATAATATCAAACATTAATTAAATGGCAAATTTCTAATGGCAATAACACTGTAGTTTATTCATAATGAATATGCTAATAGCCTAATATAATCAGACATTATAAAATGGCTTTATAGTTATATTATTTGGAAAGAATAAATATGACATTTTTTTTTACAAGGAAGTGACTAAGTTAACTCCATCCCAAAATTCAATGAATTGCCACAATATTTTGAAAATTATACAAATTGAAAAAGTATATGAGGTTGTTCTCATTCTAGTCTAAAAAGTACTCAGGCATTCCTTGTGGGATCATGATCAAGAGAAATTCTCCTTTCTGTGATCTTGCTGTGGGCTCACCTGGGCAGGTGAAATAGAAGAACAAGGAGTTTAATAGTGAGTCAAGAGGAACTGAAAGCCCAGAAGATTAATTATGAAAATGGAGCTTTGATAAAGTCAATGGTGGGGATGGAAGAGAATTATCACAGTTCCTGGCAAAACCTAAGAGAAAGGTACATTCTAAAATGTTATGGTACATACATCCAGCAAAGAAACTGAGAAATTAGCTTTGGTCCAGGGCAAGACCAAAGTACATGAAGCCCCAGGTACATGTCCCAGACAACTGTGAGAAAGGATGGCTCAGAGAAAGATCTGAAGCAAGTTCCTTTTCTATGGGGGTAGTCCAACCAACTCTACCCTAGCATCTGGTATAGCTAATCTAGTTCCCTGACACCAGGCTTATACTCTCTATCTTTTCGGTGATTTTTGTTTCTATGTCTGTGGCTAGCATTACGGTGATCAGATTTGCATCCTGTAAATGGATGGCATAACAATTTCTGCTTTTTCTCAGAGTCTCAAATGCTTTCTCTGTGTTTACATGCATTGAATTGTTGAGTGAGATATTTCATAGGCAATTCAGTACCATGAAAGAAGAAATGGAAAATATGACGTATGATTTGAACCACGACATCCTATAATTTGGATTCGGTATGTCTGGGACAGACAATATCTGCAAGCCCCCAAAGTTGTCCTCTTTCCAATATTTTAGTCAGCTCATCAAATGTCTGCATGCACTCCCATAATTCCAGAAACTGGGGAGGCTGAGACAGGATGATCTCAGGTTTGAGGGCAGCCTCAGCAACTTAGTGAGGCTCTGTATGAACAACAACAAATAATAATAATACAAGACTGGGGATGTGGCTCAGGGGTAAAGTGCCCCTGGGTTCAATCCTCAGTACAATAAATAAATAAATAAATAAATAAATAAATAAATAAATAAGTTATGTAGGAAGTGGGTAATCAAATTTGGTTTCTAATCTCAAGAATTTTTCTAGAGCTTCTTGTAAGTCAATGTATATCTCCTGGGTATGTTTGTGTCTTAGCCTTAGAATGGTAAAGAGGCAGAGGGCAGTGGGTACTGAAAAGTAATGAGGAGGGAATTGGAGATTATATGGCAAGTGTCTTCCTGGTGGTAGACAATGGAGTGTTTGAAGAAGCTGGCATGATTTTCTCTGATGAATGTAATACATTGAAGGGATACATTTCCAAGTATGAGTATGATCAGTTGTCCTATAATGATTTACCAAAAATGTGTATTTGTTCCAGTAAACTTGATATATTAAGAAAGAATCTGAAAATGGTATTTAGAGAAATATTAGCAAACAATTTGAACATAATGTGAGTTTTGCATTTGCTTATGCATAATTTCATATATGAGAAATAACACGGTACATAAAACTAAATCCAACTGAACTAAACTATACAGTAATGCACAAAATGCACACATCTCAGACATCTACCACATGTGTTATGACCCAGATCCATCCACATCTGGAGTTACAATTTTCCATTATATTTCAGACTTAAATTTTTTTTTTAGTTGTATATGGACACAATACCTTTCTTTTATTTCTATTTATTTTTATGTGGTGCTGAGGATCCAACCCAGTGCCTCCCATGTGTTAGGCAAGTTCTCTACCACTGAGTCATAACCTCAGCCTCAGACAACTTTTAATAACTTACAAACTGTAACCTTTCAGTGGCACACTTAGACAAGAAAACTGCAGATATTTTTCAAGATAAAGTACCATATTTATTGTACTATAAATGAATTTCTCAGCCACCTAATGTGTTAAAAGGTGACATCATTTTTAATAGCTTACTCTTTTTCATATGTCACTGATGAAGTTTTTGAGTTGTTCTCTTGACCCATTTTCCCCCCATAAACCTAGTCATTCTAACTGTACAATTTTCCAGAAATATATATACAACATTAGAGGAGAATTTGTGGGACAGTTATCTACTAATCTGATTGGAATGGGTTTAAAAGTTTGGAAAAATTATTTCTGATTGGTTTCTGGGATTCTGGTGGAAGAATCCAGGTCTATCATTCTTCTCAATGGCACAATTATTGATTTCTCAGTGGCCACAAATGAAGATGTTTTCCAGTGCTTTGCTAAGAACATGATGGAAACCAGTGTGCTGGAAGAGCAATGCAGACACAAGATGTGACTGTGAGGGAGGGGAATGATTGGTGATGGGGTCTGACTGCTAGGCCTCCTTTTGGCAAGCAGATGCTTCTTATCTGCCTTGTGCTATTTTAAAGTGAATGGTGCTGTGGTTCTTTTCTATTCAGGAATGCGAGATGGACTAATTCTGTGGGTATAGTGTAGCAGGCAATTGAGTAGCTGGGGGCCTTCATAGAAATTAAAATGCAAGGGGTCTGGAATTGGCTTTATGGCTTTGTGATTTGGGAAGGTACTAGATCTGGCAGCAGGAAGGAAAAAGAGGGCCAGTAAATAAATTGATTCTTGGCTAACTTGTGCATGTCATTGAGGTCCTGCTGATCTGTGCTTTGGCTAATGTGAAGTTTGGCTCCCACCAGAAAGTACCACCAGCACTTTGTGAGTTGATGGTGAGGGTTTGATGGAAAATAGCTCATTCTCCCAAGTGATGCAGTTAGATTCCACAGAGATGACATTTAGAGACAGTTCCATTACAACTTGACAGCCTTCCCAGCTCCCTAACAGGGGCCATCCTCCACACTGAAAATAAGGCACAGGATATAGTTAAGATCCAGTTTATACTAAATTGATAAATGCCAGGCTTAACTTTTGTTAGACCTCTGTAACTGTTGCATACAAATTTTGTTGGAGCAGTGATTTTTTTTAAAACTGTGTTTTGTTAAGCTTAGGGTGTTTTGAAGAAGTATTGAAAGAGAAAGAAGAAGGAATGACAGAGAGAGAGAGAGAGAGAGAGAGAGAGAAAGAGAGAGAGAGAGAGAGAGAGATGTCTCAAGCAAAGAGGACTCTTATTTCTCCATCCTACTACAAATGAGCAGTTTTACCTTGTTTTGTACTGAAGATTTGTTATGGGTCAAAATGTACCTCCCCTAAAA
Source organism: Callospermophilus lateralis (assembly GCF_048772815.1). Classification (NCBI taxonomy): domain Eukaryota; kingdom Metazoa; phylum Chordata; class Mammalia; order Rodentia; family Sciuridae; genus Callospermophilus; species Callospermophilus lateralis. The sequence continues at coordinate 27,337,188 of NC_135320.1, forward strand.
ATGTTTACGTCCTACTTTTCACTATCGGTGAATGTGACCTTATTTGTGAATAGGGTCTTTGTGGAATGTCAAAGTGAGGTTATTTAGGTGGGCCATCCCTAATCCAACATGAATGCTGTTTTTGTGAAAAGCGAAAGTTTGGACACAGACAGAAGTACACACGCGAGAGCACCATATGGACCTGAAGGTGGAAAATGAGTGATACTTTCTCAAATCTAGGAACACTGAGGATTTCTGGCCAGCCACCAGACACCGGAGAGACTTCTTCCTCACAGTTCCCAGGAGGAACCAACCTTGTCAATAGCTTAATCTCAGGTTTCCAGCTTCCAGAACTGTGAGACAACAAAATTTCTCTTAAGTCTCTCAACCTGTGGTACTTCTTTATGACATCCTAGGAAATTAAGAAAGGATTCTTGGTGAAATTTTATTTGAGGTTTAAAAAAAAAGAGTTTTAAAATTAAAATGTCTTAAAATTATTGGGCTCAAGAGAAATAGGCCAAGTGGAGAATTGTGGGTGCTTGTAATATAGAACTCTCCTCTTCAAAGGACACAGATTTCTGTGTTCCCAGATCCTACCAAGGTCAAGTCAAATGTGTATGTCCTAACATGGGTGTCAAATTGGTGTTTCATAGAATGCTTCATACTGTATAGTTTTTGATGAATTGTGGGAGGAAACAGGCAAAAAATAAAAATTTAATTGTCACCTAACTGTCAAGTATGTAATAACCTAATAGGATCATGCTCAGACAAATCTAAAGGGCTTTCATATATATTCTGAATTTCCATAATAAATTCCAAATAGAGTCTTTCATTTTTTAAAGTGATTCTAACCAATGTGTGTTCTCAGGAATCTCCGTTTTATGTACACTGTGGCTCACCTGTGCTAATACTGCAAGCCTGAAGTCAATGGGAAGGTATTGATTTTGGGTAATGATTTCATTTAACACCTGGTGCTCACCACACAGATGTGCATCCTTGCTTCTTCTTGACAAGGAGGAGAGACAAAAGATGGGCCGATGGGGCTCTTCTGTAGATGTCTTGCATTAAATTCTCCATGGGATGCCATCTTTGATTGATCATGAATATATGTATCTAGCAGGAGATGGATACCTCAGGCAGAGGGATAGAAGTCAGGTAGGTTTTTGGCTTTAAAAGTCTAAATGGATTTTGAAGTCCTATGATTTCCATGTCTGTAATAGCACATTTGTCTTCTTTTGTACTTCAATACCTGTCTAAGGCTGGCTGCTAGAAGTTATGGTGAAATTTTTTGAGCTAGCCTCAGCTTTTGGTGATTTCCAGTGATGAAGGGTAAGTTTCCAAATCCTCAGAATGATCAGTTTGTATACAGGTATTCCTGGTGACATTCAAAATTACTAATGGGCCTGGAAACTCTTTGGCTTTGACCAGAGATTAGGACTGTCTTTGAATATTGGTTGTCACCTAGCTGAAGCAATTGCCAATCATGACACCACTTTTTGTGAGTGTGGATAAAGCTAGCTGTTGAATAATGGTCAACATCCTTATTGAATCAAAGCAGAACTTTGAGGATTCCTAGGGAATGAGGGTTCCCACTTTATTGTGTGTGCTCCAATAACCCTGCCAGTCCCATGGCAGACATCACCGATCCAGGCACACACTTATGCTGGGTCTGGAAGAGGACTGGGGAATTCTTCTGCATGCAGCTGTCTGGGCAGCATGACTCGAATGCAAGTTGTCATGTGTGACAAATCTATTTGCCTTGATTCAGGTGTATGGATTGGAAGCTGTTAACTCTTATCTGGGAGCCATGTGACAGACATGAGTGAATTAGACAATGGTTTCTAGTCACCACTGGCAAACTAAGGTCAAGCAATTGAGCTCAGACCACTCTACATCACGTAGAGGAATTCATCAGATAGCATCACCTTGTAGACTACCAATCTCAAATCCACAAGGAAGAAAACATGGGCAAGTTCCATCGATGGTTCAGATTTCTCCAGGGTCTGATCAAGAACATGTTCAGTAGAAAAAAAGTGGGAATAAGCTCTCTGCAGTGACTTAGGGAACTCTTCCAGTCCCTCACAATGGCTTTGGACCAAGTTCTCCATCACCCATTAGTGTAAATTATTTGCAATTTTAAAATAAAGAGAAGCATGGGAAGAAAGGCAAGGTGGCATCCACAGAGCCTGGCAGTGTTCATACACAATGTCATTATTTTTCTTAACAGCTCCAGAGGTGGGTAGTATTTTTCACTTGACACAAGGAAGTAATGCTCAGACCATGAAAGCTGCCCAAGGTCATAAGTAGGAAGGAACAAAGGTGAGATTACATTTAGGTCTGTGCCCAGATGTGTCTCCATTCCTAGGGCACCTGCTTCTGCCACACCACACAGCCTTGCTTAAAAAGAAGTCATGCCTACCACTGTACATAATTTGCCTCTTCCATTTTCGAACCAGAGACTCATTATTGTTTCAGGCCCCTACTCCGTAGTGGGCATTGAAGCAGATTGATAAAATGCTCTCGCCCATCTATCCAAGCTTAAAGGCTGCCATTGGTAATAATGCTGACATTTCTGAGGTCACCCCTTCTCCTCCCTTCAACACGGAGACACAATCTGGCTCCACAATTCAAAATGAAAAAGCAAAATGTCAAAGCAACAAATGTCAAGTGCCAGAGCAATTCTTTCAGTCAACGTACCGAGAGAACAAAGCTATTAAAAATTTCATTCTCCTTTGCCCTTCCATTTACTGGGCTACATCCTCTTTATGCTACTGAAATCAGCACCATCGGAAACAATATCTACTACCCCTGCTTGGGACACAGACACTGTCTCTGTAGATGTGGATCTAACTACAGTGAGCCCTGCAAGCTGTGCATTTAGTGCTGGGGATTTGTTAAGAAAAACTGAGTAAATCTTTTGCTACAATTTGTAAAGGGGGCACGAATAGGAAATAGAGGGCTTCTTATTTTATTATTTTTCAAGCAACTTAAACATATATGTATATTTATTTGATTTTTAAAAATGGAATTAGGATCTTTCCATTGAGTTTTTTTTTCTTTTTTTTTTTCTTGAAGGAAGGTTAAAGAATAAGTTAACCAGAAAAAGAAAATCTTATGATTGACAAGGAAAGTGAACTTCCTTTCAATGTTAAAAAAAAAAAAAAAAAAAAAAAACTGTGAGAAAATTATAGTTTCTTATGTGAATCTGACATTTCATCAGTGCAGTATCATTTCATAACCTATGCACAGTAGAACATAATTAAAGCTTGCCAGGGGTACTCAAAATATGGTATAAGAATGATACTAGTGTTAAAAACATGAATGGAAAAGGGTAAAATGAATCATCTCTCTCTCTCTCTCTCTCTCTCTCTCTCTCTCTCTCTGTGTGTGTGTGTGTGTGTGTTTAAATAGAAAAGCCAGACCACTTGCTGCACTTCTTTTGTTTTTGATGGATCTTGCCCTCGTAGTCCAATCATTGATTTCTAAGAAGATTCATTTGTCAAAGCTCTTTTAGTTCACGTTTCTCTGTTACACATTCTTCATTTACTGCACCGAAAGCACATGGGCTGCTTCTCCTGTCCTTTACACACCATGTTAGTGCTTTTGAGCAGTGTGATTGTATATGGAGTTTTTAAAAAACTCAAGTACTGAGTGGGACTTTTCTACCTTGTGGACAATAATCAACTCTTAGAAGTTTAATATTCTGAATTCATTCTCAATGTCCCTACAGGACTGAGGGCCCTGCTTTGTAGCTAAGAATCACAAAGCCTGTGCACTTTACTTTCTTTAATGAAGCAACAGAATACAGAAAATAGGTGAATGTTGTATTTAGTGAGATTATAATGAATCTGGGAGCATGTTTGTTATGTAGTAAATCCAAATGATTAATCTGAACAAAATCTGTCTTCCCCACCACCCCCCCTCTCTCTTTGACCTAATACATGTCTGATCCTTGCTTAAATAATGCCAGTTTCCTCTTACTCTCAGCATTGCCTGCCAAGATATTGTGCCTGGTCAGCACTCTGCATGTCTGTCTTGCCTATTATGTGAATGTCTATCTGAAACTTTTGTCCTCTGATTTTATTTCATATCTTCTGGGATAACTGTGATAAGCCAAGGTAATACATAGAAATGCAACATCAGTCACTTAGACAGTTTTCCATCCTAGAGTGATCCTCCTTCATCATTTCTTATAGGTGCTGTAGTCACTTTGTTCCTGCTCATCACTGTTCCCTGATAGGACTCATATTCATGTCCCTGGGGATGTAGGGACAAGTGAGATAAAGAAACCCTGAATCTGCTTGTGTCAAACTTCTTGTTTGAGGAAGGAATGATGAGGTTTCATGGGGAGGGTGTTGAGTAACTATAGATCAAGAAGTCAGTGTAATTTTTTTTTCAATACTGGGGATTGAACTAAGGGCCACTCTACCACCGATCCACATCCCCAGCCCTTTTTATTTTTTTGAGACAGGGTCTCACTAAGTGGTTGGACTAATCACAAACATGTGATCCTCCTGCTTTAGTCTCCTGAGTTGTTGGGATTACAGGCTTGTGCCACCCCTACCATTTGAAACATTTTCGTTTTTTAAATCTATCAACCAGCAGTTAAAAAAAATCTATATGAAAAAGAAGATCTCTAAGACATCCAGTTAATTATGAGCAAGAGAATTGGATATATGTAAGCAATGAAGAATCCATAACTTGGTATATCTGCCTTTATATTAACACCAAAATATTCAGTACATGATAGATTGATCATTTGGATTTCTGACAGTATCTAACTATGTTCAAAGTCTAGACAATTTTTGTTTTTTTTAATGGTTTATGGTTGGGCACAATATACCTGGTAGGTGAAATAGACATTGTTTCATCTAAACTTCCTTCAGGTAGGGACCATGAAGGTACATCACACAAAAAAGATGTTTTTTTAATAGGGTTTCCTCACTGGGGAGTGGCAATGTGGTTCATGGAGTGTCAAGGATAGTGGGATTCATCGACTGCCAAGGCTCAGTGCTTCACAGTCCTGGCAGTGATCAGTGTCTATAAAGTGGCCAAATGGGGCAGGCTCCACATGACACTAACTCCTTTGGCCATGGATTCTTTTTTATTTGTCTTTGGCCTCAGTATTCCCTTTAACAGGACTTGAAGCAAATCACATTTAATTCTAATGCCTTAGCATTTTGTATTGATAAAACTAATAGAGAAAAAGAGAATGAAGGGTTCTCTCTGTGACTCAACTGCAAATATCTGGTCATATTGGAGTCAGAGAGAATTAAAATAGATAAGAACAACCCAGGGAAGACCTTCTTATTAAGCACAAAGATCCTCCACCACTCTGTTCTTGGAGGAAAACTTCAAATTTTCTTTTACCCTGATTTTGCAGGGTAAAGTGAAATGCCAACCTAAGATTAAGTAAGACTCCCAAAGCTAAGCAGTTGATGTGAATTTCCTTGAAAGAATTCTGAAATCCCCACCTTCTTCAGAAATAAACTTCCTCATAGTTGGACATGGATACAGCTGGTTTTTAAGGAGTTATTTTATTCTGGAGATACTCTCACTTTCTGTCCAATATGATACTAGGTGACCCTGGAGAGTTTTACTATTATGCCGTCTATAGAATAATAAAATTCTTTGTTTAACAAGGTAGAAGTGCAGATACACTGAGGGTTTTATTTTTATTTTTATTTTTATTTTTTTTTAAGGCCAAGGGCTCCTGTCCTATGAGGCAGGCCAATGATCTACATGTTTGGGGCATGTAAGTTCATGGTTCAGATTTTGCCCTGGCAGTTACTATTACTAGGTATGAATTTGGCATGCAAATAATCTTTTATATTAAAGTGCCAAAAAGCCTCAAATCCTTCATTCGTTATACGTCTTAGGACCTTTGCAATTAAGTGTTGGACCCCTACCAACTAATGAGCTGGTCCTCCAGCTTTCTCACTTCTTGGATGGCATTTGATTTGCTCAGAGAGGAAAGGGCATGGATTGTATAAATACCAGTAAGGGACATGAGTGAGCAGCAGCACAGATTTCCCCCTTGCAGCAGAAGCTTCCCTCAGAAGGAGATGCAGAGCTTTCATGTCATAGATAACAATTATTTTTTAAAGGCATGCAAAAGTACTCTGTTAGTTTTCTTTTGTCACAACAAATCACCACACACTTGGTCACTTAAAACAACACAGTGCTATCTTCTAGATGTCAGAAGTTTAACATGGATCTCCGTGGTTGGGCTAAAACCAAGGTGTCAGCAGAGCTTTGCTCCTTCTGGAGCCTCCAAAGAGAAAATAAGTTTTTCCTTGCCTTTCCCAGGTCTGCAGGCTGCCTGTGTTCCTTGTTGTGTGATCCTTGGAGAAAAGGATGGTCAAGCATCAAGTCCCTAAATTGTCCATCCCTGTTCCCCAAAACAGCCAGGTTAAGGGAAGGATGAAAGTGAGTCTGGGCAAGAAGACGGTCGGGATACATATTTTCTTGAAGAAATCTGGCTTACTCCCCTGCATGCCAGGAATTACTGTATCTGTAGAAAGCTGCTTTCTTGCATACACACCAAGTTCCTTGGGGTGCTGGTTGTACATTGGAGCAGAGCAAGCTAAGCTGATGCTGCTTCTGTAACCTAACCTGTAAACTCCACCCTCCCTCTGACCCTGCAGTAACTGGTGTGGATCAGAGAACTGTGGAGAGAAACATGCTCATCCAGCCATCTGCCACTGGACAATGGGCTGTTGGGGAACAGAGGTGCTATTTTCTGATGAAAGAATGCAGGCACCATTTGAAATGGAGGTGCACCTGTCCAACCCATCACCACTGGATCTTCCTTGTAAATATTTCTCAATAAACCTTGTCTTTCATGTCCTATCTCCAGGTGTCTTCTTTGGTCTCTTGGCAACCTATCTCACTGCCTGTATACAACTGGGCTTGCTCAGTATACTTGGATTCAGGCTGTCTTCCATCTTTGAAGCCAACAATGGTAACGGGTTGAATTTTTAAGCCTCGTCTCCCTGCCTTACTCCCTGCCTCCTTTTCCTAATTTTAAAGACTCATGATTAAATTGGCCTCTTCCATAGAACCCAGGATAATTTCCCCATCTTGTGGTCCTTAACCACAATCACATCTGCAAAGTCCCTTGCTTTATATATGATTGTATATTAACCGGTTCCAGGTATTAGAACATGTGCTCCTCTGGGGCAGGCATTATGCTACCTGCCACAAATGTTTGACCTCAGAAGATAGATGTGGACTTTTCTAGCTGTCCTCTTCAATTTGAAAGTTCCTGGGAAAATGCAAAAGTGTGTCACATCAAGCTTATACACAATGATTCCTGAGGCATTATGACTATGAAGTGCTGTTTGTACCTGTTTATGTGACTCTTCTTAGATATCCTCACTGAGTCATATGTTCACTATAGATGTTTTTCTTCTTTCCCTCATTTTTCTCCTGAAGTAGGCTGGATTAACAACTTTTTAGTATAGAGACTGGAGACTAAGAATACTGTTAAAATGATGACTAAAATCCCTTTGACCCTCTAGAGGATTTTTCATAGAAACTTTTTTTTTTTAACCACACATAATGTTGAGAACAGAATAAAAAAAACAGGAGTCAGAAGAAAGAAAATCTTTCTTCTTCTTTGATTTCTTTTCTTTCTCTTTGACAGTTTTCCCTCTCCTGAAATCTCCAGATTTAAATAAAAATCAGGCCCTAGAGAGGAAGGTAAAACCACATTTTCCAATTAAAATTAATTTTTTGGAAAGCCTGATGGATATGTCTATAGCAGATTATGTTAAATAGTGATGTACACATTGTGAACACTAAGTATGTAATCAGGTCACTAAAAAAGTCAATAACTCTTTGAGGTCTCTCTCTCTCTCTCTCTCTCTCTCTCTCTCTCTCTTTTCCATGAGTAACTAGCAACTGAAGGATAAAGTAGGTTAGGGATAAGTCAGAATTTTTTCCCTAATGATAACAAAAAGGCTTGGTTCCTGTTTGTAAAATTCAAAATTACTTAGTGGATGCCTACTAAAAGCAAGGCTATGAGATGTATATGAATGTGAATATGTGTGCATGAAAATAACATTCACCCATATTGATCTAGTTTATAAACTTAGGTAAGAAAATACTGCAACTAATATGTGCTTCCTAGGTGTGGTGAAGACTTTTTATAGGGCTGGGGATATAGCTCAGTTGGAAGATTGCTTGCCTTGCATGCAGAAAGCCCTGAGTTCAATCCCCAGCAGCAAACAAACAAAAAATCTTTATGTCTTCAATCTTCTAGTTTGAAATACACTTATGATTTTATTTATTTGATTCATACCAAGCCATCAAAAATGAGGACACTGAAAATATTTCTCATTTATAATTTTAAAAATCTCAAACATCACTATTTGGGATAAGAAACTTTTGATTTTTTCTTTAATTTGTAAGACACATTTAGGGAACCCAAACCCATCTGATACATGCAGGAATGTTCTCTATTTCACTTTGTGGTAAAGTGAAAACCTATTTTTAAAAATATAGGCAAAAAACTATAAATTTTAAATAGGATAGTCAGGCTTAACATATTTTCAACTGGTTTAGAAAAAAGTTAGTGTATGCATAAATAAAGGAGATAAAGTTCATGACAGGTGAGGAAATTCTTGTTAAACCAATAGAAGGTGGAAATAAAGAATCAAAACCAATCTGACATAGAAACCTTGTCCCTGTCAGACTTCTAGGTGTTAGGGAGATGCAGTGGGCATGTGTCAGAGGGTATGAAATGCATCAGCAAGGTCTATATGCCGTGGTGCTTAGGGGCAGACTCCAATCCCAATAACACTCCTACTCAGAAGCAAGATAGGAGAAGACCCTGACATGCATTGAACTTTCTCCCCTAGGAATCCATAGCTATCACAGTTAATAAAAATCACTATTTTTGTTTGTATTAGAGCAGTCCAAGTTATCCCAGTGACCCCCAAGAATAAAAATGTCATCTAGTTCTTATTGGAGGGCTTCAAGTGTTGGGAGTCACCTCAGCTCCAAAGACTAACTTCCCATCCCCCCCCAGAAGAGCCGTCCAATGGTGAGCCCTGCTGGCTCACATGATCCTTACCCACCAATCAGACTAGCCCTGCTAGCTCACATGATCCTTACCCACCAATCAGAAAGCACCCCATGCCAACTGTCAAACCACTAAACTGTTAAACTGTCATAACTGTCAAACCACCCCTGGCTCTATAAATATGCAGAGCTGTTCCTCAATAAATGGGCATTTTCTCCAACTACGAGCCTTGTTTGCTCTTTCATCAAGCACATTTACATTTTTACTTGAACAAGTGGAAATGGCTTCTCAAATGCTAAGCAGTTATTCCCTTGAATAACTGCTTGGTTATTTCATGTAAATTAAAATAAACATATAACTGTGTTTCTGGATCTTATGACTAATAAGTATGTCATAAATGAAAAAGAATGTTCATATATGTGGTTAACACTTGCTTGCCAACCAATGCCCTCGTCTGCTCCATTAGAAGGATGAATTTTGTCTAGCTAAAATTTAACACAGATACTTGGAAGCAGAACAACATTTACACATCAAATAAGATAATTATGGGATAACTTGAGAGTTAGCCTAGCTACACAATTTTACTTGTTGCATCTTCTAATTAAGTTTCTGCCAAATCCACAAATCTCTTTCTAAATGTCCCAGTTGTCTCCTCTAGTATTCAGAGAGACTCTTTAAATAGTGCCTTCCTGTATATATTGATGCCCTTGCACACTTCTACATCCTAGCATTTCACTACTTTCTCCATATAATTTTTTTTTCTTGACAAGCTTTCAAGAGTCGAGAGGGATTATCCTGACTTTCATCATTCTTGTCAGCATTAGGAAGTACCTTGTACATTGTGGACATTTAATAAACACCCATCACACAGCCAAACCAATTCCAACTAAGTTTGAGGTCTCTCTTGATATCAACCCCCAGTCACCCTATTTTCCTGATGACAATATTCCCTTGGAATGGCGATCTATTGGATCATATTTAATTATAGCAAATTACTTTTGTAAATTCAAATTGTTTTTGGTATGAGAGACAAAGTGAATTATCTCAGGGTCTTTTCTTCTTCATTTATCCCAAAGCATATTGAATTTAGAAAATATTGTGGATGTTATTTTGATAACGCACCTTGTTTTGTCAATTCTACTAGCTATTCCAAAAATCACTGTTACAAATCAGTAAATATATGGGAAAACAAGAGTGTTATGGTTTGGGTGTGAGGTGTCCCTGAAAAGCTCATGTGTGGGACAATGCAAGGAGGTTCAGAGGAGAAATGATTGCGTTGTAAGAGTCTTAACCCAATCAGTGAAGGAATCCCCTGATAGGAATTGACTGAGTGGTAACTGAAGTGGGAGGGTGTGGCTGGAGGAGGGGGGAATTAGGGCATGGCTTTGGAGTATATTTGTATCTGGAAAGTGGAGACCCCTTCCTCTCTGCTTCTGACCACGAGCTGCTTCCCTTCACCACACTCTTCTGCCATCATGCTCTGTGTCACCTGGAGCCCTGAAGCTGCCTTCTATGGACTAAGAGTCTGAAACTGTGATCCCTCAAAGAAACTTTTTCTCCTCTACAGCTGTGCTGGTCAGGCCTTTTAGTGCCAGTAGCAAAAAAAAAGCTGATTAATACACAGAGTTCAAACAGAGTAAGCATTCTCTGGTCACCAAAAATGCCACTACATCTGGGCATTATAATACAATGTCATACACATTGCTTTCATATTTTGAACAAAATATTTTTCACCAAGCGATTAAAAATAACTTTAAGATAACTTTAAATTATTACTGGAATTTTCAGGCATAGGAAAAAAGATCCTTTAAGTTGCTCTCGTTACCAATTGTGGGGTGTTTCTTTTGCTTGTGTGCTACTAAATATCCATTTTACCGTTCAGCAGTTGTGATCATTATTAAAAAATTAATCACTGATTTAAAAGAATCATGAAGTAATGATTTAACTTTAAATGGAGTTAGTGTGGAGTTAGTGTTACCTTCCCTATCTCATGAAGATGCACAAAATCAATAGACTTCAAACATTTTAAATAAATTGCAAGTTTGTGAAGATGAAAAGAAGATAACATTCATTAAATATAAATGCCATTTTGTTATACACAATGTCATTTGCAAAATCCTGATATGGGGAAAGCCTTGCTAATGTATTCTTAGAAAACAAATAGTGTAATCTCAAGGCAATGTCAAACAGAGGCAGGACTATGAGTCTAGTGTCTTCTGTAAGTGAACTTGACAGAAACTCCTTTTAATAATGAATATACCCATCACACTTCCATTTTACAGGCAAACTCATTTTTGTTTATTAAAAGGTTTAGGTTTCACTCTTCAAACAGACGTTCATGTTTTTAACTCCTTGAATAGTCTAAATGGTGTTTAAGTTCCTGTACAGGCCCCTGTGTCCCGTTTCTTAAATATCTCTGGTCACTAGTTCAGACCAGAGTTGTCGCCAATATTGACTCCACCAGGAAGATGTTGGGGCCTGCCAAGTCAAAGCTAGAGACAGTCGGGGAGAGAGGTCTAGTCCACCTGGATCTGTGAGCCCATACTGGTGGGTTTGTTGGCTCTCTGCTCTCACTGTGGCAGAATAATGGAATCCTAGGTACTGGACAAGAGCAGCTTCTGCTTTGTGTTCTGGTTTTTAACTAAAGGTGAATCTTAAAGACAATTAGAAAGGATCATATTGTCATGATATCACTTAAATAATCTTGAAACTTACAGATAAAATATAAGATTATGTTTAATGAATTTGGAAATTTCTTTTTATATTTTACGGTCACAGGATACCATATATTATACTCAAAATTTAAACCAAATGACTTAATATATTAAATCATTCATTTTAGACATGAAGTGAGGAAAAATTTCATGCTATGTTTTCTAGCACAGTGTTTTCAGTAATATGGGTACTTTTATAGTTGCACATACATATGCAACTTTAAACCAAGCTACAAGAGTGAGCATAGATTCAAAATCAGGAAAAGAAAAATGGACAGAGATTATAAGAAGCAAAGGAATTAATTTAGCTTTAGAAGGGCTTAAGTTAAGGCAAATCATAAATCCATCCTTTATAATGTACAAGGATCTTATTGTTTATTCACAATACAATTCAGTCTCTTTATTAATGCTATTTCCGTTTAAAATAACCCTTGTGTTTACTACTAAAACTCTGATTTAATTGTAGTCCACTTTGGCTTACTGAATACAGAGGAAAAATTTTGGATTTGTTCAATTCTCAGTGGAAGAAAATAGTAATAATTGAATATGAATCTTAGATATTACCTGATAAGTAGCTACTATAAGACCAACTGACTCTTCAAATGTTGTGCCAGGTGAATTATATCCGGTAAAACAAAACCAAAAACAATACTGGTTTCTGAAGATGTATCTAGACATTTTCTATATTCTGTTGTGAATCTCAGATCCCTTCTTTTTCTGCCTTTCAGAGACCACTTCCATCACCTTAAGGTTCAGACATACAGATCTGCAGCAGAAGACTTGAGTTTGCCTTTGAAGGATGCTTTGCTTTTAGTGACTGGAACACGATGACGATTTCTTCAATTTATTTGTGTCTCAGTTCATTTCAAAGTCAATTTGAAGCAGATGTGGCAATATTTTTTTCTCATTTTGTGATGAAAGGTGAGATGAATATCTTCTAGGAATATAGTTTGTGTACAGATATCTTTAATGAATGAAAAATTGTATTTACCTAAAGAAAGATAAGTGGCTACAATTTTTTCCTCTTTCTATTTATCTATCTGATTTATCACTCATCACTACCTAATCACTAAACAAAACTATAGAAAAAAGGATAAAAAATTAGCATTGTTAATCTTGCCACCATGTCAAATTATTCTTGTTTAATCTGTTAAAAATCAAAGGACTTGGGACTGGGGATATAGCTCAGTTAGTAGAATTCCTATCTTGTATACACAAGGCCCTGGGTTCAATCCCCAGCACCATAAAATAAAACAAACAAACAAAAATCATGGGACTTAAGTAACCTGCTAATATGTGTTTATTAACAAATAAACATCTTACCCATTTTTTTTTTTTGTAATATACCTGGTGTCATTTAATGTCTGTTTAGAGTCTATCTTCTATGGGGTTCTATTTTGTCTTGCAGAACAAGTATACCTCAGGAACTTTATTATAGCATTTTCTTCCTTCACTGAGTTTCTTTATCTTTTCTGGTATGGACATATAGCATCACCCCCTGGTCCAAATAATTCCAGTTACTTTTCAGTGTGGCTGAAATGCTGGGAGTCAAACATTAAGATGCATAAGAATCACATGGGTAGTTTTTTAAAAATGTGGGTGTCTGGATCTCCAGTTCAAGTGACTGATTCATTAGGCTCAGCCTGGGATGAGGGTTTTTCAGTTTTCACAATTTTTTTCATCATTCTGATTCAAGTTGTGGAGGTTGACCAAAAAAAATTCTGAATTAAAACAATGACTCATGACTCTGAGGCCTATTTTTTTCTTGAGGAATTGTTTTTGGTTTGACACTTACAATATAACACACTATCTATTGTACATTATCTATTACTACATAACAAATAATTCCAAGCTAAGTATCTTGAAACAACCACAGCAATTTATTTTGCTCATAAATCTGTTGATTTGGCAAAGCTTGATGGAATTGTTTCACTTGAGTCCATGAGTGTTAGCAGGGGTGATTTGTTTGGAGCTGGATATCCAATTCCAACATGGCTCACTCACATGGCAGACAAGTGGGTGCTGGTTCAGCCAGGAGACTTACCCTCTTTCTTCATGGGATTCTCCATGAAGCTGCTTGGGCTTCCTCACAGCATGGTGGATGGGTTTCAAGAGTGAGATAAGGGAAGGTAAATGGAACTCTATATGCTCTCACAACCTGGCTCTCAAAATGGACACAGAATTTTTTCCTCTGTATTCCATTTGTCAAAGCATTCACAGAGCTCGCTCAGATTTAAAGAGAAGGGTATAGATCCCAACTCTAATGAGAGAAGTAATTTTTGACTATTTTTAAATTGTTATAGTAATCTGATTACTACATATTATGATTACAAAAGGAAATTTAGAGGTTATGTAGTCTCTTGGTTTCCAGATTATGATGGGTGATGAGCCAGAGGAGTGCAAACATTTTGACTTGATTATATTTTTCATATTATTTTTATGGCATTATCACACAGTAAAAAAGTTTTTTTTTCTATGAAACTTAGTACATTATAGTTATGTGTTGTCATCATTACAAGGAATCAGAACGTTTATCACCTCAAACAACATTCTCATGCTACCCTTACACACCTATACTACTGACAAGCACTAAATAATTTTCAACAACAATAGTTTTATCTTTTTAAATATTTTTTATTTATACATGACAGCAGAATGCATTACAATTCTTATTACACATATAGAGCATAATTTTTCTTATCTCTGGCTGTATACATAGTATATTCACACCAATTTGTGTCTTTATACCTGTACTTTGGATAATAATGATCATCACATTCCACCATCATTAGCAACCCCATGCCCCCTCCCTGCCCCTCCAACCCCTCTGCCCTATCTAGAGTTCATCTATTCCTCTCATGCTCCTGCTCCCTATCCCACTATGAATCAGCCTCCTTATATCAAAGAAAACATTTGGCATTTGTTTTTTTAAGATTGGCTAACTTCACTTAGCATTATCTTCTCTAACTCCATCCATTTACTTGCATATGCCATGATTTTATTCTCTTTTATTGCTGAGTAATATTCCACTGTGTATATATGCCACATTTTTTCAATCCATTCATCTATTGAAGGGCATCTAGGTTGGTTCACACTTTAGCTATTGTGAATCGTGCTTCTATAAACATTGATGTGCCTGTGGTATGCTGTTTTTAAGTCCTTTGGGTATAGACTGAAGAGAGGTATAGCTGGGTCAAATGGTGGTTCCATTCCCAATTTTCCAGGAAATCTCCAAACTGCTTTCCAGATTGTCTGCACCAATTTGCAGTCCCACTAGCAGTGTATGAGCATACCATTTTCCCCACATCCTCACCAACACTTATTATTGTTTGTAGGCATAATAGCTGCCATTCTGATTGGAGTGAGATGAAATCTTAGAGTGGTTTTGATTTGCATTTCTCTAATTGCTAGTGATGATGAACATTTTTTCATGTATTTGTTGATTGATTGTATATCATCTTCTGAGAAGTGTCTCTTCAGGTCCTTGGCCAATTTATTGATTGGGTTATTTGTTTGTTTGTTTGTTTTTGGTGTTTAGCTTTTTGAGTTCTTTATATACCCTAGAGATTAGGGCTCTATCTGATCTGTGAGAGGGAAAAAATTGCTCCCAAGATGTAGGCTCTCTATTCACCTCAGATTTTTTCTTTTGCTGAGAAAAAACTTTTTAGTATGAGTCCATCCCATTTATTGATTCTTGATTTTAATTCTTGTGCCACAAGAGTCTTATTCTTGTGCCACAAGAGTCTTATTAAGGAAGTTGGGGCCTAATCCCACATGATTAGGGCCTACTTTTTCTTCTATTAGACAAAGAGTCTCTGGTAGTATTCCTAAGTCCTTGACCCATTTTGAGTTGAGTTTTGTGCATGGTGAGAGATAGGGGTTCAATTTCATTTTGTTGCATATGGATTTCCAGTTTTCACAGCACCATTTGTTAAAGATACTATCTTTTCTCCAATGCATATTCTTGGCACCTTTGTCTAATATAAGATAATTGTAATTATGTGGGTTAGTCTGTCTCCTCTATTCTTTACCATTGGTCTACCAGTCTGTTTTGGTGCCAGTACCATGCTGTTTTTGTTACTATTGCTCTGTAGTATAGTTTAAGGTCTGGTATAGTGATGCCACCTGCTTCCCTCTTCCTGCTAAGGATTGCTGTAGCTATTCTGGGTTTCTTATTTTTCCAAATGAATTTCATGATTGTTGTTTCTATTTCTATGAGGAATGCCATTGGGATTTTGATCAGAATTCCATTAAATCTGTATAGTGCTTTTGGTAGTATGGTCATTTTGATAATATTAATTCTGCCTATCCAAGAGCAAGGTAGAGATTTTCATTTTCTAAGGTCTTCTTTGATTTATTTCTTTAGGGTTCTGTAATTTTAATTATATAGATCTTTCACCCCCTTCTTTAAGTTGATTCCCAAGTATTTTTTTTTTTGAGGCTATTGAGAATGGGGTAGTTTTCCTCATTTCCCTTTCTGAGGATTTGTCACAGATATACAGAAATGCCTCTGAATTATGGGTGTTGATTTTATATCCTGCTACTTTGCTGAATTCATTCACTAGTTCTAGAAGTTTTCTGGTGGAACTTTTAGGGTCTTCCAGGTATAGAATCATATCATCAGCAAATAGTGCCAATTTGAGCGTTCAAGTGTATCCCTTTAATTTCTTTCATCTAATTGCTTGCTCTGGCGAGTGTTTCAAGAACTATGTTAAATAGAAGTGGTGAAAGAGAGCAAAAAAACTGTATTGTTCCAGTTTTTAGAGAGAATGCCTTCAATTTTTCCCCATTTAGAAGGATGTTGGCCTGGGGCTTAGCATAGATAGCCTTTGTGATGTTGAGATATGTTCCTGTTATCACTAGTTTTTCTAGTGTTTTGAACATAAAGAGGTGCTGTATTTTGTCAAATGCCTTTTCTGCATTTATTGAGATGATCATATGATTCTTATCTTTAAATCTATTGATATGATGAATTACATTTATTGATTTCTGTATGTTGAACCAACCGCATCCCATGGTGCACTATCTTTTTGATGTGTTTTTCCATTTGATTTGCCAGAGTTTTAGAATTTTTGCGTCTATGTTCATTAGAGATATTGGTCTGAAGTTTTCTTTCTTTGATGTGTCAGACAGCCTGGTTTTTGGAATCAAAGTGATATTGGCTTCATAGAATGAGCTTGGAAATGCTGCTTCTTTTTCTATTTCCTGAAATAAATTGGAGAGTATTGGTATTACTTCTTCTTTAAAGGTCTAGTAGAACTTGGCTGTGTATCCATCCAGTCCTGGGCTTTTCTTGGTTGGTAGACTTTTGATAGCATCTGCTATCTTGTCACTTGAAATTGATCTGTTTAAATTGTGTATATCATCCTGATTCAATTTGGGAAAATTATGACTCTAGAAATTTGTTGATGCCTTCAATATTTTCTATTTTATTGAAGTACAGGTTTTCAAAATAATTTCTAATTATCTTCTGTATTTCTGTAGTGTTTGTTGTGATATTTCCTTTTTCATCACATATGTTAGTGATTTGAGTTTTCTCTCTTCTTTGTTAGCATAGCTAAGGGCCTGTAAATTTTATTTATTTTTTCAAAGAACCAACTTTTTGTTCTGCCCACTTTTTCAATTATTTCTTTTGTTTCAATTTCATTGTTCTGAACTCTTGATTTTAATTATTTCCTGCCTTCTGCTGCTTTTGGTGTTAATTTGTTGTTCTTTTTCTAGGGCTTTGGGATGTAGTGTTAAGTCATTTATTAGTTGACTTTTTCTTCTTTTAAGAAATGAACTCCATGCAATGAACTTTCCTCTTAGAACTGCTTTCATAGTGTCCCAGAGATTTTGATATGTTGTATCTGTGTTCTCATTCACCTCTAAAAATTTTTTAATCTTCTCTTTGATGTCTTCTGTAACCCATTGTTCATTCAGTAGCATATTATTTAGTCTTCAGGTGTTGGAGTGGATTTTATTTCTTATTTTATCATTGATTTCTAATTTCATTGCATTATGATCTGATCCTGTCAACCTCTTGTATTTGGTTTTCCAATTCGTTCTTCATGCTAGGGAAATTTTCTGATATTATCTCATTGAAGAGATTGTGCATTCCTTTGGTTTGAAACTCTGTGCCTTCCTCTATCCCAATAACTCTTAGTTTTGGTCTTTTGATGCTGTCCCATAATTCTTGGCTATCCTGTTCATGGTTTCTTACTATCTCTTCACTGTGTGATCAACTTTATTTTCCAGATTGTATACTTTGTCTTCATTATCTGACATTTTTTCTTCCAAGTGATCTAGTCTGTTGGTTATGCATTCTATTCAGTTTTTTATTTGGTTTATTGTATTCTTCATTTCAAGGATTTCTGACTGTTTTTTTTTTCAGAGTCTCTATCTCTTGAAATAATCTTTCATTAGCTGTATTTGCTCTCTTATCTCATTGTTGGAGTGATCAATTTTTGTTTGTATTTGCTCATTTGGATCATTCTTTAATTCACAGATCATTTTAATTTTGAACCTTCTGAACTCCTTCTCTGACATTTCATCAACTTTGCCATCCGTGGGTTCTGTTATTATAGTGTCCTGGTTTGTTTGGGGCACTTTCCTCCCTTGTTTTTTCATGGTGTCTATGTGTCTTCCTTTCTTGCAGTGTGGATCTGAGCTATTACGGTTTCTTCCCTAAATTCTTGTAGTACCCATTCAGATTGTCTGTACCTCACCTTGATGTTGTGCTTCCAGACCTTGCTGGTGTCCCTCAAATGGATGCTACTGCATCTTGGATCTGGGACCTGTGTAAGTTGGAGTGGGTGGATGTGGTCCACTGGGCTTGACCTTCAGTGGAAGTCTGCTGGTTGGAAGGGGTGATTTTGTACCAGAGGCTAGGCTCTGGTGAGTGTCTGCCCCACTGGGAAAGGAATGGACCAGGCCTGCTATGCACTTGGGCCCCACAGAGGCCAGCTTGGGTGGATCTGGGATTCTGGGCTTGGCCTCCCAGAGTAGTCTTTTGGTCAGAAGGGTCTTTTTAAATTTTTATTTTTTAAAAATATATTTACTTTATTTATTTTTATGTGGTGCTGAGGATAGAGCCCAGTGCCTCACATGTGAGGGGTCAAGACTCTACTACTGAGCTATAACCCCAGCTCTTAGTTTTATATTTTTAAGACTATCAGAAGATAGAACAACAAACTATGTTAATCCTTTGAGATTCTTAGTGTTTGCAACTCATCTATTTGTTATATGCATCAATAGTTTGTTCTTTTTTATTACTGAGTAGCACTGCATTATACTTAGATGTGGTGTTCCCCAAAAGCTCATGTGTAAGAAAATGCAAGAAGGTTTGGAGGAGAAATGATTGGGTCATATCCTTAACCCGATTAGTAGATTGATCTCTGATGGGAATAACTAATGGTAACTGGAGGCAGGTGGGGTGTGGCTGGAGGAAGGGATTCATTGGGGGTGTGGCTATGGGGTATATATTATCTGATGAGTGGAGTCTCTCTGCTTCCTGATCACCATGATGTGAGCTGCTTCCCTCCTCCACACTCCCCCATCATGATGTTCAGGCTGGCCTGGAGCCCAGAGACATGGAGCCGGCCTTCTATGGACTAAGACCTCTGAAACTGTGAGCCCTTAAATAAAACCTTTTCTCCTCTACAATTGTGCTGTTCAGGTCCTTTAGTCACAGCAGCAAAAAGGCTGACTAAAAATACTGCCTCAGCTTTTTACCTTCTGAAGGACAAGTCGGTTATTTTTTTACTTCAGTTGTCACAAATAAAGCTTTTATGGATGTCATGAAAAAAAAAAACCTCTTTCTATTTCAACTCCTGATTTTAAAACTTATAAGGTAGGTTTTAAAATGTGTATAATACATTAGCACAGTAATATATATTTATTATTTATATATAAGTATTTTTTTATGTGTTCATTAACCTAATGATAAGGGTATATGATCAAAAGATCAGGTGCTAATGGTAGAAGCTGAGTGGCAAAAACATGGGGCTACATTACATCATGAATTCTACTTTTATTTGTTTTAAAATATACATGGTATAAACTTTTTAAAAGTCTGTAGGCCTTTATCTGCTGGGATAGAGATGTAAGATTGAAAATAGACCAAGGAGCAGATGAAAGAGATACTCACAGGTCTCCTGCCTCTTTCCCATGTGTTATGCTGCCAAGCAATTAACTTAAAATTCTCATTTTCTACCTAAATTAACTATACATATTCTTTGCTTTCTAGCATTTACTCACAACATATTTGAAAGATTTGATGGGTAACTAGGAAATCACACTATGGGAGCAAGCTGGGTCAGCAATGCTGCTCATGTGCAGCCTCTGTGGTGTTTATTCTAGACATATGTACTGGAGAGAAAGCCCAAACCTACCTAGAGATA
The DNA here is from genome assembly GCF_048772815.1 of Callospermophilus lateralis. NCBI lineage: Eukaryota > Metazoa > Chordata > Mammalia > Rodentia > Sciuridae > Callospermophilus > Callospermophilus lateralis. Next base: position 27,357,290 of record NC_135320.1, read on the forward strand.
AAGAAGTTCTGACTCTCTGCCTATTGTGGAGAGAACCTACTGCTTTAAGTAGACTCTATTGTTACTAATGTCAGCACTTAAGAGAAAAATAATGTATAACAACCTTAGTTCGGGCAAAGTTTGACAACATTAAAGCAAATAAATTTAATTTTTTAGAATTCAACACATGCCAAGCTGCTACCTCTACAGGGTCACTTGCCCTTTGTGTTGGGATTTTTTTATTATCCCCTACCAAGATCCATATTTGCTACTTATTGCTATTTATTTATCTTTTATTTCCCTTTGTAAAAGGAAAAATTAAACCACCCAAACCAACTTGGTTTGTCTAAAACCTGCCAGAGGTTAGAGTAATTTCCTTTCCATGCTCAGACCTTGATAGCCTATCCTGATTCAGGGGAAAGATGGGGAGACTAGTAATAGAAGGCCCATATCCAAACCAGCAGTGGAACCGATTCAGAACAAATGGCTATAGTGCAATACAATTCAGCCTGTCTCAGCTATTTAAGTTCTCACTTACTTCCTCTGTTTTCCTAGCTACAGTACAAGGAAAGCATTGTATTTCCAATAAATAATGTATAATTAATTAGCATTTTGAAAAGCATAGGACCCTTCACATATAATTGTCTTCTCTCTACCCAAACAGCAGGTACTAATGAGATCAGGTTTTTGTCTTGGAGCAATCAGTGCCTGTTATTTGGTAATTATAGAGTGCTTAGGGAATGGAACTCAATTTCTTTGGGTTTATCCATTTAAAATCAACCTTGTTACTATGGAATGGATAGAATTTTTTACATGGGAAATCTTATTTAACAAAGTTAGAGAAAAGGGACCCTTGCTCTAAGGAAATTTCAATCTGTACTGCCTAAGAAAACTTAATCATTCTGAATTAAATAGAATAAAGAAGTCAGCGGAGACGTTGTTCACATGTTTGAGTGGGGCTTTGTCTGTCTGCTATTGTAATAAATACTTAGCCTTACTCTGGCACGTTTAAGTGAATACAAGTGTGTTCGCATTCTTTCTTGGACTAGGTTTTTAAGTTTATACACACGCACACAAAATACTTGTCAGATATAAATAAACTCTTATTGTAATACCTATTTTACTTATTCCCTAGGGCCTCTAATATCCTTCAAGGTCTTTTCAGTGATCTACCCTTCCCTTGAGTTAGGAAATAAGGCTAAAGCAACACAGGTCATTGAAGTGCAGTAGCTATTTAGGCAATTTTCAGCATGATGGTGAGAGGTGAGCAGAGGAGGGCTTACAGTCTGATCTTGGAAGGGGAGGCCTGAATCAGAAGCATGTATTTGGATTTCAGAGTGAGGCATTTGTTGTAGCTCCATCTTTAGGGTAATACTGATGTGCATATAAAATGTACGCTTGCCACTTTTGAGTCATGGGTGTTGCTGGATCCTTTATCCTCTTACTTTGGACCTCCTTGTAATTAATGGGGTGGGGGGGGGTGTCTGAAGCTGTCAGGAACCATAAGCTAGGAGGCAGTGTCACTTTACTCTCTGTAGCAGGGCCATGGTGGGACTGAATTCTGTTGTGTCATAGTTTACAACAGTATAATTTCCACTCCTGGTTGTGCATGAATGTTGCTTGGAGAGTTCCCCATGTGTGTCTCTCTGGACATTGTTTCACACTTAGTCAAGGAAGATCTCTGCAGAATGGGACTCGGAAATCTTTGAAGAAAAATCTCTGGGTTGTTCTGGGTTGTTCTGATTATCAGTTAGGGACCATTGTTCCACTCAGTTTGTTTAAACTGGCTTAAGCTTAGCTATGCATAGAGATAACAGAAATATATACACAGGTACAAAAATGATCAAAACTAATCATGATCAAAACTAATCAAATCAATGGTTTATTTAAATCTCATGAAATTTATCTTATGACAGAACTTAATTCCTTTTGGAGGCAGATTATAGAGATTGGAGAGGGAACAAAATTATTTTCAGTTTCTCTATAGTTGCTAAATTGAATATCCACAATTTATTATGGGTTTGCCTCAAACATCTGTTCAATATACAATAAAGATACTTTTATAAATCAAAATATGTCTAGTAAAACTGAAAAAAAGTATAGAAATGTATAGAAATGTATAGAAACACAGATTCTTGCTAAATTGCCCAGGCTGGCCTCAAACATACAATCCTCCTGCCTCAGCCTACCAAGTATAGCTGGGATTACAGGCATTCACCACTCCACCCAGCTCATCTTTCTACATACTTTAAATAATCCCTAGGATTATTTAAAATATCTAATTCAATGTAAATGCTATGTAAATAGTTTTTACACTGTATTGTTTAGGGAATGACAAGGGAAAAAAAAGTCTGTATATAAGCACAGATGCAATTTTTTTTCCAGGTATTTTTGCCGGGGTTGGTTGAATCCATGGATTCAAAGCCCATGGATACAAAAAGGTGACTGTACTTAGAACTGCAATATCTAGGAGGAAATATTATGGTTTCTCTTGTATTTGCATATATATATATATATATATATATATATATATATATATTTTACTAAGAAGCATCTCTAGCAGAAGCAAACTCTCTAAAGACTGTCTGTAGGACTTCTGAGGCTACATATTACAATGCAAATTGAATATTTAATGCAAGCAAGACAAGCAATTCACCAGCATCTCCCACATCAGTGCAGAAAATATGAGAATTGAGAATCATTTCCCAAATTTGGCTAAAACATAAGTCTTTCCTAGATTGCCCTCACTTAGATTACTTAATTTAGACATGTAGGTATTCTCTGATACTTCCTTTATGATATTCTCACTAAAATTAACATATATATTATGTACACATACTTTATGTTGTCAATTTTAAAGTCAAGTGCTTTAAAATTGATGAGCACATATTTACCTCATATTAATGCTTTTTATTGAAACACTCTTAATACATTAAAAAAATCTTTCACCTGTTTTCTATTTTTTTATTTTATCCATAGAATTTTCATTTTGATGACTTTACTCAGAATCCTTCATATTCTCTTCTATCCCTGTGAGAAGAAATAAATTATGCCCTGCCATCAAGAAGATAAAATCAGCAATAGGACAACCGCTATAGATCAGTTGGCGCCTTTTCCTTTTGACAATATGCTTCATTTTGATAACAGAAGGATTTAGCCACCTTGCTCAACCCAATTTAAACTTCACACAGGGTCATACACTAGTAATGAGAAACTGGATTTTCACAGTTGCATCCTGGAGGAAACTCCCCAGCCCCCAGCCCCAGACTTAATCTGTAGCTTTGGTCATTGGCTTCTATACAATGGCTTTTCAATAGCAAGACCATAGGAGCATTGCTTAAAAAGTAATTTTTGTGATTTCCTTTTCCAATGTGCAGCAAATAAGAAACGTTGTTTTCCCAAGTTTCCTTTTTAATGGCAGTGACACTTAGTAAAACTTATACACATGAACATATAAATGTAAGGACCTGGCCTGCTGAGCTTCTCAGGAATCTCCTCCCTATTTTTGTTCTAAAGGAGATGGGTATGAGAGCTCAGAAAAGACGCTTTTTAGAAATTTACATATGATATTTTATAATCTTAATTTTTGCGGCTAAACAAGTAGATGAAGACTTGTAGGTATATGTCCTTTATTTTAGTATATGAGTTAAGAATTAATAACATTTTGCAAATAATGACACAATTCAGAATGAACAAAGAAGGAATATTATCTTCCAAATTCTCTATTACACTCAATGAATTCTCATTCTGCATGATATTAGCTATTATTTCTTCATGATGGGAAAGGCATTTCCAAGATTGAATGTTAAAGGTGAATGTGGTTATGAAGACAAGTCCTCAGCTTTGATGTAATGAAAAAGGAAAGAAAAAAGCAAAATAGAAGTTAAATCCCACCATTTCCTCATCTCTATCTTAATAGATTGTGAAGTATAGGATTGGGCTAGAGATTATCACCTGTTTGGCAGTATGATATTGAAGAGTTGGTTTGTCAGGTACAAAATAAAGAAAATCATATTTACAATCATTAAGGAAGGGAAAGCCATTCTTTTTTAAAAAAATATTTATTTTTTAGTTGTAGTTGATACAATACTTTATTTATTTTTATGTGGTGCTGAGGATTCAACCCAGGGCTGATCCACAATCCCAGCCTGGGAAAGCCATTCTAATAGAGAATAATTGGTATTATTCCTAACCAACTCATCATTTAAACTCTTTAGTCTTACAAAAGATGTGTAGGCTTTGAATTTTCTAAGTATCTCGAGGTAGAGTGCAATCAGCATTAATTAAAATACTCCTGCTTATAATTATGCCCATAATAGATTCAGGAGAATCTAAACTACCAAGAAACAAATATTGCAAAGATAATTAAACAAAAATAAAGATTGTAGCCTCAAAGTGTTTCCAATTATCTAGCTAAATATGCACATTCATGTTTGTTTGTTAACTTAGGGTTTCTTCTTCATGGATTGTTGGAAACCACATTAGTATGAAGTTCTAACACAATCAAGCATTTCCCAAATTCTGAAATTATTAGGTAACAATTTTTCCCGGTTTGTCTTATCTCTGCCTATTATTTTTCAACAAGCAGCTCTGTGTTCATTTATTAGTTTGTGTTCACTAGTCTTCTGCCTTTGTCTTCCTATCTTGCTTTACATATTCTCCTTGGGCAATTGCTTTTGCTTCAAGAAAGGACAACAAACCTCCGGTCCTAAATTGTTGTGGTAAGCTTTGCCAGGTTGTCCTGGAGACCTTCCAGGTGAACATATGTAATACTGTACTCAATATGGCCACCTTTTCCAAATTTGCTCTTAAGTTTTGAATTCTCAAAAGTGATTAATGATGTTACTATCAACTATAGTCACATGCTGCATAATAATGTTTTGGTCAATGAGGGACAATATATACCATGATGGTCTCATAAGATCATAATGAAGCTGAAAAATTCCTATCACCTAGCATTTTTACTGTATCTTTTCTCTGTTTAGATATTCAAATATGTACCATTGTGTTACAGTTGCTTAGAGTATTCAGTACAGGAACAAGCTGCTCAACTTGGTAGTGTAGGAGCCATAAGCTATACCATATGGCCTGGCTGTGTTGGAGGATATACCATTTGGGTTTGTGTAAGTACGAAATTGTCTGACAACTCATTTTTCAGAACATATTCTTGTTCTTGATGACGCAGGACCGTGAGTTGATCCTTTTCCTCCCTCTTTTCTAACTGAGCCTATAAATCTCAATGTGTCTCAGAGAAAGCATTTTCTTCTCCTCCCAATGCTGTGGTAGCAAGCCCTCCGTGTCTCTTGTCTGGACTATAAAAATACTCCTTCTTCTCTGATATCACTGATGCATGATCTCCCCTCTGTTCCACTTTCTTCACTGTTACTTGAGATACATGCAAAGCAAATACAACTCTTATTCCCCCATTGCAAAATTCCGCTGGATTTTTTTTTTTCACCTCTAGGATTAAACATAGATTTCTAAGAAAAAATTGGTTGGGTAATAATTTTGGTCATGTGATTCCTAGCAATCTTTCAATTTCATATCTTCTCCTTTCCCCCCATCTTGTTTGAGAGATGACCCTTGGCTCAAGCCAGTATTTCAGTATGTCCCTGACAAAAATTCATTTTGCCTTTAAATCAATACTGGTTTCACTGTCTGGATTCTCTTTCCTTTTCTTTTTTCATCCAGAAGTCCTACCCTAAACTTTTTATATTTTAATTTTTTTCATAAAATGTAATGACAGAGACTAATTGAAATTTTTAAAAACTTTTGTGCAATCCTTTGGGTAGAAAGTTTTAAAATCCTACCAGCGAATTCTCAAGAGTGTAGTGTGTGCTTATAATTTTAGAGCTGATAAAAATCAGTCATAAGTCTAATAGAAAAGGAAGCAAAATGATCTTTTGCTCAGTAATTTTAGTGGAAAAAAATCTGACTTTACCTAATTTATGAAGAGAACACAAATAGCTTATGCAGTGATTGGTTCCTAAATGGAATAAAGACTATGACCCAGAAGAAAGAAATTATTCCTAAATGGAATAGAGACTATGACCCAGAAGAAAGAAATATTACTACTGAGACTGAAGAAATTAATCAGTGCTGTCTGCAATGCAGAATAAATTAAAATGAAGATTAGGTGCTAAATAATCTGAAGCTGTTATGTAAAGTGTTCATGATTGGGGAAGATGTCTCGTTTTTTACTATGGAAATACCAAACATAGAATTAGCATAGGAAGAATAGTGTTAATGAATTCCTATTTTCCCATCAACTAACTTCAACACTTAGTAACTTTTTGTCAGTCATATGTCATCTCTCCCCCACAAGTTAATTATCATACCATTTTATTTGTGCATCTGACTTAAAGAATTTTTTTTACTTTTTAGAAAACAACAATACCACTACTGTACCTAAGGAAATTAGCAATAATTTCCTAACTACCATTATTATTAACACTATTATATCTTTATGCATATCTTTATTATTAAATCATTATTGGCTGTAATTCCTTATGAGCCTATCCAGTCTGTTTTCAGATTTCTTTGATTATCTCCTAAGTATCTTTCTGTAGTTGTGTTATTTAAATGAGGATTACACATAACATTTTTAATATGTTGAAGTATCCTTTAATCTGTAAAGCTTTATGCAATTCCATTTTTAATTTTATCATGCATTTGTTGAGTACATCAGGCTATTTATCCCATAAAATTTTTCATATTCTGAAAAAAATACCTACTTAGCCTTTAAGATCTAGCTCTCATGTTTATTTGGGGGGTAGTGTCACTGATTCCTGAGATTTCTCATTACATCTCTTAATAGAATTATCAGGTTACCAGTAGTTGTTTACATGTATTTCTTTTTCCAATAGATCAGAATTCCCTTGTAGACAGAACACTGACTTATTTATCTTTAACTTCTCAGGTCTTCATGATGTGCTCCCCCCACAAATGGGACTTGGAAAGTCTTACTTGGAAAGAAAAGTTGGCATAAGAACATAATCATTAGGAAAGAAGATAAAGTACAATTTAATTAATACTTTGCCTGCATCGTGTACGGGACTGTATGACTTGATGACATGTAAAATGGGTTCCTTTCCAGAACTATCTAATTCTTACATGAAAAATGATAACAGTGATTGTGCTATTCATATGACTTTATAACCTCAATTTTCTTTCATAAAGTTTTTATAATGAAATAATCACAGTCTTATTGAAGTTGCAAAGATAGTACATTTAGTCCTGGGAAGCCCTTATCCAGTTTTCCTCACTGATAACATATATAAATAACTGTTGTAAATATCAAAAGAAGGAATTGACATGCATACAACACAATCATTACAGGCCATTTTAAATTTCCTACATGTTTATACATGTGTATGTGTGTAGATCTATGCAATAGACAGTACAGGTTTGCATAGACTTGTGCAATTTGATAGAACCCTGATTTTGATAGGCAAATTTGTCTCCCAGTTTGAAATGATCCGAACCATGAAGTTATACAGAATCATGAAGTCATATAGCACTAGTTTTGATTTTTATCAAAGCGATAAACAACTTAAATTTAACTGCACTTCTATTTCTGATGTACAGCTATTACATATGAAAACATATAATTCAAAAACACATCCATGGATTCAAAAGATGAGGTAAACATACATAAAACCAGAAATAGAGAGAGAAATGCAAAAATAGTGAGTAAAAATGAAGACTTCAACCTGCTACACTTTGGTCTGGGAGTAGGAATGACTAAGGGTTTTGATTTCTGAAGATAAATCAATAGGGGCTCTGCATAAAATACCAAGAGAAACTCACTGAAGCCTGAGGATAAGGATGTGGTTTCTTTTTATGTGGAAAGGGGAGAATAGTTCAGCACTTGCTGCCTCAAGTTGTGGCTTCAAAGCAAGCTCCCAGAGGATCTGGGGGTGGAGGACAAACATTCACCTCCAGGACAGGAACAGAATACAAGTTGGCTAGGTGACTGGATTTGTGATAGCCTCAATATCTAAGGAGGAGAGGTCTGAACAATCCCTGTAGGACTAGGTTCTCAACTGATGGTCTGGAGTCAGCCAAGAGGGGGAGGGGACAGGGAGGTGCTGACAAAATGCCAGCCCTGGAGAGGGGACTCCATGGGGAAAAAAGAGAAAAAAACAAAAGTCTCCCACTAAGAATGAATCCACCAGCTAAAAGTAAAGAAACTATGGAATCCCCTCTCAGAAAGATCATCAACTAAATCAAGTATTGGACGATGAATTTATTTCAGGTAGAAAAAAGAGGATGAGTCTGACAATAGATTTACACACACACATGATACATTAAAAGATAATTGAAAAACATCCATTTTAAAAAGAGAGGAAAAGTTTATGAAATGGAAACAGAAGTAAAGAAAGAATAGCTAGGCAGCAGAAAAATATTGGGTATATTTAAAATAAGAAAAATCAGCCTTTAAGTATTATGAGAGTTTCAGTTGGAGATATATATAATATATATATATTATACATATATATATATGTATAATATATATTTATAAAGAAGTCTATATGTATGATTATCTCTCTGTATCTATGATTTTTATATATCTCATATATGCATATCATATATAGATATATCTATCTTTCTATATATGATAGAATAAAAAGCTCCCACATATACCTGATGATTGTTCTAGAAAAATAGAGCTAAGGTTTGAAGACATAATGGTAATATCTATGACATTGAAATATATAAGTTTTTACATAAGAACTTTAATTCAGGTATTAATAAAAATAAATTTAGTCCTAGACACATTGCTGAGAATCTTAAAAAACAGAATAAAAATGAAAAATAATCTATGAGGTAATTAGATCAACAGCAGATATGTTAGTATCAAGTATCAACACCAGAGATATTATTTTAATAACTTTAAAATGTTGAGAAAAAAACGATCAATCCAGAATCTTTAAAATTTTGTATTGAAATATTTCAAATAATTCTTAGAGTCCATCTAAAATTATATATTTAGCTAACCTCACATACAAGAGTGAGCACAAAGAAAAATTATTTTGAGTATAGGACTGAGGGAATTTATAGCCCAAGATCCTCAATAATAATAATAAAACAATTATTAAAGATAGTTCTTTGGCAAAAAGAAATGTGAACTTAGAGGGAAGGTGTAAGTTGACAATATAGTTGTTGAACACAATAGAAATGGATGACATGTATACATGAATATATATGGTGTTCCCCAAAGGTCCCTGTGTTAAAGGCTTGCTTCTCAGGTTGACATTATTGGGAGGTGGTGGAAGCCTTAGGAGGTGGGGCCTGGTGGGAAGTGCCTGGTTTATTGGGAGTGTACCCTGCAAAGGGGGTGGTCGACCCCCAGTTTCTTTCTCTTTTTCTTGGTTCCTTGTTCATCAGATGAGCAATTTGCTCCATCACACTCCCCACCATTGCCAACTAGTAGCCCCACTAAAAACCCAAATTGATAGTTGTAGCCATGTGGAACCTCCAGAACTGTGAGCAAAAGAAAACTTTTACCTTTATAAGTTAATTATCTCATTTATTAAAGTAATGGAAAACTGACTAGTACAGTATGTTAATAATTTTAACAAATTATTGATCCTATTTAAAAAGAAAAGACCATCAAAAATTGTATGTTTAAGACGGGTAAAACAATAGCAGGATGAAGATAAAACGTGATGGGTCTTGTCATTCAGGGAGGAGAACAATATGGATAAATTTAGACTTTTAAAAATGTGTAGTTCTAAATCTTAAAAATATGGGTAATAAAAATCATACAGATTGAAAAGGAAGAAATAAAACTGTCTGCATTTGTAGATGTCTTAAGTGTCTATGTAACAATTTCAAGGAATAAAAAAAATAACCCTTCTTTAACTAGTGAGTGCAACAAGGTCATATAATTCTATGTACAAAAATCAATCAAACTTTTAAATATAATAATTTATAAGTTAACATTTATATTGCAATGCAAAAACCCTAGAATAGGCGAAATTATTCTTTAAAAAAAGTGAGAGGAATCGTTCCATCCAGTATTATGGTCTGCTATATAGTTGTAATTGTCAAGACAGTGCAGTATTGATGGAGAGATTGAAGCAAAAAAAAAAAAAATCGATGGAACAGAATAGAGAATTCAGAAGTAGATTCACACAAAAATTTAATGCTGTAAAAGTAATTCATCAGAATAAGGAAAGATCCTGTACAAGTGTTGAACATCTATAGGCAAAAATAATGTTTGACCTAAATATATCTTTTTCCAAAATCAACTCAAAATAAATCATGGACTTATAAAATGTAAAGCTTAAAACTATATAATCATTAGAAGAAAAACAAAAGGACAAGAAAAAGTGTTTAGATTCTATGGCTAGGCTGACTTCTTTGACTTCACAACAAATCTATGATCCATAAAAGAAAAATGGATATATTTGACCTAGTGAAAATTAAAACTTTTGTAATGTGAAAGATCTTGTCAAGAAGATAAAAAGATAAGTTCCTGACTGGAAGAAAATATATGCCAACCATGTATCCAACTTAGAACTTGCATTTAGCATTAGGAAATACAAAGCATTGCCCAATTGTGGCAATAAAAGACAAATAATCTAAATAAAAATGGCAAAATAAATTGTGTTAGTCATCTTTCTGTAACTGTAACAAAACACCTGAGATAATCAACTTATAAAAAGGAAAGGTTTATTTTGGCTTACAGTTTTGGAAGGTTTAGCCCATGATCAATTGGGCCCACTGTTTTTGAGCCTGTGGTGAGGCAGCACATCATGGTGGCAATGCATGTGCAGTAAAGTGTGTTCTCATGGCCAGGTATGAAGGAGAAAAAAAACAAAACAAAGCAAAACAAAAACAACAACAACAAAAACAGAAGATACCATAGTCCCACAATCTCCTTTGAGGGCACACCTTCAGTGATATAAAACTTTCCACCTCCTACTGGGTCCCACCTCTTACAGGTTCTATACCAGTAAATGGTACCACATGCTGGTGACCAAGTCTAACTCATGGAACCTGGGGGACATTTCAGATGGCTTTTTACTGAAAAGGTTATACAGATGGCAAATAAGCATGCAAAACATTATTCTGAATTGTTAGTCATCAGGGAAATGCAAATTAACAACACAATGAGAAATCGCTCATACTCATATGGTTAAATATCTCTGGAAATCAGTGACAGTTTTTTTTAAATTTATTTTTTAACTTAAACTTGTAAATACAACACAACTCAGCAAGTACACTCTTGAGCATTTATTCCAGACAAATGTAAATGGAAACTTGTACAAAAATATTCATGATGGCTTTATTGATAATGGCCCAAACCATAAATGACTTAGATGTCCTTCTATAGGCAATTAGCTAAACAATAGGGCATATCCAATCCATAGGAAAGAGTATTACTGGTACAGCTCATATAGTAAATCACTTGGATGACTCCAGGAAATATGTAGAATGAAAAAAATCTAATTCCAACTCTCAGTAACCTTAAAATAAAAAAAAATAAAAGAGTCTAGAGAGATAGCTTATGGTAGAACACCCTTGGGTTCAATCCCCAGTACAAAAAAAAGGTGGGAGAAGCATTTCCAAACATTTACATACTGTGTTAGTCCATTTATATAACAATTGTGAAATGACAATATATAGACTTAGAGAACAGAATAGTTACTACCAAAAATCAAGATGGAGGTGGTGGGAAAGGAGGAATTGACCATGGTTGTGAGAAAGCAATAGAAGGGATTTTTGTGGAGATGGAATTGTTTTGTGACTTGACTGTAACAATATCTATTCTGGTTGAATATGGTACTGTATAGTGTTGCAAGATATATTTACCATTGGGGAAAACTGGATAAGGGAAAACAGGTTTTGTTTTCACTCTCCCTGTCCCCTGAATATATAATTTTTGGGAGAGGATCTCTCTATGTTGCCCAGGCTGTTCTTGAACTCCTGAACTAAGGCAATCCCCTAGCTCAGCCTCCTGAGTGCTGGAATTACAGGTGAGTGCCACCATACCCAGCTTCTTTGTTTATAATTTCTTACAACTCTATGCAAATCTATAGTTCTCTCAAAAATGTTTAACTAGAAGGTAGAAATGCATTAATAGTAATTTTAATGGCATATATGTGCAGTTTCCCAGTGAGCAGCAAATACCTACATACAGGCACATACTCACAAATATGTATTTATAACTATAAATATAGGAGAATTTGAGAAATAAAACAGGAAGCAAAATAATTGCCTACCTGCATACATATATAAATATTTACTATGAAAAATAAGAACTTAAAAAGATCAAAGTTTTCCCAATAAATAGTAATGTATTCAGTTCATATATTAGAAGTTTGACATTTTCTAAAGGAGAAAACCGAGATCCGTGGACCTAAATGAGCAAATCTGATCCAGAGTCCAGACTGAAATCCAACCCCTGTAATTCCCATGCTTGCATATGGTAAATAGGTAACTAACTAAATAAATAAAACTTTTATCCTAGAAATGACCTGCTCTTCCAAGTATATCCCATTAGACTTGCTGGCATGCCCTGAGAGCTCTTCAAATCATAAAAGAAGTGGAACATGCCTGAAAACTGAATTAAATTTTTCTCCAGAGTAAAGGCTCTTCTGAATTTCAAAGGTCATTTAGTTTTCAATTTTGCAATTTCCAATTTCTCAGCATGTGGCTAAGAAAACCTACTCTGAATCTAAAACTCAGAAACAGAATTACTCAAACAAGTCCCTTAGCTCTGTCTTGAGTCCCCAACCTTCTAAGTGTCCCAGGCTTCCCCACCCTCAGGGCATACTGGGCTTTATGATCCTTGAGCTTGGGGTCTGACTTCCACCTTGGACCTGGTGAGGAAGATTGCCATGTGATGGTTGAGTGAGGTTGATCAGAGTCTCTATACTTAATACTTTTTTCTTTCCTTTCATGGTCATAAAAATAAGTTGAGGGGATAGAGATAAATATTATTGACCTTGAGACAGCTATACTGGACTTAGATCTGGGTTCAAATGCCACAGATGTCATTTCTTTGCTCTGTGGTTGAAGCTAAATTATTTGGCAATATTGGGTTTCAGTTTCTTGATCTGTAAAACAGAACTGTTAAAACAATTTGTTAAGATTCTAAGAATCAATAGGCTTAACCTATGAAGGCTTCAATTTTATGAGAACTCAACATTTTTTTAAAAAAATGATTTTAAATTGTTTTGAGGAGATTTAAATATAGTTGTAGTAAAACTATTCTAAGCATCTATTGTACTGCTTTCCTAAGACAATTTCAGGTCAAATATTTCCCCCACACATACATGCTGCCATGAATGCCTATTGAACTCTTATGATTAATAATACTAGACAGCAGAAATAAATATGTGAAGGTAATATGCTAAGAAAAATGGCTGTTGATATAGAATGACCATGAAGCCAACTTATAGAATGAGGCTGAAAAAATGATTCTCAGACTGACAAGCACTACTAACATGTTCATAAGTTACTGGTAAACAAACAAACTACTACAGCAATGTAATGGTTAATTTGATTTGTCAACTTGATGGGATTAAGAGATGCTGATAATGAAGAGGCTTATGGGTGTGTCCCGGAATGACTGGCAAATGGGATAGCCAATGGAAATGAAGACCCTCCCTAAGCATGAGCAGCACTGTCCAATAGGATGATGTCTTGGATGGAATAAAATTTGGAAGAACAAGGAAGCAGCTGCAGATGCAAGCTTGATTCTTCTTGAACCAGTTCTAGATAGCTCCTGTGACCACCTGAGGGTGTCAGACTTTCCCTCCTTCACTCTTCCAACACACACTCTGCCAGTGATTCTCCAGAAGCCTTTGGTCTTGGACTAGGGTAGCACCATTGATCCCTCTTGTTTGGGAGCTTCAGCCTCTTAGACTGCACAGCTACTGGTTCTTCTGGTTCTCCAGCCTGCAAACGGCCATTGTGGACTATCTAGCTTCAGGTCACTTAGGCAATCTGAGAAGTCCCATTTTTATAATTGTCCTTCTAGGTTTTCTGTTCCTCTAGAGAACCTTGACTAATACAAGCATGTACTTCATGAACAAGGAAGTTGAAACCAGAGTAACGGTGGTGACATATGAGAAGCAACAGTAACAAAGAATTTAATAAGAATGTATCATTAAAATAGTTGCTGTAAAATATTAGTTTTGCAACTATACTTATTATGAATAAGGTAGACCTAAAAACTAGATACCGTTAGCATCAGAGTAGTTCCATCGTCATCAATAGGATAAGAACACAAGGGGAACCACATACATCCACCTTAGGGGAATGGCCTCTTCTGAGGAGGAATGGAAAAGGCAATATGCAAGGCCCTTTACAAAATGGCCAAGTGTAAATGTTGGTTCAATTTGGGTATGAAAACATCTGCAATCTTATTTTCTATTTACTAAAATATCTATTAAGATCCTTATATGTGCTGTATAGCCAATTTAACTTTAGGACTATGCCCTGATGTCAATCTTCTTTTTGTTACTGTAATAAAATACCCAAGATAAACCAATTTAAAAAGTAGAGATGTTTATTTTGGTTCATAGTTTCAGAGATTTAGGTCCATGATCACTTGGTTTGTTGCTTTTGTGTCTGTGACAAGGAAGAGTATCATGGGGCAGGAAGCTGCTCTTCTTATGTCAGCCAGGAAGGAAAAAAGAGAGGAAAAAGAAGATACTAGGGCTCCAATATCCCCTTCAAGGGCATGTCCCCAATGATCTAACTTTCTTTGATCAGGCTTTACTTACTAATAGTTCCACCACCTCCCAGTAGTAAGTATCACAGGTTGGGGAACAAGCCTTGACCACATGGGCCCTTGAGAGACATTAAAATATAGTAGCTCCAAACATGACATTCTTTTGGGTGGACTGGTTGCCAGGAAACCAAATACCATATCAGTATTTCCTAAATTCCCACATGCTCTGCTGCACTTCACGATCCCATATCCATGTGAACTTAAAGAAGACAACACTTAACCTAATTCTGACCTTGAAGTGTGTGTTCCTGGACCTACAGTCTCCTTTGACAGTTGCCTTTGTTTTTCTCTGGAGCCACGGTCAGTCACTGCTTGGTATTCCAGGCCAGAGTCCTGCTTATACCTTCCAAAGATTACAGTCTACTTTCTCCATCTTGATTTTGATTGGGACACTCCATCTGGTAGATACATTTTATTGATATCTCCTTTCAATATTTTTGAAACTTGTCCTACTTCCAAATTCTTAATTGCTTTATGTATTGGTTTGCTAGAGCTGCTATAAAGAGTGGGACCACAAACTGAGTCACTTAAAAAAATAAAAATTTATTGTCTTAGTTCTAGAGGCCAGAAGTTCAAGATCAAGATGTCAGCAGAATCACACTCCCTCTGCAGGCGCTCGGGGAGGATCTGTTCCAGGATTCCCTCTGAGCTTTTAAGAGTTCCTTAATCTGTGGCCTGGTCACTCCTGGATTCTCATGGAATTCCCCTCATGTGCAGATCTGTTACCAAATTCTCCCTTGATAAAGTGGTACTGGTGGTTATAAGATTAGGGGCCCATCCTGGTCCACTATGACCTCATCCCAGCTAATTATATCTGCAGCAAGCCTATTTCCAAGTAAGGCCACCTTCTGGGATTTGGGACTTCAACAAATCTGGAGGTGGGGTGGGATGAAATTCAACCTCATGGTTTCTTTAACTTATTGAGATACTGTTGCTCATTGAAACATTTTTTTTTCATTCATTCATTTCACTGGTATTTATTGAATGTTTACCATGTATCAGAACTCTAGGACAGGCATTAGAAGAAACAAGCAAGTCGGCAGATGCTGAAGGAGCTCACGGTCTCGGGAGAGCCAGGGGAGCTGTTTCAGTTATATGCCTTCAAATTTCCAAAAAGTGCCTGTTACTAAATTTACCTGCAACTAAGGACTCTTTATTATACCAATTCTCACCATTTTTTAATTTTCATTTGTAAATTGTATTTTTTACAATTTAATTTGTAAATTGTATTTTCCTGAACTTAGGCAGGCAAAAGGGCTTGTTCATTTAAGTTTCAGGGTCTGTAAAATCCATTTACCATGCTGTTGATTAGCTATGAACACAATTTCTGATAAAGAAATAGCTCTAAGAGTTTTAAGCCTCCTGAGGAGGGATTTTTTCTCTGAAACAAAATGTTCTGCCTGTTCCATAAAATAAAATAAATATGAAGTCAGATAAAAACTACAGAAGAAACAAGGGTGTTAGTCAACTTTGCATTGCTCTAACCAAAATACCTGACAAAACAACTTAGAGGAGGAAAAGTTGATTTTAGTTCATGGTTCCAGGGGTTTAGTCCATGATCAGCCAATTGCATTGCTCTGGGCCCAAGGTGAGGCAGAATGTCAAGGTTTTAATGTGTGGCAGAGGAGCTGCTTCATTCATGGCAGCAGACAGAGGGAAGGGGAAGAGGCCTTAGGGAAGATGCTCCCTTCCAGGGCACATCCCCAGTGACCCACCTTCTCTAGACACACCCCACCTGCCTACAGTTACCACCTAGTCAGTCCATTCAAACTGGGACAGACTGATTAGGTTACAGCTCTTAGAATCCAATTATTTCACCTTTGAATATTCTGTATTAACACACGAACTTTGGGGGGACACTTAATGTCCAAAATGTGACCAACAGGTAGAAGATATTTCAGTCTAATTCCTGACTTCTCACTCTGTATGTTTTTGTGATTTTCAATTCTCCAATTGAATGGAACAGCTCTGCCCACTTTGCTCGAGGCAGCATTGGTTGTCCATGGCTGACCTTACCATCACCATAACTAGTCCAACTTGATGAGCCTTTAAGTAAAGATGGTGGCAGTCTTTTTTTTTTGCCAACTCAACACACTTTTGAAATGGTCTTTGAAAGTGCTTGAAGCTTGGTAGAATCTGGATGTTTCGTGGATGTGTAATAATGATGAATTTGAGGGTTAGGATCATTTTTTACATACACATGTACCATTTGAAGATGTGACTGATATATAGTAATTTCAACCAAAAGCAGGACTGCTGATGTGGTTAAAGTGAGCTCATATAATATGGGTTTTCTGGGTCTAGGGATATTTTAGGTGACTAAGATGATCATGGGGTGGAGTGAAAGATACATAGGAAGCAGTTTTGAACATTGACACTGTTCTAGGCTACTATGTCATCCTTTAATTTGATAGCATATGTTGCATTTTTAAGTTATTCTCGTCTTTGGTTCCATTTAGAGGTTAAGAAATTCTAAGGGAAATTATGTAGCTTCCAGTTGAAGTTTCTACAGATACTGAATTCTGGAACTGGAATCAAATTTAAGATGACTTGATAAATAGGCAGGTGCCTTTTCCACCATGTAACACGGCTTTAAAATCTCTGCTTAAAAACTTCTCAACCTAGCTGGGCGTGGTGGTGAACGCCTGTAATCCCAGTGGCTCTGGAGGCCGAGGCAGGAGGATAGAGAGTTCAAAAGCCAGCCTCAGCCAAATCAAGGCACTAAGCAACTCAGTGAGACTCTGTCTCTAAATACAAAATACAAACTAGGGCTGGAGATGTGGATGGGCTCAGTGGTTGAGTGACCCTGAGTTCAATCCCTTGTACTGCCCCTGCCCCGCAAAAAAAAAAAAAAAAAAAAGAAACTTCTCAATGGGATACATAGATATTCAAGGCATTTATCATTGGATTTCAGAGGACCCATAAACATGATGGGAGGGATAGTACATCCTTCTTTTCACTAACCCCTCACTCAATCTTAGCATTTATTTCAATTATAAGTGCTAGCAAAAAACAACAGAAATATTTTTGGATGCTCAATTTTACTATTTGTTTTACAGTAATCGGGAAGGAAAGGCAAAGGGCAAGGTTTGAATGGTGGGTAGCAAAAGGTCAAAGAGGACCTTGATCAGTGATCATACATGTTTGTAGTCTCTGAATAAATGGGACTCAGTCATACCTGACTATCAGAATCACCTTTGGATTGGTTGAATATATAAATTCTTGGACCTTGCTCTCCAGAAATTTTCATATGTCTGTTCTAGAGAGAACTTCTCATCATCCCCATCATGACATACAAACAGAAGGTACACAGCAAGTGCTCTTAAGGTGACAGATGGATGGATAAATACTTGCATAACATGCTAGAAGTGGGAGACAGTGTACAAAGAAGTGGAGCCCAGAGACAGCTACATGCTGTGTTTCTCCAGCTGCATGCATGCTGTTCACTATCTCTTCCCCCAACGTGCGTTTTTGGAAGCTAGTCTGCATTGCTACCAAGTTAGACTTTCCTTTAGTGCTATAAAGACAATTTATATGTAGTATCACAGGCTATAGGCAGCTATCTGGAAGTCTCATATTACTGACAACCCTTCCTCAAATAAATAAAAAAAGTATACGAGATGGAGAGGAAAGAACGTGAGGCTAGAAGGAGGGTTGCGTTTGGAAGACCTCCATCTCCCCAACTCACCACTCCAATTTCCCTTCCCACCTCTTCCCCTCAGGAAACACTTAACAGAGGTAAGAACAGTGCTTTTAAGTATTTTTGGCAGGGGAGGGGGTTATAGATTTTCCTATAAGTAGCTTCAGCATCAAGAACTATGTAGTAAGTACAGTGCTATTATTGAGTTCCACATTTGCCTGATAACATTTTATTTATTAACGGCATTTATTAGCGACAGTCGAATGGATTTTTCTTGTACTTACATACCACAGTGGAAGTGAAAAAGGGGTTTTCTGTGACATTTATCTCATGCTCCATTTGCTGTTTCTTGGAGCCTACACATGTTAAAAATATTCACCTCATTATGGGGTCATTTATTGCTAGTCAAGCTACCTTACTTCCTGTAGAGAAATGGCATGCTATGTGTGCAAAGGTGACTAATGGTGGCAAAAGGAAAGCCTGAGGTGGTAAGAAGGATCAGAACTACTGTGAACAATGGAGCTCACTTTTTCTCCCTAGCAGCTGTTGCATTATAAAAAAATCTTTTGTTATAAAAGCCAGAAAGCAGATATTCACGCAAGTCTAATGTGAATAGGTAGAAAAGGAATCACTGTCAACTATTGCTTAAATTCTCCAAAGATTTAGTTAATAAAATGGGACATCTTGCTGTTGTGACTTAATTAGTGATTTTTTGCTCCCTTAGGCTCAAACTTCAGCAATGATAGGAATTATTTAATGAAGAAATGTCAGGTTCAATGAAGATTAGAGATACTCTGAGCAAGGATATGAAGGGTGCCTTTCTTAGATATTCTTAGAGCTGAAAACGAAATGTCAGAGATTAGATTTTAGATCTGCAGAACTGACTCAGGGGAATCTCATACTAACTTTCCTGGGGGAAATATTGGTGCTGCTCAGCCTGAAAGGGCCTACTTTCCTCGTCTGCATTTAGAAAGTCGTCCCAAATTACCCCTTCTACCCCAGGTAGTTACCTTATTCCTACAGTTGTAAATACTGGCAGTACAGCAAGCTTACAAACTGGCCAGTGGTCTGAAGCCTGTTATCCAATGTGAGCTGAACCAATGAGACTCATCTTGGGATTTTAAAACTTGCTTGCAAGTTCTTGGTTGATGGATAAAGCTAATGCCGAAGGGTTTTGATCTGGAGAAGAGCTGAGGGTGCTGTGTCTGTGGTAAGCTGAAGGCATGAGGAAGAAGAAAATGAATAGGTCAAAGAAGGCCGAAAAGAAAGGTGGAGAAGATCAGTTGAAGGATAGTAATGTCATGGAGAAGGCAAGGCAGGGGTGCTTCTACTTCCTGTGAGATTCAGCTGAAAAATAAGTCTTGTTCTTGGATTCCTGGGAGAGCTGTTTCTATTTCCAGAGCAAACCACCCTTTTTCTAAGGAAAGTTAGGTGGGCTGCTTCATCTCACAGCAAAATATGTCCAGTTAAATGCCAAAGATGAGGTAGCTCAACAACCGTCAGATGGGTTCTAGTATTTCGAATCTCTACAATTCTAGTATTTGACTCTTGACCTATAGAAATGTTAATTTCATACAGCTCAACCTAAGACACTAGTTCCCCTTTATCCACAGACAATATATTTCAAGATCTCCAGTGTATAGCTGAAACCAAAGATAGTAATGAACCGTAAATATACTGTGCTTTTTCCTGTACGTACACACCTAAAATAAAGTTTAATTTGTAAATTAGGCACGGTAAGATATTAGCAACATTAATTAATGATAAAATGAAAACATAACAATATACTATAAGAAGAGTTATATGAACGCATATTGTCCATTCTCTTTGTCTTGCTACTGATTTGATAGCAGAGATGGCTACTAAGTGAATAATGGAAAGGTAGCATGTACACGCTAAAAACACTGGACAAAGGGATAATTGATTTCTGAGATCTCAGTAATAATAATTCTGGGCATGTTTTAGCTTTTTCGTAGCTATGATGAAAAGACTTGACCATAACCATTAGAGGAGGAAAAGTTTATTTTGACTCATGGTTTCCTAGGTTCAGTCCATAGACAGCTGACTCCTTATCTTTGGGTCCGAGGCCAAGCAGAACATCGTGACAGAAGGGCTTGGTGAAGGAAAGCAGCTCAGGACATGGCAACAAGAAAGCATAGAGTGCTCTGCTCATCAAGGATAAAATACAACTTCAAAGATAAACCCCTAGTGATCCATTTCCTTCAGGTACTCCCCATCTCAACAGTTACCCCCCACCAGTTTTCTTACCCAATGTCTCTCCTCAGATAATTTTGTTAAACATGCTGCTTGAATTATAGCCACTGAAATAAATAGTCTGGAGTTTGGAATAATGGACTAATTTCCCTGAAAATGTACCTCTTTTTTTGTTGTTGAAAGAAGAAAACCTTAAATTAACTTTAGTTTATTCTGGAATCCATTGAAACTATTGGTTTGGAATGGATTGTATAGGCAAAATAGAGATACTAACTTTTTTTAAAATAGAGAACTTAATAATCAGATTTGTATTTAGAAATGTATAGAGAATTGTCCACAAAGGAGGAGATGAAAGCAGGAAGACCTGCTAAGGAACTGTTCAACATCTAAATTCAGTGGCTGTAAAGATAGAGGAAGACTTGGGAAAGTTTAGGAGAACTGAGAGTGAAGCAACCTCCATATATGTAGAGGCAAGATAAGAGCTCTCAGACTATTGTAAATTTTAATCCCAGTGGCTCAGGAGGCTGAGGCAGGAGGATCACAAGTTCAAAGCTAGCCTCAGCAAGAGCAAGGCACTAAGAAACTCAGTGAGACCCTGTCTCTAAATAAAATACAAATTAGGGCTGGGGATGTGGCTCAGGGGTTGAGTGCCCCTACATTCAATCCCTAGTACCAAAAAAAAAAAAAAATTACATTACTACCCATGGTCATGAATTCAATTCAATAGGTGGTAACATACATAACTATGTGAGGTTTAGTTATGTTAATCAGCTTCATTGTGAAAACATTTTACAATGTGTACATATATTAACATACTAGTTTAAAATTTTTGAATATATCAAAAAAATTTTATTTGGCAGTTACTTTTCAATAAAGTTGAAACAAAACTATTATCACAAAGACAATAACAACAAAAACGAAACAAAACAAAAAAAGGTATGTTCCAATATGTTTATTTTCAAGGCTTTTTGGTAAGATAATGCTGTTAAATTTTCTGGAACCTGTATTATAAATATAGACAGTAGTTTTGTCACAGACCCTTCTTAGGATGAGTTAATTCTCACAAATGAGGGACAGGCATTTACACTCTTAGGAGGATTACTTTCAGGGATAATGTCACTGCATTTTTCACTATAATTGCTTGGGAACTGAGGGTGCAGGAGATTACCAAGTATCACTCATTTGGATATAGCTTTGTTGCAACTATTTCCTAGCAAGTCAGGCATTCATGTTTTGCTCACAAACAATACAACTGAAATAAATCAAGGTATATGTGGATTTAGTTCTCAGGTGCCTCATACAAATAATTCATGTCTTAGTCTTCACATTTAAGATTTTTTTTTAGCACTTTAAGACAAAGTCAAAGAAAATTCAATAAAATTGAAAAAAATAGGATTATGATTCTCAAAATAGCCTGAATTGTTTACTTACACTTTTGAAAAATCCCACATAGTAAAACAATTATAAAAGTGAAGTTTAAATTCTAAGCTGATTTTCAATTCAGTGCAATTTGAACATCCCTTATCAAAAAAGTTTAGAAGCACAAGTGTTTCAAAGTATTGGCATAGACTTTTCTGGTTGAGAATCTCTAATCTGAAATCTTATATCCAAAATCCAAACTGCCCTAAAATCACTGTAGAAAGTGATTTGCAAAAACATTCATCTTATTTGTTCTGGACAGAAAATTTGGTCTTGTCATTGGCTTCTCTTTCTTCAATCTCCTCACATGCCATCAAACACAAAGATCTGTCCATTCAATATTCCTAGTAGTCTTTTCATATCTGTTGTTCCCGTGGATGATTGCAAAAATGGCCATAGTACTTTGCAGCTCCTCCTATCAAGAAGTGGAATCTATTTCCCCATTCCTTTAATCTGTGTTGGCTTTGCAATTCACTTTGACCAACAGAATGCAGCAGAAGGGAGGTCTGAGAAGTTTCAAGACTAAGGACTCTGTAGGCCTCAGAGCTGCTATTATGATCTTAGAACCAAGCCCCATTTAATCCTTGCAATAACATAATTATTTAGGATGTAGGCACTATTATTCTTTCTACCTTAGAAATGAGGATCTGAGAACAGAGAGGCTCTGAAGTATGGAGCCAGTCTGGTTATGGCAGGATTATTATTTTTTCAACAATAACACAGGTTTACTGAGGACAAACACCTGATGAGAATAGAGATGGAGACCCATCTTTCACTTATATCTTTAAGTATTCACAGGGGAATTCTATGAGAGCATTTTGAATACAGAACCTGCACTCTGAATCAACAGACACTGAGGAGGATATAAATGCTCTGGTTCGCCAGGCCAGGTCAAATCTCCTTTCCGTTTGTGACAGGAAGAGTATGTACCTATCACTTTGGATAACATTTGTCACAGTTGCAATTAACTTGTTCAAATGTGTGTCTTTCTCAATAGCTTTTAAGTACTCTGTGAAAAGGAACTTATCTGCCTTGTTCTCTGTGTATTCCTAATGCCTAGAAAGGTGCTTAAGAGAAAATTGTTATTTCTCTTTTAGAATTTCTGATTAAAAATGGTACATCTTCAAATTGACAAGTAATGTATAGCTTCCCCTTTAAGTGCTGGTAGAAATGTTCATGTTCTCTTTACACACACACACACACACACACACACACACACACACACGAGCCCACTGCTCTGTCTCCCTGCTGCACATCCTCACACCAACACAGCAAGAAAAACAAATGGCATATTGATGCATACTTTTCAGAAGTTCTAATAACTTTTTAAAATATGAAGATAATGGTATTCATTCATCAAGCTTTCCTTTTTGTTCTGATTTTGCAGAGGGTGTTTCTAATTATCATATTTAATTACTGGAGATTTTCTCAGCCAGCAGATTATTTCCTTCTCTACCTTTCTCTTCTTATTTTTGACCATTTTGTTTTATTAATAGTTGTTCTTGAGCTTTTTGTCTTTCCTGTTCTTATTATTAGCTGCCTAAATCTTTGGGGGAGTAGACAGGATATGAAAATATCTGCAAAAATATCTGTTTTTAATATTTGTTCATTCGACACAGTATATGAAATTGGAAATGGAATATATTTATTGCTTGAGTGCTGCTATGCTTTTCAAAGAATCAGTGTATTTCCTCCAAGCTACAGTGGAGGATTAATATTATATAATGTGCACAGATCCAGAATCATCACAGGAAAAGTATTTCCTTTTTCTGCCTTTCTCTTTCTGTCCTTTGTATTCAGTCTACTCAAAAGGGTTTGATCCCTATTCCCAACCATTCAAGGTTAGGTCTGCTAATCTGTGGGTTCCACATTGTCAAGCTCCAGGTTGGGGAGAGAGCAGCTGTGGGCTCCTGGAGCACATGCTCACAATTGCCCTGCAGCAATGAGCCTCTGAGAACTGCAGTTAGCCCATGGACAGGCACAGCCTTTTTAACATATTAAGAAGTAACCAAATCATCAGGATTTCATACTTCGCTGACACCATGCATGTTGCAGCCCTTTCTTAAAGGGTAAAAGCCTCTGCTGCTTTCTTTAGTTCAGCAATAAATATTTATGGGATTACCAGTCCATTGTAAATGGGATAACCAAATGCATTCTAATGAAAAACTGCTGGCTGCTTATCTAGCTATTTGACAGAATGCAATTACAAGACAATTCTCTTTTTTGTGCCCTTCTGTTACTACTCCCTGGATCCCCTATGATGGACGCTGAAGGTGTTTTTTCCTTCAACTTTGCTAAGTAATTTGACACACATCCTTCTATAGAAGTATGTATCCTTCTATATAACAAGGTGGTGTAGTGAAGCAGAACTTGGACACCCTAGAAGAAGGTGGCACTCCCTAAGGAGTATTAGGATGGGGCAGGGTTTCATTAGAAAGTCCTGGTCATCCCCAAGATACCCCTACCCCAATATACAAAATTAGAATGTTCCTTTAAAGAAATATTACCCCAGATAGGATAAAAACAATTCAGTACTACACTATAAAATGCAGATTTTTTAATTGTTTATTCTTTCCACAAACATTTATTTGTGATAATAAGTTTTAATTAGGATTTTTCATCGGTCTACAGTAAGTGGCTCTGTAAAACTGCTTGAACTATTAGGAGAGATTCTATCTCCATTCTTTGTTTATATGTTTGGAGGGAATAAAATTTCTTTCCTGAATTTGAAGGCACTTGAGTCTATATCTTTTTTGGGGAGGGTGCACTTAAGATGGAGATGAGAAAGCCAATCTGCCTGCAGATTTGGTGTCTGCCATTTATTTTAATACTGGCCCCATGGGGGATGCTGGCTGTCCCCTTGTTAGGGTGCTGAATTTGAGAGACAGGTATTAGAAAGCCAATTGAGATGCCTATCTAAAGCCATGCTCTTCAACTGGATTTATGAGGAATAAGTTTCACAGTCTCAGTTCCATTTGTCTGTTTCCTGTGTTACCTTCAAGCTTGATTTTATACTAAAAGAGTATTATCTCTAAAAACTTCTTTAAAAAGATGACAGTATCTTTATTCAAAGTATTAACAGGAAAAAGAAGCATGAAAAGACTGGATATTTGGATGTTAACTAGTTTTGCATTCCTGGAATACATTTACCTTAGTTATAGTCTATAATCCTTTTTTTGGTAAACAGTTTTATTGAGATATAATTTAAAATAATACAGATCACACATTTAAAGTATATAGCTCTGTTATTTTTAGCATATCCACAGAACTCTGCAACCATCACCACAATCTACGTCTAGGACATTCAAATCATTCCAAAAAGAAATCACATTTCCATTAATAATCACTTCTTATCCCTCCCTTTTCCCCTAATCCCAACCACTGATCTGCTTTCTGTCTGTGTAATTTACCTGTTATGGGTGAGAATGTAAGTGAAAACATGTAATGTGTTCTGGCTCTTATTCTATTCTATGATCTCCAGGTCTTCTTTGCATAGGCATGCAGGCACCAGGTCAGCTGGAGATCTCTGGAGAGCTTGGGTCTCCGCAGTTCTCCACTGCCCATGGGCAAACTCCCAGTCCAATGTAATTTAAAGTAATCCTGGGACTGACATCCCAGCACTTTTGCAATATAACCTGACATGTCGTGGGATGGGTTTCTCATCATCTTTGTCATAAGATACTGGTTAGAAGCAGGTCCCAGGTGCTACTCACACTCCAGGTAAGAGCAGTGGGTTATGACTAGACATGAATACTAGAAGGGTGGAATTATTAAAGGTCACCTCATATTGTATGGATCCTAAGAGAGAAAGGCCACTGGGGACAGCAGTGCCTAGATATTCTATGGTAGAAAAGAAGAAGGTATATATTGAGAAGATTTTCTGAAGATGACTAAATTCCTAAACTATTGAGAGGAATCACCTAACTCTTTTGATTGTCCCAGGAATGCTCTAGAAAAAGGCAGATTTTAGGAACTTTGGTTTTGATGACTTTGAGAAGACTCCTGGAAATGGAGGAAGAGAGGCCCCATGAATGGCAAAGATCATGTATTTTTATGTGGAAGGAAGGGGCAAAATAGCTTGTTGATAGGATGGGAGCCCTGGCTTTTTGGACTGTTTCTATAAACCTTCTTAGATTGTCTGATCTACCGATTTGGAAGAAATTAGCTTGTCAATTCATTGATGTAATTTTTTCTTGTTGAATTATCTGAGTTGAATAAGTTGAATTAACTGAATGTTTTGGGCATTATGTAGATAGAGCTTTCACTTGTGGCTGTTAATTAAAACTGAAATAAGACAATTATGGGATATAAAAAGGCCTTGGGTTGCACAAGCATCCACAGATACTTTGAATTAAATTTATTACCACACAATTTATTATTTCTCAAATTACATACATGTATAATTGGGGCATGTGACTGTGTCAAAAATTCCAGCTGCTCTAATTAGTGCCTGGAATGAACTTTAAAACTTGTCTTATTTAACTTTTTTTCATTAGTAAATTTACTTGCAATAAACATTTTTCCCCAGATCAGAAAAATTTTTATTTGATCCCTAGACAGAATTGTCAATTCTAGTGATTAATGATGCAATGTAAGATGAAACAATGAGAAATTTAAAAAAATAGATTTTGGACAGATGTGTTTTTATTTTTAAGAATATTAATTTGCTGAAATAAAAAACATCCAAATTTTAAAATATCCAATTTAGCTTAGATGCCTACAACATTGTAATGAAAATACTTTGAATAAATCTAAACTAGAGAACAGACTTAGAATTTTGTTCTTGAAAGATTTGACTTGTGTTTAATCATAAGGATAGCCTTCAAGAACTGGAAACTTGAAGTCTTTATGACATACTGCTGCACTCCATCTTACTTGTTTGGGTTTTTACATTTAAAAATGAAACTAACTTTCTCAGCAGTTTTATTAAGGACACTAATGACAGGAAAACCACCTTACCAGTTGTTAGTACCAGTCTGCTTCCACGGGGCTGGGTTGGAGCAGGTAATATTAGAAGAGACTATTGTGTGCTGAAACGGTTTCAGAATTGCCCTCTTCTTTTGATAACTGTCCCTTTCTTAGCTCAAGGTCTGTGCTTAATTTCCCATAATACAACTCAGGGCAGGGAATAGCATCCCTGATGAATAACCTTATCTTCTGCCTTTCTCCAAGCCACAGAAGTCTGTGCCTCAGCTGTAGCTTCACATACCACCAGGGCCATGTTTAACATTAGATACAAAAAGACCACGGCTAACAAACCTGCCACTATTGCTAATGCAAACACAGGATCCTGTCAGCAATACACTTGTCAAAAATGTCTGTGATGTGTATTACATAAGAGTTGGGTTGGATGGAAATCAGAAGAGCTGAGTATGAATGAGGAGCAGATGCTCTGTGATACAGAAGACAGAACTAGTACCAAGAACTGGGTGTTTAAAGTGATGAATTTTTTGGATCTATAGACAAAAAATCATTTTGAACACTTAGAACAATCCAATAATAGATGGAACTGCTTAGAGGGGTAATGAGCTGCATGTTTAAGCAGGGGTTGCACCAATATTTGTTAGAGATGCCACAGACTAGCACTATCTAATAGAAATGCAATGTGGGTGACATATGTGTTTCACATTGTTTAGTAGTTACATTAAAAGATAAAAAGAATAGGAAAACTAATTTTAATAGTATAGTGTATGTAATCCAATATATTCCAATTGCATTTATTTCAACAAATAATCGATATAGGTAAAATTTCAGTGAGATATTTTATCTTCCCTTTTTTGTAGTGTTTTCAAAATCCAGTGTGTATTTTACACTTACAGTACATTTTAATTTGGACCTGCTGTGTTCCATCAGCCCTATAGCAACATGTGGTTAGTGGCTGCCACCTTGTAGAGTACAGAGACATCCCACCTTGTGAGAAGAGTGGGCTAGATGACTTTAAAGTCCCCTTTCAGTTAAAAATCCTAAGGTTCTAAGTAAGTGTAAAATTTACACTCAGAAACTAAAACACTGTAGGCATTCCAAAAATTTTTGATGACGAAGAATGACTGGTAAGAGAAACACCTCCAATTTACACATAGAAGAGAATTTACTGACTCCTCTAACAGAGAACTCCAGATGTAGACTTTGGCTGGGAATGCATGGGTCATCTGCCTGTCTGCCTCTCCTCTATGTCTTTTTCTATGTATGCACAGTTCTGCTTTTCTCTCTGGTAGGTGCTCTCTACGAGGTGGCCACCAGCATCTCCAGTGGCATGCCCTCCTAGTTTAGCAGCCTTAGAGGGAAGAGTCTATCTTTCCTAGCAGTTGAAAATAACTGAACTAGGTTTCTATCACAGGACTACCCCTGAACCAATCACTGGGTTTAGGGGAAGGAATATGCTGATGGATAACTCCATGTCCAATCTGGGAGCAGAAAGGTAGTGAGGCTGGCCCCACCCTAACAGAGCCCACCTTCGCTACAGCAGAGGGAGTGGATGTGTAGCTCTTCAAAAAACAACTGAGGTGTTACTATAAAAACTGGAGGGCATGAGAGCTGAGAGGCAGAGCTTTCTGCTGTTCCATCTGGAGCACATGCCACCCATCTGCATCTCTCCATTCCCTTAGTCCACCTGTGAGTTGATATTAAACTATAATATCAACTGGGCAGATATCAAATGGGCAGATCTTCTATATAATGATCACTGCAATCTTAGGACTGAGGGATTTCTCTGACCCCACTGGAGACTTCTCAGGTGTTGGGCAGGACATCAGAAGATGCCAGGGATTTAATATTCCTAGGAAGCCCTCAATCAAAGAAGGAATGGATTTGTTAAATACATGCTCTAGTTTCTCTGCTTCTCAGTGGGGATGTTCTGAGCTGTATAGAGAACACACAGGAGTGAGGGGGGAAGCCCCAGGGTATGGAGCTCTACCATGATAACTTGCTCAAGAGCCCACCCTTTACCAGCTTTGCACATTTAATTTCTCACTTTACTTCTGAGATCACCTCCTGCATCAAGGATCTGCACTCGAGCCCCCATTTTAGCATGTGGTTTAGGGAAACAGAAATGTGTCTCACCCTTGAATTTCAAAAAGGATTTGAAAGGTCATTTGTCTCTCATTGGTAGCCACTGTTGATAAATTTTATCAGAGAATCTGAAGATTTAAAATCTCATTTCTGCCCTTTGTTAGCTGTGTAAATTTGGTCAGGCTCTACAGCACTTTCTTGCCTTAGTTTTCTTGTTTGTGAAATGAGACTAATAATAAAATTGCTGTAAAGATTAAATAAGTTGACATTTATAAAGTGCTTAGAACAATGTCTGCATCAGATGCTTTTTTATGTCTTCAATAATCATCCATGTGGGACAATGTCAACATGTTTTATATCAGTTATATTGAGTTACTGAATCTACCTGTTTTAGTGCAAGGTGAAAATAAATTCTAAATCAATATTTGTTGTGTGTAACTACTGTGGAAATAAACCAAATAATGAAGATTCAAGTCTTTTTTTTTAAAGAAAAGAGAGAATTTTTTTAATATTTATTTTTTAGTTTTCTGTGGACACAACATCTTTATTTTACTTTTATGTGGTGCTGAGGATCAAACCCAGAGCCCCGCACATGCCAGGCGAGTGCACTACCGCTTGAGCCACATCCCCAGCCCAAGATTCAAGTCTTCATTGCAAATTGGTACTGAAACATTTCAGAAATAAATGCTTTGAGATGATGATAAAATTTTAGTCACATTTTCCAAGTATATTTTAAAAAATCATACTGAAATAGTATTACTTTAATGCTAATACTAATTCTATAAAACAAGACCTATATTGGAATAGAATATAAAGTATTTAATTTGATAAAATAGATAAAAGTATTTCACATGATGGTGCACATATGTTTAAATATTTTATAATTATGTATTGATTATACATTAATATGGTTTAAAGCTTACTTTTGTTCAACTATATCCCAACAGACTCATCTGCAATAGCAAGAAGCATATTATGGCTAATGTACTTAGCTCCCTATATGAGTGGTATTGCATTTTTGTTAATTCATTCTTTTTTACAGGTTAGCTCCTATACAAATTCTGACTCAATGGTCAAGAAAGATCAAAAGTGAATTTACCATGAACTCCAGAAAGAAAGAATTAAAATGAGAACACAGTTTACATTAAAAACAGGAGAATTTGGAGTAAGCAGGGACTTACCATCCATCTGAAAGTTAGATGCTCAAAGAAATGCTGGCAGGTGTGTGTGTGTGTGTATGTGTATAATATATATATATATGTGTGTGTGTGTGTGTGTGTACATATATATATATGTATATATATATATATGAGAGAGAGAGAGAGAGAGAGAGAGAGAGAGACTCGGCTTTATTGTCTCTGGTATACATCACATTAACTTCTAGTATGTTTCACATTATGCATAATGGCACTTCAAAGGAGAATGCCAGGCACACAGGATATGTTTAATAAATGGGTAACTATGATTCTTGTTATTATAAGCGCTGGCTTTAAAGCCCTTTGGAGCAGAGCCTTGCACCACAGTTCCAGTTTATTTGGATTAGTTGAGCACATTAATTAAAAAGCTATTGTGTATCCTGAGATTTTAATTTGTTCATGTTTCATTGTATACAGGACTTTCTGATTATCTTTGCTACTAAGTGATAATTATGCATTGCAAATATTTTCTTGAATTTTATATAAATCAATTTTAAATGCAAGTTATTTACATTAATCAATTTCTTATTAGCAATTTTATTTTTAGGTAAATGTGGATGGCTGCTACTGAACAAATTGCTTTAAGCCATTATGAAATGACAATCAGTTCTGACCTACTGGAATATCAGTGTTTCCTAGTCTGACAAGGTAGACCTTCAATTTCTAGAAGATACTTCTTTTAGACTGAACATGTAAGTTTCATGGTATGTTTAGAGAGGTTTCTCTAATTATTTAAACTATTATTTACAAGAAGAGAGAAGAGCTATCAGTGGAGCATAATTGCTGGGCTCTTTCTTTTTGGTTACTGTCGGCATCATCTACCCTATTACTCAAATGCAAAACCTAAACTCCATACTTATTTTTTCCTTTTCTCACCTACCACCTTTCCTCTTCGTGTAGGAATTGTTGTGTAGGCATTTCTCCTTATACTTACATTTCCACCCATGTCCAAAATGCCCCCTTGGGGCATTTTGTCTTCTACATTTTTCTCTCAGTAGTTCCAGTCACATTTGCAAATACAGACAGACAATACCACTCTCCTGATGGAAATACAGAACACTGTCCTAGTGTCTTGGAATCATATTGTGTCACCTTTCCTTTAATGCCTGTGTGCTTCTCTGATTTCATCTTTCCCTCATTCTTCCTAGACATGGGAGCTATTGTTTCTTCTGGACTATTCTTGGCCTTACTTTTGGATGACTTCACTCATGTCACAGCTCAAATGACACCTCCTAAGCAAAGTCTTTCTGGGCTACTCTGACAAGTGTCAACTAAACCAGTTTGATCATTTATAAATCATCAAAGTCTTTTGGGGGAATAGATGTTTAGAGGAAGTCAGGGGCCAAAATTTTTCCAAAAATCGAGAGTCTCAGTATAAATTGTCTCACACATTATCAATTTTTATTAGCATATAGCATAACATCAGTCGCAGAACTTGTTCTGTAAGCTCTAGAAAGTTCCACCTCTCTATTCTTTTTGGTGATCTTAAAAGCTGCTTCCACAATAGTCTAGAAGCAAGATGCAAGCATACTTTAAGCTGGAGTCAGACGAGCAAATCCTCAAGGATCTGGAGATGGTCAGAAGCCATAACTACAGCCCCCTTCCAGAGCAGGCAGCTACAGGGCTCAGACGACTTGTGCATACACAGCCTAAGACACTCCTTTACAACATAGTTTCATTTCCTTCATGTGACTTTTGAGTCTCTACAACTAACTTGCTTAGCTTTGTATACCTGTACATAAATGTCTCACATGCCAGTAGTGGATGTAATGTCAATTGAGATCTGTTATGTCCACAGCAAGGTGTCAAGTCCCTCTGGGTAAAAACAGGTTAAAAAATGTATTTTTAGGGTAAACCTACAAGGGTGAATGAAGAAACTAAGGAATAGTAGGATGTAATAGATATGAATAAAAATGCTAAGCAATATCTCACATTGCCCATTCAGAGAGAACTACCCCTCCACCCTCTTTGCTGGGTCCGGAGGCTTCAGTCCTTCTCAGCATTGGTCAAGGTCCCTGACTGCCAGGAATCTTTCCTTTAACCACCTCCTGAAATTAAACTCTTGTAATTTTTTATTATGTGATTGATTAAATAAAATGACCTAAGTTTGCCTCCCAATGACTTCTGTCCATTATTTTTCTCTTTGTGAAATGCACTGTAATTTTATGTGTTGCCCGGGTTCAAAACCTGAGTATTATATTCGAGAGTTTCCTTTCCATTCATTGCCTTCTAATCTAATGAGTGACCAAGTTATCCTGATTTGACCACTGTCCCATAGAACTTTACTTCCATTTCTCCTTTGCTATTCTGGCTCTGGCTTTCATTATCTCTTACCTGTCTGCAGGGCTGTTCTCTCAACTCTAAATTGTTTTCTGGATTCACTTCCAAACTCTGATAAAATGTAAAGAGTTTCAATACTGAAGGCTAACTATGTTTAGATCTTTGGAAAAACTTATTCCCCAAAAGTTCTTTATAATTGTCCCAGTGGTTTGGGAGGATGAGGCAGGAGGATTGCAAGTTCAAAGCTAGCCTCAGCAACTTAGTGAGGCGAGGCCCTAAGCAACTTAGCAAGTCCCTAAGCCATTTAGTGAGACCCTGTCTAAAATTTAAAAAAAAATAAATAAAAAGGGATAGGGATGTGGCTCAGTTGTTAAGCACTCCTGGGTTCAACCCCTGGTCATTCCCTCCCCCAAAAATGTTCTATAAAATTAAATTAGTAAGGTATCATATTGAATATTTTTTCAAAAAATTAAACATTTACATGAAAACTAAAAATTCAGACATTGATATTTTTGGGGGTAGGATAACCTAGGGGCAATTTACCACTGAGCACATCCCCAGTCCTTTCATTTTTTATTTAGAGACCGGCTCTCACTAAATTGCTTAGGGTCTCACTAGGTTGCTGAGGCTGGCCTTGAACTTGCAATAC
Organism: Callospermophilus lateralis; assembly: GCF_048772815.1. Taxonomy (NCBI): domain Eukaryota; kingdom Metazoa; phylum Chordata; class Mammalia; order Rodentia; family Sciuridae; genus Callospermophilus; species Callospermophilus lateralis. Next base: position 27,390,427 of record NC_135320.1, read on the forward strand.
TCCTGTCTCAGCCTCCTGTATCACTGGAATTAAAGGCAAGTGTCACCATCCTGGGCTCAGGCAATAATCTTGATGCTTTAGCCATAAGCCTATTATTTTCATTTATTAAAGTGATATTTGGTCAGGGGAAATGTCTGGCTACTTGACAAAGAGCATGCAATTTTGAAAAAAGTTCATTGTATATCTTCATTATTATACAGGTATCAGAAAAATGAAGATGGGTAACCCTGTCTTTACCAATAATCCTATGGTGCTAGAATTTGAGGAACCATCTGAAACTCTCCAGGGACAATGTTTAAAGAGAAAAATTCTAAAAACTTTAATAATAAACAATGTAGCTTTTAAGTTCTGAATTATATGAAAGAAGAAATGAAATCCCTTCTCAAAAGTTCATATTTGAATTCCTGTGCATTTTTTGGATAACATTGCCTCTAATTTCCCTTTCCTAACTGCTCATCACAATGAAGAGGTTATACTGATCCAAAGAAAAATAGAGGTTAGTTCTTTACCACAAATATGCAATTAATTTAATATCTATCTATCTATCCATCCATCCCTTAAATATTAAGTGAGGACAGAGTCAAGACTCATCCATCCCTTAAATATTAAGTGAGGACAGAGTCAAGACTCATCAAAACTCATTTACTCTCTGTCAACCCAGCTCTTTCTTTCAACTGCTCTATGGATATAAAGCTTTCTCTATCCTTGCTGGGCATGCAAGCCAAACCTTGCTTTGTTCTTCACCTTTCTGTGCATTTGACTGCCAAGCCTCTGTAATAGTTTTAGATTTCTCCTTTGATTTCCTTTCTCACTGATACTTTATAACCTTAAATTTTTCCATTATTTATCAAAGTATTTGTTTTAGAAAACTGGGAATGCAGGTTTTTAATTATTAACATTTTAGTTTCATTTTGCAATATTTTCAGACTTAGGGAGAATTTGGAAAAATTGTATGAGGGATTCCCAATATATCCTTCATCTAGATTCCTAAAGTGTTCAGCATCTTACATAGTCACAGTCCAAGGTTTTTTAAAAAGAAAGCCAGCATTGGTGCAATACTGTTTTTTAATCCATAGATCTTATACAAATATCAATGATATTCTCACTATTACTTTGGTCTAGGATCACACATTTCATTTAATTGTCATGCGTCTTCAGTCCTCTTTGATGTGGAGGAATTTCTCCCCCTCTCTTTGTCTTTAGTAACTTTTGTCATTTAACAGTAGAATTTCTCCAACAGTTTTCTCTGCTAAGTTACATAGTGAATCTCCCAGGAGTGCACACAATACAGCATTAGTCAAACTCACACAGTAATGTTAAGCCACTGCTTCCATTCCTACACCATTCACTCAACCAAAATGAACTGCACACTTTTCCCCTAAGTTCTTGTTTTTAGTTCTCCTTCCGTGTGGAATTCCTTTCCCCTTCTCATCCAAGAGAAAACTCTAGACAGAAGTCAAACATCACAACTTCCCTGAATGCTACTTTCCCCGTGAGTCCCAGTAGCACTTAGAAATTAATTTTACTACTTTTACTTTTTATCTAAAGTTGGAGCACTTTGATTGCCTGCTGGATGTCCCATAGTAGGACAAAAGACTGTGGGTATGACCATGTCAAATTCAACTTGATTCCATTTATTTCCATCATGTCACTTCAACCTTTCAACATAGGGCTTTGTGTAGAGTGGGGGCCTACTAAATATGTTTTTCTGAACCAAGGAAATTTCTTGTTTTCATTCAGAAGGAATATAAAATGTGACATGACAAGCTTTATTTTATGGAATTTGTACAAAATTCAGTCTTTTAAAGAGAAAGTGTAAATGTTTTGTATTAATTCTTATTATGAAAAGCTACATTTTCAACCCAATAGTTATTCTCACCTAGAGATAAAGATGAAAAGTCTGCCAACATCAGAATGACATTAAATTACCCTAAGTAAAGTGTCAATAAAATTAAATTTCTTGCCTCTAATATCGCCATAAGCCTACAGTCACAATGTTTGTTTTGATTAATTATTAAACAGATTTCCGATTTTATATATTAATGGCTTTTGTGCTAGATATGGTTTCTAATTAAGCTTTGCATTTCTCTGATGAAACTGTATTTAAGTCTACCAAATGTCACAACTCACTTATGCATTTAACAATCCATATTTAGAAGATTGTTTAAAAATACGAGGGTAGTAATAATTTATGAAGACCTGCAAACATGTCTAGGGTAATCATGAGCATCAGAGCTTAGGGGAATCAATTCTATTGTTTGAAAATGGAATGAGATTTGTGGTTGGAGACACAAATGTCTGTGATAACTTATTAACTTACAGAATAAGATCCGACCATATACATATCATTACAGAGAATGTTATGGTAGAACAGGACTTTGACCTCTAAATGTTCACATGCTTTCAATTATTAAAACCCATAGGAGTGTGTACACCCATTGACAACAATTAGTTTTAAGTTTATACAAGACCACACATCTTTATAAGAGCTAAGAATTTGATCTGTAACCCAGATATTTCCAGAAGAAGAATATGTGATATTATATAGAGAAGTTGCATGGTAGATGGTCTAAATTTCACTTTGGGTTTTATCAATGGGCAGGTGAGGGCTACATAAATTTAAATAGTCTGAAAAAATTTGTTAAATATTGTATGTGTATAACAGAATGTGCATTAACAGCAAGTGTTATAGAATATTCTTCGTCCATATTAATGAACAAAATGCTGATATATGTTGCATGGGTGAACCCTGAAAGCGCTACATTAAGTGAAAAAAAAAACATATACAAAAGAAGACACAGGGCACTTTCAATTATATGAAATGTTCCTTACAGGTTAATCTACAGAGAAAAAATGTAGATTGGGGTTAGACTGGGGATATAGGCTGTAATAACTAAGGGGTGGGGCAGGGTTTCTTTGTGAGGTAATGAATGAATTCTAAATTTACTACAGTGTTGGCCATACATATCTGTGAATAGAATAAAAATTATGGAATTATAGACTTTTAATGGATGAACTGTGTGGCATCTATAAAACTATAAAAAGTATGTGCATTTCCAAGACACAGACTGAGAAAAAGATGACTGAAAATCAAAGTTCATCAAATAGAGACCAAGTCCAAATTATTTTACTGACCAGCCATATTCTGGTTCTTGAACAAAAATGTATTGCCAAAGCGTTTTGAAGACTGTTGACATGATAATTCTTCTCCACAACCACAAAATCCTCTGGATATTTTGATTGTCTAATAAAGGATTTCTTGGGAAAGTGGAAATTTAAACCAACTGTTGATATTTTGAGGATGGAACTGAAAACAGAGACCAGAGATGGCATATAGGGAGCAACTCTTCTAAATCTTTAATGTTTCTATGCAGCTCTGAGAAGCTGCTCAAAATGGGCATAGGCAGAAATCATCTATTTTATATAAAAATAGATTCTCTGGGAATTCTGGGAAGAATTTGGGGCAGGAGAAGTGGCTGTAATCTCCTTTCTCATCCTAGCACCTAGAAAGCCCCAGCAAGCACCAAAAAAAAAAAAAAAAGGTATGGTATACTTAGCATTTTACAAACATTGAAACCTTCCATTTTTTTTTAAAAAAATGAAAATTTTTGTTTATTTATTTTTTATGTGGTGCTGAGGATTGAGCCCAGTGCCACATGCATGTGAGGCAAGCACTCAACTACTGAGCTACAACCCCAGCCCCAGTTGAACATTTTTAATTATTTACTCTATACATCTTATAAATCTCAGATATATGCACTCTTATTGTTACTTTCTAATACTGGAGCTGCCAAAGAAAACCCTATCAACCTAGCAGGAGATTTAGAACCTAATAGCTCTGAGAGTTTACCACTGTACTCAGCAAAGGGCTTTAAGAAAATTGAAAGCTCTCCCTTCCCGTGTCATGAGGGGATGTTCAGTGATGTGGTTAAGAACATGAACTGTGAAGTTCATCTGCCTGGATTTGAGATCTACCTTCAAGTTCTTAAAGGATATATGAATCTGGGCAAATCCCTCAACCTCTCTGAGTCTCAATTTCCATGTCTGTAGAATGAATATAATTATATCTACCTTGTGGGTCATTATAAGGATTAAATAAGTTCATCCTTGTAAAGCACTTAGAACATTTCAAGGCACATACTGAGAGAGTTTCTTTAAAGAAATGCAAGTATTAGTACAGAAATTAAACAACTTTTAACTGGATTTACATCTTTGGACAGATACTATTGATAGCAATTGAAACTTACATCAAAAGCTTAAATGTCATCATATTTTGATTTGCCTTTTTATATTTGTGAGCATATATGACTGAATTAGCAATGGTGTTACCTGCTCCTGTGATTGTACAACTGATTTTACAGGTGAAGGACCAGATATTCATACAATCTTTCGAAGGCAAGTTTTCACAGGATCCCTGGTGTACTAACATTATGTTTTACCCTTCTTTATGGAGTTTTGATTTACTATTAGACTGAACACATTTGGTATGAAAGGCAGAGAGAATGGATATCGATGTGGACAGAGAGATACAATATAAAGGACACAGGGATGATGGAAAACTGATTTGCAGAGCTCTATGACCTGCATGGTGACAACCTCCAAAGATGTTAAAGAAAGAGGTTTGTTACATATCAGATCTAAGAAGGAATACCTTGACATTGAGGATTCAGGACAACATATAAGTGAAATTAACTCCAAAGAGAGGTCCATTAGTTTTAATGTTTTCCAGGTTCCAGAAAGTGAGTGATCAGATTAGCACTTTGCAAATATCTTCCTAGAAGTAAGGACATGCTTGACAGGTGGGGAAGAACTGGGCCACAGAATATTATTTAGGAATTTAATAGCCATCCTTTAGGTAAGAAATGATGAATGAGGCAGGGAATCTGCAGCTAGAGAGGGAGAGTAATATCATCTTAAAGCTGGACCCCTGGAAACAGTCTTTGATTTCTCATCTTCCACATAGATTATATTTTGTTTCTCCTCACACTGTTCAGAACCTATGGAATCTGCACCAATCTTCAACTTAGTATTGCTGACAATTTGTGGGAGCCTTGGAATAGGATTAGGTGGAGTTAGATCAACAGGAACCTTCTCTCAACCTTGTGCTCTTCTTCTTTCACTCCTGAGAATGGAGTGCTTGCGACAGGGGCATGGGCACGAGTGCTGGGTTCCTGTGCTGGGGAATGGGTGGGTGACAAGGGCACTCCCTAACTGTCCTGTGACAGTCCCTTACCAGAAACTCATCCGTGGTCGCCTTTGCAAGTTCTGCTATTTTGTTTGTTTGTTTTTTATTCATTGGCTTCAAGCCTATACCCTGTTCCTGTGCAATGCTCAAGATGGAGGGGGGTGTCCTTTCTTCCAATTTTAAGCTCTAGTCTTAAGTACAGACTGTTCAATTCACCAGCTGAATTGCATCCACAAATAAATCATTCAAATAGTTCCCTCTCATTTGGTGGAGAGTTGATGCCCTGAAACCCCAAGGAACTTCCCTACTCCATCCCCATTATCCTGGCCATTTCTGACAGTTTCTCCCCTGAGTTCTTCTAGACATTTTTGTCCCTCTAGTTAAAGAAGTAACCCCTGGTGCAGCAAAGCCTTCAGTACCCTGTCCCATCTCAAAGCTCTGCATCCACTTGCTTGGCTATTAGTCCCACCGGCAACAGGCTGTTAAACATTGTGACCATTGCCTCTATTTTACAGTAATAAGGTACGGAATTCAGCCCAAATTAGGCAATGAATACAGGATACAGGGATATTTTTTTTGCCATCAGATTTTAAAAAGTCAAAATTCTTATAATAAACAGAATCAGATGAAATAAACGGTAAATATAAGAAACCCACATAAAATCAAGCACAATAATATACAAATACTCCCTTCTTATCTGTTTTTTTTTTCAGCTTTCAACTTCTATCTGAAAATACTAAGTGGAAAGAAAATTCCAGAAAAAGCAAAGCATAAGTTTTAAATTGCATGTAGCTCTTTTCTGAGTATTGGTGTGATGGAATCTGGCACGGTCTAGCTCTAACCCATTCAGATCATGAAACATCCCTCTGCCCAGTGTCTCCATGTTGTGTACACTGCCATTGCATTTGTCAGCAGTGCCTTGGTTAAAAGAATAACCCTCACAGCGTGCAGTGGTCGTGTTCAAGTAATCCTTATTTTACCTGATATCGACTTGAAACGATAAGAGTAAAGATGTAGACAATTCAGACATAAGAGAGAAATTGTAAAGTACTTCCTCTTTGTAAAATAGTTAAAGTTTGTGAATCACAAAAAAATAAAATAGAATCACATGCTGAGGTTGCTAAGATATAGGGTTAGTTATTGTTTTTAATCTCTTACTGTGCCTAATTTATAAATAAAACTTTATCCTAGAGATGTATGTATAGGAAGAAACATTTCAGGATTCAATAATATCCACAGTTTCAGATATACACTGTGGGTCTTTGACTATATCTCCGAGGAATAAAGGAGGACTACTGTAATTTCATAGTTGTGAAGCAAATTCAGGATATATTTTATTTTAATATAAAAGATAACGTATTAAACATTTTGTCTTGCAGGTTATTACACAATAAAAGAGCAGTGTCTAATCCTTTTATTTCCTGAAGGCGGAAGAGCATATAGACAGACCTACATATGAACACTGGCAGCTTTCGATGGTCACTAAAATACATCAAGGAATTCATTTATAAATGAAAAGTGCTTTTAGGTGTAACATATACAGTTTACTTAGATTTCCCTTTAGGGTATGCTTTCACCTTGCTGTTCATTTGGGTTGGAGTTACTATGGGAAAATGGCTTTTTGATTCCATAGCATTTTGTCACATTGCAAAGATTTGGACACCATGCATCATTCACAAAATGGCTTAGCAATTCACTTTCAATTTTTTTTTAAAGGAGGGTGATCTGTGCACAGATGAAAGATTATAGAAAATGTTTTTGATATAAAAAATTTAATACGAACATTTAGAGTCTAGTATATGATAAGGTAATTCTTTTACACCTTAAAATAAACTCAAAAATTTTAAGGAAAAATTGTCTTCCAATAAAAAAATACACATTTCCAATGTATATATACTCATACGTAACTGCTACATTAAAGAAAGATGGATGGACCTACATGAACAAATGGCTGTACTTTATATTTATTTATGTAAGTGCAATAATAGAAACCTACAATAATATAATTTCCTGATAAATGTCTGAAAGAAAACTCATTAGCATTGAAATACAATGCCTTTCTTTGAATTCAGTGCAAAATTTGCTCTTTGATCTAGAACGCTAAAAAATCTTTGATTCTTTTCTTATGTTTTTCTAGAAAATTACAATTCAAACATGGTCTAAAACAACATTTTAAAACTTGAGACATGGGTTAAAGAAAAATAATTAATGCAGTAAGCAAATGAGATAAGGCTGCTACTTTGGTGATCTTCAATGAGACATCCTCTAGGTATTCTGCCTCTCTGTTGATCCCTCCTTTATTGAGCCTAACCTTGGTCATATGACCTGTGGTAGCTAATGGGAGAATAGGCTTGATAAATGCTTGCGTGTTGGGGTTTCCCTTAGAACCCCATTATTTTGCTGTAAGAGAAACTATCAAGTTTCCTGCAGTTTGAGAGGCCAAGTGGAGGGGAATGGGAACCAACAGCCATCTCTGGGCAGGTGAGTAAGGCCTCTTTGAATATTTCAGTCCCAGTACAGCTCCAGTTAAAAGGCTCACCCAGGTGACCCTAGCCAACATCAAATGGAGAAGCAGAACTGCCCTGCTGATCCCTGCCCACACAACTCTACCATAAATTGTTAATGTTTTAAGTAATTACATCTTGGAGCAATTTGTTACATAACAGCAGAGAATTCATTCAGTAAATGATGATAAGGATTTCTCAAAGTACTTTATAGAAACAAGTCCAAGGTACATTGATCACTTATATTTCTGATTTGATTATTATCGAGGCTGCATCTCTATTCTGATTGAATATTCAACTGGGCAGAAGAACTGAGATAGTCAGTTTATGTGAAAAGTGTGCTTGATAATGGCTATATTGTATTTTGATTCAAATTAAATGGGAAATCCTAGGTAGGTTTTAAAGGAACACCATTCTTGATGATGTTATGACTTTTAAGTTAGTTCTTCTCTAGACTATGGTCAAACTGAGGGTGGTAATTTCAGTCTGGTAGACAGAAATTACCTTTAAGGAATCTTGGTACATAAAGCTTCTATAGTCTAATCAAATCAATTCCTATCTTTGTTTCTCTATATGGAACTGAGTTCCAACACAAAATGCTGTGCATCTCTGGAGGGATTTGATTTTTAATTATTATTTGAAATGTGACACTTATTAGATGAACAATCACTGAGTATGTATGTTTCCATCGTTCTTTCTCTGGAACTAAAGCATTCATAGAAGAACACATTAGTAGCAGATTCTGAGATAATGGGCAACATACCACTTCTGGAGGATGGTGACATTATTCCATTGGATAGTGTGGAATGTATCTCAGGTTAGAAACCATAGCAACAAGCTGGTTCTAAATAAAATGTGGATACCAAGAAGAAAAAGGTGTCACCTGCCATTATGTATGACTAATGGCACCATAATTGCTGCTATTTCCTCTGTTAATGTTTTCTATGTGCTTCTCTGCCACACTGTCTTTCAGGTAGGTGAATATAAAATGCCAATAGAGAAGAGTTCCGATCAGATAATGACAGAAAAGTGACACTTACTGAGAGGAGTATTTGGACGGCACTGTGGATGACCTCCAGGTACTGGAAGTCCAGAACGCAGCCTGTGACAGAAACGTAGGTGTAATCATCCATCATGCCATGGGCTGACGGAGGAAGCACTCTCCGGACACAGCCAGGTCCATGTTCCCTCCACCATGACCGATGTACAGAGATGTTGAATGTCATCAGATCTGTATCCTAGGTGGGCAGGACACAAAAGCACAAAAAGGACAATCATATTATATCACATCTCTGGCTTTGACCTGGGGAAGAATTCAGGATGGATGAAATTGCTGACATAATCTCCAATGAAAAGAAACAAAAGACAAAGTCATGTTATCGTATATCTGCACCATTAAGTTATAATTATTCAAGGTAGAGATACAGTCCTTTAAATAATGTTACTGTTGTAAGGTTAGCCTATAACAAATAACCAGAGGCGAGACTGTCCATATATGTTCATTGAAAATGTATTCTGCTTTTGTAAATCTTTACGTTGTATTTTCTTGTGGCATTGTCATTGAGATCACCATCACAGGCTAATTTTTACTGAGGCATTTGTGGCATACTAGACATCGTTCTAAGGAAATTTCATATACTACAGCTGTTCTTGGGTATGCACCGGAAATTGGTTTCAGGACTGCCTACACTTACCAGAATTTATATATGCTCAAGACCTTTATATAAAATTGTGTAATATTTGCATACAACCTGTTCACATCCTCTCATAAACTTTAAGTCATCTCCAGATTACTTATACTACTAATCAAATATAAGTACTATGTAGACAGTTGCACTGTATTGTTTAGGGAAAAATGAGAAGAAATGTGAATGTGTGCAGTAAAAAAAGCATTTTTTTCTTATTTTTATATTTTTAATCCATGGTTGGTTATACCCATGGATATGAAGCCCCTGGAGGATGGTTGACTGTATATTCTTTATTATTCATGTAGGTAATATTATCAAACTAATTTACAGTGGGATGAATGAAAGATATTTATCTTGTTAATCTGTTAATTTTATCTTATATGGCAATAAAGGACTTTGAAGATTGATTAAATGAAGAATTGTTAATTGAGGAGATTATTTGGATAAAATCTAACTGCAGTCACATCTATTCTTCTAAGAGAAAAATCAGAAGGATATTGGACACAAAGAGGAAGGATAAAATGACTCTAGATGTTGGGATTGGGGTGATGCAGTCAACAACCAAGAAATGCTATTGTCTACCAGAAGTGGAAGAGGCCAAGATGGATTCTCCTCCAAACACTGAGAGACAGCAAGACTCTGTCAACATGTTGAATCCAGCTCAGTGAAGTTCATCTTAGACTTCTAGCTCCTAAACAATAAAAGAAGCAATTTTTGTTCTTTAAGTCTCCAAGTTTGTGGTAATTTGTTACAACATGTAAGAAACTAATTCAGTTTATTAAGGTAAGTCTTAGAGAATGAAATTAATTTGCTCAAGTGGCACAGATAATTAACACTAGAAATGATCCAATCAGTTGTAGTTTTAGCGATTGTGGTTCTATCTCACAGTAACTGATACCTTTCTCTTCTTCTGACCATTCCTCATACCCTGAAGTGAGTTAAGCTCTTCATTCTTTGTTGTTTCCAGAAAATACCACCACAGTCAATGAAAAAAACATAGAGGTCACTACCACAGTTGTAGATATCAAAAGATTTCTGGAGTTCTTAGTGCAAAGAACAGCCCAGGATTTTTGATCTTTTAGAGATGATTTTAACGTAGGAGCGAGCATCCCTAATCTGAAAATCCAAAATTCAAAGTGCTCCAAATCTGAAATATTTTGAGTGCCAAAATGACCGTCCAAGTGGATGATTCCACACCTGAGCTCCTGTGATGGGATGCAGTCAAAGTACAGGTGCACTAAAAATATTGTACAAGATTACATTCAGGTTACCTTGGGTAAGCTGTATGTGAAACCTAAGCAAATTTCATGTTTATACTTGGGTCCCATCCCCAAGGTAGCTCATGTTATGCAAAATCCCCCCTGCCAAATCTTATATCTGAAGTACTCTGGTCTCAAGCAATTTGGATAAATGATACTCAATTTGTATTTCTGAGATTATTAGCTGCAGAAAGACTAAGATCATAATATTTTTGTCATAAACAATAGATTAAAATGAATGGATGAGGACCCGGGCACTTGACTTCCAGTACACTAAAGACTACAACTTCCCAAGTGAAGAAGAAAGAGGGAGTGAAAAGGCAGGTGGTACCTGGCCAAGGGCACTGCGCATCAGGGCAGCTGTAGATACAGGATCAGTTAGTTTTTGTTGAGTTTCCAGCTTCCATTCCTTCTGAGCAAACTCAGTTGTCATTCATGCCAGGGGTCCACAGGGAAGCAAGCACCATCCGGGGCCTTCTCTGAGAGGCCCAGAGGCTGTCTACTGACTGACCCAAGTGATACTTGTCTGTGCATCCCCAAGTCCTTTTGAGGACAGTCTCCTCTTTGGCAGTTGAGGACCCTCCTAGGTGCCTAATACAGAGGTTTTAATTCTCTGAATCTAGGAGAAGCTGATGGGAAATAGGAAGCCCTTGAACATATAAATGGTGACCCTGAAATAACCAGTGTAGAGTTTTCTGAGTAAGAGTAGTGGGAAAACCTGCCTCCTCTACTCTGGTATAAATGGTTAAGTGAAACGAGAGGTTAGAAATATTGCCAAGGTATGTTAATGGGTGAAGTTATACACATTTAGATTTTCCTTACTTCAAGGAATTCAATGTACCTTTATAAGTATGCCTCAAATTATGTCATAATAAAACATTTTATGTCTTTTTTTTTTTTCAGCTCTTGGTTGTTAGTTTGCTATTCAGTTACCTTCACAGTAATAGCATTCTATTGATAATAAAACATCTTACATCATTTGGGGGGGGTTGTTGATTTGCTACATGTATAATTTGCAGTTAGTCTCCGAAGGGAAAAATACTATAGAAAAATAATTGCTCTAGCTAGCAAATTCAGTTTAACACAAAGCAATTTACCTGCAGGCAAACTTCAGAGATGCATACTGACTGCTCCCTTTCCTGGTCATCAGATTTAATCTCTTATGGTTAGTCTTGATCACCATAGAAGACTATGCATTATTTCATCTTAATAGATTTCATTAGGTTCAGGATGAATTAGCATGATCTCCAAATTCATAGCAATTTCCATTCTTTAAGCATCCATATCCAGTGACCTTTTCGATTGCAGAATATAGTTCTTTTTAATGACTGACTCAAATTTATACCATACAAATAAAACACAAATCAATCTATGCACTAGTTGTACATGTTTGCTAAACACATAAAATCTCTCAGTGTAGTTTTCAATCACTGGAGCTATAACTATTTATAAACTGTACTATTCTTTCCAATGATGATATTAAAATTCGTGAATACTAATAGCATAAAATTGTACTTAAAGTTCAAACATTTAAGTTTGCTATGAAATTTTATTTCAAGTTTGTATCTGATTTCTAACTGTTCAGCACTAGATTTTAAATGTTATAAAACAAAACACTTAACATGTGTCAACTCAGTTTCCCATACAAGTCATGTCAGATCCAATGCAATAAAAAAACTGCCAGAATGTTTACATAAATAAGTAAATGCAGAAGATCACAAATATTTTGAAGTTTTGAGGTTACCATATCAAAGCCTGTAGTTTAAAAATACATGGATTAATTCTGAACCATAGATAACACTAAAAATAATTTTGAGTACCTCAAATTTCATTTCTTTTTCTGCTCTTGCAATCATCATGTTATGTGATGATTTCAGCAAACTATGTTTAAGAAAGTTGACAAATGATGTAACTCACATCTTTTGTTTTCAGAATTTAAAAAGATTATAAACATTAATATTTGTATTTATGCAAATGTATGTAAAAGATACCAGAATTTGTCACCTCCAAATATGCCACTTTGGCATAAGGACTATTTTGAGTTAAAAGCAAAGGAAAAGAACATTTCTGCTATATTCCTATTTGCTTAAAAGCAAGACATAAATTTACAAAGGTGACCCACCTTCCATCTCTACCAGCAACAGCAATGGTTGATTACTGAAATGACCTTAGTCTTTTTCCTGCACTACACAAAAATGTTTACTGACTAAACTTCATCTATTATTAGTTTCCCATACTTGGCCTTCTCCACAACCTTCTTTCTTTGATTTTGGCTAAACATGTTATTTAAGTCTAAATTTTAGATCATCTCTTTGAAAATTACTCATTTCCAGGGAATCTCCATGTGCATATGAAATATACATTAGTGAACTTATCCTTCTCTTATTAATCTTGTTATAAATGTCCCAGCTAAGAAATCAAAAGGGAAAATAGTTTTTCTTCCCTCACTTATCTGATTACTCAAGGACAGTTTGTAGAACAAGAAGGTAGAGCAAGCAGAGAGAATAGAAACCAGAGAATGGAACCAAGCAAGAGGAAGAGCGAGGAGAGCTGGAGAGAGCATGAGAGGGCTGCAGGGGAGAGGATTTGGTATTTTATTTTATGTGATTTGGAAGTCAAGGTAATAAGAAAATAGGCTGGTGTTTTTAAGGGTGGGCAAGGAGAGTAACCATCGATACATGAGCAAACAGATACAAGACAGATAGTTTTAGACTTAAAAAGTGGTGGCTTAAAAGAAATTTATTCCAGAATAACTGCCTTTTCTCTAATATCTATTCAAGTCAATATTAAATGTTTATAAGTCATTTCATCTTATAACTTATTACTGTGAATTCAAAATCCATTCCCATTTTCTTTAAATCTTTAAATTACAAAAATGATTTCTGAAATCCTTTGGAATGTTAAGTAACTGTGTATGCAGAGCCCCTCTGCGCACATGTTATTCATGGTTAAGTATAGTCACAGTATTAGAAGGAATTCACATCCAAACACATTCAATATTCACTTCTCTATTGTACCCCACTGTACAATTTATCGTTAGTCAAGGTACTGGTCTCTTTCTTCTCTGTTCTTTTAATCATTTTGCTTTTTTTTTAGTATCTTTAATTCAACAACCAGATAATCCTCCCTGTTTCTGGAAATATACTCCCAATTACTAATGATATTTTTTCTTTCTTCTCAGTTGCAGCTCAAAGGATCATTGAATCCATTTTTATATATTTATCCATCTCCTTTGTCTTTTAGTTTTATTTCATTAGAAGACAGCCCATCTGTAAGTGAAAAATATGATATTCCAGAGCAGTCCATATGTACTTAAGAAACTAGAATTGGCTTAATTTTAGAGAGTTACTTTGAACTTATATATGATAGTGCTCATGTCAAAGTTTCTTTTGAAATATTTGTTCACTTTAGAAAATTAATTAGAACAGTTAAAGCAATTTCCTTACATTTCTAATTGTTTTCTTTTCACTGAATCACAAATATTTCAGAGAGCACTGTGCATTTGTATATAAAGTAGGGATAGAAGAGAACATGGAAATATAGACCAAAGGCACTAAGAATCTTTTCAATGAGATAGCAACAAAAAGCTTCCCCATATCAGAAATGAGATAGACATCCACATACAGGAGGCATATAGGATCCACATAATAAAGCTCAGAACAGCCTCTCCAAGACACATTATAATCAAGGAAAATAATACTAAAAGAAAACAAGGGAAGAATACTAAAAACTGTGAGAGAAAAACAGCAGTTCACATTTATAGGCAAGTCAATAAGGCTCATTTCTCACTTCTCAACTCAGACTCTAAAAGCAAGGAGGGCCTGGAATGAGCTATTCTAAGCTCTAAAAGAAAACAATTGCCATCCAACTTGCTATAGCTTGCAAAGTTCTTTCAAAAGTGATGAGAAATAAAAACTTTCCATGACAAGAATAAACTAAAATAATATATGACGAGCACTGCAGATAATACTCAAAGGTAAACTGCAACCAAGGTACCCAAAAGCAAACCTCAAACCTCCCAAATATATGAAGACCACTAGAAGAGCATCCAACTAAATGGAAATTAAGACAGAATTATATATAATACATGAATCATAATGGCAGAAAACTATAAACATAAATCCATAATAATGCTAAATACAAGTGGTCACAACTCCCCAATTAAAAGACATGGATTAGCAGAATGGATCAAAAACATGATCCAGCTATATGCTGTTTGCAAGAGACTCATAGGAAAAGACACCCATAGGCTGAAGGTAAAAGGATAGAAAAAAGTATACCATGCAAATAAAAACCAATCAGAGAGAGATTCTCTTATCGGACAAAGCATATTTCGAGCAAAAATTGACCAGGCCACTAAATCCTGGTAAAGGGACAATCCAACAAGAAGATATAAAGATAACAAATATATGTGCCTCAAATATCAGTGCACTTATTTACATAAAAATAAAACTTTTTGACATGAAATCCCAGATAAACCCCAATACAATAATACTGGGTGATTTTAGCTCACCTTTATCACTGATAGAGAGGTAATCTAAACATAAAATCAATAAATATATTTTCAACCTAAACAATAGTATAAATCAAATGGGTCTAATAGACATCTTCAGAATATTTTAACTCAAATACCTGAATATACTTCTTCTCAGCAACTCATGAAATCTTTTCCAAAAGAGGCCATATTCTAGGTCATGATGTAAGTCTAAACAAATACAAAAAAAGATGTAATCCCATGCACCCTATGAGATCATAATGAAATGAAACAAAAAATCAACAGCAAGAAGAACAATAGAAACTGTATAAATCTATGGAGATTGAACACTACTCTTACATGAAGAATGGTGATAGAAGAAATGAGAGAAGAAATCAAGAAATTCTTAGAAACAAAAACTGAGATACAAGATATCAAAATCTCTATGACAGTATGAAAGCTGTTCTAAGAAGACATTTATAGCGTTTATTCTAGAGAGATCCCCAAATAAATAAGCTTATGTTCTACCTCAAGGAAACACAAACTTACTCCAAAACCAGTAGAAGATAGGAAATAATTAAGATCAGAGATAAAATTAGTGAAATTGAGGATAAACACAATACACAAGATTAATGCAACAAAGAGTTGGTTCTTTGCAAAGATAAATAAAATTGATAGACCCTTATCTAAACTAACCAAAAGAGAGAGAAGACCCAAATACACAAAATTAGAATTGAAAAAGCAAATATTACCACAGACACATCTGAAATCCAGAAGACCATTCTTTTAGAAATTATTTTGAAAACTTTTACTCCAATAATCTGAAAAAGTAGAAGATGTTGAGAAATTTCTAGACACGTATGACATGCCTAAATTGAACCTGGGAGATATAGAACATCTAAACAGACCAATACCAAGCCATGAAATCGAACAGCAGCTAAAAGCCTTCAAACAAAGAAAACCCAGGACCAGACAGATTCTCAGCTGAGTTCTACCAGATTTTAAAGAGAAGAATCAGTCTTCCTCAAATTATTTCAGAAATTGAAAGGGAGGGAACACTCACAAATTAATTTTATGAAGTCAGTATAACCTTGACATCAAAAACAGATACCTCAAGGAAAAAACACTACAGACTATTATTCCTGGTGAACATAGATGCAGAAAATGAAATATTAGCAAACCACATTCAAAACCACATCAAGAAGATAACACATCATTATCAAGTGGGATTCCTTGATCAGTGCAAGGTTGATTCAACATAGGCAAATCAATAAGTGTAATTCACCATGTAAATAGAATTAAGGACAGAAAAAATATGGTCATCTCAATAGATGAAGAAAAGGTCTCTGATAAAATTCTCTACAGGTTTCTGCTTAAAACACACACACACACACACATACACACACACACACACACACAAACACACACTGGAGAACTAGGGATAAAAGGAACTGTCCTCAACATTTTAAAGACTGTATATGACAAACCCAAAGCCAACATCATACTGAATGGAGAAATACTGAAAGCATTTTCTCTAAAATCAGGAAAATCCACTCTCACCACTTTTATTCAATATTGTTCTCAAAAACTCTAGCCAAAGCAACCATGCAACAGAAGGAAATTAAAGGGATACAAATAGGAAAAGAAGAAGTTGAACTATCTCTGTTTGCTGATGACATGATGCTATAACTAGAAGACCCCCATAAACTCAATAGAAGACTTCTACTGCTGATAAATGAATTCAGCTAGGTAGCAAGATACAACACTCATACATCAATGCTAATCCTGTACTCCAACAGCAATTCTGCTAAAAAGAAATCACAACATCATCCCATTCACACACAAAAACAAAAACAAAAACTTTGTAATCTAACCAAGAAGGTAAAAGACCTTTACAACAAAAATCTATAAAACACTGAAGAATGCAGCTAAAGATGGCTTTAGAAAATGGAAAGACCTATGTTCTTTGGTGGGCATAATTAATATTGTCAAATGGTCATATGACCAAAAGCAATATACAGATTAAATGCAATCCCCATCAAAATACCAATGGCATTCTTCCCAGAACTAGGAAAAAAGTAGTCCTTAAATTCATTTGGAAGAATAGAAGCCTCAGTTAAAGGAACCCTAAGCATGAAAAGTGATGCATGAAGCATCACAATACCTGATCTCAAATTATACTATAAAGCTATAGTAACAAAAACAGCATGGTATCAGTATAAAAATAGACATGAAGATCAATGCAATGGAAAAGAAGAGGAGACAAATCCACATACTTACCAATCATCTGATTCTTGACAAAGTTACCACAAATTTATGTGGGAGAAAAGATAGCTGTAACAAACAGTGCTGGGAAAACTGGATATCCCTATTTAGAAAAATGAAAGTAGACTGCTATCTCTCACACTGCACAGAAGTCAGACCAAAATGTATCAAAGACTTAGGAATAATATCAGAAGCTAGAAGAAAACACAAGGTCAGAACTCCATTGTATTGGCTCAGACATCAACTTCTTTAATAAAGATCCCTAAAGCTCAAGAAATAAAAGCAAAAACCAATATACATGGGATACCATCAGATGAAAAAGCTTCTGCAAAATTAATGAAATGATTAAGAATGTGAAGAGAGAGCCTAAAAAATTTGGAAAAATCTTTGCCAGCTGCTCCTGTGACAGAAGATTAATATCCAGAATATATAAAGAACTAAAAAAACTCAATACCTAATAATAATACTCATTCAATAAATGGGTGAATAATAAACAGATATTTCTCAAAAGAAAGACAAGTGGCCAACAAACTTACAAAAAATTTTCACCATCTCTAGCAATCAGGGGAATGCAAATCAAAACTACACTAAGATATCATCTCACACCAGTCAGCAACTAATAATAACATGAATAATAATAAATGCTGGTGAGGATGAGGGGAAAAAAGGTGCACTTATACATTGTTGGTGAGACTGCAGACTAGTATGACCACTCTGGAAAGCAGTGTGGAGATTCCTCAAAAAACTGGGAATGTAACTTTCATACAACCCAGCTATTCTACTCCTTGGTATTTATTCAAAAGAATGAAAATGTGTACACTATAGCTATATAGCCACTTTAATGTTTATAGCAGCATAATTCATAATAATCAAATTATAAAATCAGTCCAGATGCCCATAAATGGATGAATGGATCAAGAAAATGTGGTATAGGCACAATGGAGTTTTACTAGCCAAAAAGAAGAATGAAATTATGACATTTGCCAGTAAATGGATAGAAATGGAGACTATCATGTTAAGTCAAATAAGCCAGCCTCAGAAACTCAAGGATTGAATATTTTTTTTCACATTTGGAAGCTCAAGTAACATAAGGGAAAGAAGGCAAGGAGAGGAATTGGCTATCATAAAGATACAGAGAAGATCAGTGCAGTAGAAAGAGATTGAGAAAGAGGAGGAGGGATGGTAAAGGGGAGGAATTGAGAAATGAATTTAACAAAATCACGTTGTGTGAATATATAAATATATGACAGGGAATTTTACTTTGAGTATATGTAGAAAGAAACAATCAAAAATAAATAAATAGCCAAGTGCGATGGCCTTGGCTGTCAATCCCAGTGGCTCTGCATGCTGAGGCAGGAGGATTGAGAGTTCAAAGCCTGCCTCAGCAACTTAGCAAGACCCTAAGCAATGCAGGAAGACCCAGTCTTAAATAGAATATAAAAAAGGCTGGGGATATGACACAGTGGTTAAACTCCTAAGGGTTCAATCCCCGGTATAAATAAATAAATAGAAAGTAAGAAGAGGAAGAAAAGAGAATAGGGGGATAGAGGAGAGGAGGGAAGTAGAAAATGAGAACTGAAATGGAGTAAATCAAATTCTATGCATCTATGATTCAGTCAAAATGAACCCAACTTCTGTGTATTACTAAATGCTGTAATAAAATGAGAAAAAAGACTATTAGTGTGATTAAGTATACTTTCAATAGAAACTAAAACTATAGAAGTAATGACCTATTCTCTTGTTGCCTGAACTTAGAAATAAATACGTGTTTAAACTTTTATTTAAAATGAAGATGAAACAGACATTTTCAGACAAACAAAATTTACAGCAATAACTTTCATTTATGGAATTTCTAAAATGTTTTTCAGGAATAAGATAGTCCTAGAAGTTAACCTAATTCCTATAAGCATGATAATATGAGACAATAAAAAATAATATCATATATTTGTAAGCTAAAACAAAGTGGAACTAAACACTGCTCATCCATAACATGTAAGAAGAAAGGGAAGCAATGTTTTGCTATTGGTGAGGTGGAAGACAGTAATAATAACTAATTTTAAATCTAAAAGTGAGTGGTAAATCTTTGGGTGAATTTTTAATAGAACAAAAGTAGAATCAGTATATAATTTTGAAATAGTAGAGAATAAATGAAATTTAAGAAATCTAATGTAATGTTGTCAGGAATAAAGACAAAGGAATAGAAAAATCACAATGAATAAAAGGCACAAAATTAGATGGTAGGAGCAATCATTTCTCTATATTATCTATCTATCTATCTATCTATCTATCTATCTATCTATCTATCATCTATCTGTCTATCTATCTATCTATCCTGACATAAATATCAGTAATTTCAGCAAGTGGATATAAACTAATTCAGTAATTAAAAATTTCAGCTATTTGTTGTTTATAAAAAATTCATTTGAGAATGTGGATCCAGAAGTATTGGAAGTAAAAATATAGAAGACATACAGGACGTACATTAAATAAAAGAAAGGTTGTGTAATTATATTAATATCAGACAAAATAGAATTCATGGCAAAATATAAGCAGGATTGCTACATAATACAAAAATTATGTGAATCCTCTCTGTATATAATAAATTAGCATTAATATGTTAAAAACTAAAATTGACACAATGTATACAGTAATTGTCAAATTCATAACCCATCATCAATAATTGACAAATAAAACCAACAAAACTATTGAGGATACAGGAGATTAGAACACATAACTAACAGGTTTACCTAATGCATCTATATAGAGCCCCAAACCCTGAAGTTATCAAATACATTTTTCTCAATTGCATATTACAATTATAAAAATTATACCACATAGATAATATTGATTGACAATACTGCAATTGAAGTAGATATAGGGGAAAAAGTGTAAGTCTCACATTTAAAACTTTAATTCTAGTAAGAATTCACACATTAAAAAGAAATCAAAAAGAATAATAAAAATTTTTATAGCAGAGGGGGCTGGGGTAGTGGCTCAGGTAGGTAGAGCACTTGCCTAGCATGTGTGAGGCATGGGGTTAGATTCTCAGCATTGCATATAAATAAGTAAAATAAAGGTCCATTGACAACTAAAATATTTTTTAAAAAGAATTTAACAGAAAAATAAAAATAAAATAAATCAAATCTAATGTGATTGATAAAGTTAAATATGATCAACTCTTTGAAAGTAAATTCAAAAACTAGATGCAGTGAGTAATTGTAGAGAAAAAGAATCAAATCTCTTACTAAGGAAACATCAAATCTAAGTATGGTGCAAGGAAGGAACAGGAAGAGTGCAGGTTATACTTTTTTGTGTGTGCTTGAAATCAAGAAAATTTTCAAAAGGTCACAAATCTTTTTAGAAGGATGTTGGCCCAGTGCAGAGGGCCCATCATTGGCCAAAGTTATAATAATTTGAGCATCAAAAAGAATGAGACAGAATAAAACATTGATCTCTGAAAATTTCAATTCTACAATTCTGAAGGAGAATGGCACAACTAAACTTGTTAGTAGTTAAAGTAGCCATTAAAACAGCAAACCTTACTTGAGAATTGAATAACAAAAGAGAAAGAAGAATTAATGTTGCCTTTGCTATAAGAATTGTATATCAGTGTACTGAGCCCATTAGGTTAAGCTCTACATTACTGAATAAGAGACCATAAGTACAGAAGAAATGGAAAGAATTTTTTAAAATACAAATTTTCAAATTCAAATGTAATTATTTGATTCTTATAAAAATTAGAAATGGATTTTTTGAGATGAATACTTTTATTTTCTGAAACAGCAAAAAATATGATAATTTTAAAGAAGTTTATTTTATTTTTATTTTTTAATTATTTTTTTAAAAAATTATATATGGCAGTATAATACATACAATTCATATTACACATATAGAGCATAGTTTTTCATATCTCTGGTTGTATACAAAATATGTTCACACCAATTCATGTCTTCATACACATATTTTGGATAATGATGACCATCCCTACCATCATGTCTAAGCCATACATGTTTAATTCCTAACTCACCAAAATATATAACCTAGATTTTCATGGCAAGTAGTACTTGTAGGATAACAATAGTAATATAACCACATTATAGAATTTGTGAAATATATATAAAATGATATTTAGAAAAAAATTATGTCATTAAATGTTTATAAATAAGAGTGTACATGAATGAGTTGAGCACCTAGTTTTAAAATTTTTAAATAAAAATTTTTTAACTAATTTCTAACTAAAGACGTTAGAAAAAAAGACGAGCAGATGTACCTTTAATTAGCAAATATTTACCATATGCCCACTATCCCTCTGCTTATGCTCAGCCTCTCCCATAAACAACATCCCACAGTAGTTCATTTGGTACAATTAATGAACCTACTTGACACATTCTTATCAAAGTCCACAGTTTACATTAGGGTTTCCTCCTGGCGATATAATGCCATGTATCTACCATCATTACATCACTCACAATATTTTTACTGCCCCCCTCAATTCTCCATGCTCTGCCTGTCTATTCTCCTTCTCTCTGATCCCTTGCAATCACTGATTCCTTTCTTGTCCCTGATTCCTCCTTTTTCAGATTTGCTTTTTTCACTTAGAAATATGCATGTAAATTTAAATTCTCTCTGTGTGTTTGTTTGTTTTCATGCCTTGACAGTTCTTCTTTTTTTTTTTTTTTGGTTACTTCTTTTTTAAAAAATATTTTGGTTTATTTTGTTTTTTTTAGTTGTTGATAGACCTTTATTTGTTTATATGTGGTGCCAAGAACCAAATCCAGCACCTCACATATGCTAGGCAAGTGTGCTACCCCTGAGCCCCAGCCACAGTTCCTCTTTCGTTACTTCTTAACAATATTCCACTATCTTCATGTAGCACATGTATTCATTTACCTACTTAAGAAAATCTTGTTTGCCTCCCAAATTTTAGCAATTATGTCTAGAGCAGCTGTGTATGGATTTCTGTGGATATAAGTTTTCAAATCACTTGTGTAAATGCCAAGAACACAATTGTTGGATCATGTTTAGTTTTATAAGAAACTGCCAAACTGTCTTCCAAAGTGGTTGCACCATTTTGTATTACTACCAGCAGTTAATTAGAGTTCCTGTCCCTCCACATTCTCCCCATTATAAGTGTTCTGGATTTTGGCCATTCTAATTGTTGTACAGTAGACTCTGTTTGCTAGTATTTTGTAGGCTTTTGCATATATATCCAGGGGAGCTACTGTTCTCTCATTTCTTGAAATGCCTTTGTCTGATTTTGGTATTAGAGTAATGTTGGCCTCATTGAATGAGTTAGGAAGTAATTCCTTCTGCTTCTGGCTTCTAAAGACACTGTAGAGAGTTGGCATAACTTTTTTATTTGTTTCATAGAATTCATTTGTGAACTCATCTAGGCCTTGTGTTTTATGTTCTGGTACATTCTTAATTATTGATTTAATTTAATACTTATAAACTGATCCAGATTATCCATTTCTTCTTGTGCAGCATTTGCACATCTTTTAAGGATTGGTCCATTTCATTTAGATTTTAAATTTATGGGAACAAAGTATTCCTTAGTATTCCTCTATTATCCTTCAGCTGCAGGGGACTGTAGTAATGCCCTTCCTTTTATTTCTGGTACTTTTAACTTGTATTCCCCCCACCCAGGCCCCTTGATTAGGCTTGTCAATGTTATTTATCCTTTCAAAGAAACAGGTTTCAATTTTATTGATTTTCTTAATTGTTTACAATTTCATTGATTTTTTTTTCATTTTTTACTGTTTCTTCTGCTTAATTTAGATTTATTTTTCTTTATTTTCTAGATTCCTAAGGTACAAAGTTAGGTTATCTTTCTTTTCTAATATATGCATTCAGTGCTATAAAATTCTATCAAAGTCTTGTTTTCTTTCTATCCCACAAATTTTGGTAAGTTCTGTTTTCACTTTCATTTTATTCTAAATATTTAAAAATTTCTCTGAGATTTATTTATTTTTTTCATGTATCATTTAGAAGTGAAATTTTTAGTCACCATTTACTTAGGATTTTCCAGCTTTCTTTGTTATTTATTTCTAATTTAATTCCATTGTAGCTTGAGAGTAGACATTGTATGATTCCCAGTCTTTCAAATTCATCAAGTTGTTTTGTGGCTCAGAATATGATCTATCTTGATGAATGTTCAGTATGAGCTTGAGAAGCAGGTACTCTATTATTGAATGAAGTAATCTATGGATGAACATTATATCCAGTTGATTGATGGATTTAACTATTTCTTAATGATTTTCTGTTTGGTGAATTTGTCCATTTCTAAGAAAGAAATATTTTAAGTCTCCAACTATAATAAGAGGTCTTCTCCTTGTAGATATATCAATTTTGCCTCATATATTTGATGTGCACTTATGTTTAGGATTGTTATATCTTTAGGAAGAAGTGAAACCTTTATCTGTGTCTAGTTTCCCACTTTGTCCCTGCTAATTTTCCTTGCTCTGAATTCTACTCTGAAATTAACTTAGTGATTCCCACTATCTTTTGATCAATGGTAGCATAGCATATCTTCTTTTTAAATGTATTTCTAATCTAATGTGTGCTTATATTTAAAGTGAGTTTTTATAGAAAACATAAGTTGGTTCTTTCTCTAGATAAATTCTGACAATTTCCATTTTTAATTGGTACATTCAGACAACTGATGTTCAAAGTGATTATTGATAGAGCTGAATAAACATCTTCCATATTTGTTACTATTTTCTTTCTGTTGTTATTACTTTGTTCCTATTTTTTCTTCCACTCTTTTCTGCCTTTTGTGGTTTCAACTGAGCATTTTATATAATCTATATTTTCAACTTTCTTTGCATACTTTATATTCCTTCTCTCTCTCTTAAACCATTATTTAATGGCTGTTCAGGTTTATAACATACATTTACAACCAATTTCAGTCTACTTTCAAATAACCCTACACCATTTCATGGGTCAAGTAATCACTTTGTGATAACAAACTTGTCCTAATTCCTCCCTCCCATCCCTAGGTCATTGCTGTCATGTATTCACTTACATAGGCACATATACATGCATAAATATGTACAACCAAATACACTGTTGCTGATATTATTCTAAACAAATTGTTACAGGTTAGTTCAATGAAGAATAACAAAAATAAACATTTTCATTTTACCTTCACTTGCATCATGTTTTATTCTCTTTCTTATGTAGATCTAAGCTTTTGACCTAAATCATTTTCCTTCCCTCTAAAGACTTTTTAAGACTTCTCAGAAGTCAGGTCTACTGGTATCAAATTCTTTGCATTTTTGCTTGTCTGACAAAGTCCTTATTTCTCCTTCACTTTTAAAACATAATGTCGCAATATATAGAACAGGTTGGTGATCTTTTTTCTTTAAACATTTATTTTTAACTAAAAAATTACTGACATAATAATTTTACATCTTTAAGAGGTGCAATACGATGTTTTGGTACATTTATACATTCTGTGTTTATCAAACCAGGAGGTACAGGTTATCCATCACTCAAACAGGTTGATGAATTTTTTTCCCTGCCCATATTAAATCACTTATTTCATTGTTTTACTGGTTGGTTTCTGAGGAGTTGGGTGTAATTTATATCTTTGTTCATTGGTAGAAAAGATATTTTTTTCCTCCTGCTTCTTTCAGGATCCTTTTTTTAAAAAAAAAATCCTGATTTTTTTGTTGTTTAAATATGATATGTCTAGCTTATCTTCTGGGATGTTCTCAGCTTCCTGGATCTGATCTGGTATCTAACATTAATTTGAAAAAAAATTACTCAATCATTTTTGTTTCAAATATCTCTTGTTTCTTCACATAGGAATTCATGTTATGCTCATGTTATACCTTTCGCAATTTTCCACAGTTCTTTAGAATTCTGTTTTAAAATTTAAAACTTTTTGTTTGTTTTATCTTGTTTTTTTAGTTTTGGAGGTTTCTGTAGCGGTATCCTCAAGCTCAGAGATTCTTTCCTCGTCCATGTTGAGTCTACTAATAAGCTCATCAAAGTCATTTTTTTTTGAAATTTCTGTTGAAGTATTTTTTATCTTTACCATCCTTTTTTGGCTTTTTCTTAGAATTTCCATCTTTCTGCTTACATTGTCCATATGTTAATGTAAGCTGTCTATCTTTTCCACTAGACCTCTTATCATAATAATCATAATGTTTTAAATTCCTGTTCTGATAACTCCAACATCCCCTTATTTCTGAATCTGATTCTGATGTTTACTTTGTCTTTTCAAATGTGGGGGTTTTCTTTTTTTCTTTCTGTATTTTGTTTATTTTTAGTGTGCTTTGTTGTTTATTCTTGATAGCATAAAATAAGGTAGTGGAGGAAAGTAACTAAGTAAAGTTGTGATAAGATGTGGGGCAGGGGAGAATTTTGCAGTTCCATGATTAGGTCTCAGTCTTTTAGAGTACCTGTTTCTGGACTGTGAACTTCATAAGTGCTTCCCAGTTTTCCCCTCTTAAGTGGGGCAGGATGGCTGAAGGGCATATTTCCCTTCTCCTACCTGGAAGACTAGAAATGGCTCAAGTTAGGTTACTTCCCTTCCTCTAGGTCAGTTAGGTTGTAACAATTGCAGCACCTCAGGTTATGGCCAAAGAAGTTTCTCTTAATGACAGATCTTGTTAAGAAAAACAGAATGCTTTGCCATTTAAAATGGTTCCTTTTCCCTACTCCCTGATGGTGGCACAAAAGGATTTTTCTCAAATATTCACTGTGAGAACTTTGGCTCTAGGAGGTGAAGATCATGAAAGAATGGGCTTCCCCTAGTGACTTGATCTTATGGTTTTTAATCCCCAAACAATTAAGTCTCCAGAAATTCAACATTTTTAATCCATGAACTTCTACTTAGTACATTATGATTCTCTGAATTCATATATCTCCATTTGGCTAGGGGAAGCAGTTTTCCTTGTGATCTTACTTGTCTTAGAGATCTAGGAAGAGTTGTTGATTTTTTAGCTTGTTCTACTTTTTAACTTCTTCTTGAAAAGGGTAGTGACTTCTAAGGTCTTTGTATTTTGAATCAGAAACAAGGGTTTCACTAAATGTGTTTTAGGATTGCATATACATGAAGCAAAATTAAAATGATAGAAAGCATAATAATTATTTGAAGAAGAAAAGTTGTCATGTATGAAGATAGGGTGAGAAAAGGGACTGGGGAATAGTAAATAAGTTATGTTTCACTATGTTGGAAAAGTTTCATGTCTTATTTCAATGGTGAAAGCATGAGCGTTTAATGATTTATTTTATGACTTTGTATTAGTACATATAGCTTGAAAATAAAAATCAAGATTGAAAGCCTCTCATTTGTTTCCATTACAATTGCTTCTAAACTCAACTACTAGTATCTTGTCTTATTGTTCTCCAACGTATTTTACATCTTACAACCAGAATAATACTTTGTAAACCCTGATATATTGATGCCAGTGTGTTGCTTCAGACACATCAAGGGATTGCCATTGTCCAAAGCTCAATGATTTCATCCTTGGCAAAGCTGAAAATTCTTTCCCGCTCTGCTCCTAAGCAACTCTCTGGGCTCAGTGTTCTTCCCTTTCCACTCCCTTGACACTTTCTCAAAAGACACCCTTAACCTCTGAGTCTGGGCAATATAACCCTTTCACGTGTTCCTAAATACCAGTTCTTTCATATAATTTTATATTGTCATGTAGGGCAATGATACATTACTTTGTATAATCAATTTTCTGACTCACTTGACCACTTTATGAACCAACAATATCCTGCACTGGTTTCCAAGTCCTAGACTCAAAACTATAACCCCCAAATTATTTTTTATTAAATAACCAAACATTACAAAATGGAGAAAATACAAAATAATAGAAGGCACTACACATCCCTTGTAATGGTGTGCATTTGAGCTTTCTGTTCAGGAAAAGTTGGGTATTCCCTCTGGAGCTGTGTTGTTGTTCTAGGCATATGGCCAGAAGAGATAAGTGGATATGTCTATCAATGACCTTTATCAGAGTGTTCATGGCAACTTTGAATAGCCAACATCTGAGAGTGGCCCAAATGTCCATCAATAGTAGAATAGGTAAATAAATGTTGTCTATTTATACAATGGAAATCACACAGCAATAAAAACCAATGAAGGGTATGATACATAAAAGGACATGGTTGACCCTTATAGTTATGAAGCTGAGTGAAGGAGGTCAGAAGCAAGATAGTAGACGCTACATGATTCCATTTCTATAAAGTCCTAGGTAGGATAGCACTGATCTGCACAGGGTTAAAAAGGTTGAGACAGAGACAGTGGGTATTAATGAGAGGGGCTGTTGCTGGAGTTGGGAATTGGAAATTTTCTAAATATTGGAAGATAGGAATTGGTGTTATAAGATTTTTCAAATTTTTACTTCCTTGTCTCAATCATTTTGGAAGCATGGGTCTTAGCAAACATATTTCTTAAGAAAAAATAAGTAGAGAGGATCAGCAATCTTTCTCTTATATAATTAAAATAATGCAGAACTAGGAGAAAAGGCCTAATTTCCTTTTTAAAATTTTCTTGGCTGTGCCATTTGTTGCTATTGGAAGAAACCAACCAAATTTCCCAGTTTTATAATAATGACCCTAAAGAAATAAGTATCATTAGAAAAAAAATGAGGTGAATAAAGCCTACTTTTAAAAGTTTAATTGACACGTATTAATTATTAATTTTATGGATTTTGGGGGGTACAGAGTGATACACACACAAAATGTGTATTGATCAGATTAGCATTTCCTTCATTTCAAACATTTATTATTTCTTTGTGTTGGGAATATCCATGATCCTCTCTTTCAGCTGTTTTGGAAAGTCTAATAAATTGTTGGATATTGTGTTCACCTTGCTGTGCCACAGAACATTGGAAACTCATCCTTTCTAATTGTGTTTTCGTGCCTTCTCCTACCTCTGTCTGGCCCCACTCTGCTACCATTCCTAACCTCTGGTGAGCATTATTCTACATTCTACCTCTATTTAGATCAATTTTTAGTTTTCGCATGAGTGAAAACATGAGATATTTATCTTGCAGTGCTTAGCTCATTTCCCTTAATATAGTGTCCTTTAGGCTCATCTATGTTGTTGCAAATGATCAGCTGAAAAATATTCCATTGTGTATATGTACCACATTTTCTTTATCCACATATCTGTCAATGGACAACTAAGTTGATCTTGGCTACTGTAAACAATGCTTCAGGACCCACTTGAAAGGGTATCAGGAAGAACAGAGAGAAGTTAGCAAAACTCTGCAATTTGCAGGAAAACTATTATTTTTGTAAAATTATTATTAGTACATTACCAATATACATGATAGCAAGGTCTTTTAAATGTCAGGCTCCCTTATTGGTGTTTGGTTTTTAGTTGCTCACTCATCTATGAAATCTTCCTTTCTTTTGGCTTGCCTGCCCTACCAGGTTCATGGGGGCAGAATCAGGGATGTCCCTGAAAATGAGCTTCCAAAAGCTTGAAATACTTGAGTAATTGAAAACATTTAATTTCAGTGACGTCCCAAATGCTAACATTATACAGGTGCTAGTATAATACACATTCAAAGATATTTGCATTTACAGAATGTTATTGCTGTACCAGAATGCACCAAGATTTGCCTGCAGATGATTTTTTAAAAACTGTATATATTTCATTTTAAACATCTGTAGTTTACTTAGTTAATTACTATCCCATTCAACACATCTGGATTCTCTGTGTTAGTGTTAATCAATAATAATTTGATTACAATGTTATGCTTTTTATGCTAATTAGGATTTTGAGACTGTAAAATTGTGCTACCTTTGTGCTTCATGCTGGCACTATGGTGTTACATTTATACTTTGGTGTATTCATAAATTGTGCACACATATGCATATCTCCACACATTTTACCTAATTTGTACAATAGAAATTTTTCTATTCATATTTGTTTTTTATTACATTTACCACCTAGAAAAAAGCAGCCTTGCTTATGTTTCAATTTAAGTAGAAAAACATTCCTTATTCGAACTCAGAATTAAACCCAGGGATGCTGAACCACTGAGCTATCTCCCCAGCCCATTTTATATTTTATTTTGAGATAGGGTCTCACTAAATTGCTTAGGGTCTTGCTAAATTGTCCAGGCTGGTAATCCTCCTGCCTCAGCCTCCCAAGTTGCTGGGATTACAGGCATGTTCCACCACGCCTGGCTAGATGTTTGTTTTAATGTGATATAATTCTTAAAAAGAAAAAAAAAGAGGAAAAGTCATATAATTCTTTTATTTTCTCTCCTTTTGAAGGTTGCTGGATAAACAGAACAATATTGATGTTTTTGATCTACAATGTGGTTGCTGGTATGGTTTCAAATCCTCTGCAAAAGCAGACTTCCTTTCTTCAAATAATTATGAAACCTGGAAAAAAGTCTGATTAATTGCAAAGTTGAATGTGGTTAAAACCTCTGGCAGGTTCTTATCTGTCACCATCATTCTCAAGTAACTTATCAACCATCTTGGGTGGCTTGTGGGAAGCAGCCTCTTGGGATCCGGAAATTTCAAGACAGTGACTCAAGCACAAATCTCTGGATGGATTTCCACTGTACTACAGCAATATGTGGCTTAGCACATTCTTTTTTTTTTTTTTTTTTTTTTTTTTGAGACAGGGTTTCACTAAGTTGCTAAGGATGGCTTTGAACTTGCAATCCTCCTGCCTCTGCCTCCAAAGAGTAGAGGCGTGGGCCACCATGTCTAGCTGCATTGGCCCATTCCTGATTCCTAGATCTTCATTCAGGTATTAATAGTACCATACAAATCTTGATGTGTATACACGGGGAGGAAAAGTGCTATTCACTTTGCTGTAGGGAGGGGAGGAGCTAAGACTAAAACTCCACATCTGTCCTCCATAGCCATATTCATTTTGAAAGTATCTTTCTTTTTTGTTTCTTCCATGAATCCCTTGAATCTACTATAAGTAATCATACCTAATGAGGAGGTTCTTCATGTCAACATTAGATCTCTCTCTCCTTCATTGAATAAGGTTCAGTTATTACTAGCCAGATACTTCATAGGTGTTAAAAGTCCAAAGGTCACAAAGGAGTTACCTAAATAATATTGTTTTACTTTATTGCTTTTTAATTATTTTAATTATCATGTGGATCATTTCTTAAAAAAAAATTTAACATATGACTCAGTCATGGAAATATCTTCTTTGGTATTCTGTGGAGCTCAGGGTACTTCCACACCATGAATTAATTCATATTAGAAAGTGAATGATTTCATTATTATTACCTATGCATGATCCCAATACTTTTAATTTCTTTAATTGAAATGAAGTACTTTGTAGCTATTTTTAAAAAAGAAGCTTTAACAGAAGCTCCCTGGACAATATTTAAATTCTTCTCAATTTGCAAATCTTGGGGAGCCCTTTTTTCTTATGAAGCACTGGTCAATTTCAGGTTATTTTTCTTAAAAATAGTGGGTACTCTTTAAAGAAAACACCCCTAGTTTTCCAAAAACATATTTAGCTTTTTCATAAGCACCTAGATAAATACATACTGTTATCAAAAGTAGAAAAATGTCTCCCTTTTACACTTCTACCTCTGGCCATGAAAAAATTCTTCTATCATGAGCTGGGATTATTTCCCTGGGGAGATTTGCCAGTGGACTCTTTAAGGGATGCTGGGTAGATCACTTTGGTTATATCTTTCAGCGTTGAAGTGATGACAATATGAGACCACTATGAGAGATGACCAACATAAAGGAAGTTATGGTGAGTGAGTGGATATCTACAAAACAGACACCCATAAGAGAAAGGGAGCTTGACAATTAAAGAAAGACAAGTTTTCCTGCAAATTGCAGATTTTTGCTAACTTCTCAATGAGCTTTTCCTATACCTTTCAAGAGGATCCTGTAGCACTGTTCATAGTAGTCAAGATATGGAAACATTTGTCTATGTTCTACCCTGGTTCCCCTTAGTCTACACACAAGGGTCTTCAACAATGTAGATTTCCTCCTTATGAAAATAATAATCTCACTATTCAAACAGATCAGTATAAATTTCAAATCACATTAGACTACAAGATCTCTGCAAAGAATTGAATGAATTTTTTCTTGCACATTTCTTCAACAGAACGGCAGTGTGCAGTTATTGTTCTCTGTTCATCACAGTGCAAAATACTTTGTTTGCTTAATTAGCACTTCATAGCCTAAAATATATAATCTATGGTAATTAAAATATATTGGGGAATGCAGGGCAAAGGTATTTAGAGCTAATTTTATTCAGAGACATTTATGCATCAAGGGGCTTAGAAAGGTTGATGTAAGCTACAGAGCAATGCTTTTGAGTACCTTGTCAACAAATGATAAGGACTGGTGTATCTTATTTATTACTTAGGATAAGCATTATGCATCAAGAATTCTGTACCTACTGAGATCCATTGTGCTAGAGGTAGGATTTGGATAATTGGCAAGTGGTCCAGTCAGTAACCAGGATTTGCCACACGGTCTCCATGTCTGGAAAATATATTATGGGTCCTACTCTTTCCTAGAATGAGATTCACTTTTGGGGAATCTGACATTTTAAACATTAATTTGGAGACTAACCAGAGGTACATCAAACCTAAGATTTTTTTCCTTTTTATTGTCATTTCTTTTTACTGTCATAATTATTTTTTCTTTGAAGGTCTATTTCCTCCATGAAGGGCAGTTTTCTAAGGGCAACATTTGGCTAAAGAAAGACTTATCTCAAAGACAAGGCAGACCTCATGAGTGAGATTTAAAAGGCATTCCCAGCATTCTTATTGTAGTCTCACCTTTAGAAACAACAATTGCAACAGTTTTTGTAGCAGGCAATTGGCTGAATATTTTACCTTCAATGGAATGAGAATTAAAATAAGACAAATTGCGTTCTCTGTATATCCTTGAGAGTTTAATTTTTGCTTACCTGGTAACATTCCCTAATTTCAAGCCAATTGCCGGGTAGCAGAGCTATAAAATGTTAGGTAAGTTGCATAAAATTTCAATTTCAATTTAAAAGTTCATGTAGTTTCATCACATTTTAGAATCAAGGGCATTTTCCAACAAAAGATTATGGTGTCTCTGGTACATTTGCCTCTCTCCAGGGAAAAATGTACTTTAAACTTTCAGGTTTCATATGTAATTCTGATAGGGATCTTTTATATCAGGATGTACTAGGCCATTAGGAAGTAACTGGAATTGGGTAGTACATGTGACCTAAATTATATAAGGGCAGAAATATTTCTGACTGTCTCCTCCCCATGACTTCACTATTCCAGAGACTAGTACATGCTATGACTTGGTCCTCAGTAAAGATCCATTAGGTAAGGGAAGAGGCTGATGTATAATACATGCCAAATGCATTTCAGGTAAGGCTGGGCTAACATTGCGTGACTGAAAAAGGACAGTTAAGTGAAAGGAAGTTGATCATATAAAAGCTACCTTTTCCAGTGGGCCAGGAAACTCGGGGTGGAATAATTTTTCTTGTTTTCTCAATTCCTCTCCTTTGTCTAGCATGGAAATATTATCTCCTTCCCGAGTAAATCCAACAAATTAGATCAATTTGCAGTAAGAGGCCAGATAAGGATAGCTTAGGCTATCATGGGCTTTGGGGAATAATGTGTGGAAAAAGACTAGGATGAGAAATAAAGGCTTCTATTGTCAGGAGAAGATTGACTGCCTGGGCCCAGGAGAAAAGAGAATTTTATAGGAGTATTTAGTGAATCTGGAATCCATGAATCAGATCTGTGCATTATATACAATTAACAAAAGACAGAATTCAAATTACAAGTCATCATTCCATTGGGAATTTTGGCAGCTAATTAATGATTATGGTATTTTTTTTGGTCATCTATTTTTTTTTTTATTTTGCTCATGACTATGAATACTGCTCTCCAATTCAAATGACTTGTGATAGAATGTACCACACACAATGCATATTTATTTAACGTTGAGAAATAAAGGTGTTCCTGTAATTTAATGGAAATGCATAAATGTGTTGGAGCCATCATCTCATCATAAAATACCAGGAATTATTATTGAAAACATTCTGGCCATTTATATAATGATTCTCATTACTAAAAAAAGATTTTTACCTTGGGATGTATAAATTATACTTTGGTTTAATAAATACTCAATTTGGTCATAATTATACATAAAATGGGGTCTTTCATTTAGTGTCTGTGTCTGAATTGTGGCAATTTATTTGCTAGGTCAATGCTTGCATCTGATGGAAATGTATGCAGAGGATTAGAGGGACTGTAACATAACATTAGCATTGATGGTTGCAACTTACCTGTCAAAGTATAAGGCAAATGGATTATTTGCTGTCATTTTGCTGAAAACCAATTAAGAACAAAGCTAGACTAGTGCTCACAGTGAAAAAAACAAATGATCTTAGCTGATTGTAGCACAATGATTCATAGGACTAAATCATTTCAGAAATTTTCAAAGCTTTTCATGGTATTTTAAAGTCTTGAAAGTTAGTTCTCAGAAGAACCTAACTGGACTCTTGGTCAACATGAGGAGTTGCCCATGCACAGAGAGAAAGAATACTAACAGTAAGAATGGGGTCTACTTTCTGTATGTTAGTTGCTTCTTTTGGTCCTTAGATTTTTAATGAAGAGATATATTGCAAAAATTCTGAAGACCATACTATGCCTAATATTTACCTGGGAAGCAACCATGATACTCTAATATTTTTGAATTTATGAGGTGAGAATGGCAGCAATGATACTTTCCCAGTGATATATGTTATTATCTTTGTCTTATATTGTCCACAATGCAGAGCCAGTCCTTAGTCAATACCATGTGTGCTTTTTATCTGTCAATGTGAGTTCCACTCTGTTAAAAGAGTTCACCATGAACTCAGCATTCAGATATACCGAGAACCAGAACCCTGGTCAATGGAAAAGGACCACCATACTCTCCATTAGCTATGTGTCCCCTCCTTACTCCTTGGAATTTTCTGTGCTGTAGTATTCTGTCATGCCCACTGATTTTACATTTCTCAGAGATGGCATGAATTCATCTATGTATACATGTTGTTGAAACCCAGGCCTAAAAGGGGCATGTAATAAATATTCATTGAATGCATTACTGATTTTTAAATAAAATTAATAACATGACCATTGTAAAATGAAATGGTAAATTTTATATGCATTAAAAGAGTTAAGCATAAAATACAAACTGAAAAAGAATTAGAGAAAGCAAATATGAATTTTTAGTTCAGAGTGAGGAAGTACTCTATAAACAAAACAAGCAAAGAAAGAAAACAAAGAAAATGATTGAATACAGATATAAGTTTGCTTTAGATGACAGCTAATGTGAAGTGGAATTGGCATTGGAATCCAGAGTTGACTGATGCCAGACTGTGTTCTGTAAAGCTACTTTGAAAAATGATTTTATCACTATCGAATATTTTCAACTGCATGTAAAGAGGAATAATATCTGTGTTTATACAAATAATGCATTGGCATAATGCATTAAGGAAAAAATGCTACATGAATTAAACAGGATGCATTAAACTGTCTTTAAAAAACTCATCAACAAATAATTGGTTCAATTATATTTCTTCCAGTTGAGTCAATAAACCTAGTTGTCCCATAGGTGTCATCCCAGAGTTAAAGTACTGGGGAATTACTGAATGTTAAATATGTAGTTTTACAGCTCCACAAGGCTATAACAAGAAAAGGTCCTTCAATTACCACAATATTTTTTGCTGAGACTATTTTACAAGTAGTATGTCATGCTGAGAAAATTCATTACCATAGGGTTAAGTAGACTAAGATATAATCTAAAGAAAGTGATGTTCTGGAAAAGTCATATACTTTATTTTTGTAGCTATATTTCTGTCATCAGATTCACTACCACAAAATTTTAAGGAATATAAACTTAAAAGGGATATCACTGTATTTACAAGTCTTGTTTTCTAAACTTACAAAGACATATTTATAACAAATTAATAAAGGTAAATACCTTTTTAATAAGAATCTGGGTACCTGTTAATATTGGATACTCATTATTTGGTACCATGTATTGGTCAGGTTTTTGTTACTATAATGAAATACTGTAGGGAGACTATAAAGAAAAGAAGCTTATTTAGCTCACAGTTTTGGAGACTGTAAGTCCACATAGAATTGTTTAAGCTCTTACAAGGGTTTTTTCCCTTGGCTGCATCATATCACAATGGGAGTGTGTGTGTGTGTGTGTGTGTGTGTGTGTGTGTGTGTGTTTGTGTCTGTGGTTTTTCTTCATCTTTTTATGAAGCCACCAGGATTCAGTCATGAGAGTTCCACTCTAAGGACCTAATTTAATATAATCATTTCAAAAGGTCCTACCTGTAAACACCATAGTTTAGTTAAGGTCCAAATCATATCAATATCATAAGGACTATTTTAACTATAATAAGTCATATAATGCACATTGAAACACGAAACTTTGTGTCAGTCTTACAATAGGTAGAAATCACTAATCAATCAAAGTAAAGAGTGAAGCCTAGGCAAATAAAAAAAAACAACAAATCACCTCCAGATGTGAGAAGCTTAATATCCTACTAATGCTTGTAGGAAAATGACTAAGTAAGGTATTTGCAAGAAATCAAAATATACATTAGATAGAAATGTGATTATTCATTGATAGACTTCACATGACACTTACAGAGATCTTGTGTCTCATTTTGTCCGTGAGACAATTTAGCTGTGATCAAACCCCCATTTGTATTAAAATTCATTGCTATCTCTTAACTAAAAGCCCTTTCTCTGCGGTAATTTAAAAAACAGGATTGAAACTACAATTGCAATCAATTCAGTTGTCGATTTAGCCTCCTTGCTAATTTGGCATACCCAGCATATTTTTGGGAGCAGGTGTTCATTATTAGGCAGATTTTGGTTGGGCTTCTTGAGATGTGATGCTTCATAGCTTGTTTTCCTCAGTTTCCTTTGAGCCTCCCAGTTTCCAGGCCAAAGGCAGCAACTCCCCATGCATGTTAGTGTTCAGATGCCAGCTCTTTAGAATGATATTAATCTGAATGCCACAGATTCATGTATTTTTTAATCTACTTCAAGAACAAAAAGGATATAATGGCCCATTAGGAAACATTAAATCCTGATCATTTCGTTAATGTTCTTGCTAATATGTGTTCTATAAAGTTGCTCACTTTTATAACTGAGACGCGGGTGTCATGGGTTAATGATCCACATAGCTTCTAATGTTGTACATCTGCCATTAATCCATTATCAGGAATGGACTGATCTATTGCCCTAGCAGATGGATCAGAAGTCCTGCAGGGGCAAATTAACCCCCATCTTTTATTACTGTACAGTGTCTTATAGATTCACAGAGCATTTTCACATATATTATCAGATTTGATATTTTTAAATTACTTTCTGAAGTTAGCAGGTACTTGTCATGATGAGGCTCTCTTAATTGTAAGGCCTGATTGGGAGGCAGGGTATCTGGAAGTCCACTCCCAGAAAGAGCCATGGGAGGGGACTTTGATTGGGAAGATCATTGGTGGGTTGTGCAGTTTCAGTAGCAACACAATGGGAGCCGTGAGGGCAGAAGAGGATGTACATCCAGCCCATCAAAATGCTGTGGTCCCTATTTCTGGATGAGGAGTCAGTGTTTCTACCAAAGAGGAATTTAATGGCAAAGGACTAACTCTTTGCTTTTTTTCCATTGTGCCTTCAGCAAGTTCTTTGGGCACCCTACACTGATGGCCTCTGTGTCAAATTCACAGCAGATGAGAGAAGTAGTTGTAAGCTTGTTTTTTTTTATGCCCCACCCTGCTGTGCCCTTCCCCTGACTCAGGCAGTGGCAAGGCCCTACTGAGGTGGATGGCGCAAGGCGTCCATCCTCTGGAGGAGCGCAGTATATTTCTGGGGATGGGCTAGTTTGTTTTTGTATTCCTTTAATAAGTATAGTTGCGATTTCTCATATGACCATTAAGTATGAAGGAAATAACATGACTTTCCCAATTAATGCAACTACTTCTATAGAATAGATCTGTTTGCTCTAAATGCAATGATTCAGCTGTGGAGTGTAAATTGTTAATGTCTAATGAAAAACTTCCTGTATTCCTGTCAAGAAAGTTTTTGAGAAATTAAATTAAAATCTAGAGAAGAAGAATTAATGTTAAGAAGACAGATTAGTGCTTGGTACTGGGCAACTTGTTCTTGTTCCTGTGCACAATGGTTTGTGCTCTTACTCTTGTTTGATTAAAATTAATAACAAGTCAACCACTTGCTGTAACCATGGCACCGGTTCCAGTCAGTAAGTCAAGAAAGCATAGTCAAGGTATAGGCCAATAGTTTGGGACATTTCTAACTATTATTAAAAGTTAACTAAGCAGAAACAGCTCAAAGCAAAACGGGAACTGAAAGTACAAATACTTGCTTATGCATAAGCCAAGATACATTCTTTTATTCTAATTGTAGCTACGTAATATTTTGTTTCTTTGAATCATTCCTGTTTTGTAACCACAAAGTACTGTGAGCCTGCCAAAATGAAAAGTATATATGATCAACTTCACAAGTAAAGATTGGGATCAACACCTTCACTTTGGTGTCTGTGTTGTTTCTCCACCTCCCTTTTGCCGACTCCTCACCATCCCTTCGTCTCCTGAGACCCCCTGTTGGAGCTGGTCTCCAACACCACCCCAGGATGGTCCTGTGCCAAGAGAATGAGGCCCTGCCTCACCTGAGTATCCCAAAAGCTGGTGTAAGGACAAACCTGTTATCCTATCTGATAATTGTTTAAGGAAAGGGCTTGTAACCTGGCTGCTACCAAGCAGAAATGTAGACAATCTGCATGGACTAAGAAATATACTTCACATCTGAGAGAAAACCATGTTTTGTTTTGTTTTGTTTTGTTTTCCTTCTGGACATTGTCACAATAATAGAACAATTACCAACAACAGTGGTGAGAGTGTATGTAGCACTTACAATGTACCAGACACAGTTTTTAGTACTTTTTTATTTTTTTAGTACTAGGGATTGAATCCAGGGACACTTTACCACTGAGCTATATCCCCAGTGTTTTTTGTTTGTTTTTTTGTTTGTTTGTTTTATTTTGAGACAGGGGTCTCTTTAAGTTGCCCAGGCTGGGCTCGAACTTGCAATTCTGCCTTAGGTTCCCTAGTATGTTCAATTACAGGGGTGTGCCATTGAGCCTGGTACACTGTATGTATTTTAACTGCTTTAATCCTCACTGCAACCTGGTGGGTGGGTAACATCATTATGCTGACCTTGTGGATGAGGAAACTAAGTGATTTGAAAGCCTGGAGTTGCTGCAGCCTTCTTGTTTTCTGTCCTAAGTCAAGACTGCAGGGTTGTCCTTCCAAGTTCCTTTGGACATACTTAGGCTCCGCAAAATTTAAATAACTAGTCTTAGCTGATAGCCAGCAAGGTGCAGGCCTAGTTTTGGAAGCCAAGCTGGTAAAAGAGTGATGGGAAGACTAGGTCCACGATGGTACTCTTATTTAAGCAGACCTTGAAACCAGCTCTCTCTCTCTTTCTCTCTCTCTCTCTCTCTCTCTCTCTCTCTCTCTCTCTCTGGATTTTGGATTGTGAGACATGAAATGCCCTCAGGGTCCGAGGCATTTTGAGTTAGAGGGTAAAGTTTCTGTTACAGGGAAAAGTTTCTCAAGAGTTTCCATCAACACATTTTAGAACTAACTCTCCATGCAGGTGCTTGGGTTTGAATTTTGGCTTCATAAGTTTGAGTCAGTTACCTTTCCCCTCTGAGCCTTTCTTGCTAATTTGTAAGATAGGAATACTGATGGCCCCCAGCCTCATCCATGTGGTAAAGAACAAATGACATAATATAGGAGTTTCCCTTATCCTTCAGGGATATGTTTCAAGATCCCTGGTGGATGCCTGAAATCAGAAATAGTACGGAACCCTACATAGACCTTGCTTTGTTCATCTGAAAATTGAGACTAAATGACAAGTAGCATCTGTAGCATGGACATGCTGGACATAGAGAGGGATGATTCTCATCCTGGGTGTGAGATTTCACCATGCTCCTCACAACACTGAGCAATTTAAAACTTAGAAGTTGTTTCTTTCCAGAAATTTCCATTTAATATTTTGAGACACCAGGGAACTGAAACTGTGGAATGCAACAGAGAAAACAGAGGACTACTGTACAGAGAAAAACACCTAGACCAATGCCCCAAGTGTAGATCATATTTACCGAGGATTACCGACTGTTAATATTACTATCTTATTGTTTTAGTTTAATTGCTGGATTTGGTATTTTTCTAATCTATAAAATGGGAATAACAATAACTTTATACAATTGCTATGAGGAATAAATAAACCCATAAAAATTACTTAGCAGACTATCTGGACTAGAGAAAGTGTTCAATAGATATTGGTTATTTTTTTTCTAATTAATTTTAATTGAAATATATGTATATATACGTATATAAGGTCAAATAAATGCTAAAAACTTATAACCCCAAACAGTACTCCTATTTTTGTGTTTGCTATGTTAGCATATTATTTTATTTTAAAATTACATCCATTAAAATAATGCTGCCTTTATGTAAAGATCTGCCATTCAATAAACTCATCTGAATATAAACTTCATACTTATTTTGTAAATGAAAACCAATTAGTTTGTACAAGTGGTTACATAAAAAAATGCCATACTTTTGTATGAGTAATTGATCTATTTTTAAAATAAAAAATGGAGAGATCTATGGCAAATTATATTGCCTGCTGATGCATAAATGTGTATAGTTCAAATATTTAAGTACAAAAATTAAATATCTAATATTATACCTCTAAGGAAATGTTGTGCTATCTGGATAAACTGAACTTGATTTATCAAAATTTACTGGTTTTAAGTATAATTCTCGTTGAAATAAATATTAATAATGGCAACCTGATTCTAACCAAATTCCAAATGCATCATAATTAGCCTTCTAACCTTCTCAGAAGCCTGATGAAACTTTATATGGAAGCAATAAACTAAAATTCCATTTACATTATTACATTTAGTAATAGAATGAAAGAGTCCATATATCAAAGTTGTGTTTAGTGAGACATATAAACCATAAAAATTCTTACTTCAATCTGCTCTTGTTTGGGAGCTGACAAATATTAACCTATACACATTCATTTAGGGGACATTCCTATTAATTGAATGACATCCAATTTACAATGGAGATGCTTTGTGTTAAAAATGCAAATATTAATCTCAGTGATTATTAGTGACATTGTGCTTGCACAACAAATAGATCTTGAATCAATAAGAACATAGGAGTAACTAAAATGCCCACCCAAATTATTATGAACTTTTTCTAGTAAAGACTTTTAATATATGGAGGTATCTATGGAGTATTATCAGGGTTGGGTAAGAGATATTTAGTTTCATTAATTTGTCAAATGCATAAAATCTGTACTATATAAAAGTGCTATATTACTATGTTTTGAATATGTTTAAAGTATTCATCTATTTAATTCTACAAATACCAGTTCTGTCTGCTATGTTCAAGACATCATCATATACTATGAGAGAGTAAAAATGAAAACTATACCATTTTGGTCTCTTACTAAGATATAGTACCATGCTCACAAAAACCATACTAAAGGAATATATTCTAATGACAACCCACAAGGATGGGGAATATGGTAATAGCAAAAGATACACTGTTTCAAAAATTAGAAACAAATGGGTGAGAGGGAATTGACATCAGTATAGAACAGTAGGGACAGATTCCAGGTACCCTTGCAGAATAGCAAAGCAT
Organism: Callospermophilus lateralis; assembly: GCF_048772815.1. Taxonomy (NCBI): domain Eukaryota; kingdom Metazoa; phylum Chordata; class Mammalia; order Rodentia; family Sciuridae; genus Callospermophilus; species Callospermophilus lateralis. Next base: position 27,431,518 of record NC_135320.1, read on the forward strand.
TACTTCTATAATGGAAGTGAGGGGGTTGTTCTGAACTCAGTCAGCCTGGGTGGAACATGTCTGAAAACTAGTTGGAGCTCAGATGCACTCAGTGCTGAGCCTTCCCTCCTCAAAAGTTCAGAGATGTGTTCACTAGAGAGGAAAACAGAGACTCTTGAGCTGGGAGGGCATACCCATAGTGGAGGGTATACATATCATATTGATAATACCAGTGATAATCAGATCCATACCAAACACTGAGTGTGAAGACCCCCAGCTTCTTCTACTTGAATCTGACTCCCAGTTAATTTCCCTCCAGATAGAAATTGGAAGTGTTTTTTTTTTTTTTCTGAAGAACTTGATCTGCTCCCAAACAGAAAGACAAAGAATCTGACGCCTGGGATTCCCCAGCAAATGATCCACAGAGGTCAACTTACAGTGCAGCTCAGAGTTTCAAAGCCCCTGTCATGTGCTCATAGACCAATCAGATTTTAAATGGCTTACTCATAAGCATGTATAGAAAACCAAGGTTGAAACAAATCTGAGGGTATACATACCATACTGGCTCTCTAGATAAAAATCAGTACAAACAATCAGGAATAAAAAGGTAAAGAACTTGGAGAAACATTATGCAGGGAGAAAACAACTTAAAAAAAATAGCAATATGCCCAAACTCAAAATAGGATGCTATTAATGCAGAACATCCATTATAAGGATAACAGCAGCAGAAAGCACCCACAATTAGAAACATAAGAGCATACATGAAAAAGTTCAGTAGCAGGAATGGAGTAAAAAATTTTAAGGAATATATTAGAAAGCAGAATAAAAAGACACTAGAAAATAGGAGAGAAAAGGCAAGAAACTTAGATGCATATTCCAGAATATTCAACACTTAAGTAATAGTAGTTCTCACTATAAAGAAGAAGATCATGGAGGGGAGAAAGTTATTGACAAATAGTTTTTTTAACACTTTCAAAATTTTCTAGAAAGAGGACCCGTTAAGCCCCAGGCCTGAGGTGCTTGATCTATAATGCGGCCCAATCCCCTAGGACTTGTCAATTGCTGGGCCCAGTAACATCTCTAAGTGTTCTTATAATACCTCAAGCTAGACTATAATGTAGGGTTCAATTTATCTTCTCCTCATTAAAATTTCCCAGTTCCTTGAAATATGAAAGACAAAAGTACAGAATTCAGTATAAATAAGATACCTTGGAAGTATCATCTTAATTAATAAGTATAGTAAAGAAAACAGGAGCAGAGATTTGCCCATAACATCATACTTACACAATATTTTAGAACATTCATTAGCCACATCAAAATATAATGTGACTTCAGGGCTACTAACTTCTATAAAAAAGACATTTCATGGTTATGAATTGTGCCAGGTGTTGCTAATAAAACATGGGAAATTAGTTCTTAAAGCCTTTCACTCCATTTAACCAAATCATAGTTCTCCCCACCAAACCTGCCTTATTAGGAACTTCAGGTACTTTACAATTGAATTCATAACAAATTTTTTTTCTACACAAAGCATTGAAGAATGTGTCAAGGATAATCCCTGTTGAATGTCGAAGATTCCTTCCACTTATCTGTTCTCAGAAATTATTTAATTAATGCCTAACTCTTTTCAAGTTATGCTCTAGCTGCTAAGACTGTATAGAAATAAAAGAGAATCTTGATCTTGTAGGGCCGGACACATCTACTTTCGTTCCTTTCTGCAAACCCCATTAAAATATGGGTAAGAATTTTTTAAAAAGTGTATAAGCACACAAGGATGAGGCACAGCTTTATCTTCCAGACAGGAGACCTGAAGACATTTCTGGGATATCTGAGCAGGTGGAAGGCTACACCACATCTCTCATGTCAGTGTAAGGGAGATGGCCAAGAGGACTCACAGCATGTGGTGAGAGACACTGCTGAACCATCTCTCTCCCAGCATTTAAGCATAAGTCAGAAACTAAGTATTACTAGACATTTGAAAACACCCATTAAATTGGGGACTACAACAAACTGGAAAACACAAAGTACTTGGAAGAAACAGATACCCTGGTGGTGAAGACAGTTCTCTTTTCTGCAGAAAAACAGGACTATCATTCATGTACATAAAAAGCAGAGAGAAAATCCTGTAAGTACAAATCAAGATTAAGATTCCATAAAATGGGAAAACTGAGGGGGAATATAATCTGTTAGGTATGAAATTAAGGTATAAACAAAATATTCATTTAGAATTTTTAGATAATAAAGAAATCATCCAGAATATATGTTTTTTAAAAGATGGAAATTAAAAAACCAATATAAGAAAATTAGACAACAGACTAGAGAAAATGTGTACCTAAATATTGGGATTTCCAAAATAGATGAGGGGAAGGGAAGGGCAAATGGATTATAAAATAATTTTAGAGTATTTCACAAGTGGATGAACATGAGTTGCCATATTGAAAGAGTCCACTGAGAGTCTCTAACAGTGGATCAAAATGGACCAGTATCTAACCAAGGCACCCAGAAATTTTACAGCCTGTGAACAAAGAGAAGATGCACAACTTGGTTGGGAGAACCAGTCACAGAGAAAACACTGGGATGTAAAAATGGCTTTTGTCTTTCACCAGTGACACTGGGTAGTGAAGAATGTGGAGAGAATATAAACAAAAATTATTTCCTGTCTCAAGATAATAAATTGATAAATAGTAGATTAAACATATCAAATATGAAAATCTCAAAAATGTACTTCCTGTGTACATCCAGATTGAGCACTAAATGAGAGAGTAAACTGAAAGAAATGAAGATGTGAATTATAGAAAGAGGATGTTTAGCATAGAGATAAAGCAAAGGAAGTCACCAAGATGTTTCTGAAGAGAATTCTATGTTTTAATGAACACTGGGCATAGAGGTTAACAAATGCAGCTTGTATTACTGCAAAAGACTTGAGGAATGGGTTTCTAATGGAAGGAACTAAGAATTAATTTCTATTAACTAATTAATGAAATTGGAATAAAATTGGTTGAATAGCTGATGTATCCAAATAGCTTGAATAGGCATTTAGGCAGTTTGTGGGGATTTTGGAGATAATTTAATGGTAACAGAAAGAAAATTGAGCAAACTAAAAACAATGGGGAAATTCCCAAGACGTTTCAATATTTGTCCAGGAAAGGAAAATTGTCCATATTTGAAGTACATCTCAGAAGATAATTCATTTTCCATAGTTATAACAAAGACTGAATAACAAGTATAGCAGGATAAAGTAAAAAAAAACTATAACCACATGTACATTTTTTATCTGAAAGAAGTAGAAGCTTATTTTAATGATTCTCTAGTTGAAATGGTCTGTTGGTCTTAGAAACCTGAATTAGAAGATGATATTGTTAAAATGAAGATGAGAATTTGCTTCAGAGAATACCTAGTGAAAGATGACCAAAAACAGTGTATATCTTGGATTAAGCAATTGCATCACTTAGTTAACTGTGGTTTTAGGTAATATATTTTTAATAAATTAAAGTAATGAATGTATGTACTGCTTGCAGAGTAGAAGCAATTAAATTTAGTAGCGCTGTCATGGAACAATACCCCCATTCCCTTACCCCCATCAGTAATGAGCTCCTTTGGAATATATTAGCTTAATGGTGCTCATTCTTATGATGCTACAGAATAAAAAGAATGAAATATTGGTGCAAATGGAGGGAATCATTAATGCTGACAATTTGAGTCACTGCAGTAGCGCTCTCTGTGATTGTTATTTTTAATTCTTCTGTTATATGGCTTCATTGAAGTTTACATTGACATGTTGTAGGGTATTAGTATTTCTACAGCAACAATTTAACTTGGAAATCAAAATGAAACAACCAGACAAAAATCTTTCTAATACACTTCCAGAAACAAAATCTTACATGTTGCTAAGCATGCTCTAAGACAGAAGTATTTGAGATAAATTTTAAATTAAGTCATCTAGAAATTAAAAAAAAAAGAATCAGTGAGTGATGTTAGAAGGTTGGTGACATAATTTACAAGAGTCATTAAAGTACAGTGCTGGTCTGTGACCTCTAAATTGCAAAACGTAAATCATCTAGAGAGCCATGAACATGGTATTTGGTTCAGTCATTGGTGTTTATCCTTGGTAATATAAACAAAATGATTATTAACTTGATCAGAAAACAAATTTTCCATAAGAATTTTCTTTCTATACATGCTATCTTTATAGCATCTAAATTTCAAGATTATAACAACCAAACCTTTTCTTCTGATAGATCCAAGATTTCCTTATTAAAATATTTCTCAATTTCTTTGACACCCACCCCCTGTCTTTTTAAAACTTTGTAGTTATATGCTGTCCTGTCTTAAATTGAAGGCTTCTAGTGGAATGATACAAAAAACTTTGGTTTAGAAGTTATATATTTATGTCAAATATAATACAGAGCTGACATATTTAAATTCTAAGAATGAGCACATGTAGCCATGGCAGAACTGAAAATTGCATAGTTTTATGTGATGTTGACATTCACTGTATTTTCAAGATTCTTTGACTACAAGTCTTTAAGTGTAGAGATACTGTAGGAATTACCCAGAAGAATGAGGTATAGATACTGATGGAAGATGCTTATGATTTAGACACAAAGACAGGTGTGTGCTGAACCAAATCATCAACAAAGAATGAAAACCAAGTGTAATGGGCTCATAGGCACACAAGGCTGCTCTTAACCCATAGTATACCTTAATGGAATTAGCAGGTGACTCTTGAGGACCACCATAATACTGCATCCTATGTACATGGAGGTTGTGTGCTACAGATGTATTAACTTGGGGGCGGGGTGGATTTCAGCCCTAAAATTAGTGTTTTGAAATTGCTAAAGAAAAACCATTTCCAAATGGGCATGCACAGAGAGCTTTAAGGAAGGGGTGGCATTTGGATTTTAAACAATGCCAGCATCTCAGTTAGTAGGCAAGTTTGGGAAGTGCAATCCATTTCTCTTGCTGGCCCATCTCCAGATGACGGAAACAGAGTCCCAGAGACTCATTTTGAAGAAAATGAATTGGAAGAGTTGAGGTGATTATGTCCTTCACATTTTTTTTCACATGTGAATCTGCTGTAAGACTCTGCAAGTCTATCATTTTACTTTTATTTCAATGCAGACTGAGCACAGGAGTGGATGGTAAATTATGGATCTGTGAGGAGTCTCACTTGGTCCACATTTAATGGCTTGCCAAGTTTTTCAGCTGCCTGTCCATTTTAAGGACCCCCTGTGTTTCCACAACCCATAAAACACATAATGACTAAATCTGAGATTTTTCTAATTGAGAGTTAGGAAGCGTGACTAAAGCATACGTGGCCATACTAAACTATTGGATACAGGCTGTGCATTTTTTGACAAATTGTTGGTCTTGTGTAGTAAAGAGGTCAACATCAGACCCTAAACCAAATGGAGACTCCATTGATCTGATGCCACATTTTAAAATGCCCAGATGGCTAAATCCTAACATTTATTGCATTATGGTGGCATTATGAATCAAACTGAGAGAAAAGATTCTGGGTCCAAAAAGTGGTTATAGCTCAGTGATAAAAAGCTTACAACCTAAGCAACACACAGGGATTAATAAAAGGTAAATCTGGCCGGATTTAATGCTGACCTTCAACAAAATAATTTACTTTTCAGCAACCACAGATGGGTTTATAGGATAAAAGAATGGCTATGTATAATTTTACAGCTAAGATAAAGGATTGAAATGCAAACATAATATTTAGAAATAATTTGTTTCTGGCCAAGGGCTCCATAGAACAGTTAAGGTCCATAAAGTAAACGGGTGGAAGATAATACTATAAAAATATCATATTTTTCAGTTTGGAAAATATGGCCTAGTGAAGATTTATTTTATTTTTGTGTATAACAGAGAAAGTTGAGCTGCTTCAAACTATGTTGTTTTGAAGAATCAATTAACTAAACAATACAAAAGTTAATGGATTATTGTTTTAAGAAATGTGCTTCTAAGATAGATTTCTTCTTTTAAACGGATCAAATCCAACTTGTGCTGTGGATCATGTGTTTCTGCTTTATATACAGGGCTTGTTATTTTTCATCTCCATTTTCTTTGCCAGAGGTGATGATTAATAGGTGATTCAAGGTTTAAATAATACACGTCTATCAAATTGACCATTCTGATTGAATTAGGGGATGAATGGGAAAAGAGATTATATTTCTGGAGTCTGCACAGTATTTCATAGTTCATAAGACACATTTGAGTGGAAATTATCCTGAGGCAATTCAGAAAAATATTATTTCTTTTCTTTTCTCTCTCTCTCTCTCTCTCTCTCTCTCTCTCTCTCTCTCTCTCTTTTAAGCTAAAGAAACTGCAATGCTGACAGTCTTAACAACTGACCCAAGATGCCAGGGTTTAAACTGGAATTATCATCATCTTTATGCTGCTTTCTTTTACCCTCTGCAGCATCTCTAAATTAGCAAGCACTTTCAAGCAAAAGAAAAAAAAAAGAAAAAGAAAAAAATAATAAGAAAAAAACTTGATAGATTTATTCTCTGCATGCCTTATCCAATTGACCATTTTAAGAGTAGAGACACAGTCTAAAGTACCCAAGGTCATTTTGAATTTCAAAATCACCACTAACTAAATAACCAAATTCTTAGAAACAATTTTGTTTTTAAAATATCAGGATTATAGACAGTTATTTTTAGGTTACTTGTTTTTTTTCCCTTTTTTACTCTGCAGAATGGATAAGCTTGAGTAGCATAAAACATAAAATATTTGAATTTACCTTTCTGTGGTATTCTATAAAGATCACAGTTCAAGACTAACTAATCATAACCTCAGGAAGGTTAAGAGCAGCCATGCAAGTTTAAATATCTTCCTTACAACATTAAATGATAGGATAAAGATTAATAAGCCATAGTAAGGAGGAGGATTGGATCTTGAAGATCTAAAGTTCAACTCTCCCTTCCTATTTCTCTGTCCCCCAAAGCTGGTATAAAGTAAATAGAAGAAAAGCAGATATTTGAAAAAATTCAATATGCAGGCTTTCCCAATTAGTTATAGCAGCAAATGCTTAATCAAATTTTTCACAATATCGAAAGCAGTTTATTTCATTAGCACTAATTTCATTTTGAAGGGCAATGCCATTTAAAGATGTTTTTAATTGGTCATTATTCATGGTTTAATATGGATTCTCAATGCAACTGATTTAGAATTAAAAGTATAATTACAGAGGAGTCTAGTCATGTGCTTTATAATAATGCAGCATATCATACTCATTTCCTTGAACCTGTTTGACCTTTTTTGATGAGCTTTTGTGCAGCTTTATCGAATTAATTTTCTAATTTTCAGAAAGTAGAAAGAAAAATTATCCAAACTTGATACATACCTTGAAAAAAGATTTTAGAATAAGTTATCAAGAGATAATGTATAAATATCTGAAGGAAGGTCACAGGGAGGCCAGCATCTGTCAAGTGATAATGACATTGGCATTTTTTTTTTTCTATGAAAGGTTCAGTAGATGAAGAATGGAAAGGCATAATTGGGATTAGTTCTTAAATTGGCAAAATCGTAGACAATGTTCTTATTCTTAAGTTAGAAAAACATAAATATAAAATTTTAACAAGAGATAAGTGACTCAATCATTACGTGCTCCATAGTAACACAATGGTGCTTATTAATAAGGAGGTGTCAATCATAAGGGGAATTTCCAGTGAATTGCTGCAACTTTCTACCTCTTCACATGTCCTTTTTAGTATTTTCCCAACTACTTACACTTCTTAAATAAAGAAATAGAATATTCCTCCAAATTTGTAGTTGAATCTAACTCGATGCTTAGTAAATATGCAGAATCAAAATTGTACTGCAATGAGGTAGATGTGGAACTGAAATCTACCACATTGCTACTTAGTTGGAAAAGTATAACATCCTACATTTGGTTGAACACAGTGGGGAATATCATAGCCTAACAGTTGTAGGAATTAAGCTTGACAGGATCTCAATAGGAGCCATTAATATAGCCTCCTCTCCCCCCAACCCCACCCCGCAAAAAGCAAACATGATATTAGATTAAATTAGCAGAAATGAACCATCAAGAAGTGAGAACATGGATGAGTTCTTCGTTCTTCAGGAATCAGGCTGGAGTTTTTGTCCAGTTTTGATTGTCACTCTGCAAGAGGAAACAGAAGGTACCAAGACCATACAGAAACTTAAACTTATGAAATATGTGGAATGGCTGCATGTTTACCAAGCACTGATAGACCTAATAGACCAAGCAATTGAATGGAACATGATAACTCTCTTCAAATTTGTGACAGTCTTATTCAGAGTGAAGTTTTAAGAAAGTACTTGGATATTTTTCTTCCAATGCCTATTCCGTTGAGGCTGTCTATGAAAAATGAAAACTTTGCCTTTTCTCTCTGTTTGTTAAATTTGCTTCCTATTTTCCTTCCATTTCCCAGTGTGCATTGATTTAATCTGTCATTTTGGATCCAACTTATAATTAATGATTTTATTTTTATTTTTTCATAATTCCAAGAAATTTAATAACTAACACATATGTCCCACTTCCTACTCTCTGTGTATTATTTTAATAATTATTTTTGAAATGGGTGTAATTTGAACAATATTATAAAAATCAAGATTTAATCCTATAATTTTTTGGCATCAATATTCAGCCTTAATTCTTTCATACTTTGTCTTTCCATGTTATTTTGAATCATCTCTGTATCGGCTAAAGTACATCTTTGAATGATTTTTCAGAAAAAAGGCAACATTTTGCTTGTCTGACTACAGAGAGTTCTTATATATAAAGTATTATCTTTCACAAAAGTAAAATCTACCTGTTAGTCTTGAAACTACCTAAAAACTACCTGTTAGTCATTTTCAGCCATTGTCTCTTTGGGTTCCTGAGTATTAATTTGTTTACAACATTTTAGTGAGAACTAAATATGCGCCAGTCACTATCTTGAGATGAATCAATGAACACAACAGACAAAGATCCTGTCCTTTCAATAGCATATGTTCAAGCAGTTGGAGGTGTCTAGAGGTTGGGAGGAGGGGAAAAATGAACAACAAAAAATAAACATAAGAAATAAGCAAACTATTATGTATGTTAGAAAGTGACAAATGCTTTAAGAAAAAAAAATTGGAAAAAAATAGAGTTCATTAGGGAGGGAGGAAGTTTGAAGTTTTAATTAGGGGGTGATGAGGATGACTCAAGAAGAAAGTGACAATTGAGAAAGACTTAAAGAAGAGGAAGCAGATAGCCATGAAGATAACTCAGGAAAGAGAATCCTAGGTAGAGGAAATAGCACATGCAATAGCACATGCAATAGCACACGCAATAGCACATGCAAACTGAGGCAAGTGTGTTCCCAGGAGCAATGGCAAGGAGTGGCCATTTCTGTGTGGCTGGAACCAAATGGGCAAGTAGCAGGTCAGAGGATGAGAACAGAAAGGTAGACTTAAGGTACAGAGGGGAGAGGTTGGCAGTTAAAAGGGCTTGGCTCTTCCTCCAAATGGAAGAGGCAGGGATGCAGATTGGAGCAGAGGGCTGCCATGGTCTGACCACTGTTTCAAAAGGATCGCTCTGGCTACAGACTTTTGAACAGACTACAGAGGACCAAGTGTGAAAAGATTCTATTCAAGTCTCTCCCATTGAATTCCTAGTAGAAAGAAAGCAATTTAACAGTCCTATTTTGCCTTTATTATTAAATATTTTTGAATTGTACTAGCACAAAGTGTAACAGAGGATATCCGAGAGAAATCATTGAATTTATAGAACTGGAAGAATCCTTGAAAAATTATTCCACCTTGCCTCAATCAGAGAGCATCCTAATAAATGATTTCAGACACATATAAATCTTCTTTATGTTAGATCACTTCTAGTAAAAGAAATTTCACAGCTTCTTATAATCCACACTCCAGAGCTTCACAAATGTCTCTTTCAGAAATCTCGTCCTTATGTCAAATTATAACTTTTCATCCTGTAAGTTACAATTTATCCTTCTTCCCTTTTAAAAATATGAGAATGTACGGCAAGGAGAGCAAAATGTAGAATAAAGACTCTAGACTTTTAATCATATTGGATTCTAATCACACTGGCATACAGTATAACCTTTGTCAAATCACTTGGTTTTTTTATGTATAAATTAAGTAACAGCTGTAGACCTTCCTTTAGCTCCTACGGAAAAATGAGCTCTATAAGTCCAAGATATAATTAGAATCATTGTTGGTATCATTCTCTTCTCATTAGAAATGGAGAATTAATCCAATCCCTTACGAGGATTTTAACTCAGCAAGATGGCGTGTGTTGCCTCTAGATAGGAAATCTTCAGGGAGCGGTAAGTCATTAATTCTGAGTCAGGGGGAAAAACACTATGAATTCACCAGAAGCTTTTAATCCAGATTTAGATTCATTCTTGCTCTATTACAAGGAGTGACCTTTAAGGGAAAATTCCACACAATAATTTAAAAGAAGTTTAACGGAACAGTTCAGTATAGCTAACATAAATTCCCTTGAAAAATATACTTCAGGTGTTAAAACACAGTAATCAAATTAGATTTTTGACTTAGAGAACATTTATCAGAAGACACTTAAAAGTGAAAAGTCAATAGTCCAGTTTCCCAATATAAATAAACATTGTATATTTATTTCTGTGTATAAAATAAAAAAAATTTTAAAAATTAAAAAATATAAAATATTAAAAAATATATATATCTTTTTAAATAAAAATATTAAATATATATATTATATAATATTTCCTTCATGTAGAAGCATTCAGCTTAATGTGCTAGGAAATGAATCACCTGATTCATAAAAGTTCAGCTATCATGTGGTCTCCAAGGCTAAAGAAGAGCAATGGCAGAAAAGTTTTGACCCTGACACATGTTCTCAGACATAGGTCACAAAGCCATCAATTCCTGAGTCCTCACTGTTCCCTGAGTTCTGATTTCAAAACTGAGGACTGTACTATGCTGCAGCAGAGCAACAGTAGCTAACAGTGTGCACAGTATGGAGTCCACGTTTATCTGAAACTGAGTTCCTTCCTGCCTATGTTCCAAAAGCTTGTTGTTAAAATCAATCATTCTTGGCTAAGGGCTCAATTTTGGATTTGTTGTAATTACTCTTCCTGTCCTTTTAAGCTTTTGTGAGTACTATGGATTCCATTTTTCAGGTATGCCCAATATTCTTTACTCCATTGCTATTGGTAATGGTAATATCCTGCTTCACCTCATTGTGATCTGGATCATCTCAATACTCTCCTACCTGGTCCCTTGCATGTGGCTTCTTCTCTAATTCATTCTCAATGCTGGTTCCATACTTATTTTCATGAAGTTTTGCTTTTATTACATATTCATCAAGTATCACTGAACCACCATCTGATGCCATGTGCTGTGTTAGGTGTTGATAATGAGAAGGTAAATAAAACTTGGTCCTTTCACTTGTAGAAATTGCAATTAAGTTTGACACGGAGACATATCATTAAGTAATGAAGGTATACTATATCTTGGAAAAACATTATGCACACAAATAACGTGTTGTAGCAATAGGAGAAAGGAGGGATCACATCTGCCTGGAGAAAGTGATTAGGAAAGTCTTCTGAGAAAAGAAAGTGTTATGAAACCTTTGTAGCAGGACCTACATCAGGCAGACACTATGGAAAAAGCTAATTCTAGGCAAAAGAACAAAATTTATAAGGACATGGAGATATTAAATATTGTACATTTGAAGATCTCTCTCATTTTACTGATATCACAGTAGCACAGGATTGAGTTAAGAAACAAGAGAATTGACCAGCGTGTTTGGTCGGGGGCTTCAGTAGAAGGAACTTTCTATGGCAGGCTGTGTAATGTGGACCTAATTCCACATTTTGTAGATAATGGGAGCTATGGAATAATATTTGGTTTTAGGAATATGACTTTGGAAGGTGTTCTGTTCATTTATTGGGTAGACCAGGAACTGGCATAGATGATATGTTGGTCTATTTCAGGAATCCAGTGGGAGCTGATTGGAGCAATGCAGGTAAGAAGTGGGAGGAGGTTTGAGAGAAAAAAAGCCTCATTTGAAAGTTGCAATATATAGAGGGTTATGCTATATTTGGGAGGGACATTTTTCTGGTCAAGAGTCTAAATTCAATCTCCTCTAATCTGAATTTTGATCAATCCTAGAGGAGGGTCAGATGTAGTCAAAGTCTTATGTGTTTCTGTATAAATGACATTTGCTTTTTTCCTAGAGGATAACGGTCTTTTTTTTTCTTCTAGGCCACTGATTTTTTTTAAGCTGGATTCTTCAGGGGATTTGCAGGAGATGCTTGGAAGGAGTAGACAGAGACCAAAGGGTAAAGTTCAGGTATCTCTGAACCCAAACTTCAAGAAAGTCACCTATTTTCATTTGTCTTATATGAGAGTCTCTGAAGATTTTTTAAAAGTAGTTTAGACAACTTTTGCTCAAGATAGTGATAAGACTTATGCAATTTTAGTATTCAATGTGTGTACTGAAGTCAGACTTGGAAGATAGACCCAATTCATTTAGTAGCAAGATATAGAGAAAGGCTGGACCAGACATTCCTGTAACCACAGGAAAGTACTACATGCTATTTGGCTGAAAGTCATGTGAAGTTGAGATTTTGAGGGAGTCAAATGTACATAAAGGTCAAAAATCACATTGGAAGGCTTGATCTGTCTAGTCTTTCAGGAAAACCCATCTGCCTCTTGCCATGGGATATAAATTCTTTGGCTTTGGGGAGCAGATTACAAAAGGCTTCAAAAAGTTTTTTACTTAAATATGACTTTGATGAAAATATCATTATGACATTGGTAAAGGCATCTTCCAATCAGAATTAAGGGAGCCAAGTTTATCTCTGTCCTTCCTATAGAATTTGAAGAATTCAAAGAACAATAGGCACAGTTCATAAGTAGAGCACTCTAGTACTGATAACATGTGAGGAATATAGTTGACAGGACCTAGAGACTAAATGTGAGGCAAAAGAGAGAGAGAGATGTCCAGGACTTTCCTGACTTTGTGGCCGGGGCATTTGAATGGCCAGTGATCTTTAACTAAAAGAATGCACAGGAGAATAAGGAGCGTAGAAAGGAAGACAGTGAGATTCACTCGGAGACAAGTTGAGTTAGAAATTCATGTGTGGCATCCAGTTAGATAGATGTGCCCACTGCTCAGCAGAGACTCTGGGACGGTTATAGATCTGGGAGCTATCAATTATGCCATTAGTGAAAATTAATGAAGCAGATGAAATTGCTGAGGAGGAACTTGTGAATGAGAAGAGAAGCCTGAAGATACAACACTGGGTGGTCCCGAATTAAGGAAGGACAGGGAAAGAGAGCTAATAAAGAAAACTTAGGAATAAATGTTCAAGAAATAAGAAGTAAACCAAGGGAGAACAGTTATCATTGAATCTACAGAAAAAAAGAGTTTCAAGAATAAGGGAATGGAGATTAGTATTAAACACTCCAAACAAGCATGACTTTGCTATAATTCTTGGTTCCTTTAACTGATGGTGAAACTCTGATTCTTTAGTGTGGAATGGGAGAGCCTCCCAAGTACCATTTCAAATCTTTCGTCTCAGAAATGTTGAGCGCTCCTCTATGCACACTGCATACACAAAATTTTTTTTCCTAACAGCAGTTCTCTTTCCCCTTTATAGGACAGGTCCCTGGCTTTTAATTTATTGTTTCTTGTATCTGGAAACATTCTTCCAAATCTTTGTCTGCTGGTTTCCTACTCATCCTTGAAGTTTGAGGGACTCAACTGTAAGAACTTCCCCTGTATCTATACCCCTTGCAAAATGATTTTGAAGATTTGTCCTTGAGGAGATGGAGCCTATTTCTCCAATTCTTGAATCCAGGCAGTCCTTTCCACATCCTCTGACCAACAGAGTGAGCAATGTGAAATATGACAGTTCTCACACTAGACTTCAAGTGACCTTGAGAGCTTTTACTCTCTCTCTCTCGGAACACTGCCATGACCTGAAAAACAGCCCCAGATAGCCTGGTGGAAAATGTCAGATTATGAAGAGAAAAGTCAAATTCTTATAGGCCAGCTAATAGCTGTGCCTTCCTCAAACATGAAAGAGAACTCAGCTAATATTGGCAGATCTGCTTGCCTAATTCAAAGCTGATCACAGACATAGGAGTAATCCAAGAAGACCACAGGACCTATTAGCTGACCTTCAGACTGGTGAGCAACAAGGAATGATTATTATTTGAAGCCAGTGTTTTGTGGCTTGTTAGGCAACCATAACAAATTGATCTGGCGGTCTAGCTTATATCTCATCAGTCCCATGAACCTGTCTTTCTTGTTAGAAAAAGAATTAAAAAAAAAACAAAAAAAAAAAAAACAAAACAGTAGTCTCCTTCCTTCCTTTTGTATTGTATAGGTGAATGGTTTGAGGAGAGGCAATAGAGAAAGAAGGGCCCTGGAACATCCAGAACTCAGTAGGCTTTGTTCACAATTTTAGAATTTAGCATCCTCAAATGCAGTGGAAATTCTCCCCTCCTTACTTGAGAACAAACACAACAACAAACCCAGAATTAACAACCAACAGACGCAGTAAACTCTTATCATTATGTTAAAAAGTTTTCAAATCTGTGACAATTTAGAATCGGAGACAATGGAATGTTGCACCTCACTCTGTCTCAGGTTATGTTCCAGAGGAGAGACGCTTAAAATCATCCAAACCTCTTTCCTAACAGCCCCTCCACAATAACACCAACTTCTGTGCAGAAAGCACTTCTGCTAAGAAGTAGATAAAGTGACAGAAAAGAAGCACAGGTTTCTACTTAGCTTTGAGAACTTGCAAGGAAAACATTGAATGGCACCCTTGAAACTGTGGAAAACTCTAAGATATGCAAAGGTTACATTGTAGATGGCAAGATTGTGGGTCTGGTACTTCCCTGCATTTATCAAGGGAACAAACTGTCTTCATAATTCATTCCTTGGCTTTGATTCAGATTCTGAAATACCGGGAACACTATGGAAATTGGTGAAGCAGTTAGCAAACATGGAGTCTTCTTCCACCTGTGTTGGGAGCAGTTACCAATGGCAGTTGGTCTTGCATCCTTTCCTCCTAGACACAGTGAAGCTCTTGACTATGCACTTTCCCAGGGTGGAGCTTGTTCAGACAAGCGCAAGCTGCCACCTCATCAGCGGAACATTTTGCTTGCATGAAATGTGTGCAGCTGTCAGGGAAAACTATCCACTCTGCAAACTAAAACACTGACTGTAAGTGTCATTGTCAGGACGGATGCTCCAGCTCCTACCTACCCAGCCACTGGACACCTGTCTGCCTTTCAGTGCTGCCAGTCAGGAAGACCGAGACAGAGACAGAAACTTCCACGGAGGCACTAATGCTGAATACCTCATGCTTTGCAGTAATGAATCTGGAAAACATCCCAGATTGTACATCTGCCTTGGCATAATAGCTTGTACTTCAGAGAATGAGGCTTTCAAGAGAGACAGTGAGAACAACCACATCTATTCACAGAGGGAGAGTGACATTTCTTCCTTCTTTCAGGGACAAGTGCCTGCCTCGTTACTCTCTGCCCCACGATGTTGTAGCTGCTGGTGAATGTGTGTAGTCAGGAAGTGCCCACTTGGCACACAAGCACTGCTTGAAGTCCCTGAGATTGGTACCACTGTTCAGCTGGCTCTGCCAAAGAGGCTACTTAGGAAGGGTGGGTTGGGTCAAGAAAGGAGACAAAGCTGTGCATGCAGCAAGTTTGAGAGATCTTCCTTCCTCCCTCCCTCCCTCCCTCCCATCCTTCCTTCCTTCCTTCCTCCCTTCCTTCCTTCCTTCCTTACTTTTCTCTTTCTTCTTATTTTCCCCTTTGTAGTACTGAGGATGGAACCCCAGGTCTTGCACCATCCATAAGGAACATTCTTTTGTTCTTATGGCCTCTGCTCACGTGGTATTTATTTTCCTTTTCTGTTTTTTGTTTATTTGTTTTCCAGTTTGATGGACAAGCAGCCCAATGCCAATGAACTTCCTTTGGTACCACTTGAGGAAAATAGATTTAATGTATTATACTTTTCCTTGGGGAATATGCAGGTCCAATGGATACTTTGTAAATGTCTTCACTGGGTAAATCATGTGACTCAATAATTAAATCTCATATTCCAAATTCATTGTAAGTGATCTCAGGATCTAAGAGTCAAAGATGAAAAGGAGGGAATTCTGATGAGGGTATAGTTCTGGGTGTGTATGTGGGGTTAGTAGGAATGTTTGAACATTATTTAAAATATGTTCTTCTGATAAAAAGATATAGTGAGTTCCCATGAGATCCCTTTGAAAAAGGGAAACTGTTTTCAGGATCAAGCACATCATTTGCTGAGGTTTTGAAATCAGTTTTATCAGGATGACCCCGATTGCTGAACACATATTAATGGGGTACATGTTTTGAATTGATGGGGAACTTCTGATGGGGTCAAATCCATGCCTGCTTGAAATGAAACATGTATAGGTGATGTCCAAGTGTAAAGCCAGAGGAAAATGAGCAATGTGAAATGAAGTCTGATTGAGGGCTTACAAGCTGGGGTGTGTCAGGGATGGAAGCATGGATGTGGTATCTGGGCGCTGTGTTCTCTGAACAGGAGCTTATGACCATCTGCAGATGTTTGGTTTGGATATTATTTATCCTCCAAAGCTCATGTGCTGGAAGCGGGATCCCCAATGTAATGGTATTGAAAGTGGTGGGCAGTGTAAGAGATGGGGCCTCAGGGGAGGTGACATGATTGTGCAGACATGTGAAGGAGATTCACAGGAGTGGATTAGCTCACCCAAAGGTGGGTTGGTACAAAACAATCAGTGGGCCCTCCCCTCTCTTGCTTTCTCCCTGGCCCTTGATCTCTCTTTCCAATGTGCTGCTGCCCTCTCTTCTCCTTCCCATTCCCTGTTCATCACCAGGTGATGCCCTTCACCTACTTGGAACTGTGTCACCAAAAAGCCATTGCCAGATGTGCCCCCTTGTCATTGGACTAGAACCATCAGCAAACAACCTTCTTTTCTTCATAATTACCCAGTCTGTGGTATTGCATTATTGCAGTGGAAAATGAACTATGACTGGTGATAAAGGGAAACATGGAGACCCTTCCTAGATATTGAATGAGTAACTTTTTTTTTTTTTGTACCAGGGATTGAACTCAGGGGCACTAGACCCCTGAGCACATCCCCAGCCCTATTTTGTAGTTTATTGAGAGTCAGGGTCTCACTGAGTTGTTTAGTGCCTTGCAATTGCTGAAGCGGACTTTGAATTCTTGATTCTTCCGTCTCAGCCTCCCAAATTGCTAGGATTACAGGCGTGAACCACCACATCCAGCTGAATGAATAACTTCTAAAATAAGTTTCCAAAAGGAAATTAATGGCAGTGTATTAAAACTTATTTCCCCCTGAACATTACAGAAGCAAATCTAATAGCAAATAAAATTGGCAACCTGTGGAAGGAATATTATATATTTTCAGTTACTGTTTCATAGGTTGAAAGAGAGAAATAAAAGGGAGAAGAATTTAAAACAACCCAAATTTTCTACTATTGGGCTCAAAGTTAGCATAGGGAGGATTTTTCAATGTTCTATATTTTGATAGGAAAAAATAAGCTATTCTATAACCACACCAACTGAAGAATGGATGAGGACCCTGGAATGTTTATTCTTGATATAAGAAGTCTCCATAGGGAGAAGAAATATGCCGCAGTCTGGCTGGGCACAATTCAGGAGCCACTTGTCAAAAGAAACTAACTTTATTTTTAGAACCACACACGCCAAACAAAACAGCTCCTCTGGAAAAACCCTCAGAGCCCAACTGCCACCACCGGCTTCCCACAAGCCACTCTCACACCCACCAGCCTCTCCACCTCCCACAATCCTCCTGCTCTTGAGGCCGATTGGCTGGGTTGCATGGGCGGAGCCAAAAAAGTCCCCCAATGAGCAGCTCTGTGGTCTGAAAGGGCAGGGAAACAGCCCAATGAGCATCACCGCAGAGGAGCCAATCAGCTAGATGTTGCTGGGGCCGCTGTGAGCCAATTATCAGCTGGCAGTCTGGAAGTTTGCTGGCGGCTGGAAGTTTGCTGGGGCCCCTTCGGCTGTGGCTCTCAACAAAGAAATACATGCTTATGTGTGTGTGGCTAAGTGATATGGTGGAAAATGTACCTGCTCCTTATGTTTTCTTGGTATATGCTCTCAATATTCTGATGTTGTCCTTTATAGGATTTCTCCCATTTGTAATTCAATGTTAATTTTGGATGTACTATATTTCCTTAAGGCAAGATACATGTTTGTTTTAGTCCTTGCTATATTGTCAGAATTTACTCCAGGTTTTAGAACAAGATAAACACTTAGTCAACATTTTTTTTTTTTTGAGAGCATGAGTAAATGAAAAAATGAGGTTTGGATCATTATTGGATATTTTAGGGTACACAGAATTAATCCTCAGTAAACATCTACCATGACGAACACTGAACTAGGTATTTATACTTCACTTAATTGTTCCTGTGACTCTGAAATATGATATCAGCTCCATTTTAGAGATGAAGAAGCTGATGTTCACAGGGACTATTTGAACCAGCTCTGTCTGTTTAGGTCTAAGGCTAATGGTCCGTCCATCATCCTCTGCTGCTCAGAATGGAAACAGATGCCAGCGCAATATAAGGATGGACTTTCTAAGAAGTCCAACAACCCTAGAATGCACTTTATGAGGAACTGAATTATCTGTCACTGAAATTATGGAGTCTGCTTGACCATCTGTCAGGAACATATAACAAAGAAGACCAGAAAGGAGGATGAATCAGAAACCTCTAATGTCCCTCTCCACTCTAAAACTTTAATTTATTGTCTAGCCATATGCTGAAGTGGCAGAATAATATGGTTCATGCCCCCCCACTCTTGGTATTTCTGCTTTTTTTCTTTTCCTTTTAAAGCAGATGGCTGCTATTGTTCTAATTGTCCCCAGGGAAAGACATAGAGAACAATAATCAGAAAAAGCCTCTTACTTTTTAGCTTTTCTGTTTCAAAAGCTTCTGGCTTCAGGGGAAGCTGGAAACTTAGGGCACAAGCAAAACGTTTGAGAGAAAAATCAGAAAAGAGAGCAAGGCTTCCGGGAGCCAATTTGAAAAAGATAAAATGTACTGGTGAATTAGAATTTGATGAACGAAGCACGAAGAAAGTAAACGGATCTTTAGAGAAACAGGATTCTGTAGCCTTTTTCTTGGGTAGAGCCCTGTGGAAGTAGAGCCACTTCAGAAATAGGTTGAGGGGCTTGAGAAAAAAAAAAAGGCAGTTTACCTGTTTTAAGGTAAAACTTTGAGGAGACAGAAGGGCCCAGCGGAACACTGTCTGGAAGGAAGCAGAATCCAAGTGGACACAGCCAGAGAGAGCACTGGAGGAGCCAGGATGAAGGGAGTCCCCCATTTGACTCCCTCACCGCTTCAAGAGGTTCCCCAAGCTTAGATTAGACATAAGCTGGAGAAGGGAGAAAACCCCAAAGCCCAAGAGTTTGTGCCTTAAAGATCTGGCTTGAACATCATTTGTTCTGAAATCTGAGAACTTACCAACTAAGGTTACAGATTTCCTTGTAATCTCTTATTTGTGATTCAGCTTGTTTTTCTGCAGTTGTCACTAGTTGAAATGAAAATACACACATGTTTGACTTCCCAATGGCTGCCAATCTTACTGAATGAGATGGTATCTTAGGGTGGTTTTGATTTGCATTTCTCTGACTGCTAGAGATGGTGAGCATTTTTTCATGTACTTGTTGATTGATTGTATGTCCTCCTCTGAGAAGTGTCTGTTCAAGTCCTTGGCCCATTTGTTGATTGGGTTATTTGTTTTCTTATTGTTTAATTTTTTGAGTTCTTTGTATACTCTGGATATTAGGGCTCTATCTGAAGTGTGAGGAGTAAAGACTTGTTCCCAGGATGTAGGCTCCCTATTTACCTCTCTTATTGTTTCTTTTTCTGAGAAAAAAACTTTTTAGTTTGAGTAAGTCCCATTTGTTGATTCTAGTTATTAACTCTTGTGCTATGGGTGTCCTATTAAGGAATTTGGAGCCCGACCCCACAGTATGTAGATCGTAGCCAACTTTTTCTTCTATCAGACGCCGTGTCTTTGATTTGATATCAAACTCCTTGATCCATTTTGAGTTAACTTTTGTGCATGGCGAGAGAAAGGGATTCAGTTTCATTTTGTTGCATATGGATTTCCAGTTTCCCCAGCACCATTTGTTGAAGATGCTATCCTTCCTCCATTGCATGCTTTTAGCCCCTTTATCAAATATAAGATAGTTGTAATATTGTGGATTGGTTTCTGTGTCCTCTATTCTGTACCATTGGTCCATCCACCTGTTTTGGTACCAGTACCATGCTGTTTTTGTTACTACTGCTCCGTAGTATAGTTTGAAGTCTGGTATCGCTATACTGCCTGATTCACACTTCCTGCTTAGCATTGTTTTTGCTATTCTGGGTCTTTTATTTTTCCATATGAATTTCATGATTGCGAGGATGTGGGGAAAAGGGTACACTTGTACATTGCTGGTGGGACTGCAAATTGGTGCGGCCAATTTGGAAAGCAGTATGGAGATTTCTTGGAAAGCTCGGAATGGAACCACCATTTGATCCAGCTATTCCCCTTCTCAGTCTATTCCCTAAAGACCTAAAAAGAGCATACTACAGGGACACTGCTACATCGATGTTCATAGCAGCACAATTCACAATAGCAAGACTGTGGAACCAACCTAGATGCCGTTCAATAGATGAATGGATTAAAAAAATGTGGCATTTATACACAATGGAGTATTACTCTTCATTAAAAAATGACAAAATCATAGAATTTGCAGGGAAATGGATGGCATTAGAGCAGATTATGCAAAGTGAAGCTAGCCAATCTCTAAAAAACAAATGCCAAATGTCTTCTTTGATACAAGGAGAGTAACTAAGAACAGAGTAGGGAGGAAGAGCATGAGAAGAAGATTAACATTAAACAGGGATGAGAGGTGGGAGGGAAAGGGAGAGAGAAGGGAAATTGCATGGAAATGGAAGGAGACCCTCAGGGTTTTACAAAATTACATACAAGAGGAAGTGAGGGGAAAGGGAAAAAAACAAAGGGGAGAAATGAATTACAGTAGATGAGGTAGAGAGAGAAGAGGGAAGGGGAGGGGAGGGGAGGGGGGATAGTAGAGGATAGGAAAGGCAGCAGAATACAAGAGACACTAGTATGGCAATAGGGCAATCAATGGATGTGTAACTGATGTGATTCTGCAATCTGTATACGGGGTAAAAATGGGAGTTCATAACCCACTTGAATCAAAGTGTGAAATATGACATATCAAGAACTATGTAATGTTTTGAACAACCAACAGTAAAAATTAAAAAACAATAAAAAATATAACTAAATAAAGCTTTTCACAAATGGCAAAATAAATAAATAAGTAAATAAAATACACACATGTTCTCCCAATGAGAAGAGTTTTATGAGTGTGTTCTGAAGCAAACAAATGTGATCCAGTGATGGAATTCGCACTTCATAGGGGACTTTGAGGGATGTCTTCATCCATTTCCCATTTATTCTCTTGGTCTTAAACATTAAAAAATAAATAAATCAACCAATGAAAAACTTCCCTAGATTTAAATACTTGTTGTCCAATTACAACCTTCTGTGTTCCCCAGAAGGTGAAGGTTTGGTGCAGTAGGAGGAAAAGTAGAGAGCACCTCTGTATTACTTTTAGTAATATGCTTTTTCTGTAAATTATATAGAGATTGTTGTGTTAGTTGGGGTCTTTTTTGAAGAAGAAATTAAGTTCAAGAGATTTAATGGAGGGCATGTCTGTGATCAATATGTTTCAGGAGAGCAGGAATATGCAGGGAGAGTTCACTCCACAGAGGAGGTCTGAAAACTTGGAAAGGAAAGAGGGAAGGAGGTGGGTGGAAAGGGCCCTGGATTTCCATGTAGCTCTGGGAAAAGGCTGATGAGGAGCCCCAGAGCAAAGATGGTCTTTTAGAGAAATACTTCATCAGGCAGAAATGGTCTGTCTTTAGCAGCCTCACCAGGCTCAGTGATTGGCTGAAAGCAGCCAGGGGAGAATATAGCCTTGGCAGAAAGTTGTGGCAAGATGCTGAAGGACTCTAGTGTCTGTAGGCTGTCAGCTAGCTGATTCAACAGAGCAGATAATTTTTTAATTGAAAGGAGATCTGAGTGGGAAAACACTATGACTTCCATTGATAGTTTCTAAACATGTAATTAATTCTTGAAGTTTTATGGATATGGATATGGTGCAGGCTCATGAGGACAGTTTTACAGAGAGAAGACTTAGAAAAAGGGATAGAAACTTAGAAAAAGGGATGGAATTATAAATACAGCTAAGAAGTGCCTGGCTAAATGACCTGTCAATCATCTGAGAACAATTTATCCTGAAGACTTAAAAGTCACATTGTCAGAACAAGTCATTTCCCCCAATCCACTAGTTAAAGAACTTTTACTGTTCATTCATACAGCTTTATAGGCATCCTTTATCTAGGTTTCATTAATGTCCTAATTAAACCTCTTGAGGCAAGTATTTGAATGCCACGGAGACCATAAATACCACTGAAGCTTAGAAAAATAAAATTCCTTTTATGAGTAAAAGGATAAGCAAAGAAAAACTGATGTTCCTGAACTTACTTTATTAAAAGAAAAGAATAAGGGGAGTCTTAGTAATTTATTTATTCTGATTGTTATTGATTAATTTTCCAAGGTGAATGAGCCAAGCAGTTGGTTCAGAAGTAAAGAATTATAGCTTATTAAATTCAATTTCTTTACTTTTGAGGAATAGAAAGTTAATGAAATTGAATGAAAGGGAGGATTTTCACAAGCCAGTGACTGGAAATGAGGATGGAATACTTATTCATGATTTTCTTCTAAACCAAATAGCATAATAAGAAAGACTAACTAGAAGATTTCACTGCAGTCCAATTTGCTCCCTTGAATTCTGCTGAGTCTAAAGCTATATATTTCCCAGACAGAAATATATATTTGTATATATATATGTGTATATGTATATGAATATATGTATACATATTTTTTCCACCTATTGTTTTGTCATGAACCTTACCGGTGATAAACTAGGCCTGTTTGAGAGGGAAACCATCACTGGTAATAAGAGCCTCAACAACAACTTGCCACACTGCCTTCTTGCCCGTCTGAACCTGAGGGTTAAGGGTAGGACAGAGAGAGACCTTGTCTTCCTGACTGTAGTACGTTGCCAGGGCTGCCAAAACACATACCACGGACTCAGTAGTTAATGCAACAAAGAGTCTTCGTTTCAGAATTTTGATGGCTAGAAGTCCAGGATCAAGGTGTAGATAGGGGTAAATTTTTCTGAGAACCTCTCTTCTTGACTCACAGTTGCGCATCTTGTTCTGGTGTCCTTATATGGTTTTTCTTCTGTGTATGTCTGAATCTTAATCTCTTCTTATGAGGATACTGTCTATGTTGGATTAGGGTCAACTCCAATGACCTCACTTTACCTTATCTCTCTAAAGACACGATCACCAGCTACAGTTATATTCTGAGGTCCAGAGGGTTAGGGCTTCAACTTAAGAGTTGGAGGGCATAATTCAGCCATCATACTGACTCACTCACAAAGGTGGAAAGTAACTCTACATTCTTCTTCCATAAAACTGACAGAATTAGGGAAGAGCATGCCTTTCCACTTTTGCTAGAAGGCGCTGGACCAGCAACACTGGTTTATATACCACATATCAATCTCCACCCCCAAACACACCCAGATGAACAAGATGACATGGAGAAGAGGTATCACTTTTTCAGGAAAGGAGAATTTAGAAGGGTGGCAAAGGAGGTATATGCTTTTCTGAAACGGGAAGAATAAAAATATCAGAAGAATAACTCGTTAAAATTCAGTTCCCTTCAAAAAGAGGGGATTAGTCACTCTTTCTTACCTAGATATCTTAATTGACATCAGAATTTCTGTACGGGTGGAGTAGGGGAAGAGAGCACTGGGGGAAGAGATGGCGTGGCAGCTTCTACCAGGCAGAGATGGATCCCAGACCACCTCCTTCTTAATCATTCTTGAGTTCACTGTTCTTAAGGGGTAGCATGGATTCTGAACATGCATATGGGCCTTAAGTTGACTGTGAGTATTTGGTGAGATTTGAGGCTATAGTTATAATTTAGAAAAATGCAAGGTAAGGTTGCCAGTGAGGGTGGGCAGGAGGATGTGGCTAAATTTAACTTGAAACCACCAATACCTAGAAAAGTAGCTAAGGAAGGAGTCCTCATTAGTGAGAGTAATTGGCAACATCCCAGGCATCCCATCCATCTTATCTTCATCAAGCCATATACAAGCCAGGCCAACAGTGTGACCACCTAAAAAAAACAAACCAAAACAAAACAACTACCACCTCACCCTGAGCAGGTCTTTAAATCTCTACTTTATCTCCTCTTCCTGTGCAAATACCTTGAGTGAAGTATGTGGGAGAATGAATGTAAGAGTCAGACCCTGCTTCCTTCCATCCCATGCTCTGGAGGGCAAGGCAGAATGGAGAAGAGAGTCATGAAATGTTTATAAGGTTCTGAGTTTTAAGAAGTCTAAGTAATTGTCTTAATAAATGAATGAAACCAAAGAGCCAGGACAATAGCTATAATTTCTATTTTTAGTGCTCACCTAACAAACAGGAAAGGTGAGAGTCAACAGAGCACTTTTGAGACAATTATTGACAAATAAAAAACATATCTTCACTGTTCTGCCCTCACATATGATTTTATGAATAAATCAGTCACTGATCATGGAAAAAGTTGATACTCCCGCTTCTCCTGCTGCATGAGAATTTGACCGTGAATAACTCTTAGGCACTCTTCTCCTGTTAAGTTGATAAAGACATGTGCCAACTGGGTTATGAAGAGCTATTGAGTATGATTAAAAACTGATCTGTGATTGGCAAATCTCATCTGGACTGGGACTACAAATGCTGGTGAAAAGCCATAACTTTTGGTTTCCTTGAGTAAGCACATGTTCCTAGTGGGGATTCCTGAAGCTATATCTATGGAGGAGTTGCAAGAGATATTGCGTCTTCAGATGTCTAAAATTTTTAAGCTAGTGCAACTCCTGGATCAGGTTGCTGTAAAACACTCCATAGACCTGAACTGCTGCATGGATTACTTCAAGAACTCTCAGGAAGAAGAATATCTGATACTTCCCTACTGGTAAATTCTAGTTCCTTCTAAATCCTCTGACTACCAAGTGTGGCATAAAATTCTCTTGAGTCAGAATGTTTAATTAAACCTGAAAAAAAATCTATTTGTAGGTGTTCACATGTAAAGTGACTGAAAAAAGTTACAGCTCTGACAATATGACTGCAAAAAAATACTTGTGTGCACCTCCATGCATGACTTTGGCATATCCTTTAGGAATCAAATTCACTGCTTAATGACCCCCTCCACCATCACTTCTGATAGGGGCAAAAATTCTTTTCTTTACCCAACCTTACAAAACATACAGCACATCTTCTTTGTATGGATTCCTAATCTTCCTGGTTGTATCATTGCTAACTGTTGCCACTTTTAATTTAAAATGATGAATATTTATTTGGTGCTTATTGTAGTAATTCCCCCATTATCTGTGGGGAACATGCTCCAAGATTTACAGTGGGTGTTGAAACTGCAGATATCTTCTATACAGGATATATAGCACTTTAAAGTTTCTTGGTTTCTCTTTGGCATATTCAAATTGCCAACGTCATCATTCTTGCACTCTGGGGCCATTATTAAGTAAAATAATGGTGACTTGAACATAAGCGCCATGATACCACGGCAATCCATCTGATAACTGAGATAGCTACTAAGGGACTAATGAGAGGGTAGAGAATACAGAGATTTACTGGACAAGGCGATGATTCATGTGCAGGGTGAATGGAGTGGGACAGTGTGAGATTTCATCACACCACTCAAATAGCATGCAATTTAAAACTTATAAATGGTTTCTTTCTGGAATTTTCCATCAGTGTTTTTGCACTTGAGTTGATTGTGGAAATCTGAAACTGTAGAACATAAAACTGTGAGGAAGGTGCTGAAGGGGAGAGAGGCTACTATACATTTCCCGTGTATTTTAAATAAGTATTTTGTCTATATTATCTCATTTCCTCTAATTCTCACAACAAATGGTGAGGGAGTTACTGTGAGGTAGGGTGATAACTCTCATTTTAAAGATTAAGATAAGTTTAAATAACTTCTGAAGATCATACAACAGAGAATAAAGATGGAAAAGCAGATCTAGGAAGCAAATCTTAGCCCCTCCACAGCCCAATAGAAGCAGTTAAATACAGCTGACCAGAGAAGAGGGTAACCAAGTAAATACTCAAAAACTCAATATTGGACAGTGTGAGACCTGGAAGGACTTGGGGCTTGGTTACTGGAGAAGAAATTAAGAACAGAACTCCTTGGCCCTGAACCCCAAAAAGGGTGATGTCAGGGAGGATGAATAACAAAAAGAAAAAGAGGGATAGGAAAAGCCCCTAAGTTTACTTCCTTATCAATAGCTGGAAAGAAAAACAAACTAAGTTAAAATGGAATAGGAGCAGCAAAGACAACAAAGGAGATCGTGTAGTTTAGCTCAAACTGTGGACTGAAAGCTGTATTGGGCAGGGCTGCCATCTTGTAGAGTTCACAGCTAGCCAACCTCAGTAATCTGTTCATAAGTAACTTATAGAGGGATTGCTGCTCTCTGAAACTTATTGAAACTCCACCCCCACTCACCACAAACAAAGGGCATGGTGGGGAGTAGACCAAGTGCTAGTCACTCCTGAGAAGTGCTAACCCCAACCCAACACTCCAAACAGGCTCTGCGGGAGCTCAGGCAAAGGCTGGCCAACAGGTATCCTACCCCCATCAAAATGATGTATAAAACCATGGTGATCTGCACCAGCCATGGCAGAAACTTCCATGCCAAAGACAGCCCACAGAGAGCCTGCATCCATAGACCCCACAGTTGCAGATATCCTGCAAGTGTTTAGACAGTGCCAGCCTGAAAAATCCCAGCAGAGAGAAGTGAGCACCTACAATTCACAACTGTGAGCAGCAGGAGCTCAGAGGCAGGGATGGTACCCTGGTGATGTATCATCCAGGGTGGAGGCTTAGGTACCACAGACCACCCACAAACAGCTCACAACCCCATGCCACGCTTGCACACAACTACCAGGCTCTAGGCCACTTTAAAGAAATCCCTTTGAAGGGGAGCAGACACAAAGTAATCCACAGCAGTAAGCATGACATTCTTGACCTCTGTATCCTGTGCCCCCATACTCAACAGAAATAGCCAGTAAATGCAGTAGAGCACCCTCCAAGCACGTTGGCTTGACCCTCTGGACTGATGAAAAAGAATTGTCTGGCAAGAAATCAATAGCAATCAGAGAAGTAATTCCTGTGTCCCATCACCCCCAGGAGGATCCACAGCTGCAAGTCCCAGAGTTGCCAGTTTACTCAATTCACATTCAGATGCATAGACTTACCGAAGGCAATTCCTGAGTATGACACCAAGCAGACAGCAGAGAACCTTGCACATACACAATGATACTGCAACCCACAAAAAGGGATTACAGAAAAGCAACCCACAGAACAATTTAAAACTAATGAGCCCAAATATAAGCCCACTTACCTCTGATCTGTGCTCTCTGAAAAGGGAGGTAGTCCTACACCCCACCATGGGCCATCCAGCATCATTTCAAACAGACTATACTACTTCTACCTTAGACCACCACACTATGCACACTAAAATATGCATGGGGGGAGACCATATTGGATTCAACTACATTGGATTGCTATGTCAACTACAATGGGTTACAATGGATACACAAAACCATACTCCCCCAACAGGAAATAAATGCACTGCTAAGTCATAGAAACTAGGTATCATCTCCTCTCATCCAACAGAAAGCTAGTTGCTACCTAGACAGACCAAAGATCAGAAAAGTCTTATTGGAATTGTATTGGAGGTGAGCTGGAGTGATCATTTTTTTCATACCTAGGGAAACAGAGGTGAAACTGAAGAGTGTTTGGCATCTTCTAAATGTCTCAAATCTCGATGAAATCCCAAATAGGAAGACTCAGTGAGAAATTTCTTCACCTCTGCATCAATTATTATAAAGAGCTCTAATGTCAATTTTGATTCTATATAATATTACTTTTTAATTTAGTTGTCCCCTTTTTGACATAGCAACCCATTTGATTGCATTTCTTCTAATGTTTTAAAGCATCAACTGGGATCATTCTGTCTTTGTTTACACTTAATTTTTTTTAGTTCCTGTTCTCCCTCTTGCATTATGTGCTCCTGCCTAATAACCTGCCACCTAACCTTTTCTTCCTTTTACCTTGCTTGTATTATTTTCTATCTTTTCTTTTCCCTTTCTTTTTTCATTTGTCCAAATTTTCTCTGCCTCTTTATAATCCCTACATGATGTAATAGTAATTTTACTGTCTTTAATAACTAGCTTCTCAATCTATTCCAGAGCATTGTTACAATTTTATACCTTGGATTAGAGGAACTGTGGAGAACAATTTCGATAAGTTTCTTCACCCTAAGGCTTATTCATATATGGCTTTGCTCTGAAGTGATTATAGTTAACAGGATTTAGTATTTTCTTTTTTTCTCCAAGTGGTGCTGACACTGGAAACAGCAGAGGTTACATGTTGATGGGGAGCATCAGTACCTGGATGTTCACCCAGTGTGGGACATGTAAGAGGAATAAGTTCACTAAATAGTAACTTTCATAAAAGTAGAAGTGATAGTTATCCTAGCAGAAGGATAGATTCACAAACAATACAACAAATCCAGGGAACAAACCACCCCAAATAGTAGACGCTTCTACAAATGACCCCAATGAGGCCACAGTGGGGGAACGTTGAGGAAAGGATTTAGAAAGTTCATGATTAAAATGTTCAATGAGCTAACAGCAGATTTAAGGAATAAACTTATTGAGAAAATACATGAAGTGAAAGATCCTTTTAATAATGACAGAGATATTCTGAAAAAGGATCAAACAAAAATCCTAGAAATGAAAGATTCAATAAATAAAATAAATACTTTGGTTGTAAGCATCACCAATAAGATTAGACCACTTTGAACACAGATTCTCAGGCCTTGAAGACAAAGTATATAATCTTGAAAATAAAGTGTACAATAAAGAAAACATATCAAGAGACCATGATCAGAATATTCAAGAAATCTGGGCTAACATAAAGAGGCCAATTCATGGGGTTGGGGATGTGGCTCAAGTGGTAGCACGCTCGCCTGGCATGTGTGCGGCCCGGGTTCGATTCTCAGCACCACATACAAACAAAGATGTTGTGTCCGCTGATAACTAAAAAATAAATATTAAAAAATTCTCTCTCTCTCTCTCTCTCCTCTCTCACTCTCTCTTTAAAAAAAAAAAGAGGCCAATTCATGAATCATGGGCACAGACAAAGGCACCAAAATACAAACCAAAGGAATGAACAATTTTTTTCAATGATTTAGCAGAAAATTTTTTAAGCCTTCGGAAGTGAGTGAAAATCCAAATACAAGAGGCATTTAGTACCCCAAATAGGCAAGATTAAAAAAGATCTACTTCAAGATACATTATTAAGATGCCTAATATACAAAATAAAGAGAATTTTAAAAGCCGAAAGAGAAAAATGGCAGGTTGTATTGAGAAGTAAAGCAATTTAAATTTCAACTGATATCTCAGCCTAGACCCTAAAACCCATGAGGACTTGGAATGATATATATACCAAATCTGAAAAAAATGGGTACCAATCAATATTACTATATTTAGCAGAGTTATCCTTCAGAATTGAAGAAGAAATAAAAACCTTCCATGCTGAGCAGAAATGAAAAAAAGTTCATAACAATTCAACTTACACTATAAAACATACCCAATGAGATATTTCATGTAGAAGCATTGAGGATAAAAATCAGAACCAGCACAGGAATGAGTCTCACTGGAAAAAATGGTAAACTAATAGAGAATCAAGTGTGAAGTAAACAATAGAAATATACCAGAATGGCAGAAAATAAAAATCATTTTTCTATAACACTGAATATGAATGATCTAAATTTTCTAATCAAAATACATGCATTGACAAAATGGCCAAAGAAACACCATATATCACATTTTAGGCAAAGACATTCAAAAGTGAAATGTGAAAGTATGGAAAACAAATACCATGCCAATGGAGACCCAAAGCAAGTGGAGTTAGCTACCTCAGATCAGACAAAGTAGACTTCAAGACAAATTAATCAGAATAAACAAAGAAGGTCACTTATTATTGGTTAAGGCAATCATTTAACAGCAAAATATAATGATTATAAATACATAAGCTCCAAACATTGGTGCACCTATGTACATAAAATAAACCATTCTCAATATATATAATGAAATAGATCACAACAAAAAAATACTGGTTTGAACATACCTCTCTGAGCATTAGATAAGTCAACCAGACATGAACTAAGACTTTTCAGAACTAAAAAAATACTATTAAATAGATATAACATACATCCATTTATCTAGAATCAGGAACAGGACAATGATGTTCACTCTCACTACTCCTGTTCAACCTATAAAACTCAAGTCAGAGCAATCACACAAGAGAAGGAAATAAAAGGGATACAAATAGGAAAAGAAGTCAAATTCTTTGTTTGCTGATGACATGATCTTTTATCTATCTAGAAGATCTAGAAAACCTCCCATCAACAGACTTCTTTCTTCTGGAGCTGACAAAATGCAGCAAAGTAAAAGGACACAGAACCAACATACATAAATTACTTTCCAATACTCGAATAGTGAATCAGCTTAGAAAGATACCAGAAAAACTATTTCATTCACTATAACCTCAAAAAACTTATCAAAATGATTGTACTACCACAAGTATTACACTGATCAAATGTCATCCATATCAAAATTTCAATAACATTCTTCACAGAACTAGAAAAAAAGTCCCAAAATTCATATGAAAGAACAAGAGACCCCAAAGTTGCTAAAGCAATCCTGTGCAAGAAGAGAGGTACTAGAGACATCATAATACCTGATCTCAAATTTTACTACAGAGCTACAGTAACAAAAACAGCATGGTATTGGCATTAAGACAGACATGAAGACTTGCGGAATAGAATAGAAGACACAGAAACAATTCCACATAAAAACGGTCACCTGATACCAAATAAAGGTGCTAAAAATATACATTTTTTTACATTGGTGAAAGATAGCCTTTTAAAGAAATAGTATGGCAAAACTGGATATCTAATGTAGAACACTGAAACTAGATCTCTTTGATCAACTCAAAGTGGATTAAAGACCTAGGATAGAATAAAACACAAGCTCATCATTGACATAGGAACTGACTTCCTGAACCAGACCCTCAAGCCACAAGAAATAAAACCAAGAATCAGTAAGAGGGATGGCATCATATTAAAAAGCTGCGTATGTACAGAAAAGTAAATAATTAAGAGCCTGAAGTGAGAGCCTAAGGAATGTGAAAATATTTTTGCCAGCTGCTGCTCTGACAGGAAATTAATATCCAGAATATATAAAGAACACAAAAATTTTAACACACACACACACACACACACCAATTAATAAACGGACAAAAGAACTAAACAGACACTTCTCAAAAACAAGAAATACAAATGGTCAATAAATGTCTACAAACATATTCAACATACCTAGCATCAGGGAAATGAAAATCAAAACTACATTGAGATTTTTAGCTCACCCCAATTACAATGGCAATCATGAAGAATAAAAGTAATTATAAATGCTGTCACGGATGTGAGAGAAATGTTAACATATTGTCAGTGGGACTGCAAATTAATACAGTCACTCTGGAAAACAGCATGAAGTTGGAATGAAACCACCACATGACCCAGCTATCCCACTCCTTAGTATTCATCCAGAAGCACTAAAATCAGCATACTATAGTGATATAGGCATATCAATGTTTACTGTAACACCATTTACAATCAAGTTATGGAAATATCACAGAAGCAAGATGAATGGAGAAAAGAAACTGTGATACGTCAATATTTATACAGCACAATTCACAATAGCCAAACTATAATACCAACCCATCAACAGGTACCTGTCAACAAAGGAAGTGATGAAGCAAATGTAATATATACACACAATGGAATTTTATTTATTCATACAAAAGAATAAAATTATAACATTTGTTTGTCAATAGATGGAACCTGAGAACATCATTCTAAGGGAAATAAGCCAGACTCAGAAAGTCAAGTGTCAAATGTTTTCTCTGTTATGTGGAAACTAGACTAAAATAAGGGGAAAAAGAAAAAAGGGAAGATTGGATAAAAAATATAAGAGAGATGAAGGGAGAAGAGGAAAGGGATTGAGGGGGAAGGAGGAGGTATTGGAAATTGTAGAAATGTTGGAGTGAGTTTGAGTAAACCTTACTATATAGCTTTGTGAATATACCACAGTGTGTTTCATTTTTATGTATATCCATGATGCACTAAATTAAAAAATAAATACATAGAAGAAAGATTAAGAGAGTAGAGAAAAAGAAGGGTAGGAGGGAAGATGGGAGGGAAAGGGTGAATGAATTGGCGTATCTGGAGCAAATTATATTCCATGCTAGTATAATTAAGTCAAAATGAACCCTAATATTATATATAACTAAATGAAATAAACTAATTAAAAATAAAAAGTCATCTGTAGATGCATGGGTGTACTTCTACACTCTTTCTTCTGTGACACTGGTCTACTTGTCTGTCTTTATGGCAATACCATGTTGTTTTGATCATTATAGCTTTGTAGTATTTTTGAAAGTCAGTTGGTATAATGTTTTCTGATTTGTTCTTTTTGTTTAAAATGGTTTTGGTGACTTGGTTTTTTTTCTGGTGCCATATAACTTTAGAAATTTTTTCTAGTTCTTAGAGAATATGTTTTGGTAGAGATTTCATTGATTTTATAATGCTTTGTGTAATATCAACATTTTATCAATATTTTTTCTTATAAACCATGGGATATATTTCCATATTTTTATGTCCTCTTAAATTTACATTGATTTAAATTGTAGAAAACCAAAAACAAAATGTGGTATATGTGTGTATACACACACACACACACACACACACACACAGAGAGAGAATGAAGGTTTACTCAATCAGAAAGAAGAATGAAATTATGGCATTTATTGGTAAGTGTACAGAACTAGGGAACATCTGGCTAAATGTAATAAGCCAGACTCAAAAAACTCAAGGTGTAAATGTTTTCTTTCATAAGCAGAAGGCAGAACAAAACAAGGGGAAAAAAAGTATAGTCAAGATTCAAGCATATTATCAGAGAGGTAATTTACAATTATATTCTAATGAAATATAAAATCAGAGGCTAATTTTTCCCTTTGCTGGTTTATATGAATAAACTTATTTGTAAGAACAAATACATAATGTACATGGTTTTCTAATGCTACAAGCGTCTCCCAACCTTCAACCTTCCCCATCATATTCAGTCAAAAAGAGAAGTCCACGATTTGTTTTCTCATCCACCATCCCATAGTTTAAATGATATACTAACATTGGAAAGAAGGAAGAAATTAAATTTCAAAGTCTGTGGTTGTAAGAATACTTAATACATTAGCTGATGTGAACTCTACATCTACAACACCCTAGAAGAGACTAAGACCTTGGGAGGAAAGGTCTGTACATCAAAAGAAAATGTTTTCATAGGAAGAAAAGGGGATTGTGAACGCGAGTGTTGTAATTTTTCATTTATAATCTTAAAGTTATTCTCAAAACATATTTGGCCCTTATGAGCCATTCTTTAGAAACAATACAATTACAAATGAATTTGTTAAGGAATTAGCACTCTGTCCACTTTCAAAATAGACATCCAGAGCATCCTGAGCAAGTTTCATTTATTTGTACATTTAATGACATTATGGTTGTTCTTTCTAAATAAGATGATTCAGGTTTGATATGTCATGATTCAAGTTTGAGGAGCTAAATGATTACCAAATCAACCAACCAAACAAACAAGCAAAACTTCTCTTTTACTGAAATCATTGTGATTTAAACTTCCATATGTGTTATGCAAGTCATTAAAAATATTTATTTTGTTTATAACTTTAAAGTCCCAATTACTATAATCTGAATCAAATTTATTATAATTGAATGAAAATTAGCAAGAAAATGTATGTAATTAAATGGATAATTACTTAATTTAATATAAAAACTTGGTGAAGCATTTTTATAAAGAGTCATTAATGAGCACACACACACACACACACACACATACACACATACACACACATCCCACATTCCACAGTCATTCATGGTTTTTAGCTCAAATCACACACTGTGTTTTACTGAATTTTAGAACTCAAAACATTGTAAAATCCAATCCTATAATGTCTGACTTCTACAAGTATGTCTAATGAAAATCACATTCTTCCCATCATAACATGGAATATACTGAATTCCCTAGTGCCTTAAGAATTTAATATCTTTTAAACAGGGACAAAAAGTAAAACAAAGGGCAATGAAAATGATCCTTTTTGAGCCATTCGTTTGTCAACAATTATAGGTTGTCTTTTAATATTTGTATTACTTCCCTCTGCCTGCAATAGTACACTATCACAATTGGACTGCTTTGAAACAACACTCAGTTTTTATCTCCCAGTTCTGTACATCAGAAGACTATATGGTTTCACCTGGGAACTGAAAAAATTTTTACAGCCTGGATCACCTGTTTTTTTAAATGTTTTTGATAATTTTTTATGATAATTTAGTTATACTGTTGATATTAATATGCCTGAAATGACTGGGATGTGAAGTATTCATCTTGGTAATTTGGGTCATTTTAACAAATGAACTGTATTAATATTGTAATAATCTAATAAGTGTCTTGATAATTAGCTGTTAGGCAACCAAAGGGGGTGGGTAGCTAACTATGAGTATTGGGCAGAATTGAGTAGTAATGTCCAATTTCTTACTAGACTGTCTCAAATACTATGGCACATCCTAAACTAAATTTACGAACATTTATTTAAGGTCTACTGAGTGCAATCACTGCAATACAAATAAGAGAAACATGGATTCTTCCTTCAAGGCACTTGCAGCTTATTAGAAGAAGTAACAGGTATCTTGGTATCTGGAATTCAAAGTAGAATAGTATGAGTGTCTCAGCTGGAGCATAGATGAAACATTAAGGATCTGAGAAGGGGGAAAAAAGAAATGACTGCACTCTCAGAAAGCATATATACCACCTTCTCTAGGCTAGACACTTTGTAAATATTATGGAATGTTTTGAGCCTTCATTTAATTTAACTCTTTTTTTTAAAAAAATTCTTTTATTGATTTTATTTTTTCAGACTATACCTAAAGGACTTAAAAACAGCATAATTTAACTCTTTACATATAGAGATTGGGAAGGGAGTTCATGCAGCAGTCCAGTCAAATGGAGAAATGCATTCAGTAGCTCAGAGAACAGTCCAGCTGGACAGTTTACTCTCACTTTTTGTTCTGCCCACACTCTTCTTATTTGGGGGCTACCTTTTCTCATTGCCAATCTCTGTCACTTTCTGTGCTGTGTTAGTCAGCTTTTTGTCACTGTTACCAAAATACCTGGTTTCAGAGGTTCTCTCTGTGGCTGGCTGATTCCATTGCTCTGGGCCTGAGGTGAGGCAGATGGTCATGGTGAATCATCATGGTGGAATGGTATGGCAGAAGACAGCTGCTCAATAATACTTAATAAGCATTGTATTTCAGTTGATTTATTAGCATTTTAGATGATCATAACTTCACCTTCACAGTATGCCTATGTGATATAATCATTATTTCCAATTTCTAACCAAGGAAACTGAGACACAAACAGGTTAAGTCACAGCCAGAATTGGGAGCAGGAATATTTGAACCCAGAATGTCTGATTCCAGAGCTGATGTGAGGACTCCTATATTTACTATACAATGTCCAGTTTAGCTCCTAATACCCCAGAAATTTCATATAAAAATGTGAAAGGGAATAGAGTCAAAAAAGGGCTGGGTCTTGGGTTATTACTGTGGGTATATTAATTTATTGTGGCTGTAACAGATCACCATCAGTTGGGTGGCTTGGAACAGCAAGAACTTATTCTTTCATAGCACCAAAAGTTAAATGTCTGAAACCCTCCTGAGGCCTAGGGGAAGGACCATTTTTTGCTTTTGGCAACTTCTTGTGGCAGCTGGCATTGTGTGGCTTGTGGCTCCATTGCTCCAACCTTCAAGGTCAGTATTTTAAATTTTTTCTCTGCTCTATCTTCACATCTCTTTCTCTACTATATGTGTAGTATATAGTATATGTACTATATCCCTCTTCCTATTTGTTTTGAGGACTCTTTAGGGACCTCTCAGGTAAGCCTGGATAAGCTCCCACCTCACAATTCTTAAGAACATTTGCAAACATTTGACACATAAATAATACTCAAAGTTTCAAAGTATGAGAACCTGGTGTCTTGTGAAAATGAAATCCAGTATGCTCCACAGAGAAACCTAGCACTCTTCCTGGCGCGAAGAGGCAATTTATCTTTATCAGTAGTATAATTATTAAGAGTAGTTGTAATACTAGAAGTGGCAGTGGAGATTGAACCCAGGGGCACTTTGGAACTGAGCCACATCCCCACTCCTTTTTGCTTTGTGACAGGGTATCAATAACCCGTCCAAGTTGGTCTTAAACTTCAGATCCTACTGCCTTAGCCTCCCAAATTATTGGGATTACAGTCCTGTACCACTGCACTGGGTGTAAAGAGGTAATTTATAAATGTTATTTCCTCTTCCATTTCCCACAAGGGGATAGGAAAACCTTCTTGTGCAGTCTTCTTCAGAGAATAATTGCAACAAAATAATAGGGAATGTCTTCTTTGTGGGTGGTTACTTTAAATAAATAAAGGCAATACACAGAGTAATAGAAAGACAATGTCAAATAAATACTCTTCTTTTCTAATTTAAGAACAAGTTTAAAATTGTAAGTCTGTATGTAATTTCTTAAAAGAATGATTGGCCTGACTATGGTCTATATGTGATCCAGGTGGATTCGAGGAGTCAGAGATGACATTCCCACCTGCTTTATTCCTACTAGATCAATGTCACCTCCCATACCACCAACATGTCATTGCCTGATGGTCCTGTGAGTGCAGTTGGTTGCTTTGGGAGATTGGGGGAAGTGACTAACAGCTAGTGGCTCAGGTTAACTCTCTTCCCAGCTCACGTTGAAATCCTAGAATCCCTGACTTTCAGTGACCAGCAAAAACCTTCCAGAGGTGTCTGGTGGCACACCACTCGTGCTGATGCTTTAAAGTGGCCGCTCTTCCAGAAAGAACAATTAACCCTGCTCTTTCTACTTCCTGTTGCCTGCATAAAGCAAGCCTCTGTGAATTTTGGGTAAAGGTCTCAAGCCTTAGAAGAAAAATGCATATACTCTGCTTGAACTGAAAAGTCATAAGAAAAAGTGTTAACTTTGATTTGCTGTAAACAATTTTTTTGTGTGTGTGTATGTGTGTGTATGTGTGTGTTTGAATACCTATCAAGGTGATTTAGAACTATGGGTACAGATAATGAGAATGCTGAATTCAGTGATATTTGGTGGTGCATAGGCACCCCCAAAATTTAATAGAATTGACACAAGATAAAGATCTTGCTATGGATGGAAAAAAAAGGCACTTCTCATTTTATATCACTTTGCACTTAACAAAACTCCTTTGCATATGTTAATGTGAGTTATAATCCTTTGAGATATGTAGGTGACATATTTGTAACCTCATTTAGCAGATGATCAGATTGAAATGTGGAAACATTAACATGAAAAAATTATTAACTTCCATGCTCCCAGACAAAAGCTGGTTACAACTTATTGTATTTCTTCACACTTCAAGAAGGTGAGGCCTGTACAGAAGTTCTTTGTGGAAGCCAGAGAGTCCTACAACTCAGATTTGGGGAGGAGAGTGTCCAGGGGAGAACTGGATGCCTGGTCTGCATTCTCCTCCCCACTAATTTGTCCTCCTCTGGAAGTTTCGGGATTGGCAGTACTCACATGGAAGGCATAGCAAGAATGTTTGTTCCTCTCTGTGAAATAATAGTGTTAAAGGATTCTCATAATCCCATAGCCTTTTCCCTCTATTCATATAAGTATCTCATTTCAGTATCGTGCACAAGTGAGCTCATTTCAGTGATCTGCTGGGCACCTCCACCTGGGTATCTGACTGGTACTTAAAACTAATCTTTCCAAATGGAACTAGCTATTATCCCCATCAAAATTCACCCCTCCACATGTTAAACAAATTGATGGCAAGGCACCAGACACTTAATAGCAATTCAACAGTTAATTCCTTGCTTCCTTGCCATTTATTACCTTTTGTGTTTCTGATGACAATGACACAGTTCTATTTTCCCCAACCCCAAGCATATTCTTGAAGGCATCATTTAATTAATGTCAATTGGGCAGTGTTGGGCACAATAAGATTGATTAATAGAGGGAGCTTGACACAAGGGCAAATAAGAACAAGAAGAGCAATAAGAGTAAACATAAGGTGACAGTTATGCCTGCTTCTGATGGGGTAAACCATGACTTCCTTAGCAGGTTCTTGCATCTATGCCTACCAGGCAGACAGGCAGTAGGAGAGAATTCAAAGAGGCAATAAGAGCCCAGGCACAGGCCACTTAAGAGTCTGGCTTATTGGGTTAGTTCTGAGTTCTTCCCTATGTCTGGAAGAAGTCAAAGAGATCACAGGAATTTGGCCATGGCTTTGCTAAGAAGTGTGGATGTCATTCTGTAGCCGAGTACTCAGTCCTGACTGCAAAATTGCACACAGAATCTCAAGGAAAGTTTTTAATAAGCAAGAACTTCCCCTTCCTGCCAATATACCACCACTACCCTCACGCACATATATACACATTCAAGGGATGGAC
The DNA here is from genome assembly GCF_048772815.1 of Callospermophilus lateralis. NCBI lineage: Eukaryota > Metazoa > Chordata > Mammalia > Rodentia > Sciuridae > Callospermophilus > Callospermophilus lateralis. The sequence goes on from NC_135320.1 coordinate 27,470,394, forward strand.
TTGATCCTTCTGGTGGAGTTCAGAAATTATTTTTTATAGTTCTAGGGGAGATTCTTGGGTAAAGAGATACTTAGAAAACTAGCTCCCTGACACTGTGGAGTTTGAGAGGGAACCCTAGGTAGATATTCTACTATTGCTTTGACATTTCCATCTTTTTGGACCTTTCCTTTTTCATGCTTAGCAAATCAAAAAGATTGTGCCTTTGCCCTTTTTGAAACCACTGTTCTCCTTTCTGTTTTCTTTACTGTGCCCTGGCTTAGCATTACATATGTTTTAATGCACCTTGCTGATATGTCCCTATATGTCTAGTTTATTTTTACTCAAGTTCATTCCACTCTATTTATCCACACAAACCTTACAAAGTAAAGATATGAACATATCTTTCCCCTGCTCAGAAACTGTCAATGGCTCCCTATTGTTTTCCAAATTTTGTTATCCTCTCTGTCTGCCATTGAAAGTCTTCAACTCAGTCCAGTGGCAGTTTTCTATTCCTTAAACATTCTATTTACTTCCTTGCTTCACTTATACTTTTTTTCTTCCTATCAAAAGATGTTTTCTGAATCTCTTCTTGACAAAATATCTTCAACAAGCCAGGTGTGTTGGCACACACCTGTAATCCCAGCAGTTCGGGAGGCTGAGGCAGGAGGATCTTGAGTTCAAAGCCAGTCTCAGCAAAAGTGAGGTGCTAAGTAACTATTTTGTATTTGATTTAGAGACCTGCCTATAAATCAAAATACAAAATAGGGCTGGGGGTGTGGCTCAGTGATTGATTGCCCCTGGGGTCAACCTCTGGTACCAAAAAAAAAAAAAAAAAAAAATCTCCAACATGGAGTTGAATCCACTTTATTGCTTACTAATTGTTTTACATTGAGGTAGAGCTATACCTTGTTGACTTTTAGCATCTTTTTCTATGAAATTTGATTTATGGCTCTTATGTCACATGGCTATTATAGTGTAAAAATAAGATAATATAGGGCATGCATGATGTCCAGAAAATTGTAGCTAATCAAGAAGTTTTGTTTCCCTCTACATCTCTTAAATTAACAAATTCGATGAAAGCCCACTGAAGACTACTGTTTACATCATATATGGGAACAAAAATCAGACCTTTATCCAATAAGGTTAAACTTTAAATTGACATAGTTATTCAAAATAGATGAATATATTTTGAATACACAGAATGACTCTTAGACTAAAAAATTCCCTTAATCGAAGGTGTAAGTTTATCTATAGAAAAAAAAAAGAGTCATTCCAAAAAAGGTATTGATAGCCAGAGAGCATAGAAAAGTGGGAGGCATGAAGGCAAACACGGCACTCAAAAGTGGTCCAGCTCTGAGCCTGGCCAAGCGCTCACCTGTTCAGATCCTGTCCAGAAGGTGAAGGTATCTGACTATAGTAGCCTGGCCTGATGCCACTAAATACTTGAATTGTAAAACTATTGTCATACTCTTCTGATGAATAGCTCTCCTTCCAGGCAAGTATCTCATCTCTTTTAAAAAGGATTTTTTTTTCATTTCATCAGACAAACTGGTTTTTGAGTTATATTTTACAGAATCTTGTGAGTTCTATCAGTGTGGACGAATGTTTCTTAGTCCAGTACTTCTAGGGAATGCTTATGAATAATTTTATGAGACATACAGATCTATGCCACTTTGGACAGTCCACCCCATTATGAAGTACCTTTGTGTCACTTCGTAATGACAAAGCATTAGTAAAAATTAATGGTTTGGTGGAATCTTTCACCTTTTATCAAGCTATAATTCTTGTTCCTATATTACAATGACTAATCATAGGGGAATGACTGGACACTAATTGGTTACCTGTGTTGCCATTTTCTTCTTTTTCCTCTTACAATGGTTTCTTTTGGGAATTCATGTCATTTTGGAGGAACTGCACCCACTGTTGCTCCAGAGATAGGACAAAAGACCTAGATAGACCAATGAGCATGGTCCACAGTCCTGGATTTATTGGTTGGTTTGTGGAGGGCACATGCTCGAATCTGGTGCCAATCAGCACATCCCATGACCCTGATTATAGTGACTGGTTTGTGGTGAGTATGTGATCCAATACATCAAGTGAGACTGAGTCTTAGGTCATCTTCTTCAAATTGTGCTATAAAGGTATATTACCTTCCTCTAGACATTGAATAGGTAAGGCCTTATGCCTGGGAATGCAGTAGCCAATTTTTTTTCTATTATGAATGAAGCTTTACTGAAAAAAACATACCATAGGAGGAGGGATAAAATAAGAAAAATTTAAATAGGCAGACATAGACCCCAATAATAGCATCATCCCCTGATGCTGTTGAAGCCTGATCCATGTGTGACATACATGTTAGTATGTCCAGTTTTATGTTACTTGTAAAACAAAGGACTCTTGTACAAAAAAAGTACACTAGCACATTGTTGTAATCAATTTTTATTTTCTTCATGTTGAAAATTAAAATCCTGAGTATATGTAGAATTATAAATTATATAGCATCCCAGCACTAAAATTTCACACCAAAATTCCCATTTTGCTTCTTTAAAGATTCCACTGCACATTAAGCATCTTTCCGATGTGATGAGAGAGAGATGTTTATTGTGCTTACTTACCTCTGTTCTCTAGTCAATAAAAACCTTGGCACTAAATTTTCAGTGTTAAGTGGCTAAATCTGAAACTATTGTCAAGAGCACCTGAAGGATACAACAGAATGTTCTTGGGCAGAAATGCATTTTTATTTTAAGTAAGAAGTTGTCAGGCAGGCTCTCAAAAGTCTCAGCTCATCAAGGGAAGTAGGATGAGAGGGAGCCCGTTCTCATCCTGGTGACCTGTCTCCCACAGAGACTTAAAAGTTTCAAATGTGTGAGCACGAACACAGCATACTAATGCAGTTCAAAAGCAAGGAAAGACTAGAAGAAAACAAGGAAAATTTATGGGAAGCCACTCGATATGGCTCCCTTTTTTACATGAAAACATCTGTCATGCCATCCTTTCTTCACACCAGTAATTGAAAAGTTTGAATATTCGAGTTCTGGGACAAATACCTGACTGGGTTCTGCTTATCTGCTTTATATATTTGTGATGTATGCCAGTATATTACGTTGATATAGAGTTCTTGGTAATAAGCAAGAGAAAGCAACCCTAGGTACATGTGTAACAACAGATTTATATGAAGGATGCCAGTGTGTGTGTCTCTCTGTGTGTGTGTGTGTGTGTGTGTGTGTGTATAGCATATAAGCCCATGGGAGAGGTCACATACAAAGGGTAGTTAGCAGGATAGGGACCAGGCTTAGAAACAGGTAGGAATAAAAGAAGGAACAGAGGGACAAAAACAGAGAACAGAACCAGTTTCTGTATTTTAACCTTTGAGAGAACCCATCATCACCATTAGGTTAAAAAAAACAAAAACAAAACTGCAACATTATCACTGTCCAGGCTTCACTGGCTTGTTTAAAAGTCCTTGTCTTTAGTTTATAAGTAGGTAGTGGCACCTGAAATTTCCCTCCCAAAAAGATCACATATGAAGGCAGAAAGGGCCATTTCTAAAAAAAAATCAGGGGCAGTAGGAAGGGAGGCTCCTGTGCCAGCCAAAACAACTCACATTTACAGTATAGTACATACAGACCAGGGATCCTCAATCAAGTCCTGCCTCTTCAGAATGGCAGAGTTAACGGCATGGTGACCACTTTCTATTTCTGCATCAGAAAATCTCATGGATTGCATCTGATAATATGCATCTCAAAAATAAAACATCAACACTGTTCCAGGCACAAAGCCTTAGTAGAAGCCATTCTTCAAAGGAAATGTCTGTAGTTAGGTGTCCTTCATATTGCAGATGAGGAGCATGCCTGAGGACACCAACCCTGTTGCTCCTCCATCAAAGGCACTGAGCCCCTAAAATCACACACATGTAATAAAGAAAGGCACTTTAAGAGAGAGGAGGACTGACTTTTAAAATCCTTGAGCAAGAAATCAGCTAGAGAGGCTTTGTGAATTTTCATTCTCTGCCTCTCCTCGACAATGGTGATTGTTTTTTTTTATTTTTATAGTCTATAGTGTAGACTCAAATCTAATTGTGTTACCTCTATTTGTATTATCTAATCCTAGCTTGAAAGCATACATTCATCTTTAGAATAAGACTTGTATAGACAAAAGCATTGCTTCCATTACAGATTAGTATAGAAACCTGTGGTAAGAAGAGCAAAGGAAAATATATCATTTTCTTTCAATCAAATGACTCTGGGCAGCTGATTTCCTTAACATGCAGAAGAACACGCAGAAGAAGAGGCAATCACACTTCCCTGTAGTGCAGCTATTTGTAAATGTAATGCACTAATGCAATATCTAAATACTCAGTGGGTTTCTGACAGTCCCATCTATCACAATACAGCCCTCACCATGTCACTACCCCAGATGGATGAATGCAAAAGCACAGTCATTCTTATGAGCCAAACAGAAGGTAAATAGATTGTGAAGTCACTTTGGTCATTGAAATAACTTTGAAACAAACTCTCCTTTGTATTTCTTTTTCTTTTAACATGTAGTCAAGGTTATACATGCCAGCATGATTATACATCCTGTATAAAGTCATGTGATGAAATACATTTTTCCAAAGTGGAAGAAAAAAAAGGAATTTAGAAAGTGGAATATTTTGTTCATCTTATAAGCAGGTGCTGAAATAAAGTTAGAAGGGAAAGAGGTTTATTGGGGTTAATGTCTGCAAAGGTAAAAGAAGGAGGAAACAGGATTGAGCTGGTAAAGGTTTCAGATTGTGATGCATATCTCATAAAACCTAGGTCAGTTGAACAGGGAAGTCTGAAGCAAGAGTTGACCACTGTGCAGTTCACTTATATACTGGGCAAAAGTGACCGGGTGTTAATATCTCAGTCATGCTTAGTCACTGGTCTGGTGTTACCTGGAGCCAGTGAGACCTGGGCTGTAAAGATGAGGCAAATCTTGTAAGAGATTATTAGCTACTCCTTGCAGACAAGTGTATTCTTGAAGGGGAAATTCTGTGCCAGGACTTCCCGACTACTATGGAATAGAAAATGTTTAGTCTAGAATTAGGTGTAGGACTAGTTATAGTGATCAAGATTAAAGAATAAGCATCATCTATTTACTTTGCCATGTTTATTCCTATTATCAAAGAGCACAGTTCTAAATTTGTAGGTGGACTGAGGAAAACCTTAGTTAATTAGAACAACTCTTATATTAAAGGAAAGCATTTAAGGATTTACTATAAACTAATTAAAAATTTCAAAAATGTAATTCCATTAACCACAGAAAAGATATGTACATATATGATTTCTTTATCTCTTAATTATATAATAAAGTGTAATAATATATAAATTCTATAATTTATTTTATATAAAATTTATATATTAACTTACATGTAAATTTTATGTGTAGTATAATAAGTATAATTTATATTTATATATAAAACTAATGTAATCTAGTATTGATTTAGTAATTGTATATATATTCCAGAATTTTATTACAGACTATTAAATTAGTGTGTAGAATCTTGAATAAATATATTCTCACCTAAAATCATGTAGGAAGGCTATATGCATGGTGTAATGGAAATAACATTAGCAGGAAGAGAGAAGACTAGCTCTGATCTTGAACTTTCCTCTTATAATTAATGTATAAACTCTAAGTTTCAAAAATAATTTACTTTGTTTTAAAAATTTCATAGTGGATTATATTTCACTAGTGTTATAGGGGACAGTGCCAATCATCTTTATAAGACTTTTGTCCTTCTACTCTAATGATAACCACTTACTGAATACAGAACCCAGCCTCTGTATAGTTCTAGGCAATGGGCATACGAAGAAAAATTCATAGCATTTTAGAGTTTATGCTCCTGGGAAGGAGACAATCATTAAGAAAAAAAACTAGTTTGTGATAAATATTAGTGCTATGAAGAAAAATGCAACATGCTCAGAAGATAGATTGCATATGTGTGAGTGGGTCAGGTTTATACAGGATGGTCAAGGTCATTTTTTTCTACCACAGAAAGAGAAAGTTGGATCAGACATCTGAACTGTGTAAAAGAGAAAGGCAGAGATGGCAAAGGTAAAACCCTGAGGCAAGAATAAGCCGAACTTCAGAGGGAAGCCCTTGAAATGGCTATAGGTAGACCATTGAGAAAGGGGCTGGGTGTAGAAGTGGGGTATGGAAGGGAGAAAAAGACTAGCCCAGGAATCTCTGGTTCATTCTATGCTTGAAGGGGAGCCCCAGATAATTTTAGACAGGAGATTTGCTTTTTAGGAAGGTCTCTCTGGGTATCATCAGGAAATCACTGTTTTGTTAGGGAGAATGGAAACCAGAAGCTTCTGTGGAAGCCCAAGTGAGAATGAGGAAGACTTCAGACAGTGAGGGTGGTAACTGGTCTTCCTCACAGCATATTTCAAACGAGTGTTGTCTTGAATTGAAGATTGCTAGGACGCAGAGTGCGGGGACAACAACATCATCAAGAATAACTCCCCATGGAAGCCTGTGTACAGTGAGGAACGCCAGTCTGCTGTCAGCCATTTGCCAAAATTTGGGGAGCTTCTGTGGGTAAGTCCTAATTTGAGGTTCTATTAACATATGCAATGAGTGGAAGTTTCTAGAAATGGAAAGAAAAGCCTTGTCCTTTGTTTTCCAATCACAAGTTCATTCTTTACTAAAAATGCAGTACTTGATTTTTGATACTAATTAAATTTTGCATATATTCAACTGGATCCTCTCTTGGTGAGATGCATAAGGGGGATTTTAGCCATAACTGGGAATCTACATCAGACTGAAGTGTTTTCTGGTTCTGTCACACCTCAGAATAAAAATGAGTGGTGGTGAGGACAGTCAATCCAATAAAACACCTCACTTGAGGTAGGTTTAATGGATATTTCCTTGGTATAATACTAAAGCCCAAACTGGTGAGATTTTTAGATAAGAGTATCCAGTAGGAACCCTGTAGATTTACAAGTTCTATTTGATGCTATAATGTAAAATTACCTTTCTAAGAAAGGCATACAGAAAATAGTGACAGGATTTCATTCAGAACAATAATCTAGGGGAAGGGACAAAGTTACTTTGTGATCTGAAATATAAAGGATTTAGAGGGCCTTCTTCAAGATAAAAAATAATGAATTATGAATACAAAAGTTGAATAAGAAATTATTAACTTATATTATCACAATATGTAAAGCTGATAATACACATACAATAACAATCCTTTTTAGTAAACAAATTGCTGATATTCTTCTATATACTTTTTAAAATACTTTGGTAACATACTTTGATTGCCTTAACACAAAACAAGAAATATATCCTTTTTAAATAGACAGGGTATAAAGATAATTCTGTTTTTACTCTGGTATAGTTGATCAAATGTTAAAAATTTACAGTTGAACTGCACAAGACATGTGTCTTGTGATACGTATGTAGTCACTGTTTAGATAATTAGGGAATTCTTGTAATACAGGAATTCTGAGTAATTCTATTTCAAGTCATTTTTGTTTAAAAAAATCCAGTGGTTTGATGATGCTTAAAACAAGCTTGAAAAATTATCTTCTGGCTCCATATTCTTTAAATGTGAGTCCCCCTGCCCTACTCATAGACATTTAGGTTGAGCACATAGACACTTTTGCATCAATGAGATAGACCTGGCACTGCAGCTTTGTCAGGATGTTGGTGGGGCAGGCACCATGAACCATCAGCATATGCTTGGAAGCTTCTTATACTGGAAAGAATAAAAAGTAAATAGGTCATAAAGAATGACCTTTTTACCTTATAAATATACCATATTAAACTACAATTCATTCTCAACTTAATCTCCTTCTAGCCATATATCCAAATATCTATATTCATTCCAGGGCCACCCTATCACCCAGAAAGGTGACGAAACTAGACATGGTAAGAGTGGTCTTAATTTGCATAAACTACTGAGGCAAATTATACGGAAACACATGACTATGTGAACACATTGCTAGGTCCACTATCCTAGCATCCTGAAAGGGGCTTGTGCAGTGAGAAGTCATGGAACATTCAGTTTTCTTTATGGTAAATTCTCTTTTAGTCAAAAGATATAGTTTTGCTTGTCCTAAATAAGTGGTAAGCTACAAAGGCTTCAGACTCATGGAGGAGAAATTTGACCAATAATATCTTACAATATTAAGCAGGAACAAAGGGAGAATAAAGTGATTTATTTGGGAGATATTAACATTGAGCTATTTTACTCCAGTTGTTCTCAACCCTACATGTGCGTGTGAATTTCTTGTGGATCTTATTAAAATGCGGTTTTGGACTCTGTTCTGAGCCAAGGTGTAAGAGTCTGCCTTTCTACGAGTTCCTAGGTGTTCCCAGTGCTGGTCACATTTTGGGTCACATTTTACAAGTAGTTCAACTAGAGATTTCAAAAGTCTCTAGAAGTAAAAGAAGAGTCGGGTTTAGAAATAGAGATTTTGGGTATCATCAGCATCTAGGTTGTAAGGGTAATTAGAGATGAGAAAAGAGACAAGAACTGAACATTAGGTCACACTGACATTTACAGTAGCATTTCTCAACTGGAGTTTCTTATTTGAACCTCTGAATAGAAAAGATGTTTTTACTTTCCTCCATTCTAAGCATACTGCCTAACTAAACATTCTAGGAACATAGGGGAAGTTACACCAATGGAATCCTTTGGGCATTAGGAGTTTATGCTCAGAGGAGTTCTGGTTCAGAAAGACTGACTAAAAATGACTCTTCACAGTAGACTGAGACTGACTGGTTGGGGGTTGGAGCAATATTAGGAACCTACACCTTCATGGAAACCCAGTAAGAGAAATGCATTAAAAGAAGTAAGGATGAATCACATAAAAAGTTATTAAGACCAAAGAAAATGTGAATTGACTATTGATTATTGTCCCTCCCCCTACAACAATGAAGTTGAAATGGCAGTGTCAAGATCAGTCTCAGAAGAGAGAAAGATAAAAGGTTTTGAGTGAATCCAGGAAAAATAAAATGGAAGGAAGGAGATTTACATGGTAGGCATAAACACTCTTTTGAAATGAAGAGGAGAAATGGGTTCCAGCTGGACCCCAAACATGAAGGGTTGGGAAAGTTTTAACTAAGAATTGGGAGCCATTGCAATCTTTCACAGAAGTTTTGTATATTTATTTGTTTTGTATGTTAATCTGGAATCCAGAATTGAGAAGTAATAATGTTAAGAGCTTTAATGTTAAAAGATTTAACTTGGACAAAAGGGGGTTCTACCAGGTTCTATTAGAAAATACAGGGATTGGCCTTGAAGAAAAAAATATGGTTGTTTTCATTCATTGTAAAAGGAGCGGAGGCAGAATGTATGGTTTCAGGAATAGGGACTAGATGTGTGGTGAGAGAGAGAGTGAAAAGACAAGCAAGGGAAAGATATGCACACGGAGATCAAAATTCCCCATGGTCTTCCACACTCTTAGGACCATGCATGCAGATCTATATAACCCCAGACCACCACGATTCTCTTGCACAGTTACAATTCATTCATTCAGCAGACACTCATGGGGAAACATGTGGGTGTCAAGCACTTTTGTTTCACATGGTTGACTGGATTCATCTACAGTGGTTTTTTTGTTTTGTTTTGTTTTTTTCTTCTGTTAATGTCCCACCATATTCACTAATGCTGTTTTGCAATATACTGGACAAAATTTTTTTTAAAAGAGTAGACAGGTGATATTACATGGAAAGCACTGGTTAAGATTAAGATTTAGGATCCTGAGATTTGATCTCATCATCCCTCTGTATGGAGACAAGGAGTACAGGGCCTTAGATTCATCAGAATATGACAGTGAGATTTTGGCCTTAGTTGAGTATCTCATAATGTCTCCCTGTCCCAGCACCACCTAATTCCCAGACTTCCCAGGTGAAAAACTCCTGGACCTACTTGAGCCTTCCTCCAATTAAACATTCCATAATATCAGTTGAACCTATACAATATCTTTTATACTTGACCTCTCATTTTTATTTCTATTCTTATTTCTGTCCCAGTCTTTCATAATACTGTCTGAATTACCATAGTAATCACCCACATGGTAACTCTGCTGCTCCAAACAGGTGATTCTTACTCTATCTCTTAAACCACAGGCCAGTTCATGCCATTCTCCTTTCCCAAAGCCGCCATTTAAAGGAACTCTAAATTCTACATGACATGTAGAGTCTACAAATCTGACATCTTCAAGCTCATCCCTTCTTCCACCCAACAACTCAGCCTGTGCTTAAACCACACAAGGCTATATCCCCCCATGCCCTTCCCCCTCATGTACTAACTTGTGTTTTACTTCTATTTTATTTTTAAGTCTGAAATATAATACAATTTTTATCTTGGCCCATATGTCAAGGATTTATCAAGATTTCTACAAGGCCTTCTGGAATATTTTAAGTCAGAGTAAATTGCTCTCTCTTTTCCATCTCCACAGGAGTTAAATTGCACAGCCACTACAGTACTTGTCTTGTGCAGTAGATAATGTTTTTATTTTTTTCTGTATATTTCCCACACTTGTTTATAAATTTCCTGTGAAGAGGGACAGTATTTATTCATCATTGAATAATCCCCCAATACATTTACATAATGTCTTCCGAAGTGCTTTCCACCTCATAGGTGTTCAAAGAATTTTGCATGAATGCACCAACCAAATAATCTAAAAAGTTAAATAAAGACGGATTTGGATCATTTATTAGATTATGATACGAGGGCAGAACGTTTGATCAACTTTTTAATTTCCAGAAGGCTATGGTTAGTTACCAAGGAAACTCATGTGGTGGCTTACTTCCTTATTGTGACAGCATTGGAAAGTGTTTGGGTCATGGAGGAGAATCCCTCATGAACGGATGAATGCTTTTCTCTCAGCAGTGAGTGACTCCTTACTCTGTAGGGACTGGATTAGGGACTTTGAAAGTGGGTTGCCATCCATTCTGGCATTTGCTGCTTCAGCATGTGTTTTCCTTTCGCTTTCCACCATGAGTTGAAGCAGCATGAGCCCCTCACCAGATGTGATCGCCAGATTTGGTACTTCCCTGACTCTAGAATATGAACCAAAATAAAGCACTTTTCTTAATAAAACACCTATTCCTGTTATAACAACAAGAAAAATGAACTGAGATACAGTACAAAGAACAAGGCTTAACAAAAGTTTATTCCATGAATGATTCCAAAGATTCTAAGAATCGATATATGTCTGGTCTCTCTGATGGTTGGGGGAAAGGATGACTCCAGTGAGAAAGATAATAAAATTGGAATAATTTCTGAACAAAAGTGAAGAGAAACAATAGGATGAAGAAGTCGGTCATAGCTAGATTAGCAACTGTTGAGGCGTTCAGAAATTCACTTCTAGGAGAAACTGAGAAAAATGCTGTGAGCATCATCCCTGGCTGGGTGAAAGCTCACAGGCACAGTGAGAATGTTGACTGACACTCTCAGCTCAGATGCTTTTGACCATATTCTACTCTGGACTGTATGGTGAGACTCAGGTGTAAAGTGGCAATTGCAGAATCACAGCAAATAAACTGGGAAGCTCAGTGCTTCTGTGCAGGGAGGGGCCTGTGTTAGGGCTCCTCATCAGCTTAAATTCTTATGTGGCACAGAAAGGTCCAGAGTTACCGTTTCCTGTGGTCAGTATCCAGGGTGACTTCTTTTGGTAGGAGCTAAATGACCCTGAATTCCAGGTCTGCTTGGCCTCTCAAGACTCACACATGGCCTTGGGTGGATGAAATGTACCAGTGAGGGCTGCCTACCTAGCAACAGGAGATGCTGGGTCCTCCTGGAGCTTGGCCTGACTGAGCTGCACAGAAGCTACAACAGCCAGCACATGGCCAGGAACAAAGGCAGGACTCCTGGTGAAGCCTGGATCCACCAGATCCTAGCCAGAGAACAGGAACAGCCCAAAAGCCGGTGCAGGTGGCATGAGTTGAAGAACTTGCATGAGATCAGGGCTTCTTTCCCGCTGTACATCAGGAAGATAATACACTTTCCCTGTAGCCAGTAACCACTTGAGGATACAGGAGGCAACAGGGAGGTCTGTTAGACTGAGGTACTACATTAAGGGACTATTTACCCAGTCGAGATAACATGGACTGAATTAGACTAGAAGACTCCTAAGTTAAGATCTCTTTCACCCACTTGGCCCTAGCCCAAAGGAAGAAGAGGCTGGTGAGGAGGCTTGGATCTGCTGGAAAAAATAAAAAAGGGGGAACTTTATTTGCTTTTATAAACTCTGTGTTAAAACCATGCCCTGTTGATCTGGATTTCAAGGACCTGTGAGAGGTGCTGAAAACCAAGTGGCTGGCTTGTGGCTTAAACAAACATGGTCATCCCCATTACTATTCTCATAGTCATAATGGCCCAAGGCAAGCTGAGCCTGACTGTGAAGAGAAAAGAACAGAAGAAAAATCCAGGCCAGAGCCAGAGTTTGCTGACACAGAGGGAAAACCTAACTGGTGTAGAAGTTCCAGTCACTTCCCACTAACTGAATAGTGTTTCTATACTGAACCTGCATTTTGGAGCTCTGTCTAATCCACGCTGCACACTGGAAATGTGGTAGAGATATTTTGTGGAGGTCCATGCATGCCATTCTGTGCTAGATGCTCCTTAAGGCAGAATCAGGTGGGCAAAGACTGCAAAATCAGGAAGTGTCCCATGCTCCAGGTCTCCACTGGACAGTCCCCACCTGGGATGACTGCATGGGCTAGAGCCTCTCAGCTGCTTGTACTCCTTCTTCCATTCCTTCCAGGGTGGGTGTGCAGGAAGGTTGGAAAGATGGGTTCTTGGAGTATTATATCATACTTACTGCTTAGTACCATCCCATTAATGCCCACCTCCCAAATCGTGGTAAGACCCTAAACCTTTTATCTGTAATAACCTTTAATAAGATTCCTTTTCTCATGAACCAAGAGCAACTTAGCATCTTTGCCTTTAGTCCTTAACTATCTGGTCTTCCTTCAATCATTTCCCCAGCAGCTTTGGTATCATGTTCACCTGATACATTAACAACTTCTATAACAATTTCTAATGGGTTTTTCCAGGTCATCATCCCTGCTAATATAAGACAGGGCATAATTGGGACCTTCACTCTTTTTAGAAAGAAAAAAGAAACCCCAAGGTTTAGTTTTCAAATGTATAATTCTCATACCTCCTCATTACCCACAGACTTAATTATAGATTATAGAACTAATTACGTGCTCTGTGGTGCTCTCCTCTGAAGCTGCTCCAGACATTCTACACTCATCGTCACTACATCTTTGTGAAGTGGGACCATAAGATCAATTAATTTCCTCTAATGGAAAGAAGAGGAGGAAAGCGGTGGTTTGCCCAAGATCACTCACTGTTTTAGTCAGCCTTTTTTTTTTTTTTTTTTTCTGTTGTGACCAAAAGACCTGATAGGAACAATTAGAGGAGAAAATTTATTTGGGGGCTCGTGTTTTTAGAGGTCTCAGTCCATAGATGTTTATTCTGCTATATCTCATGTCCATTGCTCTGGGCATGAGATATAGCAGAATATCATGGTGGAAGAGTGAGGTGGAGAAAAATGGCTCATACATGGCACCAGGAAGTAGAGAGACAGAGAGCTTACCTCACCATGGACAAAATATAAACCCTAAGGGCATACCCCCATGAACCCAGTTACTCCTACCACGTTCTACTTGCTTACAGTTACCACCCAGTTAATCTCTATAAGAGGATTAATGCACTTATTAGTTAAAGCTCTCATAACCTGATCATTTCACCTCTAAACTTTCCTTCATTGCCTCACACATGAGCTTTCGGAAGACACCTTATATCTCAACCAAAACGCTCACCAAGTTAGCCTGGTGGCACAAAACCCAGGTCTCATAATTCATGCTTCTGTGCTCAATGCAGGATGCCCTGTTACATCTCAAACCATAGCACAGTCTCAGGAGTGGCTTCATTTTAGTTAAGTAGCAGACCTTCTGTTACGGTTTGGATATAAGGTGGACCTCAAAAGCTCCTGTGTTAATTCAGGAAATTTCAGAGGTAAATGATTAGATTGTGAGAGGTGTAACCTGAGTGCATTCTAGTTTGAATGGACAGTAGGGTAGTAACTGTAGGCAGGTGGGTAGTTAAAGGTGAATCATTTGGGGGGTATCCCAAAGGGATGCTCTTCCTGTGGTCCTTTTCTCTCTCTCTGTGCTTCCAGATCCTGCCTTGAGCTCAGCTGCTTTCCTCTGCTGGACCCTTTCCCCTGCTGTGCTGCCTTATTTGGACCCAGAACAATGGAGTCAGTTGTCTGTGGACTGAGACCTCTGAAACTATGAGCCCCAAATGAGCTTTTCCTCCTCTGAGTTTTTCTTATCAGGTATTTTGGTCACAGTGACACAGAAGCTAACTAAAGAGAGCTGAAGTCTAATCTGTGAATTAATCCATTTGATAGATTAATACTTTGAATGGACTAACTGGGTGATAACTGTAGGCAAGTTGGGAGTGACTGAAGGAAGTAGGTCACTGAGGCAGACATTTGAAGTTTATATTTTTGTCCCTGACACCTCACAATCTCTCTGCTTCCAGGCCCCATAAACTGAGTAGCATTCCTCAACCATGCCCTTCCACTGTGATGGGCTTCATCTCAGCCCCAGAGATATGGAGTCAGCCTATTATGGACTAAACCTCTGAACCCAGGAGCCCAAAATCAGTGTTTCCTCCTCTTAAGTTGTTCTGGTCAAGTATTTTGGCCACAGCAACACAATTCTGATTAACACACTACCCTGAGTTATTTCACCAGAGAGGATGCAACTTACTGCCATGGCCAAATCTGTTCTTGCCTTTGGACCAGAAAGCAGTAGATATTGAATGAATTACACAAGACATAGCAGCCTCCATTTATCTCTGTCCCGCACAATAGACCATGGTAGGGCACCTCAGTCTTATTAACCCTTTGTTGTTATAATGATAGCAAAGGCAGAATTCCTATGTCCCTATTGGTCATAATCTGTTAAAAGAAATTTTAATACATGCAAAGCCTTAAGGTATTTTCCATGCATCATCCCATTGAACCCTTGCAAAACATCATGCATTACATATAATAATCCTATCCTACACTGTAGGAGCCAGACTGTGCTCTCAACTCAGACCTGTCTGACTCCCACCTCCCATGGTTGGAGCATGAAGCCCTGTCCTTACAGAGCTTGTCATTGCTACTCATGGGGATGGCAGAGACAGACCTGAGTAAATCATTCTTACAGGCTGGCTCAGTAGGCACATGGAAATGAAATGGAATGAGTGTCTCTTGGGTTACCTCTTGGCTGTAGTACTAGTTTAACTTTGTGACCTTGGCATAGTCAAGCCAGTGTCAAAGCAATTCCACAGATACAAATGATTTCTGACCCAAACAGACACTTAGAGTGGAAGATGATGAATTTCCATATGGAAGAGGGGATTGGGGGGGCATGTCTCTAGAGTGGGTTGGGCCTCTCTCTCAGTTTTTGTCACTCTTTTCATCTGTGCTCCATTTTAAGGGCTTTGAACAACCCCTGCATTTCATATATATACTCCAGTGTAAATATGCAGAACATTCTGTCACTTAAAAATATGTCCATAGCTAAGTAGGACAGGTTAGAATTACAGTGTAGCCCAGAGGCTAAGGGAGAGAAATGAGTAGGTAATACTTCACTTCCTGAAGTTACAAGGAATAGTTTACCAACCAAGTGTAGCATAGGGAGGGTAAAATTATTAACCAAATCAACAAATGCACAGGCTAGAAAACAAATAAATTATTTCAACACAATATCATAAAACCATGTTTCATCGATGATGAATCACCGAGTAGAAGGGAAGCTATGAATACTGTACTTATTTTAAAGACTCAATATATGACTCAATATCTTCATGGTGTGATATATTCATTTATTCAAAAGTGAACCACTACAATATATGAATGGGTAGGCCTCGTTTGCATATAATATGCCAAGTAGTGATAAATTAGAACTATGAGTTTCTACTGCCTCAGTTCCCCAATGACAAACACAACAAATTCCTATTCATTAAAGCAAACAAGTATATAAAACGACTGTTTCCAGAGTTGACTAAAGAATCTTGCACAGAATCTTCACTACAAAGTTATAGTTTTGCTGAAGTGAGAGCTGTGTTTAGGATGCTGGCCTCACCACCATCTGAAGGCTGAGCATGTAACAAGGATCCTGATTTTCATAAGTCTACCACAAAGCTGGGGCTGCAGAACTTGACCTTAATAGCTTGATCTCTCAATTTTGAGCATGTACTCTCCAAATGTTACACAGAACACATTCACTTTAATTCCAAAACCAAACACAAGAGTTTGGGATTATTCATGCCTTGGCTGCCCTTCATGATTGCAAATAATTAAAAGCTGACACAGAGGCACATGGACTGCTGAGATAAAACAGGAGACCTGCATTCTCTTCAGACATTCTTTTATCCTTTGGTCTTTGGGTTTTTAGGATATTTATAGACCTATCCCCATTTGATCCTCTTAATGCCTCCTTAGAGATAGGACAGGTCATTTTATCTCAATTTCCCAAATGAAGATGCTCAGTCTCTAAGACGCATAGATCTTTCCAGTGTCACCCAGGAAGGAGCAAAATCCAGACAAATTTGCAGAGCTCCCATTTCCTAGCATAGGGCTCTTTCTGCTGCATGATCTGCTTAGCATCTTTTATAGGAGGCACCAAGAGTTGGTTCAACAAGAGTTCACTGAGAGCTCACTGTGTGCACAAGACTATTTTAGGTGTGGAAGATAGAATAATGAGAACATAAAGAACCTGCTTTCATGATACTATGGGATTGATAATGTAATATGTAAGCTCCAAAGTCTTACATTTTTTTCTTCAGATTTTTACCTACAGGAGAAATTAATAACAATGACAGCATGGACTTTAAACACAGATGATAAAAAGAGAGCCATCTATTTGTGTGAGTTCTGGTTTCCTGCTATTAAGAATTGGCAGTGGACACACAATGGTATATAATTTGCTTTTTGTATAATACATATGTAGAATGGATCTAAATGAATATAATTAAATGTAGAATATTGACCAGCCAATCTATTAAAGTGAATATTATTGAATAAATGTAATGGTAAATTATCTCAATTTCTAAAACAGTTCTGACATCTTAAGAGGTTTCATTGCATGGCTATGAAATATTTACAAAAGTGTTCTGAGCAGTTGATAAATAATAGGATATTTCAGATATGCTTAAATAGCTATTTTGAAAGGTAGAATTGCATATATAGGCAGACATTTAAATAGTATGAAAGGTGAAATATTTTGATACTGTTTCTAGCCTGAAAAAAATAGCCAAAGTGAGGAGTTATGAATAGAATAAACTATAACATAGCTTCTTGTACTGGAAATTGATATTTCTAATGCCAGAGTTTAGAAAACACAAAGAATACTCTTTTATTTAAAAGGGATTCATTTCAAATAAATGGATTTTTAATAAAAATCTTCAATTATTTGGTAACATGTTGATATACTATTCACTTCCTTTTTCTTGCCTTCTTTATAGGTTTCTTTATCTGCCCTGAACAGTCTTAGCTAGAGGCAACCTCGGAACTACAGAATGCCATTATGAGGTTCTCTTTAAAATAAGAGAAAATGGATGAGGGCCAAGGTTACAAAACAGCTCATTGGAAGAATGTGAACTGTTTTGTTTGGGGACTAGAGGGAATTGCTGGGCCTGGACATTTTTGAGTAACCATGAAAAACATTCTTATTCCAATTCATAAATTCGGTGTTAAATAACTCATGCTTTGGGGAAATACAATCTTTAAGGATAATTACAGTCTACAAAGTAAGGTTCTAATTTATGATACTTGTTGCCCGAAGCCACTGAAGAATTCCAGACATAGGATTACAGAATGCTATGCACCTTGCTTACTTTATTTCTTTAATTTGCTGAATGTTTCCTGATATGTGAAAAAAAAAAACAGCTGCAGAAATTCTGTAAGCCACTGAAATATTCTCAAATTTAAAGATCTATGTCCTGATTTTCAAGGCTGAGATCAGAACATGGTGCTGAATCAGATTATCTAAATTGGAAAGCCAGGAGCATAACGGGAAATCAATAGCAGCCATGGTTCAGAATGGCAGCAAAGTCAGCTCTGGACAGGAACTGATGCTTTACAATAGGAAGGCCACTGCTCAAGAAGACAGCCTCAGTTCTCCTGTTAGCTGCCACCTTCTCTCTGGGGTCTCTGTCCTAGAGACTTCCTTTATGGTCTTTCTGGAAGAAAGGGCCATGAGATTTGGCCAGAGCAGATGATACTTGGTCAGTTTGCATATTTGAAGGAGATAGGACTTATTTGATCTCCAAAATAATCTTTCTGAGGTTGCAATTATTTCAGTGTTCAGAACTTCCTATACTCGATATTTCCTCATGATCCACCATTGTTTCACATCCTTTACTTCTTACTTTACATATTCTCCAGGTTTGTAGGTAATTGCCTATAGCTTAGGATACCAAAATATAACTCTCCATTCCCCTTCCTGAATTCCAAGCCCAAATATTTTGCTGCCTTCCAGAAATATCCACCTAGATGCTTCAGGTATACCATGGACTCTTTCATCTTTCACTACAAACCTCCTCTTTCTCCTGCATTTTTCTTGTATTTTGGCAGCAGTTACCTGGACTAGAAAGCACTAGACTACCATCAGCACAGTTGTCTAGACTAGAAATCTGGGAACCATTAACATTCTCTCTCATCTTGCCACTCTATGTTCTTTATTCATTATTCCTGCTTTTTTTTTATAAAGATACTTTGATCCTCCTTTTTGTTCATTCCAATTCTCCCTGTTTGAAATTCAGATTATAATACCTTTCCTGTACTATCATCGTCTTCTACATGGTTTCCTTTCTTCTAATTTTACTCCCCTCTAATCTATTCTGCACTCTGGAGCCAATGTCACATTCTAAAATTCAAATATGATTCTATCACTCTCCAGTCAAAAAATGCTTCAATGACAGCTATAATATAGTGATTTTTAATATTATCTGCCAATAAGTGTTTATTCGTATATAAGTGAAATGTTTCTATGAGCAAAGGAGAACCTACTATTGGTTGTGGTAGAGGAACACAATCTGTGGGTCCTTCTTCAGTTCAGACTCACCCTGGCCCTCTCTCTGCCCAAAGAGTTTGCAAACAGCTGACTTGTTATCCTGACCTTAAGTCCTCTGTTTACCCCCTTATACTGATTGTTATCATTCCTTCCCACCGCAGCACCTGCATCTTGTTCACTTTTGCCACATCTGATTTTAGAAAAAAGAGAGATACAGTTTTGGCTGGCCATGTGCTTCTATCTGGGATATGCCCATGCACAGCAATAATCCTGGGGTCTCCCCCAGGATTATGATTCTGGGGATTTCCATTGCTTCTCTCCTATTTTAGATATCCAGTTTCTTATGATTTCATTTTGTTTGTTTTTCATTAATTCCTTTGTATGATGGAACAGAGCCTCCTGTGTTTCACAGGAAAGTGTGTGTGTGTGTGTGTGTGTGTGTGTGTGTGTGTGAGAGAGAGAGAGAGAGAGAGAGAGAGAGAGAGAGAGAGAGAGAGAGAGAGAATGAATATGCCGGAGGTGGGTTTGAATGTTTTTATTACGTCCACATTAGACTCATAATTTGGCTAGGTCTATGCTTGAAATAGAAAATAATTTTCCTTTTGATTTTCAATTTTGGAGGTGTTCTCTATTATTTAATTTCAGTGTACCATTAAAATATGAAGTCCAATTTTTGATCTTTTTTGATTCCATTCCAATTTTTGATCTTTTTTGCTTGATCTATGTTTTCTTCTTTAGAAGCTTGTACTATCTTTTAATTGTCCCACCTGCTCTGAAATTTCACTGAGATGTCTTTGTGTGGATTCATTTAGGCCATTAAAGATTTTCAGTCTGATAATTCATATCTTCGAAATTTTTCTTAAATTATTTCCTACCTCCTCTTTCTTTCTTTTTTTTAAAGAATTATTACTCTGTAGATGTTGAACTTTGTTAACTATTCATTTTACTTTCTTACCTTTTCCATTTCCCATTTCATTCTCTTTTGCAGGGAAAAAAATTGCTCAATTTCTTTTTTTCTCAGTACTTTATTTCTGCTATAATGTTTTTAATTTCCATGAACTCAATTTTACTTTCTGCATTATTTAAAAGCCCTTGTTCCTGTTTTGGTGTTGCCAAAATCTATCTTTATAGTTTTTGCCGATTATTAATGATAGGTTAATGTTCCTCCTCCTCTGCTTTATTTTCTTTTATCCACCTAGTTTCCATTTCTTCTGGGTTTCTTTTGTCAATATTCTTCATTTTAAAAGCATTTTTTGTTGCTGTAGTTGTTTCTGTTTTTAGATATCTTTAAGCATCCATTTGTAAGCAAGAAAGGGTGTTTTCACTAGAGCCTGCCGTGTTGGTAATTGGTTCCTAGATTCTCCAAATCTGCAGGAAAACATACTTCTATTATTAAAGCCTATGAGTCTATGACAATTTCTCATGGAAGTCCGAGGAGACTAAAACAGTACCTAACATTGAGATGAAGCCAACAAAAATCATGAATAAACCAAAGTGGGTCAGTTGGCTTGGACACAAATTCATAATGGCAATAGGGAATCTAGCTCAAGCTGCCAAAAGAGGCAGATAATATACTGTTCTGACTTAATGAATGCACAGTAGTTCAGAGCATGCCTTCAGTATCACACCTGAGTCTTGTGCTCACTCTAATGCTACCCAGTGGAGGCACCAGGAGCAAACTTATAATTTGTCTGTGGCTCAATTTTCTTCTCTATTAAAGGGGGCCATGACTATATGTATTTCTAACAGATGTTTTCTGAATTAAAGGTCCAGTGTTTATAATAGCTTAGAGGCAGATCATTCTCTCAAAAAATAAATGGCATTTGCAATACTTGAGCATCCACACTGTTAAGCCAGGGTGAGTCTAACCACTAACTAGTTAGTTGGCATATATCAGACTTCTTATTTATCTAAAAAAAAAAAAAATCAACTCATTACGGCTTCCTCTGAAAAAGTTTTGCTAACTGTCTAACCGAAAAGGAGACTAGATAGTTTTCACATTTTGTTTATGTGTTTAAAATCTGGCAATGCTAGGAAGCTGTTCTGATCTTTCCAAACACTGTTATCTTTATACTGTGAAGAAATAACTGGTTGCATTTACATCTTTCAGTTCTTTAGCTAAGCTGCAGAATGGCCAGGGTGAGGAGCTCGGGGGAATTGGTTAGCCGGTTCAAATGCCAACATCTCTCAAAAGAGAGTTTGGAGGATTAATATTAAAGATCAAAAATTCTAGATGAAGATAATTCTGTATAAAGTATTGAATGGCATTATTGATCATCCATGGAATGTGCCAAGTAATAGACCTTTCAAATTGCTATGGTCTGAATGTTTGTGATCCCCATTCATAAGCTGAAATCCTAAGCCCCAGGGTGAAGGTGTTAGAAGACATGGCCGTGACCTCTGGGAGCTGATTTGATCATGACGGTGAAGTCCTCATGATTTGAATTAGTGTCTTAACCAGAGAGACCCCAGAGCTAGCTGGCCCCTTCCATCATGTGAGGACACAGAGAGAGGGGACTATGAACCAGATAGCAACCCTCACCAGACTTCAAATCTGGTAATTCTTGGATCTTAGACTCCATAGGTTCTGAAGCTCTGAGAAAAGAAATTTCTGTTGTTTAGAATTCACCCAGTTTATGTTATTTTGTTATAGTAGTCTGAACAGACCAAGAAACAATCCTTCCACAAGGGAGACCATTAGTTGCCCATAAGATTTAATGAGATGATTATTAGCAAATAATGCAAATTGCTCTAATATAACACTTGAAAATTGTTATTCCTTTTTGATTCCTTGGGTATTTCTCTTTAGCAATTCAGACCATAAAGAGGTGCTTTAAAAAAGATATGGCACCTTTTTATCATGCAAATATGAATATAAAATGTGAATAACAATTAAATCATAATTAGAAGTTGAAAAAAAAAAAGAAAAAAGAAAATGTATCAGTGTTGTTCTGAAAGAAAAAAAAAAAACATTTTTCCCAAGGGGGAGTAATCTTGCAAATGCATTCTCTTTTCTTTTCCAAAATGATTTTTTTTCAGGTACTGGTGGGAAATCAAAATTATATTCAAATGAAGGTTCATTAAAAAATACACATACATAAGCATTCTCTGAATTTTTTTAAAACAGTTTGAAATGTTCAATTAAGATTCTGTAGCAGATCAAACAAGAGTATGACTGTAAGAAAATCTTGCAGTGGAAATTTATATTTTTCATACAAAGAAAATATTGTTTCAGACAATATAACATCACTCAGTGCTAATTTTATAATATCTTCAGCAGGGCTTGTACTGTGTATTCTTTGTATGTTTGAAATATATTGAAATTATGAAATCAGGTCTGACACTGATTTCCATCCTTACCTGCTCTATGAAATGAGAAGAAAATTCAAGGGAAGACCCCCGAACATAGCCTGTGACCTCACAGAACTCAGAGCCATGCAGCATATGGGGGTCTTTAAATGGTGAGTATAGGAAACGTAGAACTCAATAACCATGTGCTGAAATTTGTATATAATTCTTTGTGGCGAATACCTCTTTACTCAATCTTTCTCACTCAAGGGTAAGACCAAATGAAACCATCTGCTTTGAATATGGTTTGTCCGTTCTAAAACTCTCTTTGAAATTAAATTACCATGTGGTAGTGTTGGAAAGTAGGACCTATAAGAGTGATAAGATTGTTACGAGGGTCAATGCCCTCCTGGAAGGTGTGAGTACTTTCACTCAGGGGTTGGATTGGTTATTGTGAGAGCAGGTGTTATAAAGTAAGAAAGGTCCTCCTTAGGCCTTCTTTTTGGGGGAGGGTGTACCTGGGACTGAACTCAGGGGCACTCAACCACTGAGCCACATCCCCAGCCCTATTTTGTATTTTATTTAGGTACAGGGTCTCACTGAGTTGCTTAGCACCTCATCTTTGCTGAGGTTGGCTTTAAACTTCTGATCCTCCTTCTTTAGCTTCCTGAGCCACTGGGATTTCAGGAGTGTGTCACCACACCCAACATGCACATTCCCTCTTGTTCTTTCACTTTCTTTCATTTGTTTGCTTAATGCTGGTGTCATGCACTTGGACTTCCAACTGCCAGAACCATGAGCTAAAAAAAACTTCTTTCCTTATACATTACCCAGTCTCAGGTATTCTGTTATAGCAACACAGATATGAATAAACATACTATGTCCCAATCTCAAAGAATTTACAATCAAGTCAGGAAGAGAGAGAAAAGAGACAGAAATGTTTATAACTAATAGTAATAAATGCAGATGATGTGCTCCTTAAAAGAACCATGTAAGAGAAGTTCTCTATAGTATTTAGGAATATGGTCTTTTCCTGCCTGTTTTAACTGTTGCTGGGACATTTGATTAACTCTGGGATTATTTGCCTGATACTAGATGGGAACAAACAGTGGTTGGAGACACAAAGACTAGTTAAAGTATTGTTAATTCTATTCTAAGCCAGAAGTGGTGAACACCTGAGTTGTGAAATACACTCTGCATAGAAAAAGAGGGTTGATACAATAAACATTGTGAAAGGAAGTTGAGACGGACAGATAGATTACAAGTCCATGCAAAGAGATGATGGAGTGAAGAATTCCATAGCATTGATAATAAATTCAACTTCTTCCATGGTCACCAGAATGATCAGACTTGAACTTAAATTGTGAGTTTTGTTTTTCAGCCATCAGAAAGATGCTGTCTTCTATCAAACAGGATGGATAACTCTTGTGGGCTGTTTCTTGTTCAAGGAGGTAGAATCTCTTAAATGAACCCATATTTAATATAAGTGAATCATTTGTTTGGCACAGCCTTACATGATTGGGGCAAATTGAAAATTAAGACAATATGTTTTATGACTTTACAGTTGTTTAAAATGGAGCAGGGTTTCTTTGGGCTCTGGCAGCTCCAGGGAGCCCACCATGATTTAACACACCTGCTCCTTAAAGTGAGGTCCAGAGCAACATGGCTCTAAGACCCCTGCATCGTCTTCTAGGGTGCTCTAAACATTTAGTCTTGCTTTCTCTCTCCTTTTAAAGGTAGATGGAACTGTGTGTTAAGGTTGAGGAAAGAGGATGAAGAGACAGTGGGCATGTCTCTGACTCCCGCCACCTCATTCACTGACACCGTCCACCCTGATGACACCAGCAACCTTTGCCATTGCATCTGACACACACTTTTCTGTTTCTGTAGTAACCAGGTGTCTTTCATTAAAAGAGACAGAAAAACAATTCAAACTTGTTTAAGAAAAAAGGTGTTTGTCCACAAGATTTTGAAGTCCTGGTTTTCCTGCTTTTTCCAGTTGTTCCAGAAGAATCCCTGGAGTCCCATTGGCTTTCTAGTGTTATGGTTTGGATGTGTTTTGGGGGGACATTTCATGTGTGAGACAACAGCAGGAGGGTTTGGAGGAGAAATGACTGGGTTATGAGAGCCTTAACCTAATCAGTGAATTAATCCCCTGATAGGGATTAACTCAGTGGTAATAGAGGCAGGTAGGGTGTGGCTGGAGGAGGTGAGTCATTGGGGATCTGCCTTTGGTGTATATATTTGGTGAGATGAGTTTAGTCTGTCTCTGCTTCCTGATCATCATTTGAGCCCCGAGGAATGGAGCTGATTGTCTATGGACCGAGACCTCTGAAACTGGGGGACCCTAAATAAGCTCTTCCTGCTCTGCAATTGTTCTGGTCAGATCTTTTAGTCCTAGCAGCAAAAAAAAAAAAAAAAAAAAAAAAAAAAAAAAACGCTAACAGATCTAGTTTCTGGTCCACTACTGTGCCCGGAGGTGTCACAGACTGTTTGCACCTGGGCCATGGACTAACCCTCAGGACCAATGGGTAATGTTCACTTAACCCAAACCAAAATGAAGTGAGCAAAGAAGGTCTGAGCTCCCACAGGAAAAATGAAGTACCAGGAGCTCAGAAATTCACTCATATGCACTGAAGTTTCTGTCTTCTTTGTCTTCACAGAGACGTTTGACACTGATGACCCATTCTTGAAACACACTTTTTATTTTAGTCTTTGACATTGTTTCCTTTCTCTTCTTCCACTACTCTGTAGGTTTCTTTGTAGAATATAGCATAACCAGTTTATGCACTCTCCCAAATGGTTTCTGATCATCAATTGCTTGCTTTAAACTCCTAGTTGAAGAAAATCCATTGAAACTCACACTCATTTTATCGTCTACAAAATTCCAGGACCCAATGCCAAACTGCTCCATCTCCTAACACTACCTCCCATCTGAGCCTCCTCCAGGGGTTATTGACTAGCCTGTGCCTAAGCCTTCATTATGTCCATCATGGGAAGAATATTAGAAGCCCCAACACCCAGGCTCAACCCAACTGGACCCATGGAGGTTCTGGATTCCCCAGGGACTATCTAGAAGTTATGAACCTGAAAAACTAAGAGAAAAATTTTTGTCAAAATTTTGTTAGTGAGAGGCAGGAAGTAGAAAGGACCCAAAGAAAAATTGAGCACACACCTTTCCTCAGCCTAGCACCTTATATCAAGCTGAGGGAATAGCTCTTCAGGTTTTCTCTGGGGATGTGTCACATGGATGAGCCCCAGCCTGTTTCCTTTGAAGCTAATGAGGTAATGCATGCTGTGTATTTACTTTCCTACCTTCCCAGACTCCACTTCTGATTTCCTCTTTTGATTACTGTCCTACTTTGGGGACTCTCAGCCCAATAAAATGTGAGCATGTAGCTTTGCTTCTTAGAGAACCTGGCTTAAGACATAGCACCATCTTTTTTTCATCCCATTGCATGTGTATAGTGTCTCCTGGACTTGCTTCTAGATTTTAACTCTTCTCACATTCTCCCTGGAAGCACTACCCACTTCATGGATTTCTATTCCCTATTGTATCCTGATGACTCCAGGACTCCTTCTGCTCCCCAGGCTACTCTCCTGAGCTCTGGATCCAGGAATCTGGCTCTTACTGGACCTCACCACTCAGGAGGCTCACAAGTATCTCCAACTCAACAAGCCCAAGGCATATACACATACCAAACCCAAATGGGTCTTCCCTTGCATGTCCTTCTAGTGACTGGCACCACCGTACACTAGTTTCCTAAAGCAGAAAACACCACAATCCTCACTCTATTACCCTTCATTCTTCACTTCTGGCCTCACCCAGCCTGAGCAATTCTACCTCTAAAAACAGCCCAGCCTCACTGACTTTGTTCCATCCCCACAGCCCTGAGCTCTCCAAGCCATCCTGCAGCCTCCCCTGCACCCTCGCAGTCCATTCTGCTTGCAGCAATCCCCTGGAGACAACAATCCCAAGGGGTTTTGTTATATCAGCAAAACTTCAGTGAGGCTTACTCTGACTTCTATCCTTACCAGACCTTGAGATAGATATATTCCTCCACTCTCTGTAGTCTTCATTCTCTGTCCTATTCCATAACTTACCCTCTAGCATCACTTCTTGCCTCTCAATAATCTAGGGGCTTTAGGATCCACCCCTCCCAGATTATTTCCTCAAGCCTTCATTTTCTCTTGCACATCTGAGTCTTAACCTGAGCTATGTTCTCTGCCTAACACTTTGCTACGGTCTTCCCATCCTCCAGGCCCACGTCTAGCTATGCCTTTCTCTAGGAAGGCCTCTGGAGCCATTCCTTAGTCCAAGCCAGTGGCTCCCACCAGGGCTCTCTCTGCACCTTTCTATTTGCTCTCACAGCACTGGAAGCACTTAATTAGACTACCGTCAGATTTTCCTTTATATATAGGGATGGGTCCTCTGCCTAGTTTGCTCATAATTGCTTTCCTCAAAACCTGGCACAGTGACTGGCTTAAAATTAGCCATTAGCTGGGTGTAGTGGTGCATGCCAGTAATCCCAGTGGCTCTGGAGGCTGAACAGGAGGATTGCAAGTTCAAAGCCAGCTTCAGCAATTTAGCAAGGCCCTAAGCAACTCAGCAACTTTGTCTCGAAGTAAAATATAAAAAAGGGCTGGGGATGTGGCTCACTGGTTAAGTGCATCTGGGTTCAATCCCTGGTACCAAACCAAACCAACCATACAAAACAAAATTAGCCATTACATGAACACATTTATTGTTTTCTCTTTGTCTCAAATGCCAGAATATTCAACAGCTTCTCTCAAGAATTTTGGAGAACTGTTATTTGCAGACTTTCCCCTGTAGACTTTTAACAGTGTTGCCTATAGCATCACAAGGAGTGGTATCAGTGCTTTTCAAGACAAGGACTCTAAGGTAGAATATAGTATTGATTACTTCTAAGAAATAACAACACATAGATAATGCAATTATGGTTATATATTTCAAAGCTTGTCTCTTGTCTTACATTCTGGATTCGGTGAAATGAACAGTGTCAAAACTGAGTCTTTAAGAATTGATTTCATAGCAAGTGAGTAAATGAAGTACTCATCAAAATTGCTTGCTAGGGACTGTATGTACGGAGCTCCTTATCCCCTCTAAGCCATTTTTAAATTCAGCTTCTTTGAGCTGACATGCTTTGCTGTTTCTTTCTAGAGCTCTTTATCTTGGAGTTCTTTATTTTGTGATTGGCCAAATCTATTGTACCTTTAAAAGTATTTTTGATTATCATTTTTTAATTTTGTTTTGTACTGTGTCTCTTTTTGTAATCATGTACATAGTTTCTGTAATTTTTTTTTTGCTCTGTTTACAGTTTATTATCTGTTGAACAGAAGATGCTGATGGTGATTTTTAGGGCTATAAAAGTAATATGGACTCATAACATAAAGGAGAACTTTTAAATGGATTAGATTTCCAAAGAAATCAACTGTATGTAAAGATAAGCCTACTCAAAGTGGGTAAATTCAGTGGCTTATTATAAACACTAAAAACATATAAATTAGCTTTCATATTTGAGTTTTGTATTCAAAGCAAGTTATTACAGGCTCAATAAGGACAATTGTATGTCTAAGCGTATTATCTTCTACACTAGTTTTTTTTTTTTTTTAAGAATCTTAAATGACTTATTTGAAGTTTTGTAAGTAAATGGAAAAGCTCTGTTGGCACTGATCCAAAGCCTAACTGCACTGTTTTGAAGCTTTGAATGTAAATGGATGCTGTACACATTATTAGTAAGGACTGGATTAAGTCTTTAAGAAAATCACCTTCTAAGCCTTATTTAAACTGGTTTGCTGAGTTCAATATGGCAGCTGAAAGAATAAAGCCATTGAATAGACACATAACCAAAGCGACAGCAGTCAACAGTTTGCATGTACTTCCCTAATAGGATGAGAAAAAAGTGTGCTTTGATTTTTATGTCACTATAACTATTATAGATTTTATATCTCTTATTGTCTTCATCCTACCCGCTCCCCCACCCCCACCGCAAGCTTTGGTGCACATTTCAATGTTGCAAATTTAGAAATTTAACTGTAAAAACAGAAAACACCTTTTGAGAGCGGTAATAGATTTTTTTAGAAAGTAAAATATTCATGTCATGTGAGTCCTTAGATTAACTAAATTGTTTTGTGGGAAAACCAATGGAAAATGAGAACCTCCAAATGATTTGCATCACAAAACTGGATTACAGAAAAGAAAGGTCATTAAGAATAAAAACCCCAGAATGTCTTTAGATGTCTAAAACAATTAAACACTCAACAGGAACGGTGCCATTTATAAATCCCCACCTCCTCCACAGTTGTCCTTTAGAAAAGCAAATCTTCACATTTTCAAAGATTCCATTCCTTCATATAAATTTGGTTCATTTCTTAAATTTATAATCTAGTGTGATATCTGGTTTTTAAAAGGAGGGGGAGGCAGGAAAAGTTGTGTGCATTTGTGGCTGGGTAGATAATCTCTTTCCTTCTTGATTATTTTAAGGATAGTTGTCCTGGGTCCTATTGTGAGTTTGATGGTTCATTTTCAGAATGTAGTATTTAGCCTTAATTGGAATGTAAAGATCCCATTGGAGCCATTTTTAACTCTATGCCTTCCCTTTGCCCTCCCCAATTTTAAAATTAACTAATCCCTTAGATTGTCATCCCAAACTTCTCTTATCAGGGTAAGGGGCAGGACTGCATTAGGGACAAAAACAGATGAACTGCTCTCCCAAGTATGCTTGCTAGCCAGGTAGGGTAGCACAACCTTCCTGCAGAAGTAAATTTTGCCTTGTGGACTCACTTTCAAGCATGCTTGATTTCTCCGGTCACTTCAGTATTTCTAACAGTATTTAAATAAAACCTCAGCAAAACTGAGTGGTCTCCCTACTGTAGAATTATTTCACTATGTTTTATCACAAGGTAATAAATCAATCCTGTCATTCATATGATAGTTAATAAGATTTTTCCCTCCTTGAAAACTTCAAAACTATTGGGTAAAAATGGGGATAAATGGAATGTTTTGTTGAAAATCTGAACAGGCAATATCTTCCTAGAAGTAAGATACAGCCTCAAGCCAGATTGTCCTTATTTTATGCCATCCAACCCTGTGATCTGAGTCCACTGAGGAGTGGGTTCACTGTTAAGAGTCACCCAAGCTCCACTCTTGTATCCTTTGCCTTCTCCTGCCCAGCTGGCTCTTAATTAGCATTGGAATCAGACCATCAAGAGACTGCTGTGATTTGACTTAGGTGAATGATAACCTAATCAAGCAAAGTTAAAGACCTTTCTTACAAGTAATATTTGCTACATAATTCCCCTCTGGGTTTTCCTTTAATCTATATAATGAGAAAATGCAACAAAGTTCACGTTTTCTAGAGATAATATAACTATGGATGGACTGCCCTGCATGCAAAACTACTGAGCTGAATGTAGATAACAGCACAAGCAATTAATTATGCAAACATATTAATCAGCAACCAGTTATTATTCATCTGCATTGTGTTTGACACTGTGTTAGCTGATGTGAATGATGAAGAATAAAGTCCTTTCAAATACACCCATCTTGCTTCTCTCTCTCTCTCTCTCTCTCTCTCTCTCTCTTTCTGCAGTGCTAGGTATTGAACTCAGCTCTTCACACATGCTAGGCAAACATACGGAACACTGAGCTATATCCTCTGCCACATATTAATTTCTGAGGAACCATTTTTAAAAACAAAATAAAATTCATAAAGAGATTGCCCAAATCAATATAAAGCCATTACTTAGCTTTTGATCACAATAAAAAATATCTATAGTTGTCCTTTCCACAGACTATTATATTTACGTCTGATTCACTTAATCTTAAAAAAAGTTCCCAAAAGTCATAATTCTGAATTTCTAGGAAATAAGAGATAGGTGTATAGGCAGATATAAAAAAATAGATTAAATAGAGATTTATTCTTTGGGTGGTCTAAAAATGTCATTTTGAAGAGTTGTTCTGTCTCCTAGTCTAAAAAAGAAAATTAATCTAGCTACACTCTTAAATCAGAATGTCGATCCTGGTGTGGATCTATCGGAGTCCCCAGAGGGAAGAGTTGGCACACTCCATCAGGATGTTCTGAGGAGGTCTTTATTTGCAAAGGTGATAATTACAAAGACAATAAAAAGATCAGGGAGACCGCTAATGGATGGTGCAGGAAGCTGCTGGCACAGGCAGAGGCAGGGACCTACCTCACAGAGTAATGCCTGAAGTCAAGGGGCCAAGCCAGCATGAGGTGGTCTCACCGGGAAAAGATGGGGAGGGTGATTCCTGACTTCCCTCTCCCTCTCCCTTTCATCACTTAATGGGTTTTCTTATTTACTAAAAACCAACTGGAACTCAGAGCACATGAGAGTTCTTTACTGGAGTCCATAAAAATGGACTCTGAGCATTTATAGGAAAGAGAAGTAGAAAATCAAATGGAAGATATGTGGCATTGCATTGAAAGGAATTTTGCATCACTATGGCTTCTCCATTAGAAAAATAAGGATCTAACAACTTACTATACAGATAAGAATTGTTCTTTCTCAGGAGACAGATGGGCTTAGTCATGTTTGGAGTGCTGCTGGAAAAATCCACCAGGTAGTATTGAGCAACAGAGGAAATAGCCCAGTAGCACAAGCAAAGGACCTCTTGAGACAGATTTTACTTGAGAAGTGGTTGTGCATGTCCCCTTCTGCTCCCTGCTTCCTGGGACAGCATCTGGGGACTCACAGCACCATCAGATTTGAGGAGGGGCTTTTAGGGTTCCTAAGTTGAATAACTGATGTATAAACAGCTCCTTTCTCAGCATGATCAGAGAGCAGGGTCAAACTCGACTCTTGCAGCTTATATGATAAGGGTGGGCTTTTGGCCCCAAACAGCCACATGAGCATTCTTTAAGGATTGTTTACCCTGGACACTAAGTTCTTGCCAGTTTTCTTAGAGCTTTGCAGTTTGCCAGTTGCTTCTCTGGGAGACCAGCCTGCAGGGAATCAGTCATGAACAAGATAACCTTCACCAGTGTAGGTAATGCTTTTGTGTCATATTATTTCTGTTCTTACCAGATCAAATTTGTAAAGTAGTATTTAACTTGTAGAATTAGATCATTTGTTCTCTTTAGATATGCATTTCAGTAAAGTGTATTTTGACATATTATGTGTACATAGAGTATAACTTATTCTAATTAAGATTCCATTCCTTGGGTTATACACGATGGGGAGTTTGACTGATTGTGTACTCATATATGAATATAGAAAAGTTATGTCTCATTCACTCTACTGTTTTTCCTATTCTCATCCCCTGTCCCATCCCTTCATTCCCTTCTGTCTAATCCACTGAACTTCTATTCTTCCCTCCCACTCTCTTGTTGTGGGTTAGCATCCACTTTTTAGAGAGAACATTCGGCCTTTGATTTTTTTTGGAACTGGCTTATTTCACTTAGCATGATAGTCTCCAGTTCCATTCACTTACCAGCAAAAGTCATGAATTCATTTTATGGCTGTGTAATATTCCATTGTGTATATATACCATGATTTCTTTATGCATTTATCTGTTGAAGGACACCTGGTTGGTTCTATAGCTTAGTTATTGTGAATTGAGCTGCTATGAACATTGATGTGGCTGCATCACCGTAGTATGCTAAGTTTAAGTCCTTTGGACATATTTAGAGGAGTGGGATAACTAGATCAAATGGTTGTTCCATTCCAAGTTTTCTGAGGAATCTCCAAACTGGTTTCCACAGTGGTTGCCCCAATTTGCAATCCCACCAGTTCTGGGTTTCTCTTCTCATGACTAAAAGGCTCAGGGGTCACTCCATTTGAACTGGGTTTACTGGGCTGTGCAAAATAACCACACAAGAGAGACAAATACCTTTTTCTTTGGGATCGCTGTGACGGCTCCTTTGATCTTAAGGGTCCACAGTAAGAGAGAGAGCGAGAGCATGTGCTGACCCCTTTTATTGAGGAGAAGCTATTCAAATGAGGCAAGGGGTCAGGTTTCAGGGGGCTGAGTCTATCTTCATAATGTCCACTGTCAGCAGGTTGACTGACACCTGGGCAGGCCGCACCCAAGGGCACAGTAAGAGAAGGGGACACACACAAGGCACTTCCATGGAAGATTCTATCCTAAACAAGGCAAGGGGTTATATTACAAAGGAACAGTGAACATAGCTTCACCCATGGGGCTGTAGCAAGACACACCCATGTACAAGACACTGACCCTCGAACCCAAGAAGGGTGGGGAAAGCTCTGCCACATTTCTGTGACTGAGTGCCTCAGCACCCAGCCGGGGAGTGTGACCCAGTCATGAAAAAGGTTGGCCTCCCACACACCAGCAGTGTATGAGTGTACCCTTTCCCCCTCATCCTTGCCAACTTTTATTGTTACTTATATTCTTGATAATTGCCATTCTTCCTGAATTGATACAGAATCTCAGTGTAGGTTTTGTTTTTTTAATGAGGTAGCTTTTTTAATAGCTTTATTTTGTTCATTTTTTTTTATGCAGTTCTGAGGATTGACCCAGGACCTCACATGTGCTAGGCAAGCACTCTACCTCAGAGCTACAACCCCAGCCCTCTCAGAATAGTTTTAATTTGCATTTGTCTAATTGCTAGAGATGTTGAACATTTTTTTCATGTATTTGTTGACCATTTGTATTTCTTCTTCTGTGAAGTGTCTGTTTAGTTCCTTTGCCCATTTATTGACTAGGTTATTTGTCTTTGGGTGTTAAGTTTTTTTGAGTTCTTTATATATCCTGGAGATTAACACTATTTCTGAGGTGTAGGTGGCAAAGATTTTCTCCCATTCTGCAGGCTCTCTCTTCACACTTTTGATTATATCCTTTACTGTGAAGAAGCTTTTTAGTTTTATACCATCTCATCTATTGATTCTTAACCTTACTTCTTGTGCTTTAGGAATCTTATTGAGGAAGTCAGTTCCTAAGCCCACATGATGGAAAGTTGGGCATACATATTCTCCTAGTAGGCCCAGGGTCTCTGGTCTAATGCTTGGGTCCTTGTTCCACTTTGAGTTGAGTTTTTTGCAGGGTGAGAGATAGGGGTTTCATTTCTTTCTGCCACATATGGATTTCCAGTTTTCCCAGCACCATTTGTTGAAGAGGCTATCTTTTCTGTACTAGGAAATTTAAAAATTGTATTCACTTTTGTTATTAGGGAACAATGCATGCCTCTTTTTTGCATTTACTAATAAATTTTTCAGTTTATTGTATGATAGTGTATGAACTAATTGAGAAAAATGGTGGTAAAGGCTTCTAAATCAGCTCTTTTTAGGAGAGAGATAAAAAAGGAGGGAGAGAAGTGCCTACAGAAAGCTCATCTATTTGGTTTGCACTTAATATGTCTTTACATAAGTAAACTGCCTACTTTCTCTGTAAGAAGAGGGACCAAGGAGAAAACTACCAAGGAAAGAGATTAACAAATTTTCTTTAGAAAATTATTGATGGGTAAATTTAGTAAGATATATTTATTTCATTAAAAAAGAGGGAGTAAATTCATTTACTTTTTACGTTGTGCATCATGTTGTTTAGCAACAAATAAGAAATAAATCACAAATCAAGGCTATCTTCAGAGAACCTGGAAGTCAGAGTTTAGCACCAACATTATCCAACTTCAAATAAAACTAGAAACCTTAAAGGCAATCTTTTAATAACGACTATATGGGTGTGAGAATGTACATTGAAAATACATAGAGAAGACAATTTGTCCTTGTCTAAGGACTATATGTATTAGTATCCTACAGGACCATATCATTTGAGAGACATAGGATTCTGATTGGGGTTTCAGTGAGAGTTCTCTATGTCATGTGACATGATCACATGTTGTAATATCAAGCTTACCAGTGACAAAGTGGTTTCCATTTCAATAGTAGGTTTCAAGTGGTTATCTCAGACAAGTAGGTATAGGGGTATTATTATTTTATTATTTGTAAATTTTTAATAATCAATGCATATTATCTTTATGAAAAAAATGTTTCATTCCAAGCCCCCACCCCCAGAGTACTGTATGGTTGTGTACTGTGTTGGTTTCCTCAAACTCTCCTGGAAGGATGCATTCTAACATGCTCAGAACGCATTACTGGTAATTCATTTCTCCTCCGGTTAATAAGGGCCTCCTCTACGACTGCTATTCACTTCTATATGAGACAGAAAATGCATGTAGAATTTCTTAATTTAATCTTAGCCAAATGTTTCATGGAATTATGTGGAAAATAACTCCTTTGAGAGAAAATTTTGAAAGAATTTTTAAGATTTGTATCATAGAATAAAGCTATATCTGATTTTCCAATTATTAA
The DNA here is from genome assembly GCF_048772815.1 of Callospermophilus lateralis. NCBI lineage: Eukaryota > Metazoa > Chordata > Mammalia > Rodentia > Sciuridae > Callospermophilus > Callospermophilus lateralis. The sequence goes on from NC_135320.1 coordinate 27,505,041, forward strand.
TTTTATTTCTCCTACATATTTTCTTGAAAATAATTCTGTAATTTATATATTCAATAGTAGGGTTTTCATATAACTAACCCCTTCCTGAACCTGCATCTTACTTTATCAATGAAGTACTTAACTTGCTGTTGGGAGTTTCCAGTCTGATTGATATTAGTCTCCCGAATATACTGATGTTGTTTTTCTGAATACCAATTGTCCTCCCAGCCACTTATCAGAAGCTTATAAAGAGCAGATGTGCTGTGAAGCATTAATGTATTACCAACAGCTATTGTGATTAGATATTTCATGGTCAATTTCTTAGCTGCAATTCACATGGAAGAGTCAGCCTGCATTACACAGAGTTCGGTTTTCCTGACAATTATAAAACAACAACAACAACAAAAAAAAACCCTTTCCATTCCTTTGGTACAGCAGCTATGTAGCAATGCAGCATACTACTAATTTATGAACAAAAATCAAGGTAATGATTGAAACGTTTACATATTTTGCAAAGCTTTCTTGAAACACAATTAGATACACTTATTCAGAAGCTTCTCTTACCATTTAAAGAATTCTTATCAACCTTTGGAGGTTTACAGTTCACTTCAGTACCTTATTAAAGTGTGAATTCTAATTCAATGGGTCTGGAGTGCACTTAAGAGTCTGCTTTTATTTTTAATATATAAATTTTAATATATAATTTTTTTTATCCATACATACATAGCAAGTGTGCATCCTTACGGTTAAAATTCTACATTTCTAATGAGTTTCCAGGTAACACTGAATGTTGCTCATGTAAGGACTACCTTTTGAGAAATAGGAGTCTAAAAAAAAATGAGGTTTTTCTCTTCTGTTTCTAGGGCAGAGTCCACGCCTTTTCTACCGTAATGCTGGGGTTCAGAAATCACCGAGCTTAAAGAATATGAGCATCAAAATTTGACTGAATGGAACAGGGCCTAGTTTTCAGCTACTTAAAAAAAATCCAGCAACGGATATCTCACACTGATTCTGTGGACTTGAGACCAGATTTGAAGAGTAGGGCTCTTATCTAAATGGCTGGAGGTCGAACCTATCCCTGGGGTGTGCAGGGGGTTGCCATTGGATCCTTCTAGTGATATGAGAGCTAAACCAGACTGAGGTTGAGGTGTGCAAAGAAATAGCAATAATATAGTTAATAATATAGTTAATATAGTTAATAATATAGTTAATAATAATATTAACATCTATGTTAATACTGTGCAGGGTGAAGGGAAGAGGTGCTAGAAATATTTGTTGAAGTGTCTCATTCACAATTTACAATTCAATCATTAATCTTAAATTTCACAAATGTTTATGACGTACTACCTGTCAGGACACTAAAGTGTGCCCTTGGGAAGATACCAAGGAGTACAGCCTTGGAATTCTATCTTTGAAAACTCACAATTTTGGAAACTATGATTTTAACATTCAAAGTGGTACTAGGTTGTAGCTGCATAGATGGAATAGCTTCTAATGCTCTGTGGCACAGCAGGAAAGCTATGGTTGACAACAGTTTATTATGTCAGAATGGCTAGCAGGGAAAAATCTGAATGTTTCCAACACAAAGAAATTATAAATGTCTGAAGTGATAGACATGTCAATTACTTCAAATCTTATCATTACGCATATATACTTGTATTAGAATGTTACACTGTACTCATAAATATGTATAATTATTATGTGTCCATGAAAAATTACATAAATAAACAAAATGGTTACTAATGTGATATAGTTTACACTAAATGCCAAATTAGAAATAGGGTTAAATTTATGGTATGTATATATATATATATATATATATATATATATACATACATACACACACACACACACACACACACACACACACACATATATATATATATATATATATATATATATATATATATATATATTTGGTTTTGGTACTGGGATTGAACTCAGGGACACTTGACCACTGAGCCACATCCCCAGCCCTACTTTGTATTTTATTTAGAGAAAGATTCTCACTGAGTTGCTAAGTGCCTTGCTGTTGCTGAGGCTGGTTTTGAATTCACCATCCTCTTGCCTTAGCCTCCTGAGCTGCTGAGATTGCACATTTTTGAATAGATACTTAGGAGCAGAAATCCTATAGGAATTCCACAGTACATTTGTGTTGCCATTTGTCAAGATGATTATTGATTTATTTCTTCCTCAAATCTCCGAGAGCCCCCCTTTTTTTCATTCTCAATTGTATTCTTCCTCATTTTTCATTGATAAAAGGGAGGTAATCAGAGAAGAGCCACTTCACTTCCCATCACTGTATCAACTCCAGCTTTAACTCTCTGCACCCACAGTCTCCCCTTTCCCCCTTTCCGAATGTTCCTGCTCCTGCCCATAACCACTCTCTCCTCTTTTTTTCACTTCCTTGAGTCTGCTCAGGGATCTTGCTTTTGCAATTTCCCTTCTCTCTTTTGAAAGACCAATTTCTTTTATTCAATATGAACTTTCACCATGAATTCACGAAGGTGCCTTAATACTATCTGGAATTTCCAATAAAAAGAAAAAGCCAAATTCTGGTTGCTTCTTCTGCTTACTGTCTCATTTTTTTCAGCTCACTTTCAATACAATATTTCAAAGCAAGCTATTTCTTTTTCACTTTCTTCTCATCTCTATCTGTGGGTTGGACTCCTCTCTTCTAAACCCCGTGCGAGTGAATTTTACTTCTTCTCCGTCCATCAAATCTGTTGGGCCATTGCCAAATCTGCTGGTCCATTTTCTCCCATTGGAACTCCCTGTAACATGAGACCATAGTGACATTGTGACAACCTCTCTTCAGGAAGGCCCTTCTTCTCTGATCCTGCCTATCAACACTCTCTTGGTTTCCTTTACATCTCACTGAAAGCTCCTTCCTGGTGTAACATTCAAGTTTTGAAGTTCTCAGGGTTCAAGTTTTGGTCCCTTTCTCTTCTCTATTACTCTATTTCTACCTACCGCAGTCCACAGGAATCCCATTCAGTTCTCTGACTTTAAATCAACTTAAAGGGAATTCTAGGGAGTTTTGATACAGCATTACAGAAAGGAAAGTGAAGAACTTCCAGAGCCATTCTCCAGAAAAGCCAGGGGATGAAAGTGCCACAGTTGGTTTAGCAGACTTTAACATGAATATAGAAATGAATGAGGCAGAAGCTGGTTTGGGAGAAGTGCAGAGATTGCTGGGCACCCAACTTTGTGCAGATTTGGGATTGTATATTTACTGTACACTTTGTGCTTATACAAAGCTGGGGAAACAGACTGTGGTGGGGTTCAAAGAAGGAAGCAAAAGCATCTGGCTATGGGATTAGGATTGACTCAATAGCATTAAGGATAGCTGGCTTTTGTTATGGAATTAAACAGGGTGGTCTTCAGAAAAAGAAATGGCATTAGCCGTGTCAATAGGTATTGCCATTTTGGACATTTGGTGTGGTAGAGACCTAAATACACTTGATCCTGCACCTGTCCAATAACTATTCTACTTGTTAAATATATTCTTCAAATGGTAGGCACATCTGCAGACCCAGAAGTTATCTCTGGGTCTGAAAATGGTTGATGTGTCTATAGAAGATTTTGAAGGGTAGATTTGTCTTGTGTTCATGATACACATCATAATCTGTCTCTAGCTTTGTTTGCTTCTCTGCCACTACATTTGATTTTCAGGATGTAACCTTCAGGATGTGAACTAACTGGTACATGACTAATGATTAACAGGAAGAATGGAGAAACTAGTCCTTTAAAATTTTTATTTGTGAGAAAAATAGCGGAGTTGGATTTTATTAAAAAGTCAACCTTCCCCTTACCATGACTGCTTTGTAAGATTTTTTTTTTAAGGAATTTGCAGACCTTATTAGGAAAGATCAATCATTTACATTTTTTTGGCAGAGTCTTTAGGTAGAAGTCATACACTCTAGGAACACTCATATTTGGAAGAATTCAATTTCCAAGATTTCACATATTTCCATAAAGCAGAAAATGTTATTAGATTACTGTGAGATGTCCTTTGGCTATAGAACATTAAACCTTCCAGCCTTAGCAAATCTATTGGCAATTCCTTTGGGAATGAATAAAGAACTGCCATAAGTACATTTCTATGCCTTTCCAGGATGCTATTTATAATATTTCACCTCATGGGAAACCTGACCTTTACATTTTCCTGTGTGTTCTTTCTCTTCATTTCCCCATATGAGCTCCCACTCTCTTGTGTGGGACAGGAGGACCTTAATTAAATGTTCCACATCTCTAGCAATTAAAGAAATGCAAATCAAAACTACTCTAAGATTTCATCTCACTAGAGTCAGAATGGCAGTTATTAAGCATACAAACAACAGTAAGAGTTGGTGAGGATGTGGAGAGAAAGGCACACTCATATATTGCTGGTGGGGTTGCAAATTGGTGCAACTGATATGGAAAGCAGTATGGAAATTCCTTGGAAAACTTGGAATGGAACCACCATTTGACCCAGTTATCCCACTCCTTGGTTTATAACCAAAGGACTTAAAAACAGCATACTACAGGGACACAGACATACAATGTTTATTGCAGCATAATTCACAATAACTAAATTGTAGAACCAACCTAGATGCCCTTCAGTAGATGAATAAATAAAAATACTGTAATACACACACACACACACACACACACACACACACACACACACACAATGGACTATTACTCAGCATTAAAAGAGAATAAAATTATGACATTTGCAGGTAAATGGATGTAGGTGGAAAATATCATGCTAAGTGAAGTAAGCCAATCTCAAAAAACCAAATGCAGAATGTTTTCTCTGATATGTGGATGCTGATCCATAATGGGAGCAGTGGGGAGAATAGGAGGAATCGAGGAATTTTAGATAGGGCAAAGGGGAGGGAGGGGAAGGGAAGGGGCATGGGGATAGGAAAATTTGTGGAATGAGTGAATATCATTTCCCTAAGTCCATGTATGAAGACACAAATGGTGTGATTCTACTTTGTGTACAACCAGAGACATGAAAAATTATGTTGTATATGTGTACTATGAATTGAAATGAATTCTGCTGTCATGTATAATAAACTAGAATAAATAAATAAATTTAAATTTCAAAACAATATTCCAAATTTCTCTACATGATATTGAAAACCCTGTAACTATATACCCCCCCCCAAAAAAAAGAAGAAATGAATTACTGGTAGATGCTATAACATGAATAAAATTTAAAAACATTATGTTAAGTGGAAGAAGCCAGTCAGAAAAGGCCATGTATTTTAAGATTCTATTTCTATGAAATGCCCATAACAGAAAATCTATAAAGACAGAGGGTAAATTAGTGGTTGCTAGGGGTGGATTGGGGGCATAACTAAAGGGTCTGGGGTTTCTTTTTAAAAAGGTCATGAAAATGTTCTGAAATTGTGAGTTTCAAATATCCATGACTATACTAAACACCATTAAGTTGTACATTTGAAAATGATAAATTGTATGTTATTTAAATTCTGTCTCAATAGAGCTGTTAAAAATAGATGGAAAAATAAATAAGACCCCCGACCCTAGGACCATCCAGTGAACCCTTAGCAAGACTCTTTCTTTAGTACTATTTGCACCATCATTATTCATCTTGACTCTCTCCAATAATTTAATAGCAAAAGGCTTCACTCCCCCAGCCAGAAAAATAAGGCCTGGAAGTCATCCAGTTGTGGTTTCAAAGGACTGAGGATTCCTTGCCATGGAACAAGAACTGCAGATAAACAGAACATTTTCTGTTTGGTTTTCCATTCATTGCTCGGTTTCATCATCATCATCATAATTTCCCCCTGCCCCAGTGGAGAAAACTGCAGGGTAAAAGAGCTCCCATTTTTCAGGTAATTGGCTTAGTGTCTTCCTTCTGGAGTATTCTGGTGGGGTGGGCAAACAGCAGAAGCTACCTGGTCCCACAGGCTTTGCACAGGTGGGTAGCTCAACTGCATATGCATTCTGTTGCTCAAGTGCTGTGTTTCCACAGCTTGCTCTTCTTCATCTAGAATATTGCCAGGAGCAATTTGAGCAGCCTCAGAGGTGCTGTTGAAAGACTCTAGGCAATGAAAGGGGTGAAAATGTCTTTTGCTTAAATACTAACCTTTATGAATTAAAGGAAAATGTTTGTTTCATGTCTAGTTGTCTTCAATTAGCTTTTGTTACCTAAAATTTTTTAAATTTTTGTCTCTGGAGTCATAAACTCGAAACCACAGTTTTTTCCAAAAACAAATATAAAAAATGAATTCACACTTTTTAAGAGGAACCTGACAATTTTTGATATGTGCACAAATGAAAACAAATAATTTATGTAAAAATAAGGAAGTCAATTCACTTCAAAGAAGCAAATTAAAAAAAAAAAACTCAACTTGTAAACAATTATAAGTGGGAGAATATAGTTTAGAGGTAATCATAATGAGATTAGCTAACTATTGTGTATTTTCAAATATCAATTTACCATTGCTAATTACTAACATTTTACAATATGAACATGAGATTAATTGGGATTTCTGAGTTGTCTAATGAGGCCCTTTGAAGCAAAATTTACATCAGTGACACGATTTCCTTTTGTTTAGAATATTAGTATAATTAATTCAATTCTCTACGTATGAAGAAAGTCCTGATTACAGATGGAAATTTCATCCATGAAAATATGCTCAGGAAAATGCTCCCTTGGAGGTAGTGATGATACATAAATGCAAGATTTGTCTCAAGGTAGAGAATTTTGCATTCAGACTGAGACTTTCCCTACCTCTCCCTACCCTCTCCCACACATTTATTTCTGAATTGTTCATGGATGTGCATTTTAAAATATAGTTTGTGTGTGTGTGTGTGTGTGTGTGTGTGTGTGTGTGTTTTGAGATTTTGTATATCAAACCCAAGGCCTTATGCATGGTAGGCAAATGTTCTACCATTGAGCCCTACTCCCCAGCCCAGTCATTATCTTTACTATTTATTATAAATTCCACCTTACCAAGAGAAACAAACTTTAGTCCCTTTCAAATTACTATAAATGAAGTGACTAGGAAAATCCTGACAGCAGCCATTGCTATATATGACTTTCATGTGTGAGTGAATGCACACATGCACATAAATGATTTCTATAATTTCTGGAAGCTGTAAAAATAAAAGGAAAATTTATCTTTCCTGAAATTCATTACAAGGCACTGGTAGGGAATATTTTGAAGACTGCTGCATTGTAGATTGGGGGAGTGAATATTGTAAATAAATTAATTGCCAAGAGGTTGGGAGATTTGGCCTTCTAAACAATTCTTAATCTTTTCCTGAAACTCTGAGATAGAATAAAATCTGTCATGTGTGTTTTCTTACTGCCAGCTAGAATCACCTTCAGCCTGTGGCACTCTGATTAGAGAGCCTTATCACCTGGTTCCTCTCTGAACTTGATGCAGGTGCCTTGTGCCCATGATCTGTGGGGCAATTTTCTACCCTCTGCAGACAGAGCAGTCATCACTCAGGAATTTTCTTCTGCATTTTCTCAAATCACAGTGTGGCTGCTATTAAAATCTGCCATTGATTCTTACCACTAAAAGATGATACTATAGGGAAACATTTAAGATGATATAAGAAACTTCCTATCTTAAGTCTGTTCAGGTTCTATAGCAAAATGCATCATCTGGAGAGCTTGAAAACAACAGAAATTTATTCCTCACCATTCTGGAAGTCTGAGACTATGGCAATGGCAGTTTTAGTGTCAGACATGGTCCTATTTCTTGATTCATAAATGGCTTCTTCCCACGGTGTCCTCACAGGGGAAGAGCTTTGTGGAATCTCTTTTATAAAGGGCTCTAATTCTAATCACCTGCTAAAGGTACCACCTCTCACTACTGTCATTTTCGGGTTAGGATTAAAACATATGGATTTTGGAGGGACACAAATACCCTGAAAAATAGCACTTTCCTAAGCAGTTATAAGCCTATGCCTCCGTGCTGACTAGAGGGAAATATCGATGGCCACCAGCTGGGGGAAGGGAAAACCCTTCTTCACAAACCACAGGTTCCCACTTTGTGATTTTTATCACAAACTGTAAAAATCAAACTTTTAACTACTGCATCTTTAGAATCTCTTCATGTGCAAACATGTTCCATATTATCATTTATGGGAATCTCAGAATAAAAGAATACACATTGGGAGAAGTCAAAAAGAGACACAACCTCATGTAGCTTGGTGTATGTTTAAAGCATTTGCTCTTCAGGTGTTTCATTTTTTTGGGGGGGGGGGCTTTGTTGTTTTATTTGATCATTCATTTATTTGTTTTTTATCCTTCTGATACCATCTGAAGCTTCTGGCAATGCCCACAAGGCCTAAGGGCTCTGCAGAGCTTGTGTGTGTGTGTGTGTGTGTGTGTGTGTGTGTGTGTGTGTGTGTGTGGTGTTTGCTCCCTCCTTCATGGCCAGTTTCTCCTGGTTGAGCCAGCAGCACCTGACCCACAGATAAAAAAGAATCTCCTGATTCTCTCTTGTCTGATCTTTTGTCTTTTGTGTCTCTAAACTAAGCCTCCTCTCTGAAACAGCCTCCCAAGTATCTCTCTCCCAGCCTCCCACTCTTCCTTCTTTCTGTTCCTTTTCTCCCTTTCCTCCCGACATGTCCATCCCACTCTCCTAACACCATTTGTAGGAGCCAGTCCATTCGTGCTCAGTTTATCCCAGATGAGTAACTCCCTTCCTTTGCCTACCTCGTGCCCTCCAGCTGGAGAGACGTCTTAGCATGAGTCTGTGCTGGCATGTCCTGGCTCCTTCACAGTTCTGTCCTTTCCCTCCCAGCTGTTCCTGGGAAACCTCCACCAGCAGCCGCCTCTTCAATTCTCTGAGGAGTACAGCCACTACTTTCCTTGGACAAGATTTGCAGAAAAGAAAGCACAACTCTATGGACTTATATTTCTGGGTCTGCGTTTTTAGGTATGCTGAGCATATATCCCTAGATCTATCCTGTGTTATTCTTTATTTCAGAGGAAAAAGAGTCCCCATCCCTAAGTAAATACTGAGAACTCCTTTAAGTCTTGCACTCACTCAGATGTTAAAGGAGAGAGAAAGGAACGTAACTGCCTCTTTTAAGGAGTCTCATGCCATCTCAAAGCACTCTGACCTTTGCACTAGTTAAGTGTAGAACTTGATGGAGTTTCTATCAGGTGGGATCCTGCCAGTGTCCTCTGGTTGGCTGTTATTCTGGACCAGGTGGATTTGCCTCTCATCATGTGGCTGAGGTTGGAGGGTTCTGTGGCAGAGGGTGGCAGCTGTGTTTAAAGACCAACTGCATTTGTGGCAGTTTTGTTCCCAAAGGGCCAGGCATTATCATACTACTCGTTATCCCTCTTTGTTATCTACAGGGTTCCTTTATACAGCAGGCCAGCCCATGGGGCTGCTGAACAGGTTAGAAATAATTTATGCCAAGGCCTGGTACAGTGACCACCATTATTATTATTATTATTAATTATCACTATGGTTCTTGTTGTGTTTCACGACACAATAGGATTTCTATCGTAAGCATCCTGGAATTGAGAGAGAAGTCAGGATGACAGATATATACATGAAACACTCTCCAAGAATACAAGAATACTGGGATAGTAGTTACTGTAAGGATTAGGAAGTTCAGATCCTGCTGTGATGGGAAATGAAGTTATCAAAAATGACACAAAAGAAAGTCATATGAAAACTAAGGGGAGGAAGAAGGTCATAAATATTTTTATTTCCACATTTTCAAAATATTCTGAAATAATAATGCCTATAACAGCCCTGTCAATTTTGGATTAATCCCTCCCCCCTTTTCCAGTCATTTTGTAAAAGCAGAAATTGAGGTCAGAAAGATTGGGTAGCTTGCTTGGTCACGCAGCTATTGGGCCACAGAGTGGGATCTGGAGTCACACATTTTGGGCTCCACAGCCCTTGCTCCTAGCTGCACATCATAGTCTCCCTGTATCTGAGATAAAGAATCCTTGAACCAACCTGCTCCACCTCTGCATCTGCAGGCTCCCTGCCTCCATCCCCAGGGCAACTGCTTCAGAGTAAGTTTGAGATGGAGCACTTCCCCTTGGTGGGAAAAAATGTTGGATCTTATTTTTATTATATTTCCTAAAAATCAGAGTAGGAATTCATTTTCTGATACTGCGAAATATACAATCCTTCAGGGCCATTTAACCTAACTCCTAATGAGAGTTTTGTAAATCAACTGTCTTAGAAACTTACTATTCCAAGACCTTTTCTCCTTCGACCTCAGAGAAACAGTCCTCTGCCCAGAATTTAAAGGAGGAAATAATTGAAAGTTTGCATTGATAGATGTGAGAAATTACTAAGTGTGGTTGTTCTTACTTATGTGATACTCTGCAAGCCACAGAGACACCAGCCCACCCACTAGGTCCTCATTGCCCACCCTGCATGACCATGCCCACCCCACCGGCTATACTTCAGCATTTACACTTCAGCTTTCACAACAAGGGGCGCTGTGCTTGTCTTCTCAGCATTTACCCAGGCCATTGGCATTGAGTTATAAATTCATCAGATGCCTCATCTGTCAAGCATTGTGATAGGCCCGCAATTAAAATATTCACAAGATATTGCACATACACCTGTGTGACATAAAACTTAAGATTTTCATACCAGCCGGGCGAACCTAATGCACAGATGGTAACAGAGGGAGGGCTGGGGTGGCTGGGAGCCCAGAAAAGGAGAGAAATCTTTATGTATTCTGGGGAGGTGACCTTTGAACTGGGATTTGAGGATAAGGAGTTAGGTTGGCATTGAAGGGAGCAGCACTGTTTTGCAGATATGAAGGTATAGAAATCTATGCTAAGGTAAATTTGGAACAGACGGAGTCGGGGAAGCTCACGAAGAGAATTAGAGAATTGAACAAAGGCCAATTTGTGAGGGCTCTGAGCAGTTTGTTAAATATTTGGGCTTCTGTTTTGAAAGCTGCTAAGAACCACTGAAGGGTTATAAATACAGGATTGAGCAGATCAGATTTTGATTTTAGGAAAATTATTCTGCCACCAGGATGCTGTGGTCCTGGATATGGGAAGCTATAGAAAGATTTTTCATCGTTTTGGATTAGGCAATGGCTGAAGGGTGGCATGCTCAGCCAAGTTAGACATGCCAGAGAGGGAAAGAATGGAGGCTGGGATTATAAATGATGTTAAGATATCACAGAGGGGAAGCTGAGGAACAAATTATCCAGGTAGAGACCTTGGTGTGGAAGTGAGAAAAGATGTCCTTCTGTGGATATAGATTCGAAAAGAGTTCTTGGGAGTGTGGTTGAAAATTTCCAATAGTGTGGGAGGTTCTAGTAAAAATGGTCCCCACAGCTGGATGGATGCCAGCTTGAATTGGCAAAGAAAGGCCACTAGAGACCACAGAGAGAGAGTAGTTCCTTTGGAAGTCAAGGGCTCCTCCTTTTGGGGAGTAAAAGGCAAGTTTGGAATTGGAGACAGTAAGAATAGGATTGCTTTTCTAGAAGCTTGACTTTTAAGAGAAATCCAGGGCAGGAGTTGGAGAAGAGTTGTTTTTCCTCCCAATATTGCAGGAGAGGCTTCAGGCTTGTTTTTATGATGGAGAGATTCAGCAGTGAGGAGAGAATAAAAACATGAAAGACAGACCTGGTTTCTAGAAGATGTAGGTGTCGGGTAAAAAGTAGGCCTTTCTCTGAGTCATGCTGAAAAGTGCTTTTGGAAAGAGAGCAAACAGGCTGAGGAAATGGAACTAATGGCCTGATATGGGACTGTTATGGAACTGATAGCCTCCACTTCTGCTTTGAAATAACAAGCAGCATCTACGGAGCTTGGGGTGAGGAGGGCAGGCCCAAGCCTTGAGAAAAGTAATGGGGCAGGAAGTCTGGGTCATAGGTGTGTGGTGTTCTGGATGCACACTCCGTCAGAGCTTCAGTGGAGCAGGTTTTGGTGACTCTTGGAATGTACTTGAAAAATCTATAAATACTTTTCTTTCTTTAGGGTCAGATCTCCTGTCAGCCTTTAAGAACCAAAGCTTCATTGCTACATGATTATGAAGAGCTACTTTTAATGAAGAGTCTCAGTCCTCCAGCACTAATTAGGTTAAATCCCATTATAATTGTCTGCTCTCTGGCTTACACCTCATTTTCCTTTAGAACATCATTTGTATTCAATTGGAAGAGAGCGTGCCATCCTACAGAATGTTTTCACAGCTCAGACAAGCTCCTGCTCAAACAATTGTCTAATGGAATTGTGTTAGAATTATTAGTAGGTACCTTTCAAAAACTATAGAATGAATCAAACTTTTAGGTACAGGTTCATATATAAACTTAATAAACTCAAATGCCAAATGAAAAGGAGTGAATTTGAAATATATTAATTTATTTTTTTTTGCTCAGTAGTGATGAATTTATATTGAACTACTTGTTCTATTTATTCTTTTTCAATTTCCCCATGATCAACAGAAAAAACATATTTATCTGCTTATTTTAGGTATTTTTTATAACAATGATGTCTAACATTCATTGAGTACCTATTATGTGCTAACATTGTTCTTGTTGCTTTTGTTAGTAAAGTTGGCCTTCTATTGCCATGGGTTCTGCATCCATGAATTCAATCAACTACAGACAGAAAATATTTGAAAAAAAAATTGTATCTGTACTGATCATGTACAGACTTTTTGTTATTATTATCCCATAAAATACAGTGTGACAATTATTTACATAGTCTTAACTGTTATTAGATACTGTAAGTAATCTAGAAATGATTTAAAAGACATGGTGCAATGTGTATAGATTACATGCAAATGCTACATCTTTTATATGAGGGACTTGAACATCCATGGATTTTGGTATCTGGAGGTTGGGTGGCAGTAATTAGTACTCTGAGGATACTGTGGGATGACTGCATCATCTCATTGACTCTTCCAGCAATCATATAAGATACTATTATGGATGTACGATCATGAAGGTAAGGATATTTTCATTGAGTTTGCTGCCGTGTGCCTACTGACTGGCACACAACTGTCATAGAAAACATATTTCTATGCATTGGTAAACACCATTTCACAGATGAGTAAATGGAGCCTCAGGGATCCTACATAACCTATCTTCTTCCCTAGAGCTGTAGTTCCATTAGATGAGAAAGTAGAAGAACATCACTTAACATAGGGCAGTGGTGAGGGTGCAGTGCATTCATGCATGTGAAGTGCTCCGTCAGAATATGGCCCAAAGTAACCTGTTCAGATGATTTGCCTGCATTAATTACTGGAATTATCTACTCACTTTTGTCACCCCTCATGGCAGTCAAGGCCAATTTATTTCTCTTTTGATAGCTCCTGACACCATGTCTTATATATATTACATAGCACAAAGTCATATTGGGAGGGATAAATGTTTCTAAATAAATATTTTTGAAAGCTTAATGAATTAATTGTTTTAAGAAAAGTAAAATGAATCATTCAAAACTCAGACTGCTATATTAAAGGCTCACTGCTAGCAATGCAAAATAAAAGGGCTGGGGACATAGCTTAGTTGGTAGAGTGCTTGCCTTGCATGCACAAGGCCCTGTGTTCAGTCCCCAGCATCACACACACGTATACACACACAAAAAAAAAATGTGGAAAAAAAGAGATACTTCCTGTCCTCAAAGAGGTTGTCATCTTGTGAGGAGCACATACAACAATATATGAATTATTTTCTTTAATAGGAATAGAAAATTGTATGCATGAATTATGCATGAGATTGATAAACACTTCTGAATAAAATGTAATACAAACTACAGTAGTAACCATGACTAAAGGCATGTGCTATGCTAAGCCATCAAGAATACAACATATGTATAGACCAGGGATAAATAATACTGAGAGGAAAGGAAAGCTCTTTATTAATATTTGGTAAGGAGTAATAAAACAGCTAGAATTCTTTAAAATGATTTAACATTGTGTAATAAGAAAAAACATTATACAACTCAAAAAATGAAACATTTAGAATGGAAATGAAAAATAAAACTGGTAATGATAAAGCTGGTGAGAGAATGGTATAATTCATCCAGAAACATTCTAATTTCAAATGCAGGTGATGACAAAATGTGCAAAATTTGCCATGCACACCACAAATTAACAGAACAGAAAAAGGTTAGCACATCAATAATGTATTCTGTTGTGCAGCAACATATAGGAGAACCTAATTCAACACTGAGATAATGACATTTTAGCACCTGGCTGGCATAAGTGTAGATGTCAGCCTTAATCTCGTGATACTTCCCCAAATGGATGCCTATGTGATACCAGACATTGTGGGGTAAGAAGAAGGACACTTTGCCAAGAATGGTAACCTTCCTTGGCTCCCTCCTAGTTCTGGCCACCAGTACCTGCTTCTGTTGAGCAGTGGTATGCACAAACCATATGGTTAGCAACTTGGTAAGCATCTTGGAAAAATTGCTAAACATTCCTTTGTATTTCACTGAAATGTTGAATAGAGTTAAATTTGGCAATTTAGAAACATCTGTGGATGGCTTATTATCTGAATAAGCCCCAGAAGAAGATGTGTTCAGCAAAGTTCAGTATTATTCATTGATTCATTTAAGGTCTACTGCACTTTGCATGTGTTATCTCATTTAATACTTATGGTCATCCTAAAATGAATGTTCTGTTATGTGCATTTTGTAGGTGAGAACAACGAGGCATAGCTAAGTAACTTCCACAAAAATTAATAAGTGAGGCTAGGACCTCTCAAAGTCATTGACTTTAGACATGATGTCACACTATCTTCCATGCATCTCCCTCTTTTAATCTGTAATGTTATGGTTTGGATATGAGGTGTTCCTCAAAAGCTCCTGTTAATGCAGGAATATTCAGAGATGGAATGATTTGATTATGAGAGCTACAACTTAATCATCCCATCCTCGTTGAATGAATGGTAACTTCAGGCAAGTGGGATGTGGCTGGTTACATTTTGCCCTGTCCTGAGACTTTGTGAGAAGCTGAATTTAAAAGTAATTAATTAACATGGCAGAGGAAATCTCAAGGCAGCACAGCCTTCAGTCGGTGGTATGGATTTTGCTGGTAGCTTTAGCCAGGTTTACTGTGAGAATCTGGAGCAGAGAGCAGAGCTAAATAATTTCAAAAGTATATAGTTTGGCTGAAAAAGTGCATGTAAACCTTGGCCTAAGGAAGTGTTCTTGTTGTAGAATTATAGCCCCTAAAGTGATGCTAAGTCCTCTGCACAGAGCCAATGGGGAAATTGACTTAAGGGCATCTCAGGAACTGGCAAGGTGATGCCTATCAGAGACCTAAGGGTATAAAATTTTTCAAAATTTCTTTGAGAAGAGACCATGGAGATTCCCTATTTGCACAGAGGGGCCTAGAAAATTGTTTCAGCATACTGAGCCACGCAGGTACTCTGAGGCCAATTCAACATTCTAAGGGCCCCAGGAACTACATGAGGTGACAGAACATCTTGGTATCAACAGAAACGTGCTGGTTCTATAGGAATGCACAATGCTTGAGTTAAGGAGTCATGGAAACATCCACTGAGATTTCAAAGGAAGGCCCTGGAAGCCAGGAAAGATGTAGCAGGGTCAGAATCCCTGTGGACTGCCTCTGAAAGGGTGATGTGTAAAGCCATAAGCTGAAGCTAGTACACACAGCTGAGGAATGAAGTAATGTGTTTGCTGAGAAAAGCTGCTGGCTATGGGTGGAGCCAGGTAAAAGAGAAGCCACCTGTGTTGTAAGCAAGGCCAAAGGGACAGGAGTGCCCAATCCCTTTGGAGAGTACATTTCCATGTGTCATAGATGCTATATGTTGATTTAGGAGACTTGTTTGCCCAGACGGATTTTGGACTCTTCTTAATATTCCTCTATTCTTCCCTTTTGGAATGGGGTATTTATTCTGTGCCACTGTATATTGGATATATCTAACTTGCTTTTGGGTTTTACAGGGCTCACAACCCAGAATTTGCCTTGAGTCTCAGATGAGATGTTGCACTTGGATGTTTGGGCAATGCTGAAATTGTTAAGAATGTGGGTCTTAGAGATGGACTAAATGCATTTTGCATTGTAATGTGGACATGAGTTTTTGAGGCTCAGGGGTGGAATATTATGGTTTGGATATGAGGTATCATCCTAAAGCTCCTATCAGAGCAAAGAAACTTTTCCTCCTCTAAGCTTTTTTTTTTTTTTTTTTTTTTTTTTTTTGCCAGGTATTTTGGTCACACTGATGACAAAGTTGACTAAAACACTTCTATTTTATGCATTTTGTAGATGAGAACACCAAGCCAAAGCTAAGTGACTTGCACAAGAGCCAACAGATGAGCCTGGGACCTCTTAAAGTCCTTGACTTTAGACATGATGCCATACTATGTTCCATGTATCTCTCTCCTTCACCTTAATAAGTACTGCAGAAGCTGACATTCAGTAGGGCACCGACCAGCACCCATGTCTAGGTTGGTTCAAAGACAACCAGGACCTGGTGCCCATAATGCTTTCTCATCTCTGCCCCATAGGTTACATGACATGTTTGGAGTAAAACTAGTCTGTGGACTCTTCATTGATTTGAATTTGAATTCCTACTCACAGGACTTATGCAGTCCAGCATGAAACAAATTTGTCAGGAACAAACAAATCCTTCTTTACTTCCTACCACCTTTTCTCTGCGGAAACCACTGGCTATTGAGTGGTTCTGAAGGTTGCATGTGAGATATTTTATTATAGATACACTGGTACCCCTTCTGCCTATTATGGTACAGAAAAAAACTCCTGGGGGTTGCTTTTCCTCTAGGGGTAGGATTTCTGTATAGAGAATAATCTCAAGGGCTACTAAGACTAAAAAGTAGATTCCTCAAAAATAAAGCATATTCAAAACTTAAAACTCAAAAGCCATACGTATTATGCAAGTTATTTAACATTTCAGTACTAAAGTTTTCTTAATCATTGGCCTATTTCATTTTTTTTAATTATGTTGTGTTATTTCATGTAAAGTAAGTACAATAGTTAACATTACTCTAGTGATAGGTCAACAATTATTATTTGTCTTTGCTGCTTTGAACCTCCTCTGTGAATGATAAGAACAACGAGAAAACAGTGGTTGAGGCTCACAAAAAAAAGATCCACAAAAATGGACAGGAGGAGGAAATGGTAATTACCAATTCCTTATACATTCAACTACCTTTTGAAAAGTACTCTTAGGAGACTTTGCCAATTCCATTGGGCAAATTGAAGTGCTTCCTCTTCTGCAATTTACTTACTTTATTTCTCTTTCAGAATAATGATCACCTCACAACTTGATGAGGCAGGAACTATCATTGTTCCCATTTTCAAAGATGGAAATTAAGGTTTGATGTGAATCAACCTTCCTGGGTCACTGGTAAGTGGTAAAGAAAAAATTCAACAACATAAAACTGCAATTAATGGTTTTATGTAATTACATGTGGCACAGTCCTTACATAGATTTTGATTCAGAAAAACTAGAGTGGGAGTTCAAGTTTCTTTATTTTTCAGCCATATGAGCTCAAGAAGACCCTAGTTTCTTGATCTATTAAATGTAGATAATGGTGCTCATCTCTTGGGACTCTTCTGAGAATTAAAAGAAATAGAATACTGACTTTCAGTTTTCACTCCAGTGTGTAATGAGTTTGGAAGTCATCGTTGTGCTAACAAATAACCAGATCAACTGACTAAAAATTAACAACTCTTGTTAGATCCATGAAAGAAATGAGGTCACAGCGTTCCCTCAACTGCTAGTGCTAAGACTGGACACCCAGGCACATAGAGAAAATCACAACTTACTGGAGCTGAAAACTGTGAGTGGAAATGTGTACAAAAACCAGCATCAGAGTATGAAAACCTGAACAGTAATTGATAGACTGCTAGAAGTCCACACTGGAGCAGTCTCAGAATTTAAAACCACTAAAATCTATAAGGAATCCTAACTATTTGGTTTGGGGGAACCTCCATGCTTTTGTGAGTTTAATCGTATTAAACTTGTATTAGGTAGATTAGTTAGCCATGACCAGGTGAGTAAAGAGCAGACATTGGACATATGTGTTAAGACACATCCAAGAGTCATAAAACTAAAATCCCAAGGAACCTTACCAGAATAGGCAAGCATTTGGAATCTGAGAACTAGAATGTCCAACCTTCCTCAAACAGTAGATAACTATGATTCCTTGAAGAAACTACCACTTAAAACCATGGAGAAACTTACCAAAGCAGACAAGAAGGTAGGAGCTCATCTATCAGACTCTCCCCCAGCCATAGTTAATAACAATACTTAAGGAAACTACTGTTTCTAAACCATGTAATATATCCAGATTGTTAGGACCCTCCCTTATCACTGACACAACTGCCTGAACCATACCTTGTGACCAGGACATCAAGATCTAACAAAGTTTGCTGAGGGCTATCCAAAGGGCAATACTCTGATTAAGGGAATATGAGGAATTGAATCAAGGACAATGGGCCTTGAAAATCTTCAAAATCTTCCATTCTGTGAAGGACACATTGACCTTAAGGTAATTCAGTCAGCCTATCCTTAAATTCTGTAGCCCCCCCCCTCTTTCCTTCCTTCCTTCCTTTCTTCCTTCCTTCCTTCCTTCTCTCTCTCTCTCTCTCTCTCTCTCTCTCTCTGTCTCTCTCTCTCTCTCTCTCTCTCTCTCTCTCTCGCTTTCTTTCTTTCTTTCTTTTTTTTTTTCTAACTTCTTCCTGTTACTTCTGAGTGACTCATCTGAAATTCTTTCATGATGAACACAAAGAACCTCTGTGGTCACTTCAACTCCACAGATGGCCTTGTTCAGTGGAGTGAATATTGGAGAAAACCCCCATGTTTTTTGCAAGGAAGGGCAAAAGAAATTATTTCCATCCCAGAGGCTCAGGAGACTGAGGCAGAAAGATCACAAGTTCAAAACCAGCCTCAGCAAAATCAAGAAATCAAGGTGCTAAGCAACTCAGTGAGATCTTATCTCTAAAAGAAAAAAAAAGAAAAAGAAAATGCAAAATAAGGCTAGAGATGTGACTCAGTGGTTGAGTACCTCTGAATTCAATCCCCAGTATAAAAAATATATATTTATATTCAAAATATGACAAAGCATTTTGCTTTTCATAACAAAGCCTGCCTTCAGGTGAAAAATTATTTTACTAGTTTAACCTTCTGAGTTTCATCAAGCCTAACCTACATGGGAGAAGGGAAATATCCAATTCTAGCCAACTCTAGTCTTCCATTTGAGGGAGGGAAACAGTAAATTTCAGTCCTGTCTCACTAAAGTGGGGGAGAAGGAGAAAGAAAATCACTTGTAAATTTCATGGTCAAGGGTGAACAAAAGGACTGTAGAGTACTTTTTCTCCTCCCACTCATTAATACCATGTTATTGAAGACCTACTACCTATAGTTCTTTTATTTAGCATATAATATTGAACCTTGCAACAAAAAAAAAAATATGAAGCAGACTAAAAGACAAAAGTATGGTTTGAAGAGATTAAAGAAGTGTTATGACCAAAGTCAGATAAATTAGATATGGAGGAATGTGGGAATATAAAAACCACTCTAATGTTTCTATACCATGTAATATATCCAGATTGTCAGGACTCTCCCTTATCACTGAAACTATGTCACAACTGCCTGAACCATACCTTGTGACCAGGACATTAAGACCTTGCAAAGAAAGTTTGCTGAGGGCTATCCAAAGGGCAATACTCTTGATTAATGGAATATGAGGAATTGAGTCAAGGACAAGGGGACTTGAAAATCCTCAAAAGCTTTCATTCTGTGAAGAACACATTGACCTTAAGGTGGTCCAGTCAGCCTATCCTTAAAGTGTTTAATGGAAATAGTAGGTTGTATGAAAGGACAGACAGTATAGACAGTGAAGTGGAATCTCTGAGAAAGAATCAAAGAGAAATACTAGAGATAAAAAAAAAAAAAAAACACCAAAGAGAAAAGAAGGATGACTCTGGTGCCCTCATTAGTAAACTAGACACTGCTAAGGAAAGAATCTCTAAATTTGAGGACATGACAATAGAAATTTCCCAAACCAAAAAATAACAGTGAAAAAAAAAAAAAAGAGTACATAATGTCTAAGAACTATGAGCAACTGTGATTGGAAATACAAGAAGGAGAAAAAAGAGAGAAGGGGAAGAGGTAATATCTCAATCAGTAACAACCCATAATTTCCCCCAAATTAATTTCACAAACCAAGACACAGATCCAGGAAGCTCAGAGAACATCAGTTCTCTCCAAAACACATTACATTTAGTCATATCATATTCATACTTCAGAAAAATCAAAAAAGAAGGAAAAGGCTTGGAAGAAGACAGAAGAAGAAAGCACATTACTCTAGTTAGACAAAGATAATCATGACATCTGGCTTCTCCTCAGAAACCTCGAAAGCAATGAGAATGGAGTATGATGTATAAAATATTGAGAGAAAAAAAGCCAATGTCATTGTAACGGTTCAGATATAAAGTGTCCCCTCAAAGCTCACATGTGATATGATTCAGCAAAGTTCAGAGGTAAAAGGATTGGGTGGTGAGAGCCTTAGCTTACTCATGCATTCATTCTCTGGCAGGGATTAAATGGGTGGTAACTGAAGACTGGTAGGGTGTGGTTGGAGGTGCCTTTGGGGTATATATTTTGTCCGTGGTGAAGGCGACATGCTTTCTCTCCCTGTTTCTTGGTGTCTTGTAATGAGCTATTTTCTTCCACCATGATATCCGTCCCACCATGACGTTCCACCATACTTCTGTGGACTGAGACTTCTGAGAGTGAGCTCTAAATAAACTTTTCCTCCTTTAATATTGTTCTTGTCAGGTCCTTTGGTCACAGTGATGCAAAAGCTGACTAAAACAATCCTATAATTCTATACCTTCAAAAAGATCATTTATGTGCAAAGTAGAAAAACTTCTTCAGAGCAACAAAAATAACAGAGCTTGATGCCAGAAGAGCTGTCTTGAAAGAAATTTTAAAAGTTCTTCAGAGAGAAGAAAATAATATTAGTTAGCATCTTGGATGTAAGTTAAGGAAAGAAGAGCTTTGGTGAAAGGACAAATGAAAATAAAATAAAACTTTTATTGTTCTTATTCCTAGTTGATCTAATCTATGTTAAGTTTGTTCAAAAATAATAACAGCAATAATGCATTTGAATGTATATTTATATTTTTAAATATACATATGCATACATACTTTGTATAGGTAAAATGAATAACAGTGAAGATACAAGGGATAAAGGAAAAAATTAGTTTTTTTTAATCATAAGATACTACTCACTCTTTGTTAAGCAGTATATTGTTATTTGAAAGTAGACTTGGATTATTTATCAATCTACATAGCAAATTCTAGGGCAAACACTAAAAAATATTAATATATATATATATATTTTTGAAAAGATCACATATAATTTATTCAATTATTTATTTAGTTTTAGCTTTTTTGACTTGTTTTCTTTTTTAATTGATTTTTTAAAAAATAAATGACAGCAGAATGCATTACAATTCTTATTATACATAAAGAACACAATTTTTCACATCTTTGTATATAAAGTATGTTCACACCAATTCATGTCTTTATACATGTACTTTTTTGCATTTCAATTCTTATTACACATATATACCATAATTTTTCATATCTCTGTATATAAAGTAGGTTGATACCCAATTTGGGTCTTCATACTTGTACTTTGGATAATGATGTCCATCACATTCTACCATCCTTGCTAATTCCCTGCTTCCTCCCTCTCCCTCCCTCCCCTCTTCCCTATCTAGAATTCATCTATTCCTCCCATGTTTCCCCTCCCTACCCCATTATGAATCAGCCTCCTTATATCAGAGAAAACATTTGGCATTCGTTTTTGGGGGATTGGCTAATTTCACTTGGCATTAGCTTCTCCAATGCCATCCATTTACCTGCAAATGCCATGATTTGGTTCTCTTTTATTGCTGAGTAAAATTCCATTGTGTATATATGCCACATTTTTTTTTTATCCATTCATCCACTGAAGGGCATCTATTGGCACGAAAACAGACTGGTAGACCAATGATACAGAACAGAGAACACAGAGGACTAACCCACAAATTTAAAATTATCTTATATTTGACAAAGGTGCCAAAAACATGCACTAGAGAAAAGATAGCCTCTTCAACAAATGATGCTCAGAAAGCTGGAAATTCATATGCAACAAAATGAAACTAAACCCCGATGTCTCACTATGTACAAAATCCAACTCAAAGTGGATCAAGGACCTAGGAATTAAACCAGAGACTCTGTGTTTAATAGAAGAAAAAGAAGGCCCTAATCTTCCTCATGTTGGATTAGGTCCCAATTTCCTTAATAGGACACCTATAGCGCAAGTATTAGAACCAAGAATCAATAAATGGAATGGAATCAAACTAAAAATTTCTTCTCAATAAAAGAAATAATCTGTGAGGTAAACAATGAGCCTATATCCTGGGAGCAAATTTTTACCCCTTACACATCAAATAGAGCACTAATCTATAGGGCACATAAAGAACTCAAAAAGCTAAGCACCAAAATAAATAAATAAATAATAAACCAATCAACAAATGGTTCAAGGACCTGAATAGACACTTCTCAGATGGGGATATATAATCAATCAACAAATATGTGAAAAAATGTTCATCATCTGTAGCAATTAGAGAAATGCAAATCAAAACTACTCTAAGATTTCATCTCACTCCAGTCAGAATGGCAGCTATTATGATGACCAACAACAATAAGTGTTGGTTAGGATGTGGGGGAAAAGGCACACTCACACATTGCTGGTGGGACTGCAAATTGATGCAGCCAATATGGAAAGCTATACGGAGATTCCTTGGAAATCTGGGAATGGAACCACCATTTGACTCAGCTATCCCTCTCCTGGGTCTATACCCAAAAGACTTAAAACAGCATACTACAGGGACACAGCCATATCAATGTTTATAGCAGCACTATTCACAATAGCTAAAAATATATTTTAATATCTTACAAAGAAGAGAAAACAAGTATAGAATGCTCAGTTAAAATCACAAATGTCAAAGACAAGTGTGGAGGACAAAAATAGAAGCAAAGCACAGGAGGAACAAATGCAAAAGAGTAACAAATATGCTAGATGTTTAAATATATCAGCAATAACTTTAATTGTCTGTAGTCTAAGTGCATCAGTTAAAAGACAGATCATTGGACTAGAGTTTTTTTTTAAAAAACACTGGGAGAACATATGTGAAAAATAAAGGACTATTATCCAGAATATGCAATGAACACTTAACATTCAACATAAGAAAGCCCAGTTTTGAAAAAGGGCAAATGAGCCAGGCACAGTGGTACATGCCTGTAACCCCAGAAACTCAGGAGGATGGCGCAGTTCATTTACAAGTTTGATACTAGCCTCTGCAATTTAGCAAGACTCTGTTTCAAAATAAAAAATATAAAAGGCTGAGGATATGGCTCAGTGATAGAGCATCCCTGGGTTCAATCTCCAGTACCAGATTTTTAAAAATATAGAGAAATGGACAAAATGTTAAATAGCCAAGAAGCATTGACTCCAAGATATTTCCCTTGGCCACAAAGAACAATCACAATTACTATTGAAGGTCAAAGAAAGATGGAAAAGTTCTTTTCTATAAAACCCATGGACCCAGATCAGTAAATTTCCCCCATTTATTTTCTCTAGAGTATGCTTCACCTTACATTTTTCTGTATTCTTTTGAGACTTTTGATTGTGATTCTTGGCTTGTTCACCTAAATGACATATCAAAGTTGATCTGTCTCCTAACCTAGTCAT
Source organism: Callospermophilus lateralis (assembly GCF_048772815.1). Classification (NCBI taxonomy): domain Eukaryota; kingdom Metazoa; phylum Chordata; class Mammalia; order Rodentia; family Sciuridae; genus Callospermophilus; species Callospermophilus lateralis. The sequence goes on from NC_135320.1 coordinate 27,528,742, forward strand.
CTATGTTAGTATACCTAGATTATAAAACATGTGTTTATACTGTTTCATTCAAGACTATTTTGGACTTCTTTAAAGAGCAGGAGGAGAAATGCCATAATCATTTTATGCACAAATTTTATTTCTAGGGAAGAATTTCCCAATCTTAATTTGCTTCATAATATTTGCACGTAGTTGCCAAATGTATCACTAGGTTGATATTCTCCTGATGAGGAGAAAAAACAACAGGGAAGGAAGAGGAGGAAAATAAGTGGATTTGGTGGATCAAAGTGCTCCCTAGATCATTATGAAGGGCGGGGAGGGAGTGAAGTGATGAATGTACAGCCCAGGCTAGACCTTGGCAAATTGAAAAAAAGATATTGCTAGGACAGGAGTCAATGAAGAACCTTTGTTTCAAGCTGGTTGAAATGACCTGTGGTTAATTCTCAGTTAATATTCAACTGTGTCTTTTTTACTCTTATCCTCAATTTATCAGTGAATTTCTTGACTTAACACATATACACACACATGCACACATACACACACACACACACACACACATATACACACATACACACACAGATTTTCCAATTGCAAAGATATTAATTCAGTCATATAAAAGGAATAAAAACACAGCATAATTATGATAGTCCTTCCTTATCTATGGAGAAAACATTCTAAGATTCCCAATGGATAACTATATAAACCCTATATAAAAGAATTGTGCTACTGTGATAGTAGATTTGATAATTGGGACGGCTTTTAAGTGATTAACAGGTAGGTATTATATACTGAATGGATTCACTGGATAAAGGGTTGATTCATATTCTAGATGTAACAAAGTAGAATGCTGTAAGCTTTTACCAAGATACTCAGAATGGTGTACAATTTACACTTAAACGTCATTTGTCTCTGGGCTTTTCCATTTAGTATTTCCTGGATCATGGCTGATACTAAAATAATATATAAGGGGGCACTACAATAATTAACTCAAAATGAGCCTCAGATGTAAATATAGAGCAGAAAACTATGAAACTTATAGAAAAAAAGAGGAGAAAATCATTAGTTTCTAGCAATAGGTAGATTTCTTAAACTTGAAATCAAAAGAGTTACCTATTCAAAGAAAAGCTGATAGTTTGTGTCAAAATTAGAAATGTTTGTTCTTCATAGAGCTTGTTAAGAGACTGGAAAGACAAGCTATAAAACCAGAGAAAATATTTGCAGATCATATATCTGGCAAAGGACTAACATATGAATATGCAAAATGTCTCAGAATTCAGCAATTGAAAACTAAATCATCAAATTAGAAAGCCCCAAGAAGAAATATTTCATTGATGGAAAAAAAAAGCACATGAAAATGTATTTGATTTTTATTAGTTTTCACTACTTACTATCAAAATAGCTAAATTAAGTAATATTGACAATATATGAGAATGAAGAGAAAGCAGATCATTCACATATTAATAAGTGGGAACATAAAATGGTCCAGTCATTCTAGAAAACAGTTTGATACCTTCGTCTAAAACTAGATATGCAAATATAAATGACCAAGCAATTATATCCTTGGACATTTCTCCATGACAAATGAAAACATATTTACACAAAACTTGTAAAGAATTATTCACAGTAGCATTATTCACAAAGGACACAAGTTGGAATCAATGGGTGAACATAAACTGTGGCACTTCAACACCATAGAATACTATTCAGTAATAAAAATGAATGACTGGTACATACAGTACCTGGGATGAATCCTCAGAGACTTAACGATAAATAAAATGAACTAACCCTAAAGGGTCCACAGTGCAGAATTCCACTTTTATAGTATTCTCAAAATGAGGAAATTTTAATTAGGGAATAATGACCAGATAGAAGGGAAGAATATGTGGTTTCAAAAGGGTAGCACCAAGGATTGTGTGATGATGGGAATTGCTAAGAGCCACAGCCAAGTAGTATGATGCATGGAATTTTTGGTTGAAAGGTGACGCCAGTAGCCATTGAGATGATATGATTATGTTAAGATTTGCATTCATATGGATATTGGACTCCTGCTCTCCACCTCGGACTGCTAAGGGACTCCTGGAGAGTTCCCATTGGTTGGGGAAGTGCGGTAGGAGGGAATTCGGGAGGAGGAACTTCCTCTTGAGGATCTAGGAGAACACTGCGTGTGTCGATCAGCAATCTTCCCGGGTGCGTTCTGGGCATTGGCGGCAGTTTCAAAAAATAAAGTTTGTTCCTGCTTGAGTGGCTTGTGATTTTGTGCCCAGCCAGACTGTGGCAGGGAATGGTATGCATATTGGCTGTACCTATTTCAATATCCTGTTTGTGATTTTGCACCTAAGTTTTGCAAGTTATTGCCATTGGGTGAAACTGGATGAAGGGTACTCAGGATTTCCCTTCATTATTTCTTACATGTGAGTTTACAATGACCTCAAAACTTTAATGACAACATGGCTTTCAACAGAAATTTATGATATAGAAAAATGCTCTTATTATAATGTAAAACAACTAAATACAGAAATAAATTCTAACACCAAATAAAAGTAGAGTATATATATCCTTATATACTGTGCTTAACAGATAGGACTAATGAAATATCCTTTGAGCAGTAGATGAAGGAAGATATTTTTCTTCTTTAGTATCATTCAATATATTTTTCAAGTTTTAAAAAAATGCATATTGCATTTATAATCAATAACAACAAAACATACTCACTTAGGCCATAATCACCCATTCAGTTCAGAATTGAAAACTTCATACCTGTTCTAGTAGTATGTCAGAAGAAGGGGCGATTTATTGCAAACCTGAATCTGATATTAAATAAATGATCCTTTCCTACTCTCCAGAATGATGACTTTTATAATTAATGGGCTAATTTAACTGCAAATCTTCAACTCAGTAATATTAATTAAAAAGAAGACATGGAAACGACCTCCTGAAAAGGACTTATCTCTTAATTTGCCCACAAATGAGCACTTGAGATTATTTCTTAATCAATAGCAGGAAGCTGGCTGGAATTAATGCCAGGCCTCTGGTTTCCACCACTCTTAAGAGCACTAAGGAGCTCCATACTCAGACCATTCAAGGCCAGCCCTATATTTTCCTTTAATTTACTTGACCTTTCTGGCGGTAAGTGAATTTAAGGCATTTATAGGCTTGGCCTGAATAACTGGCAACTTTCATTACTTTAATCATTGACCAAAAAGCTTTGGGAAATGTCAGCCATCCCAGGCCATTGTTTAATATGCTAATCAGATAATTAACATCTTTCTTAGCTGAGAAAAGGACTTGTTACATAAAAAAAAAAAAAAAAAAAAGGTGAAGGTGGTTGGAGGAGGATGGGGCTGAACATAATTTTCTTTTTAATTTAAGGAAAAAATTGGAATTCTTTCCTATCTTTCTCTCACCAAGGTGGATCATAACCGTCCCTAGCAGGTTTCTAAGCATCAGCACTTAGGTACAAAATGCAGTTGCTTCTTAATGGAAATTTCTGGGTCTAAAGTCAGTATACATGTGGCAAAAATTAGGTATAAAATATATTCAAAATCACTGTTGGTGTTTTCACATTGTCCCTCAAGGATATTATTAACGTATATCATTTGTAGTGATGGTGAGAGGATGACATACTACCCCAAATACAGTCACTTGGCATGTTGAATATTTAAGCTGAAAGAATTTGAGAAAGAGCATGCAGAGAGAGGACTTTCTGCCCTTCTCCTGAAGCTGGTCATAAAACCTTTATGTGACAGTTGCCCACCCTGTTCTCAGAGGAAAAGAGCATCCTGGTCTCTGAACACAGGGAATCTGAGAGGAATCTGAATGAATAGGATTTGCCAAATCCCTCCCAGTTTACTACCATCATCGTTACTCCCAGTTTGTCCTATTCATTCTTCATCAAACCTAGTTTTAGCTATTTTTCCAGGTCTTCATTTCCTTACGAAGGCACATAAAACTTCTATAATACAAATGTGTATACTTTTCTCTTGTTAATAGGTCTTTTCTTATAGGCGCCTCAGTCAACGAGGCTGGTTAGAAGGAAAAGATGTTTTTCCTTTCCTATAGCATACAACATATTCTTGTAACTTCTTTTCAGAACTAGCCTTTAATTAATTTAATATTTGTTTCCATGATGTGGCTGATTGCTTTCTTGGACATTTGTTTTAATCAGCTCTTTCACTGCTGTGACTAAAGGACCCCACCAGAACAACTGTAGAGGAGGAAAAGTTTATTTGAGGGCTCAGTTTCAGAGGGCTGAGTTCATAAAAGGCTGGCTCTATTCCTCCAGGTTTGAAGTGAGGTAGATCTTGGCAGAGGGAACAGCTCACATGATGATCAGAAAGCAGAGAGAGAGACTCCACTCTCCAGATACAAAATATATACCCCATAGCCACGCCCCAATAAACTACTTCCTTCAATCACACTCCACCTGTCTCCAGCTACCACTCAGTTAATCCCATCAGGGATTAATTAACTGATTAGGTTAAGATTATAACCCAATCATATCTCTGCCAAACTTTGCATTGTCTCACATGTGACCTTTCTGGGGGATACCTCACATCCAAACCATAACAACATTTAACAAGAATTTCAGTAATTTTTCAATGGTTAGAGAGAACTTAAAAACCAATGATTTCTCTTTCAGTGGTTTTACCAATTTGCATTAGCTGTTTCAGACTTGAATGCTTCCATTTCCTTCTTAACTGAAGTGAATCAGTTGATTTGCTTACTTGAATTCAGCTCAGGTAAATAAATACTTGTATCCTGTGACTGCCAGTTGAGAACTAGGTTGAGTCTGTATCTCTGTGCACCACAGCCTCATTTCTGCATGCAATCACCAGGTACATTTCACTACATTCATGACTATATGGTTTCTTCAAGTTGGGAACTGAGGTCTAATAAACAAAATCTCCGCCACACTGGAATGCTTAACTCGACAGTAGCATTGTGGAGCAAATATAGATATCTATTTTGTTCTGTCTCCTCCTCCTTCCCAGTCTCCCTTCCTCTCAGGATTCCACTGCAGATATTATGAGAAGGATTACTAATGATTCCAGCAAGTGGGGTGGCCAATGTTTCCTTTCAAATCCTAATTACAGAGCTGTTAAGAATAGAATCTTTCAAATACTTCAGGGCCAAAGCCTTTATGAAATTTGAAAATATGAATGTTGCTTTGCAGTCTTTAATGCTTGGGTTCATAGGATTACTATGCTAAGTTTTCCTATCATATGTTAGGCAGCCTTGGTGTGAGCTATTCAGACAGAATTTTGTTTATTCATAAATCTCTCATGTCTCAGCCTTTCCTGCTGCTTAGATAAGACAGAACACTCTTTTGAGGGCTGGAGAAAGAGGTATGAATATGTTTGACCTGTTTTCTCATTTTTCTTTTCATTCCGTGTTTTTCCTACATAGCAGAGGAAACTGTCAATAATGGATTTGATCTTATCCTTGGATTAAACACTACATTTGCCAGATATCCTTTTGCTGACCAGGGGTAAATTATTCATCCTGTGTATGCTTCCATTTCTTATCTATATTATAGGAGAAAGCTCACTTTGTTTGAGGGATTGCTGTTAGTAGGAAGGGAATGAGTTTCCTGAGTGAGCCTGCCTGGAACACAGGACACCTTCAAGTCTTGGTTTCTTTTTTTTTTTTTTCACTTGGTTTTAAGTTCTTTGCATTCAGAGACAGTGTCTTTTATCCTTCTGGTTTAACCTCAGGACCCCTCCAAAGGTTTTTTACTCAATGAATTAGTAATTAAAGATGGCATGATTTGTGTGGTAAATAAGCACATATTCACCTAGTTGGTGTTTTCTCAGATTCCTAGCACAGAGATCCTAGAACCTTTGGGATTTTCTGAGTAACAGGAGTGTCTTGTTAATAAGGAGCTCCTCCTAATCCTATCAGAGTTTGTCACTGAGGTGACTTTTGGGAGTGGGGTGGACTAGATGGTTTCCAAACAGGAGCTAGTGGCCAGATCAACAAATTATATGACTACAGGGATCTGACCATCAGCCACTCCCCTGAGGGGGGAAGAGGAGGCTAGCAAATGAGATTAACAGTCAATGATTTAACCAATCACACCTACAGTAGCAAAACTTCATTTAAAAACTCTAGGACAATGAGGTTCAGCGTTTTTCTGGGATGGTGGACACATGAACATATCAAAGGGCTGAGTGGGTGGTACACCTGGAAATTCTACCTGCACACCTTGTCTTAGCCTCTCTGCCATTTGATTGGGCCAGAGTTGTGTCCTTTATAATAAAGAAAACTCATATGTTATACCCTTTTTGGATTCTGTGAATAATCTGGGGGAGTTCTCAAATCTGAGAGGTAGTCATGGGAACCTCCTGAATTTCTAATCAGTGGGGCATAGGTGTGGGTGTGTTGCAAATCTCCTTTGCACGCAGCACATGATAAGGGGGCAGTTTCATGAAACTACACCCTTAACTAGTAGGGTCTACGTTAATTAAGTAGTGTCAGAATTTAGTTGAGTTGTTGGATGACCAGGTGTATTTGAAAATTAGTTGATGTGAGATAAAAAATCCTGCACAATTAAAATTTCTCCAAAGACCAAAATGTGGATTTACATATAATTGAGTCTCATTGAAATTAGAAATTCCAGGTAAACATAGCTTGGTAGAATTGACTTTCCATTTCAAGATTTTTTCCTTTACTTGTTTGCAGTCTGAAAGTTCTTTTTGATTGAGAGAGGAAGCAAATATTCTAGATCATGTTTTTTCCCACTGAGGTTTCAGGCACATATCTGTGAAGTATATCATCCCTTAAGCCAAGGATTTTGATTAGAGTCTAAAAATGCAGGGTGGGTTTACCATGAAACCAAGAAAGGTGAGTTTTGCATCCTGTTTTAGTCATATTTTTTTGCTGCTGTGACTAAAAAGATCTGACCAGAACAATTTTAGTGGAAGAAAAATTTATTTGAGGGCTGACAAGTTTCAATGGTCTCAGTCCATAGACAACAGAGTCCATTCCTTGGGGCTCAAGGTGAGGCAGAACGTCATAGTGGAAGAATGTGGCAGAGGGAAGCAGCTCACATGATGATCAGAAAGCAGAGAGAGAGAGCTCCACTTGCCAGATACAAATATATACTGCAAAGCCATGCCCCCAAGGCCCCACCCCCTCTAGCCACACCCCACCTACCTTCAGCTACCACTCAATTAATCCCATCAGGTGATTAATTCACTGATTGTGTTAAGGATCTCATAACCTAATCATTTCTCCTCTGAACCTTCCTGCATTATGTTGCACATGAGCTTTTGGGGGACACCTCACATCCAAACCATAGCACACCCCTTGCTTAAACCATGTTCCCAAACAGAATGTGAAATAAAATATTTGGAGAGCAAGGACATCACAAAATACAACAAAACAAAGCAGAAGCAGGAAACAAACAAAAAAAAAAAAAAGAAAAATGAATGTGAAATTAAAGACAATAGAACATAAAAAAAGGATTCCTTGAGAAGGGAGAGATGTATACATTTTTAAGCAACAATGTGCATTCTGTTCACAAAGGGTCTCAGGATTCTCAGCTAACCCGAGGTCATTGTTGTTGCTCTCACAGGTGAGAATATTTGAATCTAAGACAACAGCACATGTGGCAGTGACAGAATTTAAATTTCTCCAATACATCCCCTCTGGTCCATTAACAAATCCTGTCAGCTCTGCTTTCAAGCTATATTTTAAGTCTGATTATTCTCACTATTGCCACTACCACTACCCTTATCCACACCACCTCTATTTCTTCCCTGGATCACCACATTGATTTCTTTCCACATTCTCTTGATTCCACTTTTGTCCTTCCACAGTGATTTTTGATCCTATTGTTCTTCTGTGTTCAATTCCCAGTGAGTTCCCCCTATACCAGACTTATTCCAAATCCTTACCATGGTTTGCAAAGTACCCACTGATCTTGGCACTGCCTATTTTTCCAGACAAGTGGTCTGCCTTCCTCACTTTGCTCACATGTGAGCAGCAGGTCCCATTATCCCTGCAATGCCTTGTGCATTCTGAGTGTGTTCCTTTCTTGAGAACTTTGTGTTCCTCCATATCTGTGCATGACTTGCTCCCTTCTGCCACTCAGGCCTCTTAACTCCATTCATTCCCATGAAGTCACTCACTGGCCCCTGGCCTTGCTTCTTTTTTCCTTCTGGATAGCATTTAATAAAACATGATATTATGTTGTGTGTTTACTTATTTATGTATCATCTTTCTTCCTCTAGAATGGGAGCTCTGTATGAGTGAGTTCTTTTTCTTCCCCAATTATATTGTCAGCACCTACAATAGTACTTGGCACAGAATAGAGGCTCAATAAATTGGCTGAAAAAAATTTGATTCTAAAGCTAAGAAAAAAAGTGTCTAAGGAAGTAGGTACTCATTTTAAATAAAAGTCTGTAAAAAGATCCTTTCTAAAAATATGTAGAAAATGGACATTTTCCAGTAATCATCATGCCTTTGGCATATTTATAACAGTGTTGTTTCTCACCTTACATACCTGACAAAGTGTTTTGATGGCTGCTGTCATGCTCTGTAAAGCACCCAGAGCTACGGGAAGGAAAATGCAATATAAATGCAAACTAAAAATAAACCACATCTATGTCTGATATTTCTAATAAAGTACATAAAGTTTTCAATGATTTAGTGAAAAAATGAAGAAGAGTTTCTAAAACTCAAAGAAATAGTTCAAGTCAAAACCATTATAGTCTGATCTAATCAGCGAGGACCTTAGCACGTAAACCTATCAGGATTTAGAACTTAGAGATTCATTTCTGGTTGTTTTCCACAAACTTTCTCTCTGTAATAATTATGAGTACATTTGTTATTTTTATGATGAGAAGGGTGAAGGGAATTAGATCCTAAGTTTGCATGCCTAATTTCAGTGCTTGATAATTCATAGGAGATAGTATTTTGCAAAAGTTGAATTCCAAAGCTACGCTTCCCAAACTGTCATGAAAAATAATATGTGTTTGTCAAGAGTGGCAAGAGTATTGTTTGCCACAAATGGTCAAACAATGAAGACAAGTGAGTTATGTTGGCTGAAACTGTATCAGTCCTCAACACAATTGAAAATGGTCTTTCATTTCATTGATTTTTTTTTTAAAGTTAAATAACTAACCTTTGGGTAAAGTCAGAATTATAGTCTAATACTAACCTCTATTTATTAACCATTCCATTTTTAGCTTTAATGATCAACTAGTAGTATTTTGCATTTTGCCTTTATTATTTGACAGAGTAAAAAATAATTTATCAAATGACATCATTTTTGCTGCTTTTAACATCAAACATGTGAGAAGAGAATTATTAAGGCAAAATGCAAAAACTGATGTTTCTTTATAAAAGAGATAATAGACTCAGCTTCGAAGGGCCAATAGAGAGAAAAGAAAAGGAGGAAAAGGGTATATGTCTTAGTTTTCAGACTAATTTTGTTGCTAACAAAGGCTTGTGTCAGAAGTGTTGACATTTTTCATATGGTAAGTTATTTTTAAAAACTCAGTTTTTAAAAAACAGTATTGTATATGTGATTAGAGATTAGTAATAGCAATTACAATTCCAGTTTAGAGATTTAAGCTTGCCAGGAATCCTTAGAGGAGTCAAAAATTAAATTAATGTAAATACATTTCAAAGTATATATAAAAAAATTTTTGGTAAAGCTTAAAAAATGATCAAAGGTTATACTTCTTTGTGTATAAATTATGAGGTGCCGAATTTCATGAATATTCTTCCACTAGCAATCATCCATTAGTATACCCCAGGGTTTCAAATTTCACTGGGGGCTGAGGCTACCTTCCATATATGAAGAAATTCAATATAAAGAAATTATTGTTACTGACTTAATACCAATAGGGAAAATAAGTGGAAAGAAATTACACTAATAAAAAGGGGATTTTCCTTTAATCATTTTCTTATGAAGAACTGCAAAGTAAACTCCCGGGACAGGATGAAAGTGACAATATCCCCCACAATGGCACAGGACTGAGGAAATATATGGACGACGATTTCTTTTCCAAGAAATAAAAGCTCAACACCATGCTCTCATAAATGCCAAGTGCATCAGAGCACTGAGCGATGCAAAGGTGTTTAATGGTTCAGAGAGAAGATACATCACCCTTCCCTGACAGTGCTCATTTGCATGCACCCATTCAGCCTCAGCAGGAGGTGTGCATTCCGGGGTCTCCCACAATAGAAATATAGACATTCTCAGGGAAAAGCAGTTCTTCACTAAACTTTATAACCTCATTCCCAACTCCAGGTGTCAGTTTACAGCTTTCCAGATTGACATCTTAAATCAAGAATATGTCATACATGTACAGTAACTGGCCTAATCTTTTTTGTAAATTGCTGCCTGTGGTTTTCAAAAACATAGTAAATTGCTGGCAATTGACAATGTGTCTCTCTGCACCGCTAACTTCACTTCTGCAGTTAACAAGTCAGTCTTCAATTATTCATGCACATCACCCAATGTCTAGGCTCTCTTGGTGGCCATTGATTTCAGGGATCAGCCTTGCCTGCCTTTTCTACTGAACTGAAATTCACTCCATGCTCTCTGCATGCAAAATTAACTGTATTCAGGAAATAATACATACTTTCTGTCTCAGTATCTCAGTTAATGGTGAACAAAGCTCACTACATAGTCAGTACTTCTGATGCACTAGGCTGCCCTAAAGCAGGACAGAGTCATTTCTTGAGCTAATACTTAAAATAGTTTTAATATTCCTAATACTTCAAATACACAGAGGAGGTGTTTCCTTCATTAATTTTATAATTATAGGACAAGAATAAATGAAGAATCTTATCTACCAACTATAACATCAGACAGCTCATTTAGACGCTGTCAAACCCTGGTACATTGTTTTAGAAATAGGGTCAAATCAAGTCCCTAGAGAACTCAACAAAATTGAATTTTTGTTGCTAAAATAAGTATAGAAATAGAGTGCTTGTACCGAAAGGCTGTCTAAACTCAACGCCATTTGTCTTTTAGCAGCGATCTTTCTTAAGGGGATTTTACAGAAAGCATATTTGCCTTTCCTTGAAATGCTTTTTGAATCAGTACTGGCTCTAAGTTAATAGTGGAATTGAACAGTGAAATAATCTTATATTTGAGAAGCACCTTTGTCTGTTTATGCTTGGGAAAATAACTCCAGATAAACTCCAAAGGACACCCTAGAGACTGGCATTTTCTCCTAAGTGTGCCTAAACCAATATTTCCAGGCCACTGATACACATGGTCTGTTACTTGAGACCTTCCATATTTAGAACTTATTCCTATAAGACCACCTTCCAAAAGTAGTGCCCTTATTTCTGACCCACATAATCTCATGGAGCTCTTTCTCCACTGTACACTGGACACAGGAAAGTCTGAAAAAAGAGGGAAGGATGGAGATAATGCATTCCTGCAAGTTCATTACAGAGAATTTTTTTTTTTTAAATAGTAGTTTAAAGCACTTTTCTTACTGCTCTTAGGTCACCATCTTTCTGAGTGTCAGCATGTCACTTGAAATGTTCTTCTCTACAGAGAACAACACAATCCTCACCCCTTTTTTCTTGAGAAGGCTTCCCCTGTTCCTGGTGAAGATTGTGAATGGTATTAGAGTTTTTTCCCTTCCATTATAGTAGCATTCACTGCATTCTATTGCGGTTACTCATTGAATGCCTATTTTTCCCTGTTATGGACAGTCATGCAATGGTTCTACTTGTGATTTTTATGGTACCAATACATGCATTCTGGAGAAACAGTAATATCTTGAATTTTGATCTTTTTTATGAGCTGATGATATGCAGTGATATATTTTTCCTTTCTCAGGAAAGCAGACGCATGAGGGGAAACAGCTGATGTTCCAAAGTGCGCCGTGTTGCCAAATTTTTAGGCAGCTAGGGCTGATGTGAAAGTTCCATAGATTTATAGGGTCCCATGTTCATTTATTTTTTCTCTTGGCTGTACTATTCTCATGCATAGCTGATGTCTTCAAGGTCAACTCCTGGGCCAAGATGGCTGCCACCCCTGCAATAACAAAATAATGACCCCCAAAGGTATGCAGGTACTCATCCTCAGAACTTGTGACTGTGTTTTCTTACATGGCAAAGGGGATTGTGCAAATCTGATTAAAATGAGGGACTTTCATGTGGAAAGATGGTTCTGTCTTATCCAGGTGTATTAGTTAGCTTTGCATTACTGAATCCAGAATATCCAACAAGAATAACTTACAGGAGGAAAGATTTATTTCTGTTCACAGTTTCAGAAGATTCAGTCCATAGTCAGCTGGTGCCAAGGCAAAAACATTATGGTTAAAGGACATAATGGAGGAAAGCTGCTCAGCTCATGGCTGTTGGAGAGGAAGAAAGGGGGATGGGGAAAAGATAAACCCTTCCAGGGCATGCCCCCAGTGACCCACTTCCTCCAAGTACTTGAATGACCTATCAGTGAATTAATCCAGCACATGGACCATGAAATCAAATATCAGTACTTCTTAATTTCCTAAAAGTATAGAAACTCTAACAGCAAATATTTCTAAGATTTCAATGAGAGGAGAAGGAGAAACAAAATCAAATTAAATTTTGCAAACTTAAAAAAATAACAATTTTAAATAAATGTACATGTGATGAATTAATCTACTGATAAGGTCAGAGCCCCCATGATCCAACCATTGCCTGAAGCCCCCCCCAACACACACACATAAAACCATTGTCTGAAGCCCCACATTTCAACCTTGCTGCAATGGGCACCATAACAGCAGGTGAGCCCAATCTAATCACCACGTCTTTAAAAACAGAGAATGTTTTCCAGCTGCAGAAAGCCAGAGAGATGCAGCCTATGAACTTGGCCACCATTAGGGCTTAGGAGATGAAGGCAGGAGTTTATGAGCCAAGCATGTGGGTTGTCTCAAAGGCCAGGACACAGAACACAGATTCTTCAGTCTCCAGGTAGGAATGCAAGACACCTTGATTTTAGCCCATTGAGAGCTATTTTGGATTTCTTTCTCTTATTTCTCCCTCCATATCTCCCATTCTTTTCTTCCCCTTCCTTCCTTCTTTCCTTCCTTTGTTCCTCTTTCCCTTCCTTTCACTTCCCTTTCTATTCTTTTCTCTATTTCTTTCTTCTTTTTTTCTTTTTCTCTGTGTGTGCCGGGGGAGAGAACCCAGGGCCTTGTACATTCTAGGCAAGCACTCCACCACCGAGCTACATCTCCAGCACCCATGTTGGATTTCTGACCTACGGAAGAAATGTAAGATGGCAAATTTGAATTGTTTAAGCCATTAAGTTTGGGCTTGCTTCTAATCATTAGTGCTTAAGCAGTTTTTCCAGAAGTTGCGCAGTATTCATCTATTATATTTCACTGTCCAGACTTACCTAGATGAACACCTACTCATACAGAGACTAAGGCATGTGGCTTTTGAGCCCTTCTACCTCAGATGAAAGCAGGATTTTCCTAGACTCTTGACTGAAGGGGACTAGGTAATGGAAGAGAAGCATTGTGCCATTTATTTTAAGAAGGAATGATAAGATGGATGAGGTTGGAAGCCTAGGAATTAGGAAAGTGATATGGTTTTACAGAAAACAGTGTTTCCCATTTGTAAATTAATTAAAAATGGATAAATCTTCCTTTTTCTTTCAAGTTTGCAAAATTTCATTCAACCGCTGTTCCTTGTTATCTAATTTAAATCTTAGAAAAGTATGCATCTAGAATTTCTGTACTTTTAGGAAATTAAGGAGTACTGATATTCAGATTCCTTAAATAAGTTCTCAGAGACCTTGAGTTAAAGTGTCTCCTTCGAGAGTAAAGTGGAATTCCTGTTTTAATGCCTTCAGTGTTCAGCTTCATTTTTCATATGATTGTGTGATATTTTATCTGGTTTCTGTAGTAGGATGAAATTTCCGAGACAAAAGCCAAGTTTTTAGGGAGCAGACAAAGCTAGATGTTTCAACATGCTGATATTGAAAAAATGATACATATCTATCTGGGCACAGTGGTACACCCCTGTAATTCCAGCAGCTTGGGAGGATGAAGCAGGAGGATCACAAATTCAATGCCAGCCTCAGCAAATTAGTGAGGCTCTAAACAACTTGACATGACCCTGTCTTAAAAAATAAAAAGTTGGGCTGGAGATGTGGGTCAGTGGTTAAGTGCCCCCAGGTTCAATCTCTAGTACAAAAAAAAAATTATAAGTGTTTATAGAGTACAGTGTGATAATTTGATGCATGAATACAATGTTAATTATCAAACACAGGTAATTAGCATTTCTATCTCCTTAAACTTTATTATTTCTTTGTATTGGGAATAGTCAGAAACCTTTCTTCTAGTTCTTCATAACATATATAACAAATTGTTATGAACTATAGTCACCCTACTGTGCTATAGAATGCTAGAACAATTTCTTCCTACCTAACTGTATTTTGGTACAATTTCTCCTACTCCCTCTTTCTCTTCTCTCCCTCACCCTTCCCAGCCTACAGTGACTACTATCCTATACTACTTCCATAAAATCAACTTATTTTAGCCTCCATATACATCTTTTTGTGTCTGGCTTATTTCACTTATGTTCCTCTAATTCCATCCATATTGCTACCAATGACAGGATTTCATTCCTTTTATGGCAGAATATTATATTGTATAGATGCCACGTTTTCTTTATCCATTCATTTACTGATTGGCATTTCAGTTAACTCCAGAGAGCTACAATGAACATGGTAGTGCCGGTTTCTCTTTGATATATCAATTTCATTTCCTTTGGATATGTATGCAGTTGTGGGACAGTTGTACAGATTTTAACATGCACACACGCTGAAAATTGCTCTACACATAAGTGCTGTAGTGCTTCTGTACTTTTGTTATTGCTAAGTCACAAAACACATGAAAGTGAGCCAATGCAGACAGGTCTAAGAGACTTTAGTTCATCCCTATCATACCTAAGATGACTTCTGCCTTCTCTCTCTTTAATTCTTCATTCCGATGCCACCATTCAGTGGCTTAGACTTAGACTTGCCAGTTCTGCCACATCTTTTGGGCATAGGCACTTCTCTCTTTTCTTCTCTGTCCTCAGGATGTAGAGGGCTGGAATCTCTCAAGCTTCCTGGTCCTTTTTCCTTGGCAGGTTCATGCTGCCCTCATTACAAGGATTTATGAATTGTCATTGTGTTAGTACCACTTGCATCAGGAGAAATCAAAACATATCTCCCTTTACATTTTTCACCTCTTTTTTTTTTTTTTTACTATAAGAAATTTGTATTTGTTCTTTTTAGCTACACATAGCAGGAAATTGTACTTTGACATATTACACATACAGAGAGTGTAACTTATTCTAATTAGGATTCCATTTATTCAGTTGAATGTGATGTGGAGTTACACTGGTGGTGTATTCCTATATGAACCTAGGAAAGTTATGTCTGATTCATTCTACTGTCTTTCCTATTCCCATCTCCCCTCCCTTCCCTTCATTCCCCTTTGTCTAATCCAATAAAATTCTCCCTTATTGTGTGTTAGCATCTGCATAGCAGACAGAACATTCATTTGGCCTTTTGGTTTTGGGGGGATTGATTGGTTTATCTCACTTAGCTTGATCGTCTTCAGTTCCATCCATTTACTGGCAAATGCTATAATTTTATTCTTCTTTATGGCTGAGTAATATTACATTGTTTTTTTTAAATCCATTTCTCTATTGAAGGGCATCAGGGTTGGTTCTATAGTTTGGCTATTGTGAATTGAGCTGCTATAAACATTGAAGTTGCTGCATCACTGTAGTATGCTGATTTTGAGACATTTGGGTCAAAACCGTGGAGTGAGATAACTGGGTCACATGGTGGTTCCATTCCAGGTTTTCTGAGCAGAGTGGTTGCACCAATTTAAAGTCCCACCAGCAATAAATAAATGAACATTTTCCCCTACATCCTCGCCAACACTTGTTGGTGCTTGTAGTCTTGATAATTGCCATTCTTACTGTAATGAGATGGAATCTCAGTGTAGTTTTAATTTTTATTTCTCTAGTTGCTAGAGATATCGAACACTTTTTCATATATTTTCTGGCAGATTGTATTTCTTCTGTGAAGTGTTCAGTTTCATTTTTTGATTGGGTTGTTGTTTTTTTTTTTTTTTTTTTTTTTTTGGTGTTAAGTCTTTTGACATTTCTCATCTCTGACATTATCTTGTGGTCAATCATGTTCTATCTATCTCCCTATGCATGTGTCTTGATCCTTCTGCTCACTTCCATTCTCAAATTTGTCCTTTCTAAGCTGGAGAACCAGGGCTTTTGTGTAAGACAGCTTGTCGCCCAACATCAGATTTCCAGTGGCTGCTGTAACCAGGCAACTCATAAATCAGATGCTCAGATTTTTCTAGCTCTATCTGTGCTCAAGACACTGTTCAAGTTCAGTCTGAAGCCTTGGACCAATAATCTTTTATTCCCTCAAAGTTCATACACTTTCTCTGTACAAAAACTCCTTTGTTAAGATGTGGTTCTTGTGGGCAGCGGTTATAGCTCAGTGGTAGAGTGCTTACCTAGCCTGTGTGATTCTCAGCACTGCATATAAGTAATTAAAAAGAAAGGTCCAACAACTAAAAATATTTTTTAAGTTAAAAAAATGTAGCTATTGTTATCTGTGAGATAGCAGGCTGCATAGGAAAATCCGATACAAATTATTAAAAATCACTTGCTTCTGTCATAGATTTGGAGTAGTGACGAGCAACTGTTATGTTAGGCTCCTCTGGTACTTCAGGGCCCTCTGCTACTTCAATCAGAATTTGACTGCGTGGTATGATTTTCTTTTTTAAGGCTATCCAGTGGTGTGCACTGCTACTGTGGCTTAGAAAATTAAATAACTGCAACCAAACATGTGTATCAGGCTCTCTTTTGTAATCTTGTGAGCCACTGCAAATGTCACTTGAAATTCCATCACCAAGATTGTATTCTTAATTGATGTTTCACAACAAAGGGATTGTGTCTTCAAAACAAACTAATTAACATCAACAACAAGAAAATCCAAAATCTTAATGGCATTTACAAGTGTTCTATTTGTTCTACCCATTGTTCTTCTAAAATGGTCCTAGTTCAATTGACTGCATCACAAACTCAGCAGCAGCAGGTTTAAACTGTCTTTAAAAAACACAGCAAATCATTTGCATATAAGCTTTAAAAGTATGGGGCTTCTCTTCAGCACCAAAATTTTCTTGCTACTAATGCTTACATGGAAATTCAGTAATAGTCATGGTCTATTCAGAATGGCTTACTGTTTTATAAAAAGTGGCTTAATAAACCTCCATGTATGGGAATAGTTATAGAATTTTTAGAAATAAGTATTGGTTTATTGAGGTTAGTGGGAGATTTGCCATACTTAAAAATTCATCAGCAGATGACACTAAGGTAGCTGGAAGAATCCTAGGCCAGCGTGAGGTGAATATCTCTTGCATCTACCATCATCAGCTTAAGATTGCTGTGTAAAATGATGTCTGCTTCCTACCTTTTCTCCTAAAGTGAAATCTGATCAGGGAGAAAAAGGTATACAAAAAAACCCAAGTGTATCTAGTGTAAATTGATTGGCTTAAGGTGAGGAGGGGAAAAGAACAGATTTGAATCAGATGAGACTAATTCTTCATGATCAACACTGTTATAAATCTATGACAATGTATTAAGCAATGGGAGGAGGGTTTGACAGAATATGAGAGATAATTCATTTATTCAAAGAAATAAAACCATCTCACGATTATAATGCAATCAGATGAGACAACAGCCTGGTTAGACAGGTAAAATGTTCATCTTTTTAAAAATTTTTCTCAGCCATATTTTCATTGGAAGAAACAATAAAATAAGCAGAGTCAATGCATCTCTGGGTAGTTATACAATTATGTTTGCATAGGCCTTGTTCAACACAGTGACTCATATAAAAAAGATACAGCTACTCTTGATATAGTCTTCTGCTAGTTTGAATGAGAAACTCTGAATCCCTACAGAATGGTGTAAGATTATAATGAAAATTTCTATTAAAAACTGTACTAGTACTCATGATTGCAGCAATTACTTAATAGTGTAGATTGCAATTTCTGTATCACTAGACTGTAATATGATATCAAATTGACTTTTTTAGACAAAATATTTTCAAAGTGTTTGCATTTGATATATTTGTGAAAAGTAAAACACTTAAATTCAACCTTATTTATAATTTTCCTTATTAAGGAAAAGCTACAGGGAAAGTCACTTATCTGACCATACATACAAAATACAATGAAGACTTTATTTTCAGAAGTTACATTCACTTAGACCCATGCCAAAGGAAAAGGTATAGCTTAAATTCACTGGAATAAGAAACATATAACTATATTTATGTTGCCTTCCTATTTTTTAAAAATAATATCATTGTTTCATTTTAGATAAGAACTGTATAAAGACCAAACACAGAAATAAACATTTTCAAGATTTGGGTGTCATTTAGATTTTTTGCCTTGAAAGTAGATTGTGAAGATTTATCCTTAACAGATCCTTAATAATTGGAAAGATACAGCCACTCTATCCTCTCCAGTCCAGTTGATATTACAGACAATAACACTTTTTAAGAGCAGTATGTACATATCCACTAATATATAAGTCTGTTAAGTATCTAGTAAGCTGTGAATGGGTGGCCAGGAAAAGAACAATGAATGGTGACCAAAAGCCACAGGGAGACTTATCTGACAAGCAAGCACCTGGAAGATGGGGGCTTGACATGTCAAAACCTCCCCCAGCCATAATTAATTGCATCCCTTAAGAAAAAACTATTGTTTCAAGATCAATTCATACCCTAAAAGGTGTCCTGGACCCTCCCTTATCACCAAAACTATGTTACAACCCCCAATCACCCTGGCAACCAAAACTTCAAGACCCTCAAAAAGCAACCTGGCTCGGGGCTATTCAAAGGGTAATAAATGTTTAAGGGGGCAGGAGATTGAAACAAAAGCCAGGGGACTCAATTTCCTTAAAAACAACTCTATGAGCACCATAATATCTTCTCCTGGGGTAGTCCATGAAATTCCTATGCTGTCAGTCAAAAGTTAAAAGGTAGCCCTGGGAGGGACTCTGGAAACTTCTCTGGAACCCCTAATAAAACTGCCAGACTTCTGAGAGGGCCCATTCTCTGCCTTGAGAATGTCTTCTTTTTCCTTTTCCTATCCCTTTTAATGAAGTCACACCACTACTCGGAAATCTGAAATCTTTCTGGTGTGATCACAAGAGTCAGGATAGAGGGGGCCTCTGCAGCTGCCTTAACTTTGTAGCAGTTTTCTGCCCTGTAACAAATCTAGAACTTGGAATATTTTTTTTTTTTTTTTGTGAACTGAGTATATGTTTTCCCACAGTGTTTATTGACATAGATATCCCATTTACCTTATGATGCAGTAAAAAGGATGTGATTCTTGTAGTCCCACTATGCATAATTTTGCTCGCATTCTAGGATGCAATTTCCGTGTTGCTTCTATATTGTTCTTGAATATCCCATCTCTAGTTCCCTATGAAGTTCACATTTCAAAATTCCTTTAGAAAAATGTCCAGATAGGAAGATAGCATCAAAATAAAAGTTAAATGTAACTTCCAAGCATATTAGTAGAATCAGTACATTGTATTTGTTTAAAAGGAAAGATACATCATTGATTTAGTTTGAAACTACCATCAGAAAAGGACCTGGATGAGACAAAAAACATTCAAATACTAAGTGACTGAAATGGGTTGAGGGTGCTGTTTCCTATGCGGCTGGTGCTATGTGGATCTCTGAATTGTCTGTGTAAAAATTTCCTGCTTGAATGTGTCTGCCAAAGAAGATGAAAGAATCTGATCTTGAAGGAAAATGAATTTTGATTAAGAAAGAGAACCTTCCCAGTAAGCACAGAGGAACAATTCGGGGTAGGTGGTAATAATGAGCCTTGAACAAGAAAAATTATTCCATTGATGCTTCCCAACTGCCCAGGCAAACTATTCAAGGGATAATTTTCACAAAAGAAGAGAACCCTCATGAACAATGGTGTCAATTTAAGTCAAAAGAGGCCCAGGAGGTGCTATTATTGCCTTTTGGGGAAATAGTTTAGATTTCTTTAAGGACTGAAATACCCACAAGTCAGAAAGTAGAGTCGTTAGATAGCAGACAGAGAAACAGATGCAGGTGGATTTTCTTTTTGTGTGGAAAACCATGTGGTGTAATGGAACCATGAAGATTGACGCCTTCATTACTGCTTATGTGCCTTGAGCAAGTTAGCCTTTCCCAGCTGAGGTTCCTCATCTATAAAATAAAAATAATCATATCCACCTTAGAGGTAAGGATAAAATACAGAAAGTCAATGGACAGCCCCTGTACAGTGTAGGAAATCACAAATTAGTTCATCTTCCTCTTCTGTTCCCTGTCTGTAAGTTTTTAGATCCTGGATCAAAGTTTATGATTAATATAAGATAAATCTTCACAGAATGTCTTACATTCATTTTTATGTCTAATTTATGATCATACAGTCATATACGTTCAGATTTCTATGAAAATATTACACATTCAAAATTCTCTAAGATGACTGATAGTTCCACACATCTTTCAAGACAAATCAATTAGAAGAAATATTAACCTGTAGTTTCTAAAATTTGGAGTCATCAAAAAGATACCAGGAAAATGACATCCTGTTTCTTTGTAATTAAAAAACACAACTGGAATTCTCAACATAACTTGTTTTTCCAGTATTATTAAATGCAGCAAATGAGATGAGTCTTCATTTTCACATTTTGAATGTATTCTTAGGGAGGAAAAAATGACTTCAAGTCTTGTAACTTCCCCAAAGCAGCAATAACTTATTAATTATGCCCTTGGTGATCTTAAATGTGGCATGAAAAACAGCCTCAGAGACTTTCAAAGATGGTTAAAGTCCTCCTAAAGGGAACAGTAAGGGCACTAGGAGAATCTGCCTGCAGATGTATATCAAAAACCTATTTACATGTTGAAGGAAAGGATTTAATTAATAGCATTACAGCTGTGAAGTTAATATGCTGATCTGAGGTCCTATCACAAGGGATCATTTCATATTTTTTTAAACAAGTCACATAGTCCTACAATTTTTTCCTTTTTACAGCTCTTGCATAGTAATAAATGTAGGTCCCTGAAGTTTTCAGGATGGAGATCATGATGTCTGTTAATTTCCCCAATAATAAAAAAGATGATGATGTTAATGGCAATAAAGAGAGCCACCATTTACTGAAACCTCACAGTACACCAAGATCCTCTGTAAGCCTTGTATGTGCAATGTCTTGTTTAATTCTTTCCATGACTCAATAACGGTTAGTGCGGTGGGTTTCCTTATTATATAGAAAAGGAAACTGAGGCTCTAAAAGATTGTACAAGTACTGACATTTTCAGTTCCCTAGCCACTGTTATCATTGCTTACACCACAGTTCCAAATTCTTTAAATATAATGGATTCATTTCCTCCAAGTGTGAGAAGATGTGGGGTAAATCAGGGTGCTCGAGGTCACAGTGACAAATGCCTGTTGCAAGCCTGGCTGGCAAGTGAGATAAAAATGAGGAGAAACCTGGAATTTGTGACCCAGGTCCTCATGACAGGGGTATAATCACTCATGCCCACAGGAACGTACACTATGAAATTAATAAGAATGGAGAGGCAGTGCTCCTGATGGGCACTGTTGCATCCCTTTCATGAGACCGCCCAAACTTCCTTTATGGGAATTACCTTTTCCCCAGATGGCAGAATCAGTTAGACCTCTAATCTCAGATCCTATCCTGCCCTGGCCAAGAAGCAGATGGTGGATCCAGGTGGAACAATCATATCTTCTCCCATCACACCTTAGTAATTTAAACTGTGGGAGATGAACAACAGCTGGATCCCCTTTCCATCTAAGAGAAGTTTTTAGATTAGACTGTCACTGCCCCTGGGCCTCCTGGGCTTACCTAGCCCCTGGCTATTCCCAAATCCAGTAGTACTCTAGCCTCTTGGTTCTCTGAGCTCTGTCTTTCCAGGAGTCTCTAATACACAAGTAAGATAGAGACCATGCCTGTTAACTGCAACCCAGGGTTCCTGACACAATCTGAGATTACTAGTTTATAAGGCATCTGATTTTTTTAAGCAAAGTGTAATTATTATACGTGACTCTCTTTTAGTTTTCATCCTCTGTGAACTACTACCAGAAACTGAATCTGTTCTTTAAAACTTTGTCCCTAAATTCTCTACGACTAATTTTTCTGAATCTTTCATAATAAATTAAAGTTCAATACGAGATAAAAGTAAACTAAAATGGGACATAGGCATACATATTTGAGACATATTTATTTGAAATATCATCTGAAAAACACAAATGTTATGAGGTCAAGTCATAAAGAATTGGGAAGACTGTAGTGGTGGTAGAGGATTGCCACTATAAATAAGTCACATGAAACTAATATAAATAAAATAGTATTTTAACAAAAATGATAGTATTGTAGAAACAGATCCTATGAGAATATATTGCATCATGATAAAGCATCATAAATCACTGAGAAGTCTACCAATTAAATATTGTTTGTATCTATGGTCAACTATTGGTATTGGTCAGTTATAAAAGTATCTTTTTATATCACTACCTTGTGCAATCCAGGAAATTAAGCTCCAGAGGATTAAAGACCAAAACATTGTTGTATAACATAAAATGCAAAAAGATGTGAACTATTGGTTAAAAGAAGGCAAAAAAGTAGATTATTGAGCACCTTGGTAAGTATTAACTTTTAAAGAAACCCTACTTAACAAAAAATAGATAAATATAATCTTTTAAGTGTAAAATAAGCCCCTACCTTCCAAAAATGGGAAAAGAGATTAATGTGTGCTGATGACACTGTTTTTAGTCATATTTTTACAGCTAATGCAACCCTTCTTGGAGAAGAAATTTAGGAAATGAAATCAGAGATATCATAATAAGAAAGATCACACACACAAAATCTATGTCCACTTGATGCAAAAATGTAAAGTAATAGCCAAGAGTTTAGTAAAAACATGAAAATATCTTTAAGTTCAATTTTTTAAAAGATTACTATGTAAATTTCTTTTATAATTTCAATAATATTACAAAAAAACACAAGAGACAAACCAAGGCAGGGTAACTTGTATAGAATAAAGAAAGTTAAGCCAGAATATTAAAATATTAATGTGAATAATCTTTGAATGGTTAGAGTGAAAGTGATGTTTGTTCTTGACTTTCTAGTATCTGTAACTTTTTTTGATAATATGTCTAGTTCTACATTATAATAAGAAAAAAAAGTTTTACCCAGAAGAATCCATTTCCTTGGGGACAACAAGAAGGAAAGAGAAAGGAAGAGAGTGAGAGAGGGGAAGAAGAAGGAGAAGGAGGAGGAGGAGGAGGAGGAGAAGGAGGAGGAGGAGGAGGAGGAGAAGGAGGAGGAGGAGGAGGAGGAGAAGGAGGAGGAGGAGGAGAAGGAGGAGGAGGAGGAGGAGGAGAAGGAGGAGGAGGAGGAGGAGGAGGAGGAGGAGGAGGAGGAGGAGGAGGAGAAGAAAAAGAAGAGAGAAAGCCCACCTCAAGTCTTTGTCTCTTTGTCTCTTTCTAATTGAAAAAAAAAAAAAAACTATTTAAGTGTTAATAGTTGCTATCACTTCAAAATATCACTAATAAAAGCAGTCTCTAAATGCAATCTAATTACAGATGATACTGCCCTTGGAGGCAGTGACATTTTTCATCTGCAGGGCACACAGATTATTTTTAAGGACACATTTGAATGAGCCTGGATTGCACATGGCCTGGATTGGTGAGGGCTCTATCACAGGATAGAGCTGATTTTTATTTTCCATGTAAAGGAGCAAGAATTTCACCTTATCAAGAGCCTGGGAGAGAGGTGAACAAGTGGTGACAAACCTCATCAGACACTGGGAGGCCATTTCTGAAGAATGGCTAATGACAAATTTCCTGAGAAGAGGACCAAAGATGGCTAGGACTTTGGTGTCAACTTAATTTTTGACAAATATCTAGTTTCAGGATTATGTTAATCATAAAATTACATGGGAAATCTTTCTTTAGCCTCTATTTCTGTAAGAGTTTGGATAAGATAAACATTATTTCTTTCTGATGTTTGATATATTCATCATTAAAACCATCTGGGCTTGAGGTTTTCTTTGTGGGAAGGTTTTCTAATTATAAATTTATAGTTATCCATATTTTCTATTTCTGTATGTGTTAGTTTTGATAAGTTATTCTGTCCATAAGTTTGTTAATATCATTTTTCAAACTCATTGAAATAGAACTATTCAATTTTTTTTTTCATTTTAGTCTTTAAATTTCTACAGAATCTTGTAGGTGTATCTCTTCTGTCTATACCGATGTTGGTAAGTAGTATTATTTCTTCTTTTTTCTTGATCAATCCTATTAATAGATTGTCATTTTATTAGTCTCTTCAAACAATCAGCTATGAGATCACAGACATAGTTAAATTTCTCTTCTTTTTCTTATATCATTGATTTTTAATTTTCCTTTTGTTCTAGTATCAATTAAATACTGCTTTTGAGTTGCCCATAAATATTTGCTCTGTTTTCTTTATTATGATCTTCAAAATATATTTTTTTAAATTTTCCATAATTTCACCTTTGATTTGTGGATTTTTAGAATTGCCAGCCTAAAAAATTAAAAATTAAAAATTACTTACAGACCTTAATACTGCATCTTTCATATTACTGTTGTCTTTGCGACAGGAGAACCACTGTATTCATTGTTTCACCCAACAGACACTTATTGAGACTTCTTATGAGCTAAAATGTAATTTTGATCATTGTTCTCTGTGCCTTTGAAGAGAGCACATATTTTGTAGTTTTGAATGTAATGTCCTACACACATAAGTTCAAAATGTTGGTTATAGCATTGTCTATATCTTTTATTTTTATTCTCTCGTGTATATTTTTCTCTATCAGAATTGTGGATTCATCAATTTCTACCTTTAATATCACTAAGTTGTGCTTCATGTGTTCTAAAACTATGTTTTTGGTATGGTGTAGAATTGTTATGTGTATTTGATACAAGGACACTGATATGATAATAAACCATTTTTTTTGTAATAATAGCCCATGACTTGAAGTCTACTTTATTTTTATTTTTATTTTTTTTGGAGTGTGTTATTTCTGATATTATTATGATCACACAGAATTTCTTCTAATTGGTGTTTAAAAACATCTTTTTTCATTTTTTAAATTTCAATGTATGTATATATTTATATTTAAAGTATATTTCATATAAATTGCATTGGGTACTTTTTTTTTAAACTCCAATGCTCTAATCTCTGTCTTTAATTGGAGTGTTTAGTGTATTTACACTTCATATGGTTTTTGATATGGCTGGGTTTTAATCTGCCATATTATTATTTGTTTTTTGTTTGTACCATCTGCTTTGAAGCTTCTCAATGCTCTCAGTGTTTGCATTATTTATTTTTTATATGGGTTACTCTAGGGCAGTGACTATCAAGCTTTTGGGCCCCAGTACTCTTTTTTTTTTTTTTTTTTTTTTTTTACTTTTTAAAGTTAATGAGTATCCCAAAGAGCTTTTGTTTATGTAGATTACATTCATCAATATTCATCTTATTAGAAATTAAAATGAGGCATTTTTTTAAAACACAAGAGCACAACAGCACCATTAGAATTTAAGCATTGCAAGGATCTCTGTGTCCATGATCACCTGCCTGTGGGACCACTCACTGCCTTTCAGGTAATCCAGGACTGTTCTTATTCCACAGATGCAAACTGTTAGTCAAAGAGCCCTGTGGAGTATAAATTGACTGTGTATAGGCCATGTTTATCATTTAAATAACTCCAAACCCATAGACATGATATAGAAACTACTCTGACTTTCAGTTTTTGCAGAAGTATTCACTACTCCATAATGTGTTAGGGGCAAAAGTTAAGGTATATGGTAGTTTCTGTTAATCAGTCCAAGTAGCAATTACAAGAAATGCCATATGAACTGGCAGGAGATGGAGAACTCTAGAAAGTTGATATGCATACAAGTACCCATGGTCGAGGAATTTCTTGCATAATGGAATGAAGTCTGGAAGAGTGGCAAGGCAGTTGGGTTTGTCAAGAGTCCTTAACCCTGCTCTACTTTTTTGATTAGATCCCTTACAGATTCCAGTTGAGGTTGAACTAGCCAGGGCGATATTAAGGAAGGAGATCAACAGAAAATCTTTAGGATGCTCTTCTTGTAGTCATCTGTCTTTTTAATGACCACAAATTCTTAGTTAACTGATGAATGACATTTGAATGAGTAATAATTGGAGTAATAAAATGAGTAACTAGGACTACTATGCCCATTTTTCTTAAACTTGTACCCAAAGAAATCAGGAAAAAAAATCCCTTTCAATGTGTACATTGATGATAGAAAAGCAGTTATGAAAAGTAGTTCAAATAAAAATAAGCACATGTAGTGTTGGGAAACCAGATTTGTATGGAACAAATGACTGGTGCTATTGATTAGTTTTTATCACTTTGTAGAGTTGTTTCATAGTCAATCAGAGTTACCAGGTATGACGTGCAGAAATAGTCCTGAGCAGTCTACAAACACACACTACTCTCATTACTAGCAAAGCTGGCCCTGGTATGCTACTGCATGTGCACTCAGCAGGCTTAAGTGATTGGCTGATGGCCCACAATAAGCACCAGAGTCAAGTTTGAACTATAGACTTAGGATCTGAAATTTAGTTTTTCAACACACTATAATGCCAATCCTATAGCACACATTTTCTCTGGTCCAATTTATTCCAATTCAGTTTACATGGAAGAAAATAGAAGATAATTTTTACCCAGTAAAAGAAAAACATAATTTAAAATGATCATTCAAATCACAAGTTAGAAAATGCTAGAGTTTGGACATGCTATTCCTATTTATTATTCATCATTCTTATTCATAAGATTTGCATTTTATAATTACTTAATAATCTGCATTTATAAATTATACCCAGACATATTTAAAAAAAATTTTTTTTCATTGTTGATAGATCTTTTATTTATTTATTTGTTTATATGTGGTGCTGAGGATCGAACCCAGTGCCTCACACATCCAGGTAAATGTGCTACCACTGAGCCCCAGCCCCGCCAGACATATATTTAAGAAAGATTTTTCTGTCTTAGAAATTAGTGATAAAATACAGTCAATAACACAAATATTTTAGGTAAATTTTAGCACCTATATCATACATAGTGAAAATTGTGAAACTCAGATTGAAAATGTCATTCTGGTTTCTGAATACATTTACCAATGTGAGAAAATATTGACAAGTTATAATTTAAGGTTATTAGAGTATAGAAAGAGTAGTCCCTTTTGGATGTTCTAGAAAAATCCTTATAGATTTTTTTTGCTGTTCATCTGAATCAAACAAACATTGTTATCATATGGACTTCAGTGGAGTATAACAATTCTAAAAGGATATGTGCTGGTCAAGATAAATTTTATAAGATCTAAGCTGCAAAATCAAGTAGGAGACAGTCATATTATTTAAAATCTGAAATTGTCATAAGACTTTAGAAAAATTTTCACAAACATACTTGATAATGAGACACCTAAAAAATTAAGAATTTCATTCTCATACTTTCTGAAATTATTCTGCTGTTTTTTTTCTAGTGAAAATAGTGCTAATTAACAAGTTTTAAGAACCACAACTAAAAATTTAACACATGTTGCTTTCACATTTGTGTGACAATCAGAAGACATCTTTGCTGGAGGCACAACAAAAATTATATAGTCTTCTGACAGTTCTAGATAGACAGAAATAGCATGTGTGTCATGGTGCAATAAGACAACTGACCTCTGATCAGGATTTCAAAACAGGAGTCACTGCACTAATGTTTTTATATGGTAACAAACATATGGTTCATTTACATGTAAAAGGACTTCATTCTATGTCAGTCTCTCCCATTTTAAACACAAAAAGTTTAAAATCACTTAGCATTTGGGACTGAGGTCACTGAGACATTATGTCTTTTTAAAATGGACATCAGGACAAAAGGATGCTCAAGAAATCAAGTACCACTTCAACATAATGAACAAAACCATAAGGAAATTATTTTGAAGTTCCTTCATTATTAGCATGCTCCTAGGATCATTCTTTCCTGAATGGCACCCGAATACATTTTTGATTAGTATTTTATTTGCAATGCTTTATTTATAACATACATACACACACACACACACACACACACACACACACACACACGGATTGTAATATAATATAGCAATTCGTTGTTATAATAGTTATTTATAAGTGGACTCTATTCAAAGTCTTTCAAGGCATGATACACTCACCTTAGAAAGGCCACCTACTTCCAAATAAAAGCAGATAATGAACACATTCCAGGTGATCCAGAGGGCAGTCCACACTGTATACTGGATAGAAGGGGGAGGGAGAAAGAGAAGAAAAAAGAGATGAAAGGCATGTATACTAAATAAATCAATAGTAAAGATGTCAGTAAGTTTCAGTCCACTGGATACAAACAGGCAAGGAATACTCAGAAAAGAGTGCTCACTACAAAGTCCTCTGAGATCTAGAAATTAAAAATCCAATAGTTCTATGGCTTTCAGTAGATGACAATAAACCTGGATTTATTTTTAAAGTGCTTTGCTGGCTTGCAGGTACATGTTCAATTCAAGTGCTCACTCAATTTGTTTTCTGAGTATTATCTTTTCCAGAGAACACAATTATGCAAAGTTGTCCTTAAGTTATAATATTAAACTCATACATTTTTAGAAATGTTAGTCAAAACCTAGAGCTTTTATGACCCTGGATGAAAACCATGCTTGAAAATGGATCAAATTAACATACTTTTATTCATTGGATTATTTTATTAAGAATAGATCATGTGTATCTATGATTATATAGTAAAAACATAATCATATAATTTTTTTAAAACACAACAATTTAAATGAGGTTAAAAATAAGACAATGAACACTGTTTTTCCATACTAGAGAAAATCTTTTATTTACCCCCAACAAATTCCAACTTTCCTGATTAACTGATTTACTGATAAGATGGTTTTACTAATCTGTTATGTACTAGGAAATGCCTTCACCCAGAGCATGAGTCAATCTTATATAGCTGTAGACAGGTCTCATCAATGGAGAGGGTCCGAGGATATACTTCATCCCTCAGTTAGTTTCTTATGCAAACATAGAAAATCAGAAAATTGACTTAGAAAACTATTTGGGTAACCGAGGATACTCATACCATAGAACAGATTATAATATTTTAAAATATTAAAATATTTTACTTTACCAGAAAAGTCTCAGAATTCTTAATTCTTTAAATGGGCATATTAATTAAATTATTAGTTTTTATGAGTGACCACAATAGTTGAATATTGAAATCATTCTGTGAGCCATGGAATGTTTAATTTTAGATGGTATAAAATAGCCATGTTTCTCTTAGAAATCTTATCCAAAATATCTAATTATTTGTAAACTACAATTTAGATTTTATGTATTTCTGTTATTTATTTATTTTTGGTACTGTGGATTGAACCCAGGAGCACCTTATTACTGAGCTAAATCTCTGAGCCTTCTAAAATTTTTTTTTATTCTGAGACAGGTTTTTAAAGACTGGGCCACACCAAGTTGCTGAGGCTGGCCTCAAACTTGAGATCCTAATGACTCAGCCTCCTACATCACTGAAAGCATGCATGACCACACCTGACTTTATGATTTTTTAAAGACTTGCAAAATAATCTCATGTGTTGAGTACTTCTATAATTGGATATATTTGATGTCACATTGTAATTCCTTGGGGGGTGTTTTGCTTTCTTTTTTTTTTTTTAAAGGATAATGTAATTATACAATGAGTTGAAGCTTCAAAAGCAATGGGAATTTATGTTAAAAACGTTAAAAATTATCATAAGTAAAAATATGTTATGAGGTTTTGAGTATTTGCAGATATTGCTGATGCTGCAATATCTTCTTTTCAGAAAGATTATTAGTCTGAACAGTTTTTTAAAATGTGCAACATGCATTGAAACACACTTTTCTGATCCACAAAATATTCCATGAGTACTGAAAACAGCTACTCTGCATCCTTAATGTTTATTTTTTTTTGCAGGTCACAATAACTAGAACAAATTTTACTGCTTTTGCTAACTGGATGGCATCTAGTCCTGATAGATGCATTCTACATAAATATAAATGTGTTGGAACTTAGCTGACCAATAAGTTATGAGAAAAAGGCCAATGATAAAAATTAAGAAAAGCATATCAAATAAAGCAAGACAACGTACTAAAGTAAGAAAGTAAGGACATGAACCCAAATCATTACAAATTCATATGATTCTTAATTATGAGAACTCAAATCTAAATGCACAATTATTGCATTAGGAAAATCAACAAATGCAAATTTATAACAAAGGCACAATAAAATGAATCTATTTAAAAATTATAGCACAAACTCAATGACGGAAGTGACTACTCACAGGCTATCATGTGCAGCTTCTGAACTTTGATAGATAAAACTACCAGGCTAAGTAGATACCAACTGTCAGCTCAACATGTTTAACTACATCAGGGTTATTATTCTGGGGCTCCCTGTGCTCCTATTCTGTGCTATGCACTTTATATCGGTTATTACATTCTGTCACACTAAACCCAGGAAGAGAGGTCATCATTTGATTCCCTACTGGGTGTCAAGGGTTGGCATGTGAAACCTGATTAGCTCCAAAGCTGAGATTCTTAAGCCTCACCTGGTAGGCTTTCTTTAAAAAAGAATCTTAGAAAAATGATTATAGGTTAATTGTAAGCTAAACTTTAACCAAATTCAACACTTCATCAAATGGAACATTCACCAATTACCTTAATAAAAAATGTATTTTATTCTTTTAAGTCCTATAGGTGGTAGTGTTTGGAGAATGACTAGGATATTTTGTGTTTTGCTATCTATGTAGCATCATGCATCATATGAACACCAAGGGTTCTTTGGTTTCTTTTTAATGATATTGTAGTTTCTTCTAATGTACTGTTTGTTGAGGACAAAGAATATATTATTGAATTTTGGACTGTTATGAGACATAAACTATATACTTGACATGCAGTTGTGACACCAGTTTGATCAAAAACATATGGGAAAAGAGATCTTTAGCAATATAAATACACGCATAGGAATTTACCTAGCAGAGATATTAGGGGAACTCATGGCCTAAGATGTGCAATCTCCCTGTCTTCTTTTTGAGGTGGGTAATTTTATTAATAATTCATTTTAAATGAGAATTAAAAGATAAGACTCTTCATTTTTTGACAAATACTCCATTATGGAATTTGTTGATATATTCATTTATTTTTTTGCAAGTCACAGATAGATTAGGTATACTTGGTAAATAAAAGTCTTAAATTTTCCAAATAACTCTGCATGATCTCTTTCTCTGTCAGTCTGCCTCTCTGTTTCTTGCTCTCTCTTCTACTTTTGTTATGTTTAGTAAACATATTTTAACTCCTAACTCACATTGACAATGCTGTGAAGATTAATAAAGAATGTTCATATGTTCTATGTGGCTTCCTAAATATTTCCTTCCTAGTTTTATGAGGATATTTCAGTACTTTTTAATTGACACGAACTTTAGAAGTCTTTTATTCTTTCATTGAGCAATTAGTTTATAACATGAGTTATTTTTATGGTCTGAGCTTCCTCATTTTCCAATGATCAGAAAGGCCATCTGGTCATTCATTCTTTCACATGTATATCAATCAGTCACAGTATTTACGCACAATAGCTAGAGTTATAATAAAAAGTAGTGTAATATCCTTAGTATTTAGTTTAGTATTCATGTTCAGAAGAACATTAAGAGAAACTACCATCCATACATTTTTAATGGCAAGGAAAGCAGAGCTAAGGCCAAGAACAAAAAAAGACATATTAACAGTTTAATAATTCATCAAGTCTTACTCTATATTAGGCTATGGTAAGCAAGTCATATATATTATAGCATTTTAAAAAATGATCTGTGATCATATTTCTACAAATGAGATATGTGTGGAAAAAAGAAAACAAATAAATATCCTAAGGCTTCAGAGCCAATAGTTTGTGGAGGGGATTTAAATCCATGACGAACTGAATTGAAACTTAACACCCAACTGTCATATTGAGCAGAAGCTCAGGGAAGAGATTTATGATGAT
This sequence comes from Callospermophilus lateralis, assembly GCF_048772815.1. Taxonomy (NCBI): domain Eukaryota; kingdom Metazoa; phylum Chordata; class Mammalia; order Rodentia; family Sciuridae; genus Callospermophilus; species Callospermophilus lateralis. Next base: position 27,560,837 of record NC_135320.1, read on the forward strand.
GTGGTAGAAAAGGTTTGTTATATAACAATTCAAATCAAAGTCAGTTGTTGTTCATTGCACATGAATTTTGCATAAAGGTCCAAAGAACTAAATTATGGTCTTCATAAATGTATTGGCTTTTTAATTTTTAAAGTCAGCTTTGAATTAAATCTAACTCCAAAGTTAATCTTTTTTTTCTAAAAAAAAATGTAAAATCAATTAGCTAACTCATCTGCCTTTAAATTAGTGAGCTTGATTAAATTAACTCATCCATGAAATAATAAAAATTTAAATAATTCTAGGGCAGACCCTTCTGTTGGAATTCAGAGACAAATTTTGAAATACTTGGCATAGGCATAGACAGGAAACAAATGATTCTACAACAGAACATATGGTTGACAAATATGGTTTCACAGCTTCATACTGTCTTTAATCAAAGAAACACAAAAGGTGTATTTAAACCTTCACTGAACTTGGTATCTCTTAGGGGTATCCCCAGGGGATACCAAGTGAAGGAGAAAAATATGACAAAGTTATTTCTGTGCTCTGAAAATAAATACAGAAAGAGTGAACTGCACCTTTTCAGCAGTGAGGGTATCTGGAGTGGACTTATTGCTCTTTCATTTGGTGATTTGGTTGGCTTTTTCTAGCAGTCTTTGATTATATTGGCAAAAGACCATGATGTAATATTTCTCAGAAGACTAGGTCTTGAGGAGTAAGTTAGCTAATAGTAGGGACAGGTAGGACAGCACACACTATTTTGTCATATAATTCCTCAACTGTTTTCTGATTGAGATAAGCAAAGCAGTGAGGCCGATTTCTCTTGCTGAACAATTGCCATCATGTTCTAAGAAATCTATGTCTAGGGCATTTTTAAAGTCACTGAACCCAATCACTTATGATGTGTCCAGTCAAGGATAAAGCATTTTAAAAAGTCTCTTCGTGCAGGAATACATCTTGAATATAACAAGGGGTAGGCACAGTCCTTTCTTCCAGGAGTTCACTGCTGCATGCAGTGAGACTGGCAGGGAGACAATGAAAACTGGTGGGCGATCAGGGTAGAGAGTCATCAGGATCTGCCACAGTAGGGAGCACAAGGCACTCAGCCCTGAGTGGGGTGCTTAGGTAAGGCTTTTAGTGGGTGACAATTGAAGAATTATTAAATGTTTTCCAAGAGGGCAAGGAGAATATCCCAGGCAGAAGGTTTAGTATGTGTGATCCGAAGAGGCAGAGAGCATGTGGTCTTTGGAAACAGCAAATCCTTCAGCATGCCTGGCATAAGGGAGGCCCATGGAGAGTAGGTACAGGATAGGTAAGCAAAGAGGCAATTTTAATAAGCTTTGGTCTCTACTCTAAGGAGTTTGGAAATTTGTCTATAGACATCAGAGTTCTTGTTCTGCATTGTCCTTTATCTAGACTATTTTCACAGTGCTAACTAACTCTTTGAATTCAAGTGTGGCAAACCCAATTTTTGTCAGAAGTGGCAGCAACTTCCAACCTATGTTTTTGCAAATTTACACTGTAAGTTCCATTGCATTATTTCAGAGACAGACATCATATTTCGTTCATCTCTAGGTGAGCACTTAGGACATACCTGATGCATCGAACTGTTAGTTTGAAGGGATGAAATTCAATTGGTATGATTGGTATTTGTTTCAGCCAATATTAAGACTAGCAGAAGTGATTTGGGGAAAAAAATCTGTAATCAAAAAGCTCTTTCCCTGCTAAGTGAAGTCAGTGTGGATTTATGATCCAGGTGTCTTCTCACTGCTATTGAAAAATTGGTGCCTCCCGAGACACACCTTGGTTAGTGTGACATATGCTGCATTCAATTTCAATTTTTTAAAAAAAATACTAGAATTAATTCCAGGCTACCAGTAGTATCAAACCAAAGTATTCATGAATACAACCCAAGAATAGGTGCCTATTATGTGCTAAAACAAAATAAATATAATGCAATCACCTTCCCAAATAACAACATGGTCTTCACGTAAAGAGAATCCCTTGCAGATATATTTTCCATATTATTGATTACTGATTCTTTAGGCATTTTTCTCAAATAGAAAATGTATAGATGGATGCCTACAAAGGCAATAATATTTGACAATTGACTGAGGAAGCAGGGCAGAAGAATTTCCTAGGTCAAAACTTATGCTGACAATGGCAAGATATCATCTGAGATCTGGTGGTAGAAGCAAAGCACAGATTATGCTAAAACAACTTCATAATAAAATGAGGGAGGCCAATAGACATTCAGCTTTCTCCTTTGCTATTGTGTTCCCTGGGCAAGGAAACCATTCTAACATTTTTATTTATTTGTAAAATCAGAGATGCTAATACAGACAGACCTCTTAGGGTACTTGGGAAGATTAAATAAAATGAATGTTTGGAGGGCTTTCCCACCAACTCAATATTTTATTTCTCTTCCCTTCCTGGGTGAGAGTCTAGATAACAGCCAATAAAAATGAGATTTAGTTGACATAACGCATTAAAAGAGAAAATCAGGGGAGCAAAAATATGAATTGCTTATCTTTGCAGATGTTTTTCTTTGAGGATTCTGAAAGTCCTAAAACTGCCTTTCTACTCACACATAAATACATATGGAGCACGTATTACATTTCACGTTCTCAGTGAGCTCTTTGCCTGGTAGAGAGGGCTTGAATGCCAACAAATTATAACACACGCTCAAGACACAAAGGCAAAGGAACAGAGAATGTTTAATCATGAAAGCACACGCAGGGACATGTGCATGAGGGACTGAAAGAACATTACTAGAACTGGGGCATGAACACCACACAAGGCTGTGAGAGCAAGTGGGAGAGAGATGGGTCAGAGCAGAGAGAACATAAACAGAATACAACCTCTGGGCCTTTTCAAGGCTCTGCACTTGGCTCACAGACTTCCCAGGCTTCTGCCTCATTGCTATTCTCTTTCCACGTTCATGGCCATTCCACCACCTCCCTAGAGTCCAAGACTCTGTATCTCACTTCCTCATTCCCTTTAAAATGAACTCCTTGAAAGTAGGGACTGTAATTTGCATTTTTCTCTAGCTATCCAGACCTAGTTCAACACAGTACTCTATGAATATCTGATGAGTGAGTGGCAACTACAGGTACTGAGCTCTTTCCTCACACTCAGTGATGCTTTCCACCCAGAACCCCCTTCAACGTCTTCTCTGTGGACTCACACTCACTGGCATCACAAGCACATCTGCAGGACACCTTACTCTGTCACCCTGCCATGATCAGACTCCTCATTAGGCATCTCTGGCACAATGTGGTTCTCTGTATCACTTGTCATAGTTATAGTTCAACATTTCTGCAGATCTCTCCCACTAAAATGTAAAATGAGCACCCAAGAAGGCCACAAATAATCTGTATATGTTTAACAGCATCCGAGACACCCCACACAATGCCAAACACCTAGTAGAGACTAAAGGAGTATCTTTTAAAACCAAATAAATAATTGGGGGAGAAAAGAACAAAGTTAGAAAACAAAGAAGAAAGGGAAGGATGAATGAAGAAAGGTACGAAAAAGAAAGGTAAGTAGGGAGGGAGGGAAGGAGGAAGGAACTGAGGGAGAGAGAGAGGACAGCCTTCAGAGATATGAGTTTGGTAAAGTGCAATAGTCAAGAATATTCTTAGATTTTGGAACCAGGAAAGGTTTTTTTTTTTTTAAATTAATTTTTATTGTAGGTTGTTCAAAACATTACATAGTTCTTGATATATCATATTTCACACTTTGATTCAAGTGGGATATGAACTCCCATTTTTACCCCATATACAGATTGCAGAATCACATCAGTTGCACAACCATTGATTTACATATTGCCATTCTGGTGTCTGTTGTATTTTGCTGCCTTTCCTATCCTCTACTATCCCCCCTCCCCCCTCCCCTCCCCTCTTCTCTCTCTACCCCCTCTACTGTAATTCATTTCTCCCCCTTATATTTTCCCTCCTTTCCCCTCACTTCCTCTTGTATGTAATTTTGTATACCCCTGAGGGTCTCCTTCCATTTACATGCAATTTCCCTTCTCTCTCCCTTTCCCTCCCACCTCTCATCCCTGTTTAATGTTAATCTTCTTCTCATGCTCTTCTTCCCTACTCTGTTCTTAGTTACTCTCCTTATATCAAAGAAGACATTTGGCATTTGTTTTTAAGGGATTGGCTAGCTTCACTTAGCATAATCTGCTCTAATGCCATCCATTTCCCTCCAAATTCTATGATTTTGTCATTTCTTAATGCAGAGTAATACTCCATTGTGTATAAATGCCACATTTTTTTTATCCATTCGTCTATTGAAGGGCATCTAGGTTGGTTCCACAGTCTTGCTATTGTGAATTGTGCTGCTATGAACATGGAAAGGTTTTTAAGCCATGAATCAGGTAAGTGAAAAAAAGACTCTGGAAAGACTATGAACAAGCAGGAAATCCATGTGTACAGAAAAGAAGGCTAGGCTATGGTTAAGTGAAGAGTATGCAGGGCTAACAGGCAGGGGGCAGAAACAACAAGACTAGATAATATCTTTAACAGGTACATGCAACCTCATTCTATAGAAGCCCTTGGTTTCATAGTCAGCTGGCATTTGGGGCCTTAGCAGAACATGAACAACACAAAATGTAAAAAGTTGGTGGGCGATAAAAGTGTCTGCATTCATAGAAACAAACTAGAACATATTTAGAACCCAATAATAGTTTGATATTCTGCATGACATTAAAGCATCTGGTGCTCTAAGTCTGACTCTAGGAAACATCTTTCTAGTAGATTACACAGTGGCTCAGCAGAGGCTATTCTTAAGAGAAGCAAAGTAAAACAGAAATTGTTTAGCCCTGCAGCAAATTGAGTGAGATCAAACACTCTTGGGGCCATGTTGAATGCCAAGTCTGCCTGTGGGATAGTTATTTTCACCTCTTTGATACGATGGAAGATATCAAAAAAGCCAATTTTGAGATTCAACACAGAGAACAAGTACATTTATAGAAAAAAAAAACACCTTTTTTCCAACAAATTGGATTAGTAAAAATTGAAAGGTGGCTTATTTGTGTCACCTTCCCCCCGAAGTATGGCAACATTACTGCATCGCAGAAATTATTTACCAACTCTACTGAATTCTATACACTCATTCAGGCTCATTGATTACATTAGACTATATTATTCCTATTTTCAATACCTTTATTATTATTACTCATCATTTTCCAACTCCTGTTTATACATCTAACCAACAATACTGCCTTCTTTTAATAGAAAAAAACAACTACTTAAGCTGAATAACTACCACTAGATTGTGAATTACAGAATGTACTTCATGAAATTGACCTGTAATGGAGTATGGGCTGCCCATGTTCAGCATAGTGTGGAGTATAGATTTGTGCTTCCAATACATCTTGAAAATTGGAGAAAAATTCAATAATAAACTGTATGAAATATATGAGGAACATGCACTAAATTTTTCAGTACATACATTTGAAATATCCTAAGTTAATTAAAATTATATTGTTTTCAGTGATTAAACAATTATGCTAAACAGGATTGGTTTCTAGGGCTAGTGACAGATGTCATTGAAGATAAATGACACCTTATGACACTGCTACATTAATAATTAACATACCTTACATCTCATAATAACAATGAGATCATAACCAGTCCTTCCACTTTATTCAAACCCTATTTTAAGTGAGTCATAAGATCATCCCAAACTTCAGGACATATTGCTTTGTTCTCACTGTAAAACATTCATCATGTTGTCTGTTCCACCGAGTAATATTTCTTAACAGAATTGAATATTTGAGGGCTAGAACAGCATAAATACATTTTATTAGATGGGACCTCTATAAAATTATTTCATTCATCTTCTTATAGAAATTATATAGTGTTCATATGAAGAGGTAGTGATAACAATAAGACTTACCACCATGATGTATCGAGGTCTGTACTGAATAGTTCCAAACAAACCCAATATGACCACTATTATATGTAGAAAATTTCCAAGAATAGGTGCCCACTGGAAGCCAAGGAAGTCAAAGATTTGTCTTTCTAATGCTGAGAGCTGCAACAAAGAAAGGGAGATCATGAGTAGCTAATCCAAGCATCATGTTACCATCTCAATCCTTATTTCACTGCTGGAGAGATCGGCATCTTCAATCTCAACACTTGTAAGCATCATAATCACTAGCGTTATTTTAATTAATTAATTTATTATTATTATTATTATTATTATTATTATTATTATTATTATTATTATAGTGCTGGGATTAAACTCAGGGCCTCATGCATGCTGGGCAAGTGCCTCAATACTGAGTCAACCCTTGTCACTAGAATTTTACTACCTATTTCATGTACTGTTTTATGCAACTTCTCTCAGGAAATATACTTAGATAACTTTGAATGTTATAGCTCCAAATTAAAATTTTGAACCAATCTAGAGAACTAAGAAATACTCATTAAGTAGTTTTCTACAATAGAAAATCCAGACAAATAAGACTTAAATTCATCATTGTTTGTAATGAAATAATTAACTTAATATAACATACTTAGAGAAATAACCATAACGATATGACAGCTGGTATCATTTTGAAAGCAAAACAAAACTCTTACTTAACTTTGCCTTCCTGTGCTAAATATATACTAACCAAACCTGTTTGGTTTCTTCTCCTTTCATTATACTTCCAATAATGATAATGACTAAAGGAATCATCATTTTGAAAACGTGTTATTTACTCACCCTCGGCTCAAGACCCTGATATAAAACCAGAGTTAAACATTCCCTTGGGAGTACATTTTACTAAATTTCTATACCTACATGAAAATTCAGACTAGGTGAAATCCTTTCTGGACACCCAAATAAATATTATGGAGCCATAACAATTTTAGAGACACCATAGTATATTATATTTGCATTATATAGAATTGTATTTTAAAATAATTCTTCAGTACCTCAACCATTTACGATTAAATAGGCGAATTTCAGATAGTGCAGTGAATACCAACAATGTCAATTATCACAGACACATGGTAGTTCTTGTGTTCTATGTCTAAATTTTTTACAGTTCTACTTGCATACTTGAACATAATCTTATATGTTTGAGGCATTTTTTCTACATTTCCTTTGATAAAGTAGGACTTCTAATAAAATGATCCAGTGATTGATTGATTAGCTATACTGATGGCACTAGAAACTGCAGCTTTCAGACGAAAATGGCACCCTTGGTATTTTTCCAGTTCTGTGACTGGTATATGCCTGAAAAGCTTTAATTTCCTTGGACATAAAGAAATGTCCTCCATCCTATAAGCTGAATTTACCTTGCTTAAGTTGTAGAGGAAAAGAGAAAAGAGCAAATGCCTAAGACAACCACATCAAGTCCCCATTCATTTTAGGAATATTTTCTGATTGTGAAATGATTTGTCACCATCTCCTGCATCTGCAAAATGCAAGGAAATGCTAAAACACAAAATAATCAGAGCAATGTCAGTAGTAGCACTGTTTTTCAATCTCTTGCTCATATCTCCTTCTGACTCTAATTAGTTCCCAGGAAGCTTCCTTTTATTTATTGACCCATCAATGATATAAATATGCACTGTTTTTTTATGTCCAAACAGGACTGATGGGCTAAGGAAAAAAAAGCAACCCTGAAGAGCAGCCTTAGGCAATTCATTCTGAAACAGCTACCCTATTTTAAAGCTGTCGTGCATCACAAATCCTTTAAAGTGAACTTTTCAGAGGAAAACCCTTTCCTCTTTCTACCAGAGGATGCATGGAAAGTGTTCCCTTTTATGATATTAAAGAGACAACACATCATGAAAGGGAAGTCAAATTTTCAATCCCTGGTACCAAAAACAAAATTCTACTTATTAACATTTATTCTCTGAGAATCAAAAAAAAAAAATGAATTCGAGTTGAGTCAAAAAACAAAAAAGAGTGGAAAAAAAAAGGTTATCAAATTTAGGAAGGGGATCTTACCAAGAATAATACACAGGTCAGCTGCAACAACCATACAAACTTACAACTACATTTGGACATTGTATTTTAAAAAAACAACTAACAACATTTTCATCTGAAAGCTGCAGTTTCTAGTGCCATCAGTATAGCTAATCACTGGATTATTTTATTAGAATTCTTACTTTATCAAAGGAAATCTAGAAAAATGCTTCAAACATATAAGATTATGTTCAAGTATGCAAGTAGAATTGTAAACAATTTAGAAAAAAACCTTCAAAAGTAAAATACTATTATATTTTTATTAACTATCCCATCTAATTATCATCTTAAGCTGTTTAGTTTATTTACTGGTAAATATAAATACTTCCTGCCTGAATGCCACAATCTCTAGGGACACCACTTTTGAACTCTAGAGCACATTATTAATAATAAAGTATGTTTCCTCTCATACCTGGAATATAGAGAGAAAATGGGAAAAGAAAGGTGTGGGGGAAATCTCATAAAAATCGAAAGGTGATCAGTAGAATAAAGGAAATAGGCCAAAGGGAGGGAGGTGGGGAGAAAAGGGGGAAATATTGGGAAATGATATCAGCCAAATTATATTGTTATATCATGTGCATGCATAATAGGTAATGATGAATCCCACCATTATGTATAATTATAAGCACCAATGACAATATGAACAAACATGACCCAGAGTCACCAAATGAAATTGGATGATATCCAGGTCACGTTAACTCAGAAAAAGTATGAAAATAATTTATCAATTTTACAGTCAAAATGGTTCTGATCCCTGGTGTGATGAAGCCCCCTGGCACTGGCTGGGAATGTCATCATAAACACTTCTTTTCAACTCTTTGGTTAGTAATGTCAAGTTGGGAATTTGATATTGGCCATGATTGGGAATATTTACAAAGTGGAAATTGGGAAATGCTAAAAACAGGACTTGTTTGGTTTGAGAACCTATTATTAAGCCTTTGCTTGCACATCACTTGGGAAACAGTGGTTGTGATTTGGGAGAGCATGGGAGGAAGTCTCCACACTGGTATAAAGTGGCATACTTAGGAAGTAACCCAATCCAGAAGAGAACAGAAGGATGCAGGGTCCAGAGAAGGGTCTGAGGAGATGATACAGCAGAAAAAAGAATGTGTGAGACACTGAAAGTTTAAATACAGGTAGAAAAATCCAGAAAATGCAAAGGCAATAAGATACTTCAGGAAAGCAAAACCAACCAGACACCGATTTAAAACAGAACAAGAAGCATTGACCTAAATAAAAATGGAATCATTTATAAGTGAAAACTAAGGTAGGTAAGAACCTGACAACAACGAAGAATAGGATGGAAAAGAGTATGTCTCTTTTCCTACAGAGTTTAAAAAAAAAAAAAGCATGCCTGTAATCCCAGTGGCTCAGGAGGCTGAGGTGAGTTCAAAGCCAGCCTCAGCAATGGCAAGGTGCTAAGCAACTCAGTGAGACCCTGTCTCTAAATAAAATATAAAATAGGGCTGGGGATGTGGCTCAGTGGTTTTAGTGCCCTGAATTCAATCCCTGGTACCAAAAGACAATTGAAATCAGAATAAAAATACTGTAAAATACAGTATCTTACTGATACATCTATTATGATTAATGTTTCACATGGCATCTTGCATAATTGCTCATAATAATTATTCCTAATTATGAAAATTAATTCACACTTAATTTCAAAGAGCTGTAAAATCTCTGTCTGGGTGACCAAGCAGGTTCCTGAGTATTTAAAGACTGAGTCTATAGGATTAGTTTCTGTCCAAGTAAAAGCCAAGCACGCAGACTCATTCTTAATGACTAAGCATCTTGGAAAGTCAGCCTCATGGGAAGAGAAGGGAGCTGCCTTCCCTCATTATTCTTGGATTTTTGCTCTACTTACTAGAGACAAATACAATGAAAAAGATCAAAACAGGGTCACTAGTGTCAGTAGAATCATAAGAAAGCATTGATCAAACCAAAATCTCACAAAAGACTATGGAATTAAAGCATATTGCACGACTTGGTACTCTCTTCTGTGTAACTTCTAGCTTGAGAATTCACATGGTAAATATTTTATAATCATGAAGTATTAATTATTAAAGTTAAGATTTAAAAGCTCCAAGTAACATTTTTATTAGCTAAATTAATACTTCTTAGGCCATTTCTAAGAGGTTTTGGGTTGTTAAGGCAGGTTCTTTATGTATGCAAAATCTATAGGACCCTCAGCTCACCAACACTTATTTTCATTTCCATATTTTATCTACTCAATTTCCAAGGGCCTTATCATGCTTGATATTGATAACATTCATCTTCTATGTATATATGTATGCCTATGCCAATGATGGTCTTATATTTTAAACTATAATTTGAGAATTTTATTTCATATCTCTGAGTTAAAAGAGATCAATAGCATTTGCAATGTGACTCTATTTCCTACTGACATATCATGAAAGTTCTAACATGATATTTACCACTATGATAAAGCAGATACTATCCTGAAGAAGTTTTTATGTATCTATAGGCAGCTAAATAAGCCTTAGGATGTATATGAATGGATGGATCCAGGAAATCCAGACCTGGCTTACTTATATGGCTCATCCAATAATGACAATAATAGTATTAAAGTCTTCACTGCTTTGGTTTAGTTTTTTTTATTATTTTTGCTAGAGGTTAGACAGCAAAGTCTATGTCAGTGAAACCAGAAACCAATGAATCAGTGAAATGAATAAAGCCAGATAAAATTTAAAACAGTTTCATTTGTCATCTCCTTTTCCCATTGCTTCACTTTTAGAATCATCTCTGGTGGTCTAAATGGCCACGGTGCTTATACAGGTAGGTGAGGTAGAAATGTGGGTGCACAGAAGAGTATAGTCTGTAATGCCAATTGTGTTTGCCTAAGTTGTTTTTGGAGCTAATTTGTTAAGTGAACAAATTCTCTCTAAAATGTTTGTAAAAATTTCTTGAATTCTACCTCTATGTTTTCAGATCCTGTATCTCAAAAGCATTTTCTAGTATTCCAATTCAATAATGAAGGTATAAACTTCAAGCAAGTGGCATAGGATTTCATAAAAGTGCTTTACATAGTGTTGCAAATCTATTTTTTGAAGAAATAAGGGACTGAGTGTATCATATCATGGAAATTTTCCTGTTGACAGAGGAATGGATGTTACATTGTAAATAGATTGATGGAGGCTGATGAGTTGGAAGAGTGCATGTGAAGGGCATCTATGTGCCACAAATTCACTCAGAAAACCCCTTCATCTTGTGCACTGACTCAGCATAACAACTACCAGAGTGATAACTGTTTCACCAACTTCTCATTATGTCAGGGAGTGAACTGATGCATCAGAGAAATGCTCTAAAGCCTGAAAAAAAAAATGGAGATGCTATGCATACCACATTATTTAACACATGATTTTCAGTACTTATTAATCTAACTTCATCCTAACCAAATCAGGATTGATAATTATTATCTTATTGGATGTATGAAAAAAATAAACAATCAGCTCATTAATATCAGAGTATCTTTATGTCTTCACTAAACCACTCTGAAATCATGCAACAAAAAGAACTAAATTCTTAAATAAGCCATATCACAAGAGGTAGAGATAATGAAGAAAGCATGGAGATGTGTTTCGTGATTTAATCCTCTTTCTTTGCTGCATCCATTTCTAGATCAGACACTCTCCCCTCAATGCTCAGAAGGGGCAAGTTGCATCTTTTAGAAACTTAATAGCTGCATTGTCCTTCATCAAACTCCAGTTTCTTCCTCAAAAGAAGATAATAATCATCTTTATCTTGCTAATAAATATTAAGATAAGCAGATCAAGAACATGGATGACAATCATTAGTAAAATTGGTATGCTAGTTTCTTATTGGTATTTCAGTGCTCTAATAAATTATCAAAACTTATACTAGTTTTTGTCTAGTTTAGAAGTCTAGGAAGATTCTCAGTGGGCTAAAATCAGTGTATGGGCAGGGCTACACTTCCGGTGGCTGGAGGGGAGATACTCTTTCCTTGGCTTCTTCAGCTTCTAGAAGCTGCCCAACTCCTGTGTCTGTGGCTTTTTCCTCCATCTTCAGAGTCAGCCACAGTAGGGTGAGTCTTTTACCATTTCATGCCTGCCTCTGCTTCCTTCTCACCTATCGACTTCCACTCTTTATATAAAAACACCCTTGTGATTACATTGGGTTCTTCTTGATAATGCAGGAAAACCTCTCCATCCTGAAATCAGCTAACTACTTCATTCTTTTGGCAATGTCAATTTCCTGTAGCACGTAAGACAATGTTTTCATGTCTTGATGGTTGGAATGTCAATATCACGAAGGGCCAGTATTCTACCAGACAGTTTTTACCTCCTACTCTATTTAAGGTTCTCTTGTGTATGGTACCCTATCCAGGCCCTAGATCAGTCTAGGAAGAGCTCAGAGCTTTCTCTTCCCTTTTATTTAACTACAGAAAGCCATTTCTGAGATAGAGTCACTGTTTTTTTTTTTTTCCAGCTTCTACTGTGACCAACACCACTACTGAGGTGGACAGGACCTCTCTTTCAATCCATCCTGCACAATAGATAGTAGTTTTCAGAAAAATTAATAGCATTATAACTCAAGAGCTGTGATATGAAAAAATTTGAGGTTAACAAATATAGCTTTAGCACCACAAAAGCACTTAGAAAGTTTTATCAATGGGCATACTGGCAAGGAAATGATAAATATATTCACTATATATGCTGGAGTACAATCATGCTTCAATATGGGGAATGGTTTCAGGATTCCCATGGATACCAAAGTCTGTGGACTCTCAAGCCTCACATAAAATTGTATGGTATTCACATACAATCTACACAATCTTCCTATGGACTTGAAATCATCTTTAGATTACTTACAATACCTAACACAATGTAAATGCTATGTAAAAATTCATTATACTGTCTTATTTAGGGTACAATGACAAGAGAAAAAAAGGTTGTACATGTTTCATACAGACACAATGTTTTCCCAAGTCCTTTCACTGGAGGTTGAATGAATCCATAGATGTGGAACCCATGGACCTGAAGGACCACTGTATATTGCATATCCTAGCAATACCCTCATGAAGTGAGCATATTATGAATAAGTCCTTATTCTTTGTCTTGGGAAAATTACTTGCATGGTGATAATGAAGAAAAGCATGTAGGTTATGTCTAGTAATAATTTTGGATCAATAGCATCATTCAGCATTTACATAACAATTTTTTACTTTCAAGCAACTATACTGATATTGTGCAAATTCAAAATACTGTGACTTTTTCAAGATGAATAAATTGAAAGAAAAACTGCACCAATCTCTGAGGAGTCCAGGGCAGTACTGACATGCTTTGCAATTGGCAGGCATTAGAGAGATCACCTGATACTTATTTTAGAAAGTGGAAATTATACACACACACACACACACACACACACATGGATCTTGGAAATGATTTGCTCTAGTCATTATTCCCTGTATATAATATAAAATAATGTATAACTTAAGTAATGATTAATCTAATATGGAAAGATTGAGAGGTAATCCTGAATATTTTTTTAAAATACTCTGAATTCAGTCATTAGAGAGTAATTAGCTATTTCTTTCCTGAATAAGTTTTATGAATCTGAAACCTTTAATTTAGGTTTTCTGTCTTTTGTTCATTCATTCATTTATTCAGCAGGTGCAATTTAACAATTGCCAAGAGTGGACACTGGAGTATAAAGATGAATGGCAGAATTCTTAGCCTAGAGCAGCCAGTTCACATTCTAGTGAAAAAAGAGATAAATCTACTAATTGTGAATAAAACATTTTATGTGCTGTGACAGAGGGTGTTCGAGGAGTTAAAAGAGCACAGAGCAGTGTTCTAACATCTTTTGACACTAACCTATTCCAGACACTTATACAAAGATGTGCTCTGTGTGTGTGTGTGTGTGTGTGTGTGTGTGAGAGAGAGAGAGAGAGAGAGAGAGAGAGAGAGAGAGAGAGATACACTAGGATTCTTTAAAAACCAAGTGGCTTTTAAAACACTATTTAAAAACTAAGCTCTACCATTGAGCTACACCCTTAACCCTTTTTATTTTTTGAGACAGGTTCTCTTTAAGTTTTCAAAGGTGGTCTTAAACTTGCTATCTTCCTGCCCCAGTCTCCTGAATCACGTGGAATACCAATGATGCACTACTAAAACAGTATTCTCAAGGAATGGTTCAAGGTTTTCCAGAAGAGAAGAGAGGGAGCAGAAGAATTCAAGCTAAAAGAAGAGCAAGACATTTCCAAGATCTATGAAATATCTGCTGTACCCCTGAAATAGAAAATAGCTTGAATTTTAGCTCCACTAAATTTAAGTCCATTTTCAGAATTTAATCTTAATTCCACAAGTTGTAGAAACAACAGGGCATTCATTGGCCATATGAATTCCTGAGCCAAACTGTTTAAAAACCTGCTTTTGCCACTATATTAACATGTGATCCTGAGCAATATTCTTAAACTCTACATCTATCTATAAAATTAGGAAACTGATAGAAAGTACTTCACTTGTGGTTTTGCAGACTGAATAAATTAATATACACAAGGGACTGAAATCCATGCTTGGTGTACATACAAACATATATGTTAATATATACATGTGTATGTTTGCTCTTATATAAGAATACTAACAAGAATAATGGGAACGAAAAATTTTGGAAGCAATGTAAATGTCCTATATAATGGGACATATATTAAATGTATATGTTGATATATCTGTGGAGTGAAATAGTACATGTCCACAAAAATAAGATATATCCCAATATGTATTGATATAAAAATTCAATCACAATACATTATGTAGAAAAAAAACATGTGTAAGTAAGATGGCATTCTATTTGATAATAAGAAATGTATATCTTCATCTAATCAATAAACATTTTCAGGTCTTTGTAAGTATATGAAATGTTTGTATAGCTATGTATATAAATCATGTATGGTATACAATATTGAATCAATCTTTTCAATTATTCCTGAATAGGAGACTATTGGTTGTTTAAAATTATTGCTATTCTAATCTTAAAAATATTTTCTTCAATAAATGTGAATTACTTGTGTCAAAAAAACAATACGTGTACTTATGAAATATCTCTGTGTGCATGTGTATTTTATTTCAACCCACAATAGGTAATGTGCTTTTCATATTCTAGCACATACATGCTGAAATAAAATATCAAAAAGCCGTGCTTAATTTTAGTGTGTGTTAAAGTTTGTTCTATTTTTATTTTCTTATATTTTGCTAACCTAGACCAACTACACTGAGTTTTCAATCTACCAATGAATGAAGAATCATTGTTTGTTAAAACACTGGTATAGAGAACATAGTCTGTAAGCTGCCACCAAAGAGAAAAATGCAAATTAAGGCATAATTGAATAAAGACTTTCTGATTTACCTTGAAGTTGTTGGAAAACCATTAAAGAATGTATTTCTTGCATACAGGAGTTTCACAAACATCAGGAAGCTTTAGGAAATCCCTCTTGTCAGAGATTTGGAGGTGCTTTGTTCTTATTTTACAATAGAAATGGGAAAGCAATGGGGATGGGGGAAGAGTTTTGGACTGAACATAGGGAACACGGTGGAAGTTATTGCAAATCATCAGTTGAGAAAAGATAGAAACCTGAACTAATGCTGGCCAAAGCAAGGTAGAATAGGGATGGCGTGGAAAGATCAAAGAACTAGAATCTAAAGAGCAATTATCAATGAGGAATAAAGGATAAACTAGGACACTTTGGCTTACGTTTTCACTCCCAACAAAAGAGAACTTGCATGGTAGATACTTTTAAATCATTAAAAGTGGGGAGTAAAATTACAGTTTGGAAGCCAATGTATTTGAATCTATATGGAAGATCTTATACAGCATCAGATTACAGAATCCAATTGAGCTTTCATTATCCTTTGATTTAAGGCAAATTAAATCCAAGTGTTGGTGGTCCACCCATGGATTATGCACTTTGATAGCATCTCACAGCAAAGAACTTTGAATTTCCTCAGTGAGCCCAATACTAGGTGTGGAAGTTGTATCTTCCTTGTTAACAAGTACACCAAAGAGTCAAGTGTTTTTCATGTAAGTTAAACCAAATGTAATTAGAATAACAAATAATAGGACAAAAAGTGGGCATACTTTTGTGTAAGGAAAACTAAAGTCTATGAAAAATAAATTTTGGATTGTTCACTGTCAGGGATTATTTTAGTTCCTACTCTTCTCAAATTAATCCAATTAGCTTAACTAATACAGAGGGTTTCAAGCTGTGGAGTCTAATTATGGGAAATGAGCTTCTTATAATTAAGTAAATTTTAAAATTGTTTCATTTTACCAATAGATTCTCATTAAGAGAAGGGCTTTTATACTGGTTTTCAAGTAGCACTAAAGACATTAATATGGACATAAATCAAACCATGCCATAAAAATATAGATGGAATGAAAATTTCTCATTCCTTCTTTTGCATTAACTCAATCACACTCTGGGTAAAATTTTCACAGAAATAAGGCAGAAGGGAGTCATCAAGTAATGTTTGTCCAATGATGTCACTTGATCTCAAAAGAGCGTCATTTCATCATTTGATTTAGCTTCTAAATATTCTGCCCCCTGCTAGAAATTTTTTCACAACCCAACTCTCCTCCAGTCCTCCTCTTTTCTACCCCCAAAACTGACCTTATGAAATGCAGCCACAGTCCACGAACAGTTCAAGTCAGGAGTAAGAACTATTTTAGCAAAAGCCCAAAGTGCCAATTTGTTACAGAACAGTGACTGAAGATTGAATTTCAACCCTCCAGTGGAGCCCTAATGGATGCAAGCACACTAAAGTTGGACCCCCAGGCTGGGTGACCTATACAATCCTACAAACAGCTGGCAGGAACAAGCCCACTATGGCATTGAAGACTCCCAAGGTGGTGTTACGTAAATGGCAACCCAGCACGAGAAGACAGAAGAGACGGTTAGGGGTCAAAAGCTTCTTTCAAAGCCTTTTTTTTTTCAATTTTATTTGTAGTAGAGACCACCTGCAACTATTTTCTTCCCTTTAAAAAAATCACTTTAAAGTACATATTTTCAGTAAGAACTAAGCATCACTTGGGAATGAAATTCAATGTTTCCTCTTTAAAAAAATAAATAATGCAAACCTTAAACATGCCAAAATATTTAACTAGGAAGAAGTCATTCTAATTTTAAAAACAGAATATACAAGAAACATTTAAGTGAAAAGAAGTTGATGATATTTGAGCAGTCGGACATCACCAACTTTTTTTTTTCTTTTGATGGATCCTTTTGCTTTTTTCTTCCCACTCTAAGCTGATTGTGCACGACTACTTGAATATCCTGTTCCTGTTTGTATCCTGGGGGGGTAAACCACCTGCAATCTCAGTGTACCTCCTTGGTTATAAAATTAGCAACAGACTTTGACAATGGTGGAGGTGTTTCCTTTGCAATCTTGCATTTTATTTCCTTCTTCTTCATGTTTATCT
The DNA here is from genome assembly GCF_048772815.1 of Callospermophilus lateralis. Classification (NCBI taxonomy): domain Eukaryota; kingdom Metazoa; phylum Chordata; class Mammalia; order Rodentia; family Sciuridae; genus Callospermophilus; species Callospermophilus lateralis. The sequence goes on from NC_135320.1 coordinate 27,578,246, forward strand.
TTAACTGATAGCTATGGATTATGTTGGTACAATAGTCTTAATCAAGTTGACTTGATGTGCATTGGTCTTCAGAGTTTTAGGAGATGAACTGAATCCATCTCTTTTAATCATGCTGATACTTGGGGATATCAGAATGTTTCCCCAAAAACCAGTGAAGCTTCATCAACCTCTTAATTTCATTTTTTAGTCTGTAGATACAAATAGGGTAAATAAAACAGAAGCTCTCATGTATTTGTCTCCTGGGTCCTTTTCTAGTGACAGGAGTTGAATAGAGATTCATTTTTTTTTTTTTTTATGCAGTTACCCTGGTACCACAGACAGACATTGTCCACATCCTGAGAATGTCTCTCAGCCACATGTTCATGCCCTGCTTCTGGTGAAGATCTATCTTTGTATGGTCCTTTATGGGAATGATGCTTTTCTCACAATTTTATGTGCATTGAATATTATTCATTACTGTTCCACGCTTCAGCCCCAAATGATATTAATATTATAAAATGTATAATATGTATTTATTATGCTATGATTTATATTTCAGAGTCTCATATTTGAAAGTACACAAAGGACTAATGTTTCTATGAATATATTTCCATTTCTGCTAAAGTTATGAGAGAGAGAGAGAGCTAATATTTGTTCATCCCCTACTTTGTGGTAGGCATCACATATGGTGATAAGCCCAGTAAGCCATATGAAGTATTTAAAGAAATTTAAAAATTACTCAAAACACACTAGGAAACAACTAACAAGCATCAGAACAGGGTTCAAATCAAGAGAATGTTCTTTCCTTAAAGGTTTAAATTGATTCCCACATTGATTAAATATTTAATTACCTTATATGTACAGTTATAAATGTTTTTACAGTTTTTTATTGGTGCCTCATTCGTGAATTTATTTTTTGATCTGCAATAGCAAGTTTATAGGAAGAAATTCAATAAAATACAGACAAGATGCCCACCTGTAGGGAGGTGAAATAAATATACATTTCTGCATTCCCCTTCCTAAGTTCATCCAAAAGATTGGACATCATGTGAACAACAAACATAGAAAGACCTTGAAAGTGGAGTCACTAACAACCTGTGCAATGAAACTGTTATTTCAAAAATGCTAAGGAGTACAAACAAGAAAGGCCCCCTTTCCAAATCTGCTCTCTCTAGTCAAAGGTCCAAGTGAAGCTCAATCTGTCAGAAGCAAAAACTTTTACACAACAGCAACTCTAATCTGAACATTATGGTGGTGTTGGTAGTGAGGGGCTGTGGCCATTCCTTCATTCATGACAAGAAAGAGCCTAGCTTTTCACCCTCAAGAATGGTATCAGAGAAGTCTCAAGAGGGTGTTGGGACTTCTTCTCTCATGGTGACAGCAGAGACCATATGACCAGCCTGAGCTTCCATTTTCACTAGGCAGCAAAGAGACCTTGCTCCCCTCGACTGCCAAGTGGCAGAAGATAAACCAAAGTGGAGTCAAGAATTTTACCATCACCCAGAGGTAATAAGGCTAGTTCACCATGGTGTCAGTGGAGACCATATGGAGAGATGAGATTGGTTTCACCAAATGAAAATGATTAGCCCCTTTTCTCAGGTGTCAATGGAGTCTGACTAAAAGAGAAGGTTTAAATAATATCTGAGGTCTCATCATATAACAAAAAATGTTCAGGTTTTAATTAAACAATACACCTGTCATAGTGAGGACAGAAATAACTCAAGCTAAATGAAACAAAACAAAAAATAAACAATAGATGCTAACACCAGGGGGAAATAGATGTTCGTGTTATCTGACAAAGATTTTAAAGCAGCCATGCTAAAAATAATTCAATGAGAAATCATCAGCTGACTTGAAACAAATGAAGTCACAGAACCTCAGCAACAGTAGGAAATTTCAGAAAAGAAGTAGTATATACAAGGAAGATCCAAATATGAACTTTTTAAGTAAAAAAAAAAAAAAGTATGGTGATTGGCATTAAAAGCTCAATTGGTGGGTTACACCACAGAAGGGGGACAGAAAAAAGACTCAATGAACTGGAAGATAGGACAATAAAAAATACCTAGTCTGAACAACATGCTGAAAATAGAGGGAGGAACTGACTCAAAGACATGTGGGACTGTAACAAAATATCTAATATTTCTAGCATTTGAGGAAATAATAGCTGAAAACTTCCCCAAATAAGAGAAATAAGCTGAGAGATCTGCAACCACATAAGCCCAAGAAAGTCCATAAAAAGATGCTGATGTAACAATATTGCTTTCCAGAGTGGTTGCAATGTATGAGTGTACCTTCTTCCCCACATCCTTGGAACATTTATTGTTGCCTGTGTTCTTGATAATTGCCATTCTAATTGGAGTGAGATAAAATCTTAGAGTGGGTTTTGATATACATTTCTCTAATTGCTAGAGATGTTGAACATTTTTTCATATATTTGTTGACTATTCATATTTCTTCTTCTGTGAGTGTCTGTTCAGTTACTTAGCCCATTTACTGATTGGGTTTGTTTTATTTTATTTTTATAGTTTTAGATGGACAGAATGCCTTTATTTTATTTGTTTATTTTTATGTGGTGCTAGGGATCAAACCCAGTGCCACACACATGCTAGGCAAGCACTCTTCCACTGGACTACAGCCTAAGCCCTGGGTTATTTGTTTTTTGGTGTTAAGTTTTTTGAGTTCTTTATATATAAACTAGAGGTTATTGCTCTATCTGCAGTGCATGTGGTAAAGATTTTCTCCCATTCTGTAGGCTCTCTCTTCATGTTATCCTTTACTAAGAAGAACCTTTCTAGTTTAAACCCATAACATTTATTGACTCTTGATTTTACTTCTCATGCTTTAGGAGAGTTATTAAGAAAGTCAGGTCTTAAGCTGACATAATAAAGATTTGGGCCTACTTTTTTCTCATTAGGCACAAGGTCTCTGTTCTAGTGCCTAAGTATTTGATCCACTTTGAGTTGAGTTCTGTGCAGGGTAAGAAATAGGGGTTTAATTTCATTCTTTTTTTTTTTCTTTTTAATACCAAGAATTGAACCTAGAGGCACTTAACTACTTATCCAGATCCCCAGGCTTTTTATTTTTTATTTTGAGGCAGGGTCTCATTAATTGCATAGGCCTTACTAGAGGTCTGTCCGTGAATTTATAATCCTCCTGTCTTAGCCTCCCAAGCTGCTAGAATTATATAGGCATGCTCTACCACACCTAGCTCATATAACAATATTAAAGACAAATTACTTCAATAGAGCCCAAAGAAAAACAGTTTACTTACAGGATAAAAACAACTAGAATGATAGAAGATTTATCATCAGAAACTATGGAAGTCAGAATAAAGTGGCACGATATTTTTCAAAATTTGAAAGACAAAAAACTGTCAACCAAGAATCCTATTCTGTACTTTAGAAAAGTAGACTTCATATTTGGCTGGAAATCTTGATTCCTCAGAATAAAAAAAAAAATATTTGTCCTTGAGAAATATCTGTCAGCAGCAGACTTTTCCATAAAAATGTGTAAAGGAGATTTCATTAACAGAAATAAAATAACCAAAATAACCAAAAAAGAAACTTCAGGAAGGAACAAAGAATATGCTAATAAATTATTGATAAATAAAATAGTTTTTGTTTCTCTTCTTGAGCTTTCTAAATCATGTGTGATGGTTGAAGCAAAATTCACAATAATATTTGCTGTGGTTCCAAAAATAAATGGAGGAAATATTTAAAACTATTATAATATAAAAAGAGGGAGATTGGGGAACCTAAAATGTGGCATATTTTTCATTATTTACCTGAAGATAAAACAAAAGCACTGATAGAATATAATAAGTTTTGATGCCATGAGAGAAATCAATGAAAATGCTATACATGGTACATGCTAAAAAATCACTATAAATAAATTAAAAGAGAATTTTGAAAAAAAATGTATAAAGAAATTCCCAGGAAGGCAGGGGAAGATAATAGAGAAATAAAAAAGTAAAAACAAATAGAAAGTGCAAAATGAAATGTTAGACTTCAGTCCTAACATATCAAGAATATGCAAATAGTCTATATATACACCAATTAAATGACAGAAATTGGTAGAATGGATCAAGAGACATGACCCATTCACATGTTATCCATCAAAAACTCACTTTAAATAATTAAGTAGGTTGGCATTAAAGAGTAAAAATAGATATATCATAAAAACATTATTCAAAGGAAAGCAGGAGTGACTATACTAACATCAGATACATAAAAACTTACAACAGATCAAAGAAAATTCCAGAGACAGAGAGGGACAGTATATGATGATGTATGTCAATATACCAGGAAGAAATAATAATCCTATATATATATATATATATATATATATATATATATATATATGAACCAAATCAAGAGTGGCAAATATGCAAAATAAAAGCTTATAGAATGGACAGGAAAAATTGACAAATCCATTGCTATCATTGAAGATTGCTCCCTCTTGACCAAAGAATTGACAGAATAGCTAGACATAAAAATTAGAAAGCTTAACAAAGAACACGAACAACATAATTAAACAATAGAATCTAATCAATATTTACATAATGCTCTACCCAGAAATAGCATATATTCATTTCAAGTATCAATAGAATATACATCAAGATGGACCTTATTTTGGGACATAAACAAATCTAAACAAGTTTAAAAAGACAGTATCTTCTTTGACCAGAATGTTTAAAGTAGAAAATAATAGCACAGAAATTTAAAAAATTAGTTTTCAAAACTTGAAAACTAAAAAAAACATATTTCTAAATATTTCAACAATAAATGGAACTAAAAGTAACACAAAATTTATAGGAAATAGATAAAGAATATTTATAGGGAAATTTGTAGTACTATATTAATGCATAAAATTAGAAAGAGGAAAGGTATTCAATCAATAATCTATGCTCCCACTTCAAGAACCTAGAACAAGAAGAAAAATTAAATCCAAAGAAGAAAATGGTGAAGAAATTAGAAATCAAAGAAACTGATGAGAGGAGAAAGAAACAAAATGGTACCACTAGTCATAAATTTGTTTAGTCTTGATTTATGACTCACTAATGTGAGAAACTTTCATATTGCATACTTGATTGAAAAGATATGTATCTATAGCCTTTGGGTGCAGTGTAAATATATTTTATATGCTACATAATTATTCTTACTTTTGTAGTTATTTGCACGATTCCTCAATTGCCAAACTATGTGTGGCAAAACAGTCCAATATGATGCACTTGTAAATTGTCTTTCATGTTTTAAATTTTTTGCTTAATTTCAAGCTATTTTTAAAGCTAATACAACTTTAATCTATCAATACCTTTTGCAAATTTAATATTTTATTATAATACATTGTAACTATCTGTTATACTATTGATTTTTTTTCCTTAAATTTTGTTTTGTTTGGGATGATTACATCATCTTACTGTGATTTAATGTTTGATGATACAGCGGATTCCATAGTTTCAAATATGATATCTGTGTTCCTATGGGGTATATTGGTGGGCTTTAACCTGAGAGTCTTTGGGTTATGTCAAATATCTTCCCAGTCATATTTATTGTAATTCATTATATAGATTCGCTCCTATTATTTTAGCTTTGTTGTTCATTTTCTTGCCACTTCTGGACTTCTTTATCTACTTTCTTTTGTATCAACCAAGTGTTTTCACTTTTTATTTTCTCCCTTTATTCAGCTTAAGTATATTTGCTTGAATAAAGTTACCTGTGATATATTAGCACACATAAATAAAATTATCAGTATTTAAAATTAATCATTGTGTTTTTCTTCTTCACAAGAGAAACTCTGTAATGGCCACATAGGTAATATTTATGCATAATATTTTGTGGACACCATAATCATTATTTTCTTTAGTCCATGTTCCTATCTGACTTATCTAAATATATTGTCACTTTCTTGCTTTTCATTTCTTCTTATATCTCAGATCTCTCTGGGAAAACTTTCATTCTAAAGATTATACTTTCAAATTTCTTGAATAGAGGTCTCTTGATGGCAATTTTTATTCATTTTCTTTCACTGAAAAGTAAATTTATTTCAGACAAATACTGTAAGACATTTTCCATTAAGTTTATTTAACTTTATGCACATTTAAAATGCTCTTCATTCACATGAGCTACTTAGAAGTGACTGATTATTTGTCTTGTGAAGGGATTTTCTCCTTTTCCTCTATCAGGTCTTAAAATTTTTCCATGTTCTCAAAGTGTCAATAATTGAATATAATATCTCTTTGTGCGGAGATATTATACTTTTGTTGATATTTTAATTTATCTTTCTTGATAATTTTTAGATTTCTCAAATCTATTAAAAGGTACTTTTAATAAATTCTGGAGAATGTTCAGTCATTTCCTTATCAGATATTTACCCTAATCCTACTGTATGTCTCTGTGCTACAGGAATTTCAAGGAGGCACACAGAAGAATATCTCATTCCATCCCATGTCTCTTAATGTCCTAATTCTCTAATTTTTATGTCTTTGTACAGCATTCTGTATGATATTATCAGAAATATTTTGTTATTTTTCTTCCAACCTTTTGACCCTACTAAGTCTTCTTATTGAGTTTTATTTTTTAAAGTTTTAATATTTTCTATTTGTCTATCCTACTTGGTTCTTTTAAAAATAAGCTTAGTTTCCTCTTTCTATACTACAAGCCAGTCTTTTCTTTTTAAATTATATTAACTTATTTCACATTTTATGTCCCATATCATTGTAGGTTTAATTCAGCTCTTACGTTTCCATTGCCTCACATACATGTTACTTTATTTCTTTAGGTATTAGAAACAGTTGGTTATGAGTTCAATTTCTTGGAACTTTTACTTTGAGACTATTTTTATTGTATTGATTAAGGTGTGAAATGGGTTAGTGAAATAATTATGACAGTCAATCAAATTAACATATTTGTGTCTATCTCCTCCCATAACCCTTTTTCTTTCTTTTCTTTTCATTTTATTTTTTTTCTCTTTCTATTTTATTTATTTATTTTTTGTGGTAGTACCACCTGAAATTTCAGCAAAGATGGAAATCCTGTCACTTGTGACAAATGGACAAAGTTGGAGGATATTATGTTAATGGAAATAAGAAAAGAGAAAGGAAAACATTGCCTAATTTCACTTATATGTGTAATGTTAAAAAAAATGTCATATATAGAAATAGAGAGTGAATGGTGGTGATTCCCAGGGCAGAGACAGAGGATGGGGAAATGTGGAACAAAATCACAGTTAGGCAGGATGATCAGTCCAGAGATGTAATCTGTAGCATGATGATTTCAGTTAATTATATCTTTGGAAATTTTGTGATTTGTTTTGAAGTTAAATAATCTTGTATCAGATTTTTGTTTGCTTTTGGATTTTCATTTGTGTTTGCCAAGGTGTTTAAAGTAGTAATGGCCTAGTGCCATTTAATACACAAGAGTGCTATACAATTTAGCTAATAAATGCATGTAAAGTATTTGTAAGTAGTTAGTAATTTAAAAAAAATGTCCTCCATCTAGCACCAAAGCTGGAGGCCCAAATTTTGATTATCTTCTTGGGGATAGGGTTAGGTTTGCTTCACCTTTACTTTGAAGCAATTGGGTTTCCAGTTTTATAGAAAGATATTATTCTCCAGATTGGGTGTTCCTTGGAATTTATCTTTTCTTCCCCATTCTTTTAGTTCTGCAAACTGAAGCTCAAGTCCAAAAGTACCAGAACTACTTGGTTTCTTGTTAGCTCACTGACACAATTGAACATTTAAAAATCTGACATTTACAGTTGTTTTTAGCAGTAGTGATGTTCAGGAAATTGTTCTGTCACACTATCATAAATACTTCTTCCTGAGATGTTTTTGGCAAGTACCATATTTCCTCTGTTATTTATCCCTTATAATGGAATTACCAAGAAACATGCTTTTTTCCAACCATTTCACTGTGTCCTTTTGCCCAGATGTTCTCTGCTTCACTCTGGGCCCAGAGCAATGGAGTGGCTGACCAGTGAACTAGACCTCTGAAACAGCAAGCCAAAATAATCTTTCCATCCTTCAACTATTCTTGTCAGGTAATTTGATCACAGCAATGCAAAACACTGTTATCCACTGATGTTCTATATTAGAAACGATGAGCATAAATCATCTCTATACCCTGAGATGAAGTGGGAAATTGTACCCATCCAGTTCTCCATCTAGTGATGTTGTTACTTAATATTAAACTATTTTGGTGCTGTGGATTGAACTGAGGGGTGCTTAACCACTGAGCCACATCCCTACTCCACCTTTTTATGTATGTGTCTGTGTGTACACATACATATGTACACACAGACACATACATATATATATTTTTAAATATATATATTTTATTTAGATACTGGTCTCATTGAGTTGCTTAGGACCTCTCTCAGTTGCTGAAGCTGGTCTTGAACTTGCTATCCTCCTGTCTCAGCCTCCTGAGCTGCTGGGATTACAGGTGTGGGCCACCATGCCCAACCTAATGTTAAACTTTAGATCAAATAAAAGAAGAAATCCTTTTTTATAGTAGTGATTAAAATCTTATTTTCTCTTTATAACTTATGCATTTGGAGAAAGTTATGAAACAGAATGTGTTAAGTGGAAAAAAAATACTGCATGCTCATTCTCCTCATGTACACATTAGAGGTCAAAATCATTTGTGGCATAAGATAGAACTTTTAAGAATCCTGGGACAGGATCAACTTTTATTTTATAGAACAACATAAATACAAGGAATATAACAGTGTTGTGCAGATAGGGATTTCACAATGAATACCTGCCCAATAATATTCTTTCTTATCTTTAGAGAAAGAAAAGCTAACTATTTTAAAAATAACTTAGAGTAAAAATATGTGTGGGAAATATAGTTTTAAATCATGATAGATTTAATAAATAAAATGGGTATTGACATGAACTGGATGAAATAAGGGGAATTGTTTGGCAAGCAAGGTGGAAGAGGTAACTCCAGGCTTGGGAAGGGTAGAAGAATAGTGTGATGATTTTAATAATATATTTTTGCACTAATGTGATAAAAACATCAATTTAAACCTTCTAAATATATACAATGTCATTCTTTCCTGAACCATTGAATTCCTATAACTTTTACCTGGAAGGAGATTTGGGCCTTTCATTTCTTTGTCTTCACCACAACCACTACCATCTGTTTTTCCTTTCACAGTCCCCTCTCCATGGCAACACATTGATTTACCAGCATGATTGCAATTGTATGGCCAACTTTGTGTAACCTGCTACTGCCAACCATGAATCCAGCAATTTTCTCTTTCTACCTTTGCTTTCACAGGCACCTTCTACTGCCTCTATTGCTGCGTTTTAAGGCGCACCACACAGTGGGGAGAGAGGGCGTTGTTTAATGAAAGGTGCCTTTTATCACAGCAGCCATCTCAGGGCCAGAACTTTTCCAGCAGTTCTTTTGTGAAAGTTAAGACCTGGCTGGCAACTGAAAGTGTACATACTTGTCAACAGCATTAACTGAGATTTCAACATATCAAACCAGACAAAAGAGAAGCAGGGGAATTGGCATCAAGCTCAGAAAGAGCATGCTTCTCTGTTTCATTTGTTCCATCTAGTGCTGTTCAGGATGCAGTTTAATAAGAGCTGGATGCTCCTTCAGTTGTAGTTTAATAAGAGCTGAATACTCCTCAGTATTGAATAGTGACATCCATGACAACAAAAAAATGTGAACGAATTGTTCATCAAGATTGGACTTCGGTCATCTTTATGGTTCAACTAGGAAGAGCCTAGAGGTGTTGCATTGTGATAGGTTGCTAATGCAAATAAATCCTTAAATTTTTCATCAAAAGATTATCAGTCATGTTCTGAACAGCCTGGCAACATCACAAACTATTTTCTAATTTGGATCTGGTATCACAGTACTTCCCCCTCTTCAATAACTACCAAGTTAATTAGAATAAATCAAAATAAGTGAGAAGTAAATAGCATACTTAGAAAGTAAAACACAGATAACATTAGAACTGATGATGGGTTGGGGATGTGGCTCAAGTGGTAGCGCGCTTGCCTGGCATGCGTGAGGCCTGGGTTCGATCCTCAGCACTGTATACAAAGAGATGTTGTGTCTGCTGAAAACTAAAAAAATAAATAAATATTTAAAAATTCTCTCTCTCTCTCTCTCTCTCTCTCTCTCTCTCTTAAAAAAAAAGAACTGATGATGATGTGCAGATGTAGCTCCAGCAATATTCAAAGAGGTTATCACTATTTTCTCAATTATGTATGTATTGCACTGTGATACTTAGAACACATCGGTTCCAACAGTTGTATGCTGAGTCAAAGAAGTCCTGGATCAAGGAATAAGGAACTCAATCAAAAAATCCATGTCTTCAACTCTTCTGCTATTTCACACATGGTAACATTTGATGAAAAGCATTTGCCAAGAAAGATGATCATAAAGATGCCTTTTTCCAGCATAGTAGAAAAAAGAAGTAACACATTTCCAGGAGAGAGAATGGGCAAATCAAAGATGCAGGATCAAATGAAATGTACATGACCAGCAATATCTGATATGAAGACTGATCTACCAACTTCAAAAAACAGTGTGCTTTACATATTTCCTACCTTAATTCTGCATATAAAAATCTTCTTCCTGAAACTACTGGCAAAGCAACTGGTTGGATTTTTAAATAGTATACTCGTATTTTCTTTGAATGAATCTCAAGTAGCAAACAAATTTTCCAAGGTTCTCAAAGCAACTGTTCCAAAATAATAATGTCCTCTGTGTTTTTTTGTGAGCTAAGTCAAAAGCTCACAAGTTAGGAGTGAGCTCTAGTCAACCATCAAATACTCAAATAATGCAACACTGATTTTTGCTTTTTTTAAAATTTTTTTTCTCATCTTTCCCTTTTAAAATAATTACTAAGGCCCAGATGAAGCATTGTTCCTACAGTTACTTGGATCTTTCTCTTCATCATGGTTTAATAACATTTATATTTCAATCCATACCAGTCAGTCCATAAAAAGCAAGAGCGAAAACAAAACAAATACGATTCAGACAGATGGCTTTTTGTTCAAATTACCGAAGTCCTAATAAAAAGCCTCTGAGCTGGAGTGAAATTAGACTGAACCTTTGGGTTTTTCTCTCCCTCCTTCTACTCCACACTTCTTATTTACTAGGACGAGTCCCCCATGGACAATATGAAGGTAATACAGAAATTAGATTCATACATTCCAGAATAACCACTGATAAAAGTTTTTTTCTTCTTTTTCAGATCACTCTTCACTATGTGAGTTAGTAACAATATCACGTAAGAAGGTTATAGTTCTCTAGTTCTCATCACAGACTAAGGGAAGAGCCACAGTGACCCACAGTCTGATGAAGACACAGACAAGTAAATCAGCTACACAAATCCTGCAGTGCTGTGAAGGGGAGGAGCAAGAAAAACTCAGAGACACTGTTGGACCTCTTGGCAGATCACAACTGGAAATTCAAAAGGGCTTCTGGCATGCAGGAGTCAGTGTTTATAAATACAGCAAGGAGTTTACATTATTCTCCTGGTTTCAATTTAAGATATTTTGAACTTTTCATCTTATACATAACTCATCCCCTTCCCCATCTCCCATACAAGACATCTGATCCAAGAATTATAAAACCACTACAATGTATAGCACCTGTAACCTTATTAGAACATGTTAAATGCACCAAAGTCTTTTTAATATCTATAGAAGGCCAATGCTCATTTTTGCCTCAGGGAGGTTTAATAAATACAGTATTTTTTCTTAAGAACCTTATTGTTTTAAAATAATTTCTACTCTCCATTTTTGTTTAAAATGACTGTATTCGCATTATTCATTGCAAATATCTCTCAAGTTCTAAGTTCTACTCATTCAATGTCAGTGACTATCTAGAAGCCAGTCTAGGCACTAGGCACTGACAGTTAAAAAAAAAAAAAAACAACAACAGGAGGAGGGGAGAGAGAGAGAGGGGTGGGGGGAGAGGGAGAGGGAGGGAGAGATATCAACTAAAACAACAACAAAACAGAAAAATTTTTATTTTCCTAAAAAGGCTTTAAAAATCTTCGGGATGTGATAATTCTCCAAATGAAAAAGCAGAATAAAATATATGATATAAAAGAGTCACAAACCAAGTGCCAATTTAAATCAAAAAAGTTTTAGTTTTAGTTAGCTTTCCCACTGCTGTGACTAAAGGACCCAACAAGAACAACTGTAGAGAAGGAACAGTTTATTCAGGGACTCACCGTTTCAGAGGTTTTAGTCTACAGAAGGCCAGATCCAGGCTCGATGTGAGGCTGAACATAATGGCAAAAGAGTATGGCAGAGGGAAGCAGCTCACATGTTGATCAGAAAGCAGAGAGCGAGCCAATGCTCTCAAGATACACAATATATACCCTATAAGCAAGCCTTCAATGACCACTTCCTACAGCCTCACTCCACCTGTCTCCAGCTACCACTCAGTGAATCCCATCAGGAACTAATTCACTGATTAGGTTAAGGCTACAACACAATCGTTTCTCCCCAAACCTTCTTGGACTGTCTCACATGTGAGCTTTGTGGGGCTACCACATCTAAACCATAACAAAATGGAATTAAATATTTTTGAATGTCATGCATATATATATATATGAAAGGAAAAAGAGGAGCTGGTTTGAAATGAAAAGGTGAACACCTAAAAACCATGATTTGACAGCAAAAAACAATGCATAGAGAAAAGAGAACTGCTTACTTACATAGCTACATAACTATAGAGACTAGCAAAAGGGGGGTCAATGTGGACCTGTAGTTATAGTTGTAAGTGGTCTAATAACTTGTTGGTCTTCAACACCACTTCCTACCTCACTAGTAGGTAGTCACTAGTAGTAACAGTCAATCATTTCTTAATTCATGTGTTCATTATATTAATAAACATACATGAAATACCTTATCAATACTGGGTGACCTGCTAGGCTCTAGAGGAATATAGTAAAGAGACGCCCCCCTTTGATTCTCATGAAATTTGTACCTCTAAAAACATAAATTGATGCCACGCATGCATCAAGATCAGGTACACATGTGTGAGCATTTGGATATGTCAATGTGACTTAAAATTTTTTGAATAAAATTAATTCCAAGACATTGATCTAAAAGATCTAAACATGCAAATCATTCATAGGAGAACAAAAGAGAGATGAGGAGAGAAACTTCTAAGGGAAAATTGGGAAAGAGATAAGAAAAGTGTTCATCTGGGTAAGAGAATGTAACCAACAGGCTAGTCTAAGGAAAAGAGTTTGTCTCCTGCTGTTAGACAAACTATTTCAATCAGGACTCATGTCAAATTTCGAAGCAGACCTTTTATTTGTCCAATAAAAATGCAAAATTTAGAATAATATTACCAACCACTATCTGGTTTTACATGGCAACGTTTTCAAGATTTATCAACTGTAAGCAGAAAGATGAAAGGATGTACGTGTTACTGTGGCTAGATTCTACACAGTCTGACACAGAGAATCAATTTTAAATTAGAAAAAAAAATCTAGCTATATGGTGCAGAGGTAAAAACAAAAGGAGTATAGAAAACAATTGGATTCGAAGATTTATTTTGCTACTCTCCATTTGGTAAGGTGAATACCTTAGATGTCCTATTAATTTTACTGAGTGTATAGATGAGGAAAGAATAAAATGAACAGGACAGTAGTTCTTCTTTAATGGCCTTGTGAGTTTAAACAAATAGCAGTATCATAGGTTTAAAAGAAAAAGCATGAGTAATATCTATAAAAACATATTCACTCACAATTAATTAAATGCTTTCGAAAATCTGTCTTCAACTTCTTTAAAGAGAGTCTTTTGTAGAATGGGTATTTGCAATTAAGCACATAAAGGGAAGCAAGAATGACCTCTACTGATAGTAAAATATTACCCACTCTGGTTTTTTTAAAGTACATAATTTATTGAAAACTGCAAAGTAGAAGAGAAATAATTTTAACAGAAGTTGAATCATCCATGCTCCATACCTTTACTAATGTTATGAAATTCTCTATTCCTTTTTATATATATATATATATATATATATATATATATATATACATATGTGTACAATATATACATATGTATTTTAAATAAATAATAAACAGGAAAACGCATCATTATCTTCAGCTATTTTTCACTTAATACGACATATTCAGGTTGTTAAAGTTTCACAATTATTATTTTCCGAATTACATTTTATTCAACTGAGTTGACATACCATAGTTTGTTTTATTTATTTTATTCCAAGATTTCTTTTTTCACTAACATTCATTGAGCAATTGCAGGTGCCAGGTGTTTTTTTTTTTTTTTTTTTTTTTTTCATGTTTGGACACACAGATAAATGTTATAAAAGCTGGCTCTCAGGGCAGTGTGAGAAACCCACACAGAGGTAGCCAGGGAGCTATGAGGTATGAACCTTTGGCCCTAAGGAAGGGCTAAACTGAGTACTAACTGTGAAGTAGCAGATTTAAAACTAGAAAACATAATTGGGCACTTTTTCTCCCACATTACCATTCGTAACAAATGTTCAAAGTACTTTTCACAGTTCAGAAAAGTGTAAAATATGTTTCCAACATTAAAATACTGAATACATTTTCAGTTCATTTGATAAAGTTCAACTTTGGCTAGTTTACTTTGTGAAGTCATAGGAAATAAAGGGTACTCAGAAAAAAATGTATCAATCTCTTTTATGTCATTGTAGCAATTGAAATTCTTTGGGCTGTGTGTGGTTAAGAGGCCAGGAGGGCATGGAGTGGACAGGTCCTATGAGAAAATCAATGCAAAAGGTCACAAGCCAACAGAGGTTGTGTTTATATCTCCAGCTATAAAGGAAAGATTTGACATAGAAGGCCTAATGGATTCAAATCATGGACCACCAAGCATCAGTATCACCTAAATGTTTGTGAGAAATACAGAATACTGCGCCCCACTGAAATACACATTATCTGAATATGCTTTTTGACATGATCCTCAGGTGATGGAGGATTTATGAAGGAGTACCATGGAGGATGCCCTCATCTTGATTGCCTGTCACGTGTGCCAATCAACATGGCAATGGAAACAGCCAACTGGGATCTCTCCTCACAGCCTGCAGCCCAATAATCTCTGACCCCATCATTTCATCTTGGCGTGCTGGCAACTGGAGGAGCAAATCTATCACATGTTGAAACCATCACAGAGCTGGTGGCCAGGATTATTATTATTATTATTTATTTTAAATAATGGCATTAAAATTCTAGTATTTTTATGCAGATTAAATCTGTAAATTTTTTTTGTAATCACTTAAGTCTTAGAATATAGATTTTTTAATTGTCCTCATGATCAGATTACTGAATTACGTGTTTTCCATTTTGATCAGGAGAAAATAAATAAGAAGGAGCCCTTGACAGTCGACTAAAGCCATGATAAGCCAAGACCATATTTCTACTAACAATTAATGATATTCTTTCTTAAACAACTGTTCTTTTAGTTATCTTTGTTTTTGACAAAAATGTACATGGGAACTGAATGCCTGAGGGCTGAGGGGAGATATGGCTTTCAGTTAATGACTAGTCTGGAACTACAAAAGGAGGAGGTACCAATGGAGACCTCTGTAAGACAGGGATGAAATCACTATGCTACTGACATAAGAAAATCCTGGCAGCTCAGATAAAAATGCAGATCATTAGGGACACTATCAAGTCATTAAAATTTATTTGATGAAAGCAATTGCCAGTGCCTTTTTTGGGAACAGTTGTGACTCATTAACAACTTCCTCCTTGTGTGTGTTCCTCCAGTGAGCCTCTCAATCCATCTTCAGATCCTAGACAATGATCATGAAAAGGATTGTCTCTGGTGTAGGCTCAGCTGTACCAGGTCTCCACAAATCCACTTTCCTCCCTGGCATCGCACATGAGGTGATAGAATATTCATTGTTCACATAAAACCATATGCTACATTGGCATAGATCCCGGTCCTTCAATATTTAAAGCTGTGCTGGCTCTCTGGCACCCTCTATCAGGAACCCAGGGATGGGATGCTAGGTGTGTGGCAAGCATTCAATCTCCACAATTGTATTCGCTTTTTCACTCTTTCCAATGTTTTTAAAGTTTGTGTGTAAACAGAAGTGAAACTATATTGAATATTCCATCCAGAGATTGCTGATTTAAAATAGTACCTGGTTCATGCCAAACTCACACTGTGACAATGATGAAGACAACAAAAGAGTGAAAAAAATCACAGAATCACAACAAAAGCAGGGAACAAGTGAATTACTTGGGAGGAATAGTCACTGATACAACTGGACCAAAAAGCAAAATGGATGCCCACTCATTCTTGGTTAGTTAGAAACCAAGCAAGTTTGCAGTTCTGAATATAAGTCCCAATAGGCCAGCCTTTGCCACCACTTCAGCATCTCCCTATGTGCTCCTGAGCTTCAAAATGCAAGATCCACGGCAACTCTAAAACTAATTTCTGCTTTTCTTAAGTTAGCCAGTGTATTGCATCAGATTTTGCCCTAAAAGTGACTTTTTAATATCTATCTCAACTATGATACCCAGAAAATGAATGGGTTTGCAGTCTGGTGAAAGTCTCTTTAAATTTTAGACTCCATTTCCAATAGGAACACATTAACCCACAGTAGACAGAGGTAGGATGAGGCAAAGCCCTGGAAACAATGTGGGCTAGGGAATGTAGTTTTTCATCTACTGTGTAGACTGTCAGCCAACAAGCATCAAAAAGCCTATTTGCAAAAGATAAGGTTTGAATGAATGTTCAAACTCAAGGAAATTTATATTAAAACAAGAAACAGCACTTTTATACTGCCCACATTTGCAAAACACTCAGAGATTGACAACATCCAATATTTGTGAGGGTGTGAAGAAGTAGATGTGTTTACATTTTTTTGGTTGTAACTTACATTCTTTTGGGAAAGCAATTTGAGTCTTCCATTAACATTAAATATTCATGGGCCCTTTGATTGAATAATTCTACTTCTAGAAATCTATTTGACTAAAAAAATTTGCATACATATGCAAATTGATTTGTATAGAAAGATGTACATAGTATTATTCTGTGTGATGATAAAGGATTGAAAATACTGTGTCTGTGAACTGGTAAATTTTTTTAAATAAAGTTTTGCACATTGATTTCATTCAGTTATTAGAAAGAATGAGACACAGTTATATCTTCTGAGTTAGAAGATGTACTAATTTTTAATAACCAAATTTAAGAAACAAGTTGTGGATTAAGATGTATGCTTTCGTTTTATTTATATAATAAACCTTAAAGTTTGGTGTCTACATAAACTTAATTTTGAATTTTTCACATACATTGTAGCTTTGGATCTTAGTAAATATGGACTTTATATGAATACTGCATAGAAAGAGGCCTGAGAAAATACAAAACAAACTTTAATTCCCTTTCATGCTTCTACGAATCCCAATGGTGTGCTGCAAAGTGATTGGTAGTGTCTTGTATGGGGCTCTCAACTGTGTCACACCAAAACTACTGAGCATCACCACTGGTCCCACCTCTGTGCTACTATTTATTTAAATACTAAAGACATGATCCACTAGAGTGAGGTTTACATTGTTCCACGAGTTTGGAAGTGGCTCCTCCAAGACAGCAACTCCAGCAGTCTCAGGAAGCAAGGTGGTTGCCCACATTCTCTGATGGATGCCTCTGGCTAAAGGGATGAGCCCGTCCAGTAGGATTACCCCATAGATTATGAACGTGGAGAGAAAAACTTGCACATTTAATAGCATACAAAATGCTATACATCTCTTAGGTATGTGCACGAGGTGAAAATAAACAGAAATGACAGAGAGGGGATGATAACAGAGCACATGAGGAACATGTAGATGCACTGAGAGTTCTTTTTTACCTTTGAGTACGTGTACCATCATTTTGTACTCAAGAGGCTTCTGGAGCATACATCCAAAAGATAACACTGACAGAATAACTTGTGTGAACTTATGGATGGACTTGCACCATAGAAGAGGGAAGGCACTTATTAAGTAAGACAAGCTGGGAGACACTCACTGATAGCAAAAATAATAATAATAATAATAAACAAATAAATAAATAAGCACATGGATACATACTTATCATGTTTAACATGTCTCTATGTGCTTTAAATATGTATAAGTAATTAAAAGTCAGAACAATTAGAACTTAAATTTCTTCACTCACTCTATGCAGTATAATGACTGCCCATCCCCTTCAATTCTAGCAGAAAGTAGAATATTTTCTGCTAGAAAAGAGAATACTCCCAGGATATTTTGATCTGGAGAGAATTTAGACTTGGTAACATAAAGCCTAATAGCGGGGCTGGGGTGGGGCGAGCTTTCATAATCAAAACTAGGAGGTTACCTGAAAATCTACAAACTTGATATCACAAATGACCACTTTCCTAGTTCCCTTCCTAGACCATGGACAGATGTTCCTTTGCATTCAGAGTAAAAGCCAAGAATTTTTTGGAGGGATCCGAATAGTCCAAGATAAAAGGTCTGCCATGACTGTCTTCTGGATCTTTCCCAGTGAACCAACCTAGCCAGGTTTACAGTGAAACCCACAGGCAGCAAGTCCCATTATGGCAGGGAGATTTGTGTTAGGTTGTTAGGAATCTAATACAAGGATCACAACATGCCTTTATCATTAAAAAAATTTAAAACATTTTTAAATTCCATGGAGAAGGAGATTATATGTAAGAATGAACAGGATGGTGGAAGGAAGAAATGCTAGAGGAACACAGAGGAGAGACAAATTAAAAATATAGCAGTAATGGGAAACTCAGTAAGTGAAATAAAGGTGAGAGAATAACTCAGAAATTAGAATTAAAAGCAAAACAATGGACTGTATAAAAAAGATGGTGGTACAATATTTAAATAATAGAAGTTCTCAAAGAAAGCACAGTGAAAATGATCTAGTTTATAGCTCAAGAACAAAAGTTTCCACATAAAATATCCTACCTCACCGAAGCGCTCATCAAAATGGATGAAAATTACCACTAAACTACTTTGTTATGGCATTCAGGATGCAATTTGTGGTCACATATTTGAGCTAAAAAAAGAGAATTCTACTATTTTTTTTTTTTTTTTTACTTTGAGGAAAATGTTACATACAATAGATTTGGAATCAGAATGACATTGGACTGCTTAATCCCAAACTGGAAGCTAGAGAACAATGATATCTTCAAAATTGAGATGGAAAAAAAAAAGGGTTTTGAGTTGAGAATTTCACATTTATTCAAATTCCCCATTACATGTTAGGATGAAATAAAACATACTGCGTTCACCCATTTTTAAGAAATCTCTGGAGTGCTCTACCATAACAAGGAGCAAACCAAAAATATAATAAACATGAGGATTAGACAATAATGGATATTTTTTATAAGAGAGAAATAACAAAAAATTAGAACAAAAATAAACATCCAAAATGATGGTACACGTACTCAAGAGGGTTCTGGAGCATGTGTCCAAGAGATAACACTGACAGAATAACCTGTGTGAACATATGGACAGACTTGCACCATAGAAGAGGGAGGGCACTTATTAAGTAAGACAAGCTGGGAGACACTCACTGATAGCAAAATAAATAAATAAATAAATAAAGCCATGGGAATGGAAATCTAGTTAAGCTATACCACTTGACATGTTACTAATAATGTTTACATTGCCATATAAACATGCAATATTGCTCTATCAGAAATTATGATTTATTTTTACTGGGTAAATGGAAGAAGGTAATTATGAATGGGTGGGGTTGAGATGGGTGGAAGTTAACACAAAAGGCTCAATCCCTTTCTTTCATGGTGGAAAATTGAAGCTAAAAGATCAAGAAGCAGCTTAAGCATGTTATTGAAGGATTTAGAGATAAATGCCAAAAGAAAAAAAAACTGGGAAGAGCTGTGAACTGATTCCTTTTGGGACCAGGAATTCAAAACGGGGGCGGGGAAGGCAAAAGACTGACATCTTTTTCATGTTTGTCAAACTAGTTGATTGTTAAGTTATGTTAATGTACATGCATTATATAAAACAGATAATTAAATACTTTAATAGTGATAAAGAGAGCTAGAACTCTTCTTGATTTAAAACTGAAGCAATATTTATTAACGTAAAATGAAGCAATGTGGAGATTATTTATTACTTTGTATTTTGAATGTAATTAAGGACACAACAGCACTTTAGAATGTTTGCTTAGAAAGAAGTGGGGAAAAGTGCAGCCCAGGTCACTTGATGTCCTTGTGTGATTGCTCAGAAGAAAACACTTGGGAGTATTTTTAAAATCTGCACGTTAAGACTTCCAATTTCTGTAAGCTGTAGGAAGTGTGTATAGCAATTGATGGGTTTTGTACTGCTGTAAAGTTGAAGTAAACCCCTATGATTGTTTCTGCCAATTTTCAGCTGACTTTTCAAATGCTTCAGGTAAAGCTTTTAATTTCCTTTAATTGTATTATATATTTACATTTTGCAGTTCCTATATCTTTGCCCTTAATATTGTGATTATTCCTACTGAGTTACCTTTCCAGAAATTAATTCTTCATGGTGTGACATTTGTAAATTGATGTTGCTAATTTTGAACTCAAGTTCAAAAGTGATTGATGAACATTTCAGATGGTTCCAGAGCCAATGGCATGACACAGGGCATAGACACAGGAATTATAGGTAGAATATCAGGCTTGAAACTCAGAAGAACTAGCTCTGCCAATTAATTTTATTTATTCATTTGCAAAACATTCACCAAATACCTGCCATGAGCCAATCAGTGACCTGGGT
This sequence comes from Callospermophilus lateralis, assembly GCF_048772815.1. Lineage (NCBI taxonomy): Eukaryota > Metazoa > Chordata > Mammalia > Rodentia > Sciuridae > Callospermophilus > Callospermophilus lateralis. Next base: position 27,598,958 of record NC_135320.1, read on the forward strand.
GCTTGGAGGATAGTGGGAGAAGATAAACAAACAAACAGGCTCATATTTAATATGTAAGACAATACAAAGAGGATAAGGGAATGAAGTGGCAAGCAAGATGCTGCTGTATATTTTGTTACCTCCTTAAATGAACTTGCATTAATTCAATTTCTCAAAATTAGTGAAAGTGGAGACCCACTAAAATTCAAGGTAGTAAGAAAGGCTATTTGTAGAAAAGTTGCTATGTAATGTAGAAAAACACATTGATGGGTCAAGAATTTAGAAATCAACAGTAATTTTAACAGAGACCATAAAGACAGAATTAATAATACTAGTAAACTGAAACGTGTTACTAGTAGAAAATCCTCTTATAACGTGAAATCCAATAAGAATCATCTTTATGGCTGAAAATAACTAATTAATGCAAATTTTATAGCAATAGACAATTTGGATCCACTTTCTTTTGGAGCTCCATTTAAATTTACTTTGTAGGAATGAAAAGTAAGGAAAATTGTAAAAATATTTTTTCAACGTGAATGTGTAAAGATCAAGTCAGACTTCAATTTTCTGAAGCTTTATAGGGCTCTGCTTTCCTGCCCCTTGCCTGTGCTCAGACACCTGCTTTCTGTCAGGGGAAACAGCTCCTGGCAAAGACCCCAGGCCCTGGGGACATTTTGCTCTAAACACAATTGCCATTGCTGTGAGGACAGATGACAGCATCGTCATTGAACTCGGCTACTTTGTGGTTGTGTCAAAAATGAAAATGATCCTACCCAAGCTTCTGCAAATCCAGTGTTGAGAAGGAGCATCTTTCAAAAGCAATCTGATCAAAGTCAAACTTTAAAAGTCACCAGCTCCATTTCACTCATGTTGAAGCTCTTGCATACTTTCAAATAGTGTTTCTTTTCTGAGATTCTTAAAGAAATCATCATTGGCCTTCATGCAACTATACAATAATGCTCAAAGGGATTACTGATAGAGAGCTGCTGAATGAAAATGATAAAGCAGAAAGAGGAAGTGAATAAATTAAAGCATTACTAGACACTACTAGATGTAATTAGGGAAACATGGTTAGGAATAATGGTGTCAAACAGAGAAAAGGAGTTTCTTCCTGAGAAATAAGACTGGAAAATAATTTGTTCCTGATTAAAACCAACATGTGACTGTGGCAATTTTAAAAGATCCTAGGCACTTTGCAAGAGGCAGCACCAAAGGTGAGATGCTTTTAGATCTCCAAAAACTAAATCTGTTTCCTCTCCCAGGCATCACACAAAGAGAGAACTACTTAATTATAAAAAAAATTATGTATGCAATATAAATAGAGCCATCTTTAAAATTTGCTGGTATTCCCTTAGTAACATCAGTGCATTTACTTAGCAAACAGCTTTGAAATGAACCTCTTAGTGTGTCCTTCTGAGTACACTGCTGTCCCTGAAGCCCATCTATATAGAAATTCTGGAGTGGCCCTTGCTTGGTTACACAAATGACAAATTCACATGAGTTCGTTCTAAGTCTACTTTCAGGGTGTGCTAACATTCTGTCCTTATTCAAAATATGCCTCTGCACAAAATTTGTTCCAAAGAAAAGGTATATAGCAACTGGTCATTTATTTCTTTTTTCTACATGCTGTAGTACTTGATGTATGGTACCATTTATGCATGTCCTTGCTCCCTCATGAGATGAAAGATCCTCAGTTTTCATAACTGTGGGTTGTATTTTGAATCCTCTTTCTCCTGATGGAAATGTGGAGACTCTCAGAGATACTGCAAGTAATCCAAGATCAAAATTTCTTCCATCAGGAGTGTCTGGTATATTGCTGGAATGTAGGCTGAGGATCACTTGGACTTTATATAAAAATGTATTTCAGACTGAGGGAAGTGAACTGAGGATTTTTGGCAGAATTACAATTTAAGACTATGGACAAGTAACCTTTCTTTTGACAAAATTATTTGTTTCAGGAGACAGGAAAAGGCAGCAAAAGTTTCAAGAGCATTTTGTAGGTTTTTTACAGAGATGCTCCATGGTCACAGAATTCATTCTTAGGTGTCCTATTTCCTCAGGTCTTCATAGGTATGTCCCTAGATCTACCATAGGGGATATGCAAGAAACACTCCACAGTTCTTCTGGTCCCCTGATCCAATTTCTAAACAGAATACACTAAAAGCAAATGGTATTTAGTAAATCCACTTGGTTAAGTTCCATCATAATTTAAAAAAAGGGACATGCATTGGCATCATAGGTAAATTAAGACTTAACATGATTGTTTATAGGTTTATGCCTTAAAAATATTTATTTTTCAGATCTAATAAGGAGACTCCTTGGCACCCTTCTCTTCTCTAGCTACAGGCCTGTCACCATGGGAGTTTGCCAACAATGTAATTCTGAGGACATTGTTATAATAAATGCCTTTTAAATGCATTTTATTCTTTAAAAGTATTATAAATATTCTTTATTCCCATCCCAAATGGCCCCACTTAGAATAATTCTCAGAAAACACTTGAGAATATTTTTTTGAAAAATTTTAAAGTATATTCAAGGAAACTTAAAGATTTGTATATATATGTATAATGTATATAAATACATAACATTAAGAATCACATATGTGTGTTCTGTATCTGCATATACACATATGACATTTGTGGCATGCATATGTTTAGGACTGGGACAGCATATGTGCTATGAAATATGCCACCAGTGCTTCAGTAAGAAAAACAGTGTATGAATTCATGTCAGTGCTCATCTGTTAGCTCTCCCAATTTTGGATGCATAGAAGAATCACTTAGTGTTGAACTGAATGGTAGTAATGACTCCATAAAGACAGTCCAATTCCAAGTTTTATAAATAATGCTACTCATAAACAAAGCATGCACACAAATCAATTTGAATTCCAATTATACATCTGCAACGAGTAGAATGTTATTTGTCTAGCTGTGTTCCACAGGAAACTGATTATGAATGTTTCCTTTGGGACCATCCTGTGGCACTTTCAGAAAGTCAGAAAGTATACAAAGAAGACAAAACAATAAATGTAATGCCATTATTTTTCTACAATTTAAAAACATGCACTTTCCTGACAGGCAGGACTAGCTGTGTGAAAGAGTATCTGTTATCTCATTGGTTCTTAAATGTGGAGTAGGAGCAGGAACATCAATAAGTTCAAATTCTCCTAAATTCTGTTAGGACTAGAGTTCCACAATTTATAGAAGGTAAGTGAAGGTCAGGACAGCACCCTGTTTCCACAAGTCCTCCAGGTCATTCCAGTGCCTACTGAAGTATGAGAACTATTCTATTAGACTATCAGTGATAAGGGATGATGGGTGACTTTTACAGTTTAGTTATGAGACTCAGCATGTGTTGGTTTGGGGGGAATAAAAATACATTTAATCATGAACCAGGTTTCATTATTTCCAACTAACAAATGAAGTATGGGTGCATAGGATTTTATGGTTCAGCAATATCAACACTGCAAGAGAAAAGTGGTATTGCAGGATCAGTTCAGAGAGGGACTGTTCTGTTTAGAGCATCCCTGTGGTCTGGTATTCCCACAGTCAGGTTCAGCTGTTTCATTCCCCCTAGCTTGGCTGCAATAATCCAACTCTTCCTATATTCAGTGGCTGTTTAACTAGACACAGCCTTATCCCCAGGAACAGTGTTGAAGCCAGCCTGGTCAGGGCAAAAGCTTTCATCTGATGACCATGCAGCTTAATAAAGAGTGGCAGATCCAAGGCAGGAAAATCATCAGAGAATAGAGACTCAGAAAACTCAGTAGCTGGGCAAAGCTCAGCCTACTCTTCTCATCTCCAGGTCCTGGTGATTATATGCTTAAAGTCAGGGATGATCATGGCCTGGGGACATGCAGTACCCTTTGAGGGTCCCACGTTCTCCATTGTCATCCGGTTCCCAATTCTAATCTTGCAGATTTCCTCCATGTCTAACCTCATGAATAGCCACTGAAACAATTTTGTTGTATGTAATTTTGTATTTAGAATCTAAAAGAACTTTTAAAATATCCAGGCATAATTCTCATTCCTGTGAATACACTCATGAGCCACCAATTATACACATGGACTTTAATCTCTGTATACATTAGTTGTATATAGATCCAGAACTCAGGAAAGGGGGACAGCAATTTTACAAATTTAAGAAAATTGTGAAACCTATATGCAAAAATAAAGCAGCGGTATAAGAAAGGAAAAACCTTCTTTAGGGTTTCAAAGTGAAACGTAATTTATGTTCCTCAAAGATATTTCTCCCAAACCAAGCATCTGGGAGCCCCTGTTTAGGACCAGAATATGATCACATAAGGAGTCCCTAGCTAGTAGGGTAGGACTTCACAAAGCCAAACTTCATAAAATAGGAGAATCCTTTTTGGATGTCCCCATATGGAGTTTTAATCTAGGTTCTCTTATATATTTTATGCACTAATTTGATTTATTTTCTGTTCCTAGGATGTCAGAAACGTTGGAAGTTTTTGTTTGGCCACCTATCTACAACAGGTGCCTTGAAGAATGAGTGATACAGGGTAGACACTTGTTGTGGTTTGGATCTTAAAAGGCCCATACGCTAAAAGCTTGGTCACTAGTCTGTGGCACTATTGGGAGCTGGTGGAACCTTTAGGGGGTGGGGCCTAGTGGAAGGAAATTAGGTCACTGTGGGAGTGCCCTTGAAGGAAATATTGGGACTCCAGCCTCTTCCTGTTTCTTTTTGCTTCCTAGCCTTCCAGGGATGAGTCGTGCATCCTCTGCCATGATGTGCTGCTTTGCCCTATAGGACATAAAGCAGCAGGGCCAAAGAAGCATGCACTGTAACTTCTGAAACCATGAGCGAAAACAAATCCTCTAAGTTGATTCTCTGGGTATTTTGTCTCAGTGACATAAAGCTGACTAATACAACATTCAAAGATTTGTTGCATGAATGAATAAATGAATATTTTAGAAGGCGATATCATCTAGATCCCCAATATTGACTCACTAATCCCGGGATGTAAAAGTACCAAACCAGTAAGATATAGAGTGTGAGGTAGAATTTTTCATTCCTATTCCCTGAAATCTAACTACCGTCATCAATTTGCAATCTTAACCCCAGAATGACAGAATTCTCAGAAGCTGCCAGCGAAAGATGCCACGACTTAGGTTATAAGTTTCCTCATAGAATGGGACTGTAAGACAAAGATGGCTCACAAAATGATTTCAACAACACTAACTTCTAGTCAGACTGACATTCAAAAATAGTTCCAATGTGGTGTTCATCTAGATATTGCCAAGACACTGACACAAACAAACACCCTACAAGGCCATGCACCATCAAAAAACAAATGCAAGATGCTGAGCCTGTCTACCAGAACCACTGATTTTTAAAGAGATCCTCTTTGCAGCCCTATGAAAACACAGATAATTAGAGCATCACGTTTATTATGCTGTGGCTTACAAAGCAGGCATTCATTTTAATTCAGAGTTCTCCCTGTAGGACTTCAGTACAAATATAGATGCTATGTTTTGAGGTTGAACCCTGAACATACAAACCAAAGACTGGGGGACTGAGCAGGGGATGCTTTGTGGATCCAGACTATAGTCTTAGCCTTGGCACAGATGAGTGGCTTTCCCCCCTGCCAGGCCTGGATACCATCTATCTTGGTGCCATGTGGCTTTCCTTCACCTTCAGAGAACAGTCCTGATTGTTGTCTGATTGTTGTGATGACACGGTATGTATTAGATGATCAACTCATCTCTCATGAACACCACTGACAAACCACAGTGTAAAAGAGCCCTCTGCCAAAGTCAGCCATGTTCAAGAAAGAAAGCATCAGACCAGAAGCTTTAACCAAAAACAAAGATGCCACAGTCAGTCAGTGTGAAAACACACTCCCCCAGATGTGCTAAGGTGAGGTACATTAAGTCCCTAATTTGTTACTGTCTCCCGAGAGAAATGGAGAGTCACAAAAACACTTGGCAGAAATTGGACACAAAGGCATGATCCAGATTTCCTGTTCCCCAGAAGGGAACATGATTATTTTGTGCAGCTGTGAGCTGGCGTTTACGCCAGGAGGGTAGGTGGTGGCATAGCTGCTCGACAGAACAGAGGGTGTTGATTTCCCTGAAATCTGACTGTTCATCGCCAATCAGACCAGGCACCATCTGAGCAGGTGCTGGGAGAAATAACCCCCAGCCAGTTATTTGCTACTAACCATGTCTGCGTTGCTGTGTCTTAAACTATATTGTGGCTTGATCTATCCCCTGTGCTCTTCTTTTTTTTTGCGGGGGGCAGGGGTACTAGGGATTGAACTCAGGGGCACTTGACCACAGAGCCATATCCAAATACCCTATTTTGTATTTTATTTAGAGACAGGGTCTCACTGAGTTGCTTAGCACCTCACTTTTGCTGAGGCTGGCTTTGAACTCAAGCCTCTGGGATTACAGCCATGGGCCACTGCACCCAGCTCCCAGGGAAAAAAAATCTGGAAGTCACCATACAGTGGGTTAGAGATACAAAGGAAATCATGTCCCGGCTCTTGAAAAGCCCAGTCTGGTTAGAAAATGTGACAGATGACTAGATCTTTACAACTTAAGGTGACACTTCTGCAATTGTGATTAAAAGAAAGAATTGGTAGGGAGTCCAAGAAGGGAGCAACTAAGTCTTAAACTAAGATTAAAGGGAATTGCCCTGGGAAACAGGCAAAATTCAGATGATATTTCCAGCTCAGAGAAGTTAGTTCTGATCATAAGATCTATTAGGTAAAAACTTAGCAGAGTATGGTATAGTAACAGAAAGGAATGGAAGTAACAAAGCACCTGATACTCAGGATTTAGTAAAAAGATAAGAGGTACCATCAAATCTTTGGTGAGCTGGAGATGTGGTCAGGAGTATTTGCTGTTGTGTCCCATAAAGGTGGCACCCGTTTTTTTTTTGTTTTGTTTTTTTTAATCTGAGGTTCTTTTGCCTTGACTGTTTTTTGAAACTCCCCCATCAGTAGAAAAGGTAGATATGGGTAGAGAGACAAAATATATGAACAAGACACAAACCAGGAATCTTGGAATATAACCCCCACCTCTTTTAAAAAAAAGAACAGACAGCTTTTAGAGTGATATAGTTGGAATTTAAGCAAAAGCTCAAAGCTAGGTAATGAAGAGTAGAGAAAAGGCAGACTGCAACAGCATTCACATTTCCTTACATCTGAGAGAAGTTTGTTTTAGAACGTATTCCTTCTAATCTGAGAAACAACATTGGCAGTGGTCACAATGAATATAATGATGTTCTTGGTCTGAATTCACATGGTTCTCCAGACAATGATCGGGATATCAGTTCTTAAGGTCACAGGATAAAGACTGACCTTTTTAGAAAAGTTACTTGAATTTATCAACTCATTTACTTGAAGTTATATATGTAAGTAGTTGTGTATAACAACCTACTTAGGATTTGGAGACAATAAAATGGAAATAGAAAATGGACCTTGTGTTTGGATCACATTTCAAGATCAACCCCTGATCCAGTTTGGTGACTCCTTCAAAAGTGCCTTATCATCCTCTCTCTCCATTTTATTGCTGGATGTCTATTGCTCTTCTATTGGTTTTCAGTGTTAAGTTCCATGTTAGCCCCACAGTACAGGGCTGAGAGCCAATTTTAACAAAGTCTGGACTGGATGGTGCTGGAACTCTTAGGTTAAACCTCTAGTACCACTGTCAGAAATATCCTGGAATCTTCACTCTCACATCAAGATAGCAAGATCTCAGCCTGGTGCTTCTGACCTTTAATCCTCATTCTCTATGTGGGACATGACTCATTAGATCTCCTGCATGCCTCAAATGTGTAAGAGGTCACTTCTATATAATTAGCATTGTCTTAGTCGATTTGGGTTCCTATAATAGAATATCACAGACTGGGTGGCCTATAAGCAACAGACATTTATTTATCAGTCCGGAGATTGGGAAGTCCAAGTTCAAGATGCTGGCAGATTTAGCATCTGGTGACACCAGGACCACTTTCTGGTTCATAGATGGCTGCCTTCTCACTCTGTCCTCCTACGGTGGAAAGGACTAATTAACTCTTCAGGATTTCTTGTATAAAGGCATTAATGTCATTCATAAGGGCAGCACCCTTTGGATCTAATCACCTTATAAGGCCTCATTTCCTAGTACCATCATGTGGTGTTTAGGATTCCAACACATGAGTTTTAGGTGTACAAACAAAAAAATTCAGTCTATAACTAGTACAGCAAGAGGCAGAAAAGAGCAATGTATCAGTGAGACTTGTCACAAATAATTTGAAGTTAAACTAGAGAAGTCCTCAGTGGGTTTAAGGTAATATTTTTTTTGCCTTTTAAATTAAAGAAATGTCAAGGTTATCCTACAAGAATTCCACTTGAGCTTGCATCCTGATTTACTTTCCTGAATAGCAGATAAACAGGTTGAATTATGGGTAAAGGCCAGGAATTACATTCCACTCTAGGAATGCCCATGGGAATGTGTGTGGTACGTGTAGTCATCTGCTATGCATGATAAAGAATGAATAGGTCGAGAGCTGCTGGTCTAGCAGAATGAAAATGGACCTTGGCTTCAGACAGACCTGATTACAATTCTACTTCTGCCACTATGACTTCAGTCAAGTTGCTTAGCTTCGGTGCATCTGGTTTTCTTATGTGTAAAATTGGGGAAAATCTCTCTACCATTTAGTGGGATAAAATGGTATAAAGGATACACATTTGATGTGTTACTTCCTTCCTCTTTCTTCTCCAAGTGTTTGGAATAATTACTGTACCAGTTATCATACTTTTGGTTGCAAATAATAGAATAAACCATTCAAACTGGCATAGCCACAATGAGAGGAACTGGCCCAGTAACTGTTAAGTCATGAAGGTCAGGCTTTAGGGATGTCGGATTTTCTGGCTAAAAGGGGTCACCAGGGAACATTTCTTTTCACCTGTCATCTTTGCTTTCAAGAGAAACTAGCTGCCTTTCTGATTACAAGATGGTTTCTTGTGGCTCTCAGGGCATTGAGCTTCTGAGAGGTAGAGATACCACCAGGGATAGTGTCAAATGCCAATGTCACTCCAGCGATGTGTCACAGAGGGTAGCAGTGGAATAGATTAGATGCTGGTGGGGAGACAACCATAAAAACTACTGCAGTGACATGCTGGCATTTATCATGTTCCTTTATGGCAATAGTCCATGTTACATTTATTCTACAACAAACATATCTATGTGTCTATGTATCTATCTGGAGACAGTTTAAGAAAAATTAAAAAAATGATGTTTTAGGGGCAACCCCCTCTGAAAGCCCCTTCACCTCCAGGACTGAAGGATGGGAGTCAAGGATTGTGTTGATCTTCTCTTTAGCATTTTTCCAGTTGTCCTGTTCCTTTTAGAAGATCATACAAATAAATGCAATGGCCAAGAAGGAACTACATGCACTTCTTTCACTAGAGCATTCACACGAGCACTTGTGAGCAAAGAACCCTCTTAAACCCAGCATAAGCAACCAATTTCTTATTGCTATTATTGAGTCACAAGTCAGATCTAGCAAGAATTTGTAGGATTCATTATACTCCTGACATTTCTGAAACAATTTTATATAGGGAGCATGAACACTTCTGATTAGTGTTTATTATGGGATCCTGATTGCATTGGAAAGGAGGTAGACATACTAATACATTTTTTAAAACATAAGTTCTTCACTTTCCATAGTGTTCACTAAAACATTCTTTTACATTTGAAATACAGCAAAGAAAATTAAGGGTCAGTGAATTAATCCTCAAATACTTAGTAAATACGCTGCTAGTTATACAGAGACTGTGTTTACTTTCCAACAGTAATAAATACAAAAACCTCACCTTGCTGTATCAAGTGGATGCTCTAGCTCCATTATTATTTTGTAAAGATATGGTTCCTGACATATAGGATTATTGCTCTTACTGAAGAAGGCTGGATTGGCCTCGAAATTCATTTAACAGCAAGTTAATATGTTGGCCTTTAGAGTCAACTAACTTATTTTCTGTTTTCAACAATAGAGAAAGAAGTAAATCTCATGGCCACACTCATTAAAGTCCAACTGCTGCATTTGGAAATCTTCCATCAAGGATCCAGTCATTGGACTGAAATGCTGAGTCACTAGTTGAAACTAAGTCAGAGGTACTGGTATTTACTTCTGCCTGGGATGGGGGCTGTTGGAGAGATGGGCACACAGCCTGTTCTGAGTGAGCTCTTTTCTCTCTGGTTTGGGGACTATAATGGGATTCCAGTCTGGGAACCAGCGAGACCAAGGTTTACCTCTTATAGGCTCTGCTGTGAGAATACACAGAGATCACAACAGGTGCAGTGAGGTGGAGCTCAAACTGAGGATTCATGCTTGATGCAGCATCTGGATTTGGGATACTGTTTCACTTAGGGGGTACAAGACAGGGATGGGGGACTGCTTGCAGGAGAGTGACTTCGGAGACTTTGTTGTCGTCATCCTTGGTGTTGCTCATCAACAGATTGCTTCATGGGCTGAGCCTCAACTAAGTGGATGGAAAGTCTATGAGTGATTATCAGGGGATATTGGTCTGCCCATTACTAACTAACACCTATAAGAAGGGCTGGTGCATCTCTGGTCCTCTTCTTCTCACCTCTGTAATGAAGTTCATTTTAGATCTAACATTCCATAATTCTTGTTTATTTTTTATTTTTTGTACAGGGCATTGAACCCAGGAGAGCTTCACCGTGGAGCTAAACACCTAGCCCTTTTTAATTTTCACTAAATTGCCCAAGCTGCCCTTGAACTTACAACCCCACTGCCTCAGTTTCCCTAGTTTACAGATGTGTGCCACCACACCCAGTTACATATCATAATTCTATATTTACACAGACCCAAAGCACTTTATTTTCCTCCATCTAGTCTGCTGTCAAGATTTCTTATGAAGATACATAATCCTTACACCTATGTGGTAATCTTAGAAATTGATCTGGTGTCTAGGAAGCACATATCAAGTGTAACCAAGAAATTCAACCAGTAATCCACTCTTTGAAATGATGTCCTATAAGTGAGCAGATATGTAATATTCAGGGGCAATCTGGTTCAGCCCCTGCTCCGAGGCAGAATCCATGCCAAAGTAATATGGATTAAGCTAAAGCCAACTTCATGCTTCATGATGGAAATTTGCTGAGGGAGGGGATATTTCCTTTTCAGCCATCTCCATGTTAGAAGGTCGTTCTGTATTACAGCTGAACTCTGGTTTTCTATCAAATCTAAGGATTCCCCCCAGTCTTCTGTCCTCTCTGATATTCGTTCACCAATGTTCCCATTTGTATTGTGCGCTTGGTTATCATTACTTATGTCTGCCTTAACCCTTCCTTTTGTCATTCACAGTAAATTTTATTGTTTCAGTCCTTCTTTCATTCCATAGTTCATGGGTCTTTCATCCTGCAGGTTTCTCCCTCTGATCCCCTGTAAATTATCAATGCTTCTCATAAAATATGCAAGACACAATATCCCAGATGGAGTTTGGCCCCCTTAAACCTGTATATGACTCACCAGTGTGAGAACAAAACTAAGATCATGCTATATTTTTTAAAGCTGTATTGTAATTTTTAATCCAAGTCCCAGATATTTAATGTGAATTGTTCCTTGGTTCTGATTTACAAGTTTAGTATGAGACACAGACATTATACAGATCACAGATAACCAGCATGCCTCACCCTGTGTCTCATTCCATGGATATCTCTGGATCCACAGCGAAGACCATATAATACTGGTTCTATAAAATAATTAACTCAGATTTTTCAAACTTATAGATATCTTATAAACACTTATGAACAATCTTAACATAGGTTTTAATTGCTTTAGAAGCTTTATAGAATTGATTTAACTTTCTTGAGAATATCTTATTAATTCTAAATTTGAATACTTGCCAAAAGATTATTATATCTATGTTATTTCATTCTTCTATTTTTACTTTAATTAGGAAGTATTTCTATTAGTTTTATACTTATTTTTATTCATTAATAATTATTTTATTAATTTTAATTTTATGATTATTTTTATATTTTTATTTTAAGTATGAAATACATATTTCATGTATATGTATACATTGTGTATACACACACACACACACACACACACACACACACACAATGTGCTCACTATTGTATTTATACCAGAATTCATTTTTCATTTTTACCTTTGAAGCATAAAGCCTGGTGGATGCAGCTAACATTCAATAATATACCTTCCTATTTGTTCTGTCTAAAGGCAAATACAGCATGAAGTTGCCAGCCATTATTCCCATGTGTACTTTTATATTTTTACTATATGTATAGGAGTATATGTAAATAGTATATTGTGCTGATTTTTTTGCTGTGTTTTTAAAATATTTATGTAAATGGTACATATTATTCAAAAGTTTCCTTCTTTATTCAGTATTCAGTTTTTTGTTTTATTTATGTTGATAAATGTATATATAGCTCACTCATTTTAACATATCTATGGCAAATCTCTGGATGATTCACCAGTTTGTCTAAAACCTTTAGGTAACCTTTAGATAATTAACCAGTTTTATTAACTACCTTTTATGAAAAATGGTCAATTGATTGTATGCAAGTTTTTATGATTATATCCAAAGCTGAAATTAATAATTTTTATACGTCTTCTTGGTACATGTGTGAGTTTTCATAGGGACTGTCCTTTAAAGTCAAATAGTGGAGTCAAAGCATATGCATGTATTCAGCTCTGCTGTTTTTTTCCAAATAACTTTGCAAAAAGTTGTATTTATATTAAAAAAGAAAAGGTAGTATTGTATAAATCAGAATAAATTATTCTTATGTTGAGCAAATGTGAACAGCTGGAAATTCCAATAAATCTATCAGTAAATTTAAGGATATGATAAATAAAATATAAGAAGGTAAGTTCAAACTATAAGTCACTATTGATCAAATGCATGCTGTTAGAAAGAGTATAAGACAGAACTTTTTAAAATGCTTCACTGTAGCACCTAGGATAGGAAAATGGTGGTGAAACTGTTGTCCATGGCATTATGTAGCAGCTCCTTTTCCTTACCTTATGGGAACAATTACATTATGGGGACCATGGGAAAGCTGTACTTCTTGACATCTGCTTTTACTTTATCCGCACACTCTGTAAACTTCATAATTGTTGGCATCTTACTCTTGGCTTAGACCACCAAAAGCTTCAACCATGCCATCAAATGTGTGACCCACCATTAGCAAGAACGTAAAACAGGATAGCACAATAAAACTCCGTGTGGCATTATTTTCTTCATCTGTTACTCCAACCAAATTTTCCAGTTAATTTATTTCATCTAGTGGTAGCACTAGTATTTTTATAAATTGCCTCATATCCCTTTGGAGTGAAGTGAGGTGTGTAAGAATAAATAAGTCACTGAAACGCAACAACAGAAAAGTGAAAAAATAAATTTGTCATAAGCCTCGAGTAGAGTCTGCTGCTTTGTCTTGGTTTTTAAACTGCCTTCCAGTTGGGTGACCTACAATTAACTCAAAGTACAGAATAAAACCCAACAACTTGATCTGCTTTGAATCTTTTGTACAGGATGAGAGAAAGAGATCAAGTTTTATTCTTCTAAATATGGATATCCAGTTTTCCCAGTACTATTTGTTAAAAGGCCATCTTTTCTCAAATATATGTTTTTGGTAACTCAGTCCAGTATTGGATGACTGTATTAAGCCACATTCAAATCTTAGCACCAGCCTTCTCATAAGTCTAGCAAATCTCAGGATCATCTTTGACTCTTTGACCCTTTACCATTCATAAATGTTGTCTCATGTAATTAATTCTTCTTTTGCATTACCTTGTCTCTTATACTTTTTGAATAAACACCTATACTCACAGTTCTTTCTTAGAGGAGCAAGAAGCTAGCATACAAAACAGAAGAGAAGTGATAACCATGTGGAATGTGTTGGCATGTTTGCCAAGAGCAAGGACTTTTTCGGATATACCCTCCTCAGATTATAGAGGGGCCTCTTCTATCACCTCCTCCTCCTTCTTCTCCTCAATATTTATTTCTTTTCAAATGTCAGTTTTGAAAAGGTTATAATTCATTCTTAAGTATGCACCGCTGTATAAGCATTTGAAAAAAAATATGTAATCATCTCTCATTAGGGGTTTCTATGGCAGGATTCCTGGTACACAGCTCCCCTATTAAAGCTAATCTGAGTGTACTTGATGGCTCACAGCAGGAATTATAAAGCCGTTCCTAATTGAAGAAATGCATGTGGAATCATCTACCCTTTCAGGGTTTCTCCTCACCACAGTTGCCTCTGTGAAAAACAAATTGACAGAACAATGGTTCTGTGTGGGCTCTTTCTCAAGGACCGTTTGAAAAAAATCAATTCTGATGTGCAATTAATACCTATTTAATATGACCATATACAATACCAAACCAGTGAAGCTATTACACCAGAGTATCTCAAGAATTCACTGGAGACCTGTATTCATTTATAAAATGTCAAGATGTACTCAGTAGAGTAAGCAAGTAACTAACATGGATGGACAGAGTGCTCTTAAAGAATAAAGTGGAAATATCACAGCTGTTCAGCTCAAACTTTTGCAAAGAAAGCAACACAAACTTGAAATGCTCTGGATAGCTACCTTAGAAGGATGGGTGTGCCTAGAGAGCTCAAATAATTGAAGAATGTCATGAGGGCTAATTGATGTCAGTAGGGCAAGGCTGAGGAAACCACTCACTGTGGATGGAAGGTGAATAATTGGTTCTGTCCAGGGCTATTTTAGGAGTGCCCTATGCTGATTCCATCAGCAGACAGAATTAGTTATCACTGCCTGTGTGTCCCTTCAGGGTCTACTCATTTTTCAATTCACTGCCATTTGGTTGAGTTATTCCCTAAATGAATCAATCACTAATTCATAATTAGATCTGATGACAGCACAGGTCTCTGAAGTTGCAAACTTTAGAGATGACAATGTGAATCTTTAGATAAATCAGAGATACACCCTGTTTGTTATTCTAAATACCAATTGAATCTTAGCTGACTTAAAAGTCTTTCTTGGTCAAGATATTATTCGTCTTTCCTTGTTTTTTTCATATGCATGCATCACTAGTATTCTAGAGCAGAGTATATATCAATGTCATTGACACAGTCTTGCCTTCAGCTCCACACTATAAAGAATATTATCTATATGAAATTAAGTATCATTGTTGTAAGACTGAAGGACCAAAGAAACACAGTAGGACTTTCTTGTGGCTCTGGTAAAGCTCTATCAAATAATTGGCTATAGAATCATGAGGTTGGGCAAGCCAGCTGGATCAATAGTTCATCCTCCTCTTTGTGAAGCTTAAAAAGCCCTAGCCCCAGTGAAGCTGTGATGTTATTGACATCACAGAACAAGCTTCTTCTTACCTTTGCGCCACTGCACACCCCTATGTAAAGAGGAGTGGGCATAGAAGAGTGACCCCAACTTGGAGTTAGTATACTCTGTCCTACCCCCTTCTCCAATGTCAGAGCCCTGTTGCCTTTGTGATCACAAGAACCCAGAGATACCATCCTATAGTGCATTAAGGGCCCACAAAGTCCCAAGGTGTGCACCTAGAGTACAGTACCTCTCATTTCTCATTCTTTCTACCAGTGAGCTATTTAATTGCTGTCTTACAAAGTTGCCTAGCTACACTTCTTTCACTGGAACTTTCTTAATATTTTGTATCCAGTTAACTAAGTCATTATAGAATTTGGAGAAACATGGTCAATACTGAGAAAATTGGTCACTGAGTCATAGTGGCTCAGGGGCTGGGATTCTCCAGCACTCTCTCACCTAACATAGTATTTAAGTGCATGCATGTACCATGTATGAATATCATGTGAACTAACCTCAGAGGAAATTCTAGACCACAGCTTTTTTAGGCTTTTCACTTCCTATTCATTCTCACTCCACAAGAAGATTGGTAGCCAGGTGACTTTATAGTCCTTGCCACCAGTCCCTGGGAACTCTAGCCAAAACATCGAGAGCTTCTGGTCCCTTATTCCTCATGTTTTAAGAGCAGTTTTAGCATTTAAGAATTCAGAGTTTTTAAACACTTTGGGGAGAACTTTAACTTAATCTTATCCAGGGAAAAGATTTTGATGACCTGAGCCTCTGGAGACTACTCTGAAGTCTACTCTGACATGAGCCAGAGTTGTTTTCCAGTTTCTACAATCATTATTCCTTGAATTTACAGCCCCTGAGGAGTTTGCATTAATGAATCTTCTGAGATAAATTAGAAATGACCTTGTGGTGAACCAGATGCTACAATCCAGGACCATGATTCCTCTTTTGGTCCATGACTGAGGTATATTGTCAACAATTAAAGTAATCCACAAAGATTATTTGCAAGTGGGTCCATAGGTTTGCCTTCTGCATTTGATACAGCATGGATGTGTCCTTGACCTCAGTTGTCCTCTACTGAACATTTAATGAGAAGTGTGCATGTCTATTAGAGATACATGTGGGATACACTGCTCATTGATCACACTGTGGCCATGAAAATACTCCTTCTCTAAACTCCACTGCTTCCCACTGTTCATAGCTGAGTGCATGCTCAACTGTCAACTAATTCCCAGGGAACACTAAAAAAGAAAAAATATATATATAATAACAGTTTTAAAACTCTATAGCAATAGTCATATCATCATGAAGATTAATTGCTCTTGCAACAATAACATTTAAAAACAGCTGGCAGTGTGGCCTTTCTGCCCATGGGTGATCTTAGAAACATGGACTCAGAGCAGGGGGAGACCTGGAGAGAACGCAGATGCAATCCCCCATCCTCCAGGAAGGCCTGCAACTAAATCATCCCAGGCAGAGGCATATTTGCCCTAATTTTAACAAGCTCCAGGGACAGAGCTCTTGAGACTTTCTACTCTGAATAGACTGAAATCTTTTCTTACAGCTGAACAACCTCTCCCATTAGAGCCAGTCTATCCATCTGCATCTGGCTGTTTGAGACATAGAAAAAGGCCTCTCTAGTGATTCTTCTAAAACTCTTTCCACTCAAACGGGAGTCAGGTTTTATTTTTTCTTTGTGAATCATATTTTCCTCATAATTTTAAAAATATTTAAAATATTTTTGTGACACTTTGATTATTTCTGAAAGATATTTCTATTTCTTATTAGCTTTTTTGTCTAAACATATGTATTATGTTTCAATAAAACAAAAGGTTTTCCGATTACATGGGATGGTGGTCACTGGCTACCCATGGATAGTGTGACTGAAATCATACTAGTGTGATAAAAAATCATATTTTAAAACTGGAAATCCATATGCAACAAAATGAAACTGAATCCCTTTCTCTCGCCATGCACAAAAGTTAACTCAAAGTGGATCAAGGAACTTGATATCAAATCAGAGACATGGCGTCTGATAGAAGAAAAAGTTGGCTATGATCTACATACTGTGGGGTCAGGCTCCAAATTCCTCAATAGGACACCCATAGCACAACAGTTAATAACTAGAATCAACAAATGGGACTTACTCAAACTAAAAAGTTTTTTCTCAGCAAAAGAAACAATAAGAGAGGTAAATAGGGAGCCTACGTCCTGGGAACAAATCTTTACTCCTCACACTTCAGACAGAGCCCTAATATCCAGAATATACAAAGAACTAAAAAAATTAGACAATGAGATAACAAATAACCCAATCAACAAATGGGCCAAGGACCTGAACAGAAATTTCTCAGAGGAGGACATACAATCAATCAACAAGTATATAAAAAAATGCTCACCATCTCTAGCAGTCAGAGAAATGCAAATCAAAACCACCCTAAGATACCATCTCACTCCAGTAAGATTGGCAGCCATTAGGAAGTCAAACAGCAACAAGTGCTGGCGAGGATGTGGGGAAAAGGGTACTCTTGTACATTGCTGGTGGGACTGCAAATTGGTGCGGCCAATTTGGAAAGCAGTATGGAGATTTCTTGGAAAGCTCGGAATGGAACCACCATTTGATCCAGCTATTCCCCTTCTCGGTCTATTCCCTAAAGACCTAAAAAGAGCACACTATAGGGACACTGCTACATCCATGTTCATAGCAGCACAATTCACAATAGCAAGACTGTGGAACCAACCTAGATGTCCTTCAATAGACGAATGGATAAAAAAAATGTGGCATTTATACACAATGGAGTATTACTCTGCATTAAGAAATGACAAAATCATAGAATTTGGAGGGAAATGGATGGCATTAGAGCAGATTATGCTAAGTGAAGCTAGCCAATCCCTTAAAAACAAATGCCAAATGTCTTCTTTGATATAAGGAGAGTAACTAAGAACAGAGTAGGGAAGAAGAGCATGAGAAGAAGATTAACATTAAACAGGGATGAGAGGTGGGAGGGAAAGGGAGAGAGAAGGGAAATTGCATGTAAATGGAAGGAGACCCTCAGGGGTATACAAAATTACATACAAGAGGAAGTGAGGGGAAAGGAGGAAAAATATAAGGGGGAGAAATGAATTACAGTAGAGGGGGTAGAGAGAGAAGAGGGGAGGGGAGGGGGGAGGGGGGATAGTAGAGGATAGGAAAGGCAGCAGAATACAACAGACTCCAGAATGGCAATATGTAAATCAATGGTTGTGCAACTGAAGTGATTCTGCAATCTGTATATGGGGTAAAAATGGGAGTTCATATCCCACTTGAATCAAAGTGTGAAATATGATATATCAAGAACTATGTAATGTTTTGAACAACCTACAATAAAAATTAATAAAAAAAAATAAAATAAATAAATAAATAAATAAAAAAAATCATATTTTAATATCATTCAGTCTTAGTTAATTTTAGATCTGAAACTAGCTATTTCTATGTGTGAAGGACTCTAAGTATGTTTGGGGCAATTTGTGTTTGGGAAACTACTTTTTCAAATGTGAAATTTATGACATATAAAGTAATGTTCAAGTATTGCTCTTGAAAGCTTAGCATACAGTTTGAGGTATGCCTTCACGTAAAATGCACAGAGAATTTTGAAGATTCGATGTGTAAAGAATAATTTATATGTCATTAATATTTTTATATGGATTACATGTTAAAATGGTAATATTTTGAATATAGTGGGTTAGATAAAATATATCATAGTTTTATTTGCTCATTTATTATTTTACTATTTTAATATAAATAGCCACAATCTTGAAAAGAGTCCCTTAATGGAAGTACACTCTCTTATTATAGTTTCCCAAGTAAGTATCAAAAATATGACACAGACTCAAAAGTTT
This sequence comes from Callospermophilus lateralis, assembly GCF_048772815.1. NCBI lineage: Eukaryota > Metazoa > Chordata > Mammalia > Rodentia > Sciuridae > Callospermophilus > Callospermophilus lateralis. The sequence goes on from NC_135320.1 coordinate 27,618,131, forward strand.
GAGGAGGGTAAGGAAATCAGAAGAGCAAGACTTTAAATGATATGCCACAAAGTTATACTTGCAAGCAGCCCTGAAAAGGATTTAAGGTAATATGGCCTTAGTCCCTCAGCATGTTACAAATCTAAGGTAGGGGAACATAAATTTAATGTGCACCAACAAATTAATAAAATTTTTTTTTGAGGTTTAGTTTGTTTGTTCTATTTCTTTCCATAGGACTGATATGAAGTGAGAGTCTGCCAAAAAAGAAAAGACAGAAAGAGAGAGGGAGGGAGGGGAGGAGAGAGAGGGAGGGAGGGAGGGAGAGAAGGAGGGAGGGAGAAAGAGAAGGAGGGAGGGAGGGGAAGAGAGAGAGGGACAGAGAGAGAGGGAGGGAGGGAGGGAGGGAGAAGGGAGAAAGGGAGAGAGAGGGAGAGAGAGGGAGAGAGAGAGAGAGAGAAAGAGAGAGATGCTCCAAAGGAATTTTGCAAGTCTGAAAGTCCTTGGAATGCCTGGGAAGGACTCAAATTCAGCCCATCTGCAGAGGGTTGTGCTACACTAGGTTGGGATATGATGTATGTGCACAAGTTTGTGACTTAGGATTTGTGTTCAAAGGCCACATTCACAGAGCTAAGATATATTGGCAATTTGAAAATTAAGAAATGTATTTGGAATGCAATGGGATATGAATATATAAGCAGCATTATAATTTGAGAATGATCTTTTAAAGTGCTATCTCATTACAGCAAGAAAAGTTTTATGGCCTGAGCCAACTCAGTCCAGAAGAAAAGATGATCATGCAAATGCACATAGAATGTTGATTTTTTGGGATCAGTATTAATTTCCATCACTTTTAATTAAAAGCTGACTTTATTTCCTCTTGGAATCCCTTTCGGGTGTCCTTCAATGATATAAAAATAATACGCATGGACCTGCGATTATAGGCATTAATTTTGTATATACGATGTTCATAGATTTGAAGGTTATTAAAAAGTAAAGTGTGAATTAAATGATGGATTTCCTTTGATGTGACTTTCATTGATGAAAGCACAATGTTAAAGTTGACATGGTGAATCTAGCCCATACAGACAGGGTAGCACCCAGAAGAATAAAGAGAGAGGACATGAGATTTCTGTTTTCCAGAACTTCCAATGAATCATGAGGAGAATTTTAACAAGCAACCTTTACCTCCACTTTTCCTCAACATTTAGAAATACTCGTCTCTTATGACTTCATTAATATGTTAACATTGCTAGGAATTATCTACATTGGTATTAGAAGCTCCATGTGAGTAGGAATTGTATCACCAATTTATTTTGTATATCTAATTCCTATCATGTATGTGATCTGTAATAAAGTTCAACATGAAATATTGTAGAGTATTTTGGTTTTTCACCTTTAGAGAAAATAGGTCTACTTCACATATTGTAAAACCTATTCAGTATTAGAATCTGAGTGCTAAAATTACTTGAAGAGATTGCCTCAAAAATCCCTTCATGGTAGAAATGACAATGCTAGGGCCTAAACACTAATGCCATTTCTAAATCCTACAGCTAGTTAGCAGAAAGCAGAGTAGAATCCAGGTCACTAAAAGATCTGCTTCCATTTGCTGTCTTAGCAACAGCTGGGATTACTTATGAATAACTCAAACACATAGACAACATATTTTAAAATTCATTTTTTTCTTTCTTTTCAACTTTGAAAAGTCATGGTATTAAAAAGAATTTTCACTGTGTTTTTAGAGAGATATTTTTAAATCTTTTGATGCCTAATGTGTTTGATGCCAAAAGTAAAAACCAAGTGTTTAAAACCAAGATGAAATCATATGTCTTTAATAGCCAGAACAATTTATCATTTCCTATGTCGTGGAGACCATGCCAAACACTTCATATGCATTATTTTCTTTAATCCTCTAATATTACCTAGGGCGTAGGTACTATTGCTACTAGTACTTTGTGATGGGAAAGCATATAAAAAGAGAAATCATGTAAATAGCCCCAAATGACACACCCATTCAATGGACTCAACTGTGATTCTTCAGGTGCTGAGTTACAGGTGAGTTTCCAATGGCATTTCTCACAGTCTCCTCACAGTGAACTCACTTGGCTGAAATATGACCACAGTCAACTGAGCTCCTGCTATGCTTCCCAGCCTATTTGAAATGGAACACAACACAATACACACATAAACACACACGCATGCACACATCTGTAGCTATATCTCTTTCTCTATATCTGCATCTATTTCTTCTGGATACTTCTCCATTTCTCATAAAAATTGGGGAAAAATAGTAGAAGTAGAATTCTTGTGAATAAACTGTAGATCATACTATCTCAGAGAAACACAAAATCCATGACATGGAGAGAGCAGAATTAACACAATCACAATGTATTAATGTTGGAGGAAACATGAAGGACATCAGGTTATGGATGAGATTTACTTTCCCTTTCTTGGTCACAAACACTGTGCAGTGGAGACTACTGGTACTTTCCAACGTCTCTTCTTCATGTGGCATGACACTTCTTGTCTCTTTCTAGTCAGGTATAATTTTGGACAATGGTCCACAAACAGAAAAGAAATATTTCACTTGCATTGAAAATTTTTTGTAACTGATGAATGATTATACAGCATTCTCTTCCTCTTCAATGTCAATGAAGAAGACTGAGCTTCAGATTATGTTGCTATTGGATGGTGAAGAGCTCATTCACCTGTATTACTACAGAAGTATATGGAGAACAGTTGCATAGAAAGTTGTTCTAACCCTCAGGAATTCTTAGTAAGAAACAGACCTTCAGAATTTGGGAGTATTTGTTTCTATGGTACATTTTAGTTTATTCTTATTAATACCGACTACATTCCTGAGGATAAGCATATTATAAAAATTTTTCTGACAGCATTTTATGTTTAAGCAAGAAAAATATTGCTGCTGCAATCTAAAAGTCCATCACTAATCCCTACAGTCAGAGTACAATTCACTCATTTGTTCAATCAATATTTATGTGCTAATTTTTAAAAAGACCACTCTTATAAATAATTTTGACAATAAAGTAGAAATTAATGATGGGTTAAATGGGATAGTGAGAAAGAGAAGACTGTAGACAGGAGATCAGTAAAGGATTTATGATTAGATGATGGGAACGAACTGAAAGTGTTACCTATCATTAAAATGTAACAGACTGGAGGGGAAAGGTCTTGGCTATGTGGAAGCATTCAAAAACTTTGGTGTCCATGAAATTTTAGACAATGAAATAATTCCATTGTCAAGTTGGCAGTGTGATGGTATACATACAGAATAGATCTCAAAAGAAAGATGTGGAATTCTGATGTAGATTCCTAATAATGAAATTATTAACTTTCTAGGAACTAAACAAGGAGCCAGAAAATATATACAAGTGCATTTTAAAAACTGGTAGAGGACATCTGAAATATCTAGATGAAAGGAGAGATAAATATCATTAATGAATGAGAGGGTTTCACACTTTATAGATACTTATTTTCCTCAAGTTTATGTCAAAATTTGATAAAATGCCAATCCAATTTTCAGTGCAGTTTTTTCAGAACCTTGGAAAACTTACTTAACAGTGACATGAAACAAGCTAAGGTCATGTTGACAAAGAAGAACACAAGGATATTGCTTTAATCACACATGAAGACATATTTCAGAGTCCTGTTAGCGGAGAGATGTCTGGTTCAACATAGAGAACTAGGAAATACTACCTATGCTAACTTGAGGTATGATATTTCTGGCACTAGTAATCAACAGCAAAGTGGTTTACCAGATGGTATCAGGAAATCAGTTTGCTAATTAAAAAAAGCAAAAACAAGACCAAAAAAAAAATAACCTAACTCTGAATTCTTTCCTTATATATCTAGTAGGAAAATTAAGATGGAAAAGAAACTTTAATGTGAACAGTAGAATTATAGGATTAATAGAATATGTAGAGAAAATCTGATTGCTAGCCTCCCTAACGATCAAATTAATGCAAATTAAAGCAAGATATGACTATACTTCCATCAGATTAGCAAAACTTCTAAAAGCCCAAATAATAAAAACTGTTGGTGAAACACAGGAATCCTTGTGTGCTCTTATTCAGACTATAAAGTAATGTAATAATTCTGGAAAGCCACTGGGCAGTCCTTGGTATAACAGATTATTCATAGAACCTGAACTAAAACATATCAATTCCTAAATACATTTCTCTTCTGAAAATAGGGGACATGGATAATCATGCTCTCTATGTTGTTGTTTATGACATGGGAGACAGAGAGAGACTCCTTAGGACAGGGGAAGTCAAATGTTCAATGGAACACCAAGCAGATGTGAAAACTGCATTAAAATATGCATATATATATTTGTGTGTGTATATACATATATGTACACACATGTATATACATACATGTATATATCTCAAAACATCATATTTTATCATACAACTTTTGTCAATTTAATTATATAAATACATACAGCAACTTGAATAGTTTAAAAATAGCCTTGAATAGAAAAAATAAGATTAAGATTAGAACGATCTTTTCTCATAATTTTTTCTTTGTATTTAATATATATATTTTTAACTTTGGAAACATGCACAGAAAAAAGAAAACAATATTATCATGATACAGTAACACCCATGGAGATACTCCTGGTTATTATTGAGAGTGCCTGTGGAAGAGGAGAGGGGCAAGGGAGTTGTGGTCAGGAACAACTGGGAGAGAAAATCAATTTTGGGAACTAAAAAATGTGGGTATTTCAATAATTAATTGTATATAGCTCGTGTATCATTGCAGACAATTTTGGGATGAAAAGGGCATGAAATTTGAAGAGAAGGTGAGATTATGGTGGATTTTTAGAAAAAGGTGTGAGATATCACTTTAAGTACAAATGTTGGTAGTTATTAAAGAGAGAGAGAGAGAGAGAGAGAGAGAGAGAGAGAGAGAGAGAGAGAGAGGTGGGTCGGTGAGTAAACCATCTCCATTCTCATCCCTGAGGATAAAACTTCTATCTTGTGCTTTTAGATTTGTCCACATTATTAAACTGTACCAAAGTGAGGGGGTAGGGTGGAAATGCATGAATTATTTAATCACCTTGCTATAACTCACATAAAACATAAATTTCCCAAACAAAGAAATTTAGATTGCAGTTGAACTACCTTCGTCCCACATTTAAATACATAACTGTTATCAATGGTAAAGGAATTATGTGGCTAAAACACTCACACTCATTTCCCTTTTTACCATGAAGTATCTATGAAAATGAGGAAATATAATAATATGTTATAATTACAATTTGACCATTACTATTTCAATTTACTCTCTCCCTAAGATGATCTTACAAGTAATTCCATCTATTTAGAAGATATTTAGTATTTCTATTTTATTGCATTTTCTTCCTGACCATTTATATCCTAATGTACATTTCCTAAGCTGACAATTTCATAGACAAAAAAAGTGTGATTGCATTATCTCAACAACAATTAAGAAACAAAAATATCAAAGTTACAATTATATACATAATAAACAAGTTTGAGGAGAAGGACTAATGATTGCTACTATTGCAGGTAGAATTTCCATTTCCCTTTTAATTGAACTCACACTCTTAATATGTTTATGCAAAAATTAGGCAAACCCTCTGCCACTGAGCTACATCTCCAGCAATTTTTGACAAAGTGTTGAGAACCTTCTGCTGTACGGTTTGAGGTTGTTTTTCAAATTTCATATGTTGGAAATTTAATCCCCAATGAAACAGTATTGAGAAATGGGATGTTTACGAGGTATTTATGTTAGGTTGGATCTGCACTCATGAATGTGTTAATGCCTTTACTGTAGAAGTGGGTTGACTGGCATGGGAGTAGATTATTGATAAAAGAATAACTTTGTCCCCCTTGCTTTCCCTTTGAACTTTCTCAATCTTTCTTGCCCTTTTGCTCTTGCTATGGGATGAGGTAGCAAGCAGGCTTTTGCCATAATCAGACCCCTTGACCTGGGACTTCCCATGCCTCAGAAGAGTAAGAATTAAATCTCTGTTCTTTATGAACTACCCAGTCTCAAATACTTTGATTTCATAGAACTGAATGGACTAAGATACTATATGTACCATTATCTATATTCTAATAAGGGAATTTGGTTTAGAAAAGCTATACCTAAAATTCAGAGTACAGAAGTTAAAAAAAATGGATGTGTACTGTTGTTCCCTGATCATAACTATTCTAGTGCCTTACAGCTAGTAATTCTGAGAGAGTAGCCTCGTGCCACGCTTGAACTGATGTGATAGAATATAGTTTTGCAGACATGTTGCCTGGAACTTCTTCACATTCAATAGTAGCCAATGACCTCACTATGTTTCTTTTTCCCTAGAAAAGTAAAAAAAAAATCTGTTTATCACAATAAATGGCCACTGTTTAACTCACATAAGACTAAACAGGAATGCTGTCTTCTAGGAATACAAATGTTATGTCAAAAATTATCTATTTATCACAGCAATTGTGTTCCAAAGGGAGGGAAAAAAAGCCAGATGATGCTAAGCTGCTGAACTGCCCAAATCAGTTTCTTTTGACATTTTTATTTTTTTATTTTTTTGCAAAAGTAGATCACATGATGCCGGTTGGAAATTAAATAATGTGATAAATTTATTTACTTACTGAGTTTCCCATACACCCTGCTGCCCTATTTTTTGTTAATAATTTTATTCAGATCTAAATACTTGTTGGGCAGATAGTTATTTGTCACTTGCTGGTGATGTACCATCTGTTCAGGGAAAATGAAAATCATGGTGAATAAAAGTTTTCCTGATGAGAAAGCAAAGCCAACATGAGAAAAAACTGAGGATTCATCTGAGCCTAACCATGTGGTTATATAAAGTTTCCCCAGGTGAAAGGCAAGGCTTTCTCTGTGGCAGCAGCTCAGACACAGTTGACACTAACAAGCAGTTAGAGAAAATTTCCCAGCATTGGTAACTATGGTGTGGACACTGTCATTTAGGATCTGGGCCCAAGGAAGTGCTGCCAAATATCTGTTCCTCCAACGTGACATCTAGATGAAAGGACTGTGTGACAGTAATAGTAATAGTAACAAATAAAAGACAGAATGACAATTGACTACACAGTAGGAAATAGTGATTTGTTGAACAAAGCCAAGGAAAGGTGGGGGATTCCAAGAGTTGGGGGAAAAGTGAGAGCAGACACAGGGTAGAATTGGTGGAAGGAGCCAGACCAAAGGCAGAGAGCATGTAAAATTTTGTGCTGAAGGCTTAGAGGAGTGAACATATAGCTATAGGTTGATGTGGATTCCCTTAGGAGGCATGAGAAAAAGAGAAAAGCAGAGAAATCTTGGAGCACTGCCATTTATGTAGGAAATGAGAGGGCAAGTACCAGTCAACTAGAGTGAGAAGGAGCAGTCAGAGGCTTTAGGAGGAAAATACAATGGGAAAATGAAACAGAGGGAAGGCAAGTCAACAGGATCAATCAAAGCTGAAAGCTGACTATGATGCTGAGAGGCCTGTCCATAATGTTCCCAAATATTGCCCCAACCAATCTCACTGTGCTCCTAAAAGTCAACTTTTAATCCATTTCTCTCCGTGCTTTTCTTCTATCTCCTCTTCAGTCTTGTTTTGCTTTTTCTTCTTATTCTCCACTTCTCCTTCCTTCTTCCCTCCTTACTTCTCCTTCTTCTTGCTAACCAACCTTGTTTTATAAGGCACTCAATCACAATTGGTCTAAGACAGTCAGCAAATCCAGGGCCACTCTAGTGGTTGTCTCGAAATGGACACGAGACTTGAAACTCACCTGCACTGTCACAGAAGCTGACAAGAAGATCCAGTATGATGGTTAATTACTGTCCTTTCTAGATGTAGAACTCCCTGAAGTATTCTGTAAGGTTGCTCTAATAGGGATGAGTTTCCTCAGTTATGGCTTTTCTGGGAAAGACTTCATCTCTGAAGGAGAGTTTTGCTCACTTTTTTAAAAAAATGTTTAACGAAATAACCCAGGCCAAAAAAAAAAAAAAAAAAAAAAAAAGACATGGCACATTCTTCCTCATATATGGGACATAAACAATGCTGATGACATAGAAATTGAGAGTGGGACAGAGGTCACTGGAGGTTATCGAGGGGAAGAGGGTGAATCATAGAAAAAGATGGATAATAGATGCCAAAATACAGTTAGTTGGGAAGGATAAGTTCTACTGTTCTATGGCACAGCAGGGCAACTACAGTTAACAATTTACTGTAAATTTCAACATATGTTTTTAAAGTAGGAGAGAAAAATTTAGAATGTCCCCCAATAAAAAGAAATTATGGATGTTTGGGATGATGGAAATGCTGATACCCTGATTTGATCTTTAAACATTATATACATGTATTGAAGTGTCACATTGTACCCTGTATATATGCATGATTATCATGTATCAATTAGACATTTTTAAAAAGACCCAACATACTAAAAATGGTGGAGTGAAAAAAAAAAAAGGCCAGTTCCTTGACAACCACAGATGACCCTGAACAAAGATGGACCAAATAATCCCAGGCTTCTTGCAAACTAAGGCTTGAATGACTTTTCTGCTTACACTAGTTTAGCAATTGTTTCTGTTCATGTCTCTTTTATCAGAGGCATTTCCAATAGATGAATAGGCATTTCCAATAGATAAAAGCTACTAATTATTGACTGTTCTTTGTACAAATTCCATTTTTTGTTTATTTTTCTCTATATGCATTCAGATCCCACTGCTAGGATATCCTGTGTGCAATCTTTATACAACCTAAAGAAGCCAGACCTTCAATACCCTTTTAAGCATCACTTGCTTCATGACCTTTTCTATCTTCCTGCAACTTTGAAGGACTTTCTCTGCCTTTCCCATTCCTATGATATGAACCATCCATATCTGTAAATCCCTTTGACCACTTAAAAAGTAAGTATTTATGTTCATGTCCTATATTCCTTTCTAGTCCTTTATTTACTTGAAGGCAAGATACATGTCCCAATTATTTTCATTTCCCGGCAACTAACACAATTCTTTACCTGTAATACATGCTTTGCCAGGGTAGGTGTTTATGGGAAGAATAAAAATAAAATATATAAAACTGACTCTGCATAAATAAGGCTAGTAACAAATATGGATAATATTATATTTAGGAGAGTTATGATAGGAAAGAAAATGCCTAGCAGAAGAAACAAAGTCAGAGAGTTAATACCAATTTCAGATACCTGTTTGTGGTAAATAGCATATTCCTGGAATTGAGGGTCTGTGTCTCATGACAATTTAGTGATCACAGTATGCTCCTGGCCTTTGGATGCTTATGGTATTTAGAGATAAGGATGCAACCACGGCTGCATTTTATTAATAGCCCATAGATCAGAAATAGCAAACCCACAGCTGTTTTTGTCAAGCCAGGGACACACAATATAGGCAATAAAACAAGGGAGAATATGAAGCACAGCTGTAAGAGAAAGTGGCAGATAAAGAACAGGAAGAACAAGGGCCACAAATCTCACTGGATAGGACCCTTCCCATGGGTAGATGGGTATGAACCCATAAGTGGTTGGAATTTCTGTGAAATAGCAAAACAGGTCTGGGTTACACATTCTAAAGTGAAAGCGACATTCCCAACCTTGGACACAATTTTGCTTGACCATCTCTTCTCCTATGCTTTCCTCTCCCACTCTCTTTGGTTGGTGTTTTAGTCTTTATAGGTAAAGTTTATTCTTATCTTGCAGACATCTTTTTCTCAATCTAGGTGTGTGCCATGGGTGCATTTTGTGTGTGTGTGTGTGTGTGTGTGTGTGTGTAAAAATTCACACTAGCATGTTCTTTAAATTTTGAAGTTTGATCTCTTCCCAGGCCTGCAATATGCAGGACAATACTCTTTTAAGATGCCAAACTATGGGCTAAGCTAAGTGTTTTATAGGTGAAGTGTTTGGCAGGTTAGGTTGACAACTTAAGTTAATTTTTCAGGATTTAACTGCATTGTAAGTCTTTCAAACAAGCAGCAAAGTCATAGCTTACTAGTTTCCAACCAATGATGGACTTTACATATGACTTTGTAGTCAGAGGAGCCACAGTCCAAAGTAAAGGTAGCCGGGCTTCTATGATTTACAGTGAAAGGAAACTGGTGATTGTGATTTGGCTTGAGTGAGTGGGAAAGTAAATAGAAGGTCCAAGGAGTGAGGCCCCAGGTGGAGGAAAAGAGGGGCAATAATGAGACTAAAGCAAAGGGTTGAAACTAGGAAAACTGGTTCCTAGGTGGTGAGAGTTTGACTTGCAGTCATTTCCAGCTCACAGTACTTCCTCGGTGCATTTGCAGGAGGCTTCCCCATTCTCTAATCAGATTCCTGCCAGGTTTCACAGACAGCATTCTCCCTGGTCCAGCACACAACTTTCAATGGCTGATTAGGGAATGGTGTGTGTAAGGAATCATTTTCCACAAGTCATAATGTATTATCTTCCCTTAGGAAGACTGATCATGAAGTTTGATTGATGTCTTAGTCAAGACTGAAAAACCATAACATGAAGATATCTTTCAGCACTTTCTATACAGTGGAACTAAAATATGGCACCTTCAGTTACTAATTGCATGAACTTGTGGAATCTCTCCAAAGTTTACTGAAGTAGTATTAGCTCTGTCTCTTTTTATGTGTCCTTTCTGCATGCCCTTACTCTTTCAGCTGGGTGTTGCACTGAGCAGCACATACAGGCATCATTTCTTTTTACAGATCCCACAAGGAAAGGCTTTTAATCTGCTGAATAATTTGTTCCAGTGGTGGGACGTAGAAACAAGTTTGTAAGAGAAAGGAAGGAAGAGTCATCTTAATAATGTCTCCTTCATGTATCCCAGGACAGTATTTTTAAAAAAAGAGAAAAATGACAGCAGCTTTGTGGTTTTCAACTAACAGTATAATTGTAAAGTGTCCGGAAAGGCAATAGGATATAACAGAAAGCCTGAGGTTGTGTATTCCAAAAAAGCATGCCATGAATTTGGGGGTGGGCATCAACTTTAGATGGGAGATGGACATTTACAGTATGAGTCTTTAACCTGACTGCCGTGTCAATCCCTTCTACTTGATTAAAAGTAGGTTGACTAGAAGAATATAATCAAACTCCTATTGAATATGCAAGAAAGGTGAGATATGATTCTCTTATTCACAAAATAAGCATTTATTGAGTGCCTGCTGTGTGTAGAACTGGATATTTGCTGAGGTACTGATTACTTTGGTCTTAAATAAGTCCAAGTGAATAACTCATCATCCTAAGCAACATTTTAGGCTTTGTTCAAGTTCCATATGCAAATCAAAAATCTTCATCCATCTGGCTGCTTACACAATAACCAAGATTGTTTCAGTTTTGTATAGTGGAACTGACAGACACATAATAGAAATATTTTTTCTAACCACTCATATAGTTTGGAAAACAATAGGAATTTATTCACATCGTGAAGAAATTATCTTTATTCAGAAGATCACATAAGCAGCATGTTCACAATCAAAAGCATTGTACATTAGTTATAAACTCCAATCATTTATGCAACAGCTTTCCAGGGATTGTGAGATATTTTTACTACTTCCTTTTGCTCCAGTCAAAGAAATGGATGTGTTTCATTCATTATCAATTCTACATCAGGTGCCGAGAAATGCAATGCAATACAAAGGAGGTAAAGGGATCTCTTTGCAGAGGTAGAAGATTCTCACATGGTTATCACAGATCCCTGTACCTTATTCTTTTTTCTCTTTCTTTTTGTTACTTTTTCTTTCTTTTGCAGTGCTGGGCCACACACCCTCTGCACTGAAATCTCCTAAATCATACAGGCACACACATCCTTACAAAATTACCTGTATATTTTAAGAAAATGTCACTTTTGTTGTTGCTTTAGAGAAAGAATGTAAAATTACATCATGAAATTTGCTCTTTTGAACAGTTACTTGGGTTCACAATCATGTCTGAAAATTTGAACATGCCAGGAAGATGGTGTGACAGGAGAAAAAAATTATTTTCCCCAAATGCCCTCATACTAATCTCTGAGACCCATGAATATATGATCTTATATGTCAAGATGTATTTTGCATAACATGTTTGCTTATTTTTTGAAAATTATTTATTTATTCTAATTTGGTACACACTATTGCAGAATGCAATTCATTTCATGTTACACATACAGAGCACAATTCTTCAAGTCACTGATTGTGCACAAAGTATTTTCACACCACTCATGTCTTCATACATGTATTTAAGGTAATGATATCTAACTCATTTCCATCATCATTCTTACCCCCTAGCCCCCTCCTTTCACTTCCCTCCCCTTTGCCCTCTCTAAAGTTCCTCCATTCCTCCCATCACCATTTTGAGTCTGCATCCTCATATCAAAGAAAATATTCAGCCTTTGGTTTTTTGAGATTGGCTTGCTTCACTTAGCATGATATTCTTGAACTTCGTCTATTTACCTACAAATGCCATGATTTTATTCTCTTTTAATGCTGAGTAATGTTCCATTGTGTATATATGCCAAAGTTTCCCTATCCAATGTGTTTTGTTATTTTAAGCCATTTATTTTGTGGTAATTTTTTATAATGGCAATAGAAGTCTAATATATGTCAACTGTCACCTATACGTAGGTACCAGTTTCTCAAATAAATGCACAAAGCCATTTGATTGAGACGTCAATGATACTGTTGGATATGGATCTGGCTTTCTTTGATAAAAGACTGACAAATTCAGATAACAAGTCTTGATTTCAACAACCATTCATCAATTCTCAATATGTAAAGGCATTTGATACCTAGTTGTAGACACAAGGAGCTCACCCCCAAATTATGGGACAAATGGATAAATAATTGACTAAATCTGGGCTGATAATATGTTTGGAGCTCAGTTTTGGGCATAGCCATGGTAATTGACCTTATTTTTGGAATACTTTTCTTGGGTATTTCTTTGTCATTTTGATTTCTTTTATGTTAGCTTTATCACGTTTAACTTTTCTTCTCTCAAGGAACTTAGCTTTGGGGGAAAAGGAGCACTTGTGTACATACTATAATAAAATGCAGAATGAAAAAGCACTGAACAGAAAGTCACACAAATGTTAAAGAAACCAAAAGTAAGAAGTGACTACAAGTAACTGGCATGCTGTTCAGGGAGAAGGGACAGTCCAAAGTGAAGGGATGTCATTAAACTGATGCTTTGTCTGGGGGGAACATAGAGCAATCTGGTATTATTAAAAGAGAGAGTTCATTAAGGAAGTAGTAGGAAGTATCTGGAAGGAGAGTCAGAATGACACTACAAAGGTCAATGACAGTTAAGGTAAGGAATTACAGCATTATCCTGTATGCAGCAAGGAGCTACTAAAGGATTTTAAGAAGACTAGCCTGATTATTGCTGTGTTTCAGAAAAGCAAAAGCAGAGCAAAACTCTGAGAATGGTACAGTGAATGGTTTGAAGGAATGGGAAACTGAGAGCAAAATAACCCATTTGAATGCAATTTCAAAAATCTAAATAGCAAATATTAAGGCACAAAATAAAGGCAGCTGAGGATAGAATTCAACAGAATCTGAAGTAGAATTGACAAGGCATGACCGGTGACTGGCTGAGAAGCTGGGACAGAAGGGCAAAGAAAATGATTAAGGGATGATGCTGTGATGAGAAGCAACAGGACCATAATAGTAGGCACTGCAGAAAAGGCACATAGCAGACTATGTCCTGTGGATTGAATGACAACCCTTTGCCAGGTTCTATTTCAGATACTCTCCATTCATAATCATTCTGCAAAGTATGTTTTATAGCTTTCATGACATAGCTACATGAAAAGTTTCAGAAGTTTCTCCAAGGTGCTACAGCAACTAAGACCCGATGAGTCTTGTTAGTTTATTTGGTGACAGGGCAATGGAGCTGCTGTGACTGCATGAGTTGCCACATGGAAGGCTGCAGACAGAGCTCTGAGCAACTCTCTGGTATATCTAGAAAATCAACATGTTAGCTTCTATCACTGTGACAAAATACATGAGACAAACAACTTGAAAGGAAAAAAGGTTTAGTTTGACTCATGGTTTCAGTCACTCATTATTTGGCCTTATTGCTTTGAACCTACAGCTGTACAGTACATCAAGACAGAACTTATGGTGGAGGAGGCCTGTTCACCTCATGGTGTGGCTAGGAAGCAAAAAGAGGAGGTAGGAAGGGATTCGAGCCCCAATATTTTCTCTAAAGGCATACCCCCAATGACCTAACTTCCTTCCGCTAGACCCCACCCCTGAAATGTTCACCACGTTTCAATAACATCACAGGCTGGGAACAAGTCTTTAACACATTGGCCTTTGGGGGACACTCCAGATCTAAATTATGGAAATTGGGACCACTTAAAACCTCTTTAACTTAAATATACTATCCAGCTAGGTTCTGTTGGTATTTAAAATGCATCCACTGAGAAAAATGCTGTATCCCAGACATGACTCATCACTTAGCATAGTTATATTGTTAGCAAATACCAAGAACAGTCACTTGAGCTTATGATTTTATTTTGCATACATATACTGGCACTGATTTTGAATGCTTACATGTAAGAAATGTTAAGTCCAGGGGTTTATATTTGCTCCAGAAATTGACTTCAGCTTTTAAGTGAGTAATCATAAAGCAAGCATTTAGGGTACTATTGGAAGAGTATTTGTGAAGGTCATAAGCTATTTGATCTAGCCCTGGTTGTATAGAATACACAATAACAATAATGCACATTTTGCATAATGGCTAGACACAGAGGGTGGAGAGTAGAATATTCTTTGACTCTGTAAGAAGATCAGCAAGAACAACAAATTCTTTGGGCTTTGCAGTAAATATGAGAAATGAGGAGACCAGGAAAGGACACAAAGCTTTGTGACTTGTGGGGAATTGAGATAGCCAATGAAAGACAGTAAAATAAGCATACTGGGCCTGAAAAGAAATCCCAAAGGGGACAAAAGGAATGTTGTATTCTAGATTACTCTGTCTCAAGAAGAGCAATTTTGAAGAGAAAGATGAGACAGTTACCAGGATTTAGTAGGGTTATGGGGATGGGGGTAGAGAATGCAACCTCCGATAGACACTCCTCATAGAGAGCGAAGACGTGACTTCCTCCTCTACCTTCCATTTTTTCATAGGTTCAATATATTTTCATATTGCATCCATAAAGTGAAGTAGTAGATTTGGGAATAATGTAGTTATAAAACATCCCTGCTTTTCCAAAATGCACAAATCAATCTAGTTGGAACTATAAAGAGGAGTGATGATACGAATGAAATAACTAGACAATGCTGTGTGTAAGAATATGCTTATGCGAACAGAATTAGCATAATCAAAGAATAATGGATGTGTTCTCAAAATTGTCTGAGAAATTAAATGCTTTACTTTGTTTAGCAATCATATTTGACATAGCAAGCACCAGTTTCCTCCTGACGATGGCGTGTGAGTCACCCCTGCAGCTCCCTGATGAACATTGATCCAGCCATCTTTCCCTCCTGAAGCCTTGGAGATTTCTGCCATCTCCTGTTCTCTGTGATGACCTCCCTTTTCATCTCAGCAATACTCCTTGCCCTCCCTGTCCAAACCCATCTTCCTTCACACTGACTTCAATTACAACCTGTTCTTTAAGGTCTAGCTAAAGAGCCCTTTCCTTGATGAAATTCTGCCCCATGCTGAGTCCTCCTCCTCAGTCCTCCCCACCTATATGTGCCATGAAAGTCACACCTAATTGCTCTCTTACACCTTCTCTCTTTTTTTTTAGAAGAAAGTCTGATACTTTTCTTCTGGGAGTTAAACCCACAGCATTTGTCCTTGGTTAAGGAAGATATAATGCCATTATCAAAAGCTTCCATCTGCTGCAAAGCATTGCCAAGAAACCTGACAAGATTCAAAGAGCACTGATGAGAGACAGAATGTTTGGGTTCAAACCCAGGCTCTGCCACCAACTCATTGTGTGCTTGGAATCAGGACCTGGTGATCTTGCTCAGGGCCAGGTGGTGCACAGGCTCAGACCATCCGAACACACTGGTGGGAAGTGCTTCGCTGTAGTTGGTGCCAGCCTCTCAATATTGGGTCTGATCTTCCTTCTCAAATAAACCATCAGTTCTGCCCTTCTGTTATCAGCTCTTAGAAGTTGCTTCAACCATGACAGACATAATAAAAGTGAAGATGAATCAGTGAACTGAAAAATCCTTGTACTGACAAAGACACAAAAAGGAAAAAAAAATTCAAAAAGAAAAAAAAAAAAAGATAAAAACCCAGCACTGCTTTCTTTGGCAGTTCTGGTTTATCTCCGGTTTCAAGGTTTTATTAGCAGGATGCTTAGCTTCTATCCTTAAAAATACGATGCCTAAATTGTTAACAAAGAGAATATTTAAGTCTCATCACTAACTAACCTTGATTATAACACTTGTTAAAGTGACTTTCAACTTCTTGCAAGATTTGACACTGTATTCTTTTCCACTTTATTTCATCCCCACAGTGTCCCATTAAATATAATATTCCTCTAATTAGTATAAATAAAAATTTAATTTTCCTTGGAGACCTTTAGTGGAATGCCCATCTAATAAATTTGAGACATCATGAGTATTGATGAGTTTGGTTTCAGAAATCCCTCAGTGGCATTGTGTCCTAAATAGCAGCAAAAAGCACAAAAACACAATTTGTATCTCCCACTAATGTGTTATTTGCAGCTGGCTTTTATCAAGTTCTCACCTTGAACATTTACAGCAATCATATGCCTAGTCCCATGCATAGGAGCCACTAGCACCTCCATCTTAGTTTGGACCAATCACATGGAAAAATCTGACAACTACTGCAGAATTTTGAATTGACAAGGATATTCTTCATCACACTAGGGAATCTGAATTGATAGAAGTGAGAGAACATGGATTAAAATGGATTATAACTGGAAATCCGATTACTAGAGAAGGTGACATTTGAGTCAGTTTTGAAACTGTAGATACAAATAAATGGTTTTGGGAAAGACATGCCAGAAAATAAAGAGAGAGAGAGAGAGAGAGAGAGACAGAGAGAGAGAGAGACAGAGAGAGAGAGAGACAGAGAGACAGAGAGAGAATAGCACATGCCAAACATGTCAAGGAAAGTCTTATTCTGTTTCTTACCCTACCTGTAATTTTCTTCTTCCATGTTAATCTTGACCCTTGACCCTTGTATCGTAAGATTCATGGGGTCTGAGACTGCTTGCTAATGGCTACAATTCCGGGTTCTAATATATAGTAATATAGGTCCAATTTTATGGAAGCAAAGACATGTATCACTTGGTTGATTAAATTCTTGGCCTCAATTCTTCATTCAGCATAAGTCCTCTGCATATAATTTTTCAGTTTCTCCCTAAAAAGTTAGAGTACACTTTACCATTTATTGACTTTATACTTGGACATATGATTTTCTTTAGCCAATAAGATTATAGTAGATGTGATCCAAGCAGAGGATTAAAATGTGCTTGCTTGACCCTTGAGCTCTGCCAACACTCCAAGGTAAAGGTAGCAGAGTGCATATGATCATGGAGTGCAAGCCCAAAGAATGAGTTGAATAGAGGCATGGTGAAATAGTGTAATGTTGTATGTGTCAGAGGGAATGAAGGTGGAGGTCGAAATAAATAAAGAAAAAGATGTTCATGGATAGTCTTAATAATCAATCTAATTGTTTACATTTCTATAGGGAGTCTGAAGAGAAAAGCAGTTGCATTGTAGAATGCTTACAATAGTGTTGACCAAGATAAACCAGAAACTAGAAAGTACTCAAGTAAACCATTCTTCAACCAATTCTGCCTTGCTCAACAAGTGTCACAATCCACTATTTTGTGTTACCTTCTTGGGCATAGCAACCAGAGAACTTGTTTCACAATGTTACATAACAACTCTGGCTAAATATTATTTTCAATCCATTCAATCCAAAGGTTTGATTTATGATTAATCTTACTTGTGATAGCCATCTATAAACAATATATATTTTAAAACATATGCGCACAACTGGAATCTTTCTAAACACAAGACAGAAGAAGAAGAAGAAAGAAAAAAAAGGCACTAAACAAGAAGAGGACTTTAATTCATGGGTAAAACATAGAATAATTTAGGAAACTTCCTCTTGCCCAGGGATTCCCTTTGCTGGTCTGTGTCATCAGGCAAATTCTAAGACTTTTGCTCAGCTGGCAATGCCAGAAACTAAGATTGCAGAATTAAGAAACTTAGCTCCCTATGGCTAGGAACCCGGAGAAGGATATGTAATCCACTTCACCAGAGGCAAAGACCATACAGTGCAGGACTCCTAGGTTTCAAAGTCAGGTTCAAAATTGGCTTCCATGTGTTTTGGTTTAGGAATGTTTGGGATCTCTGCTCAATACTTAAGATCCTCTCCTAATTAGAATCAGCCAAATAAGGTCATTTTCTGAAATAAGGTGAAATTCTCTGGGTTTCTCCATTAAAATGAGGACTGGAACCAAACAGGAACTTGTTACTAGGAAGGCAGATAGGAAGCTCAGTAGGAGTAGCAGAATATTTTCATACTTGCCCAGTAAGAGTTTATTCTAAACTGAACCACTCGCAAGGCTATCAACCCCTCTATGACTTCTTGGAGCTCGATAAGAATATTTGAGGTATAGTTAAAGTCACAACCCATATACCTCACATTCAATACTACCTGCTTTTATTGCTAAGACAATAGATATATTGCCTTCTTCTATTGCTTTTCAAGTCTATAACAGATAGTCTTTGTTTATTTTACCTTCTATAATTTTCATTCTCTTTCTTTACCTTAAATTCTATGTTATTTTTTTAACTAAACCTATTGAATTACTTCTTTTGATTTTTTTTGTAGAATCAGTCAAAAAAGCATATCAAAAACTTTGCATTTTTGTCAAAGTAAAAAACACAAAACTTTAGCCTTCAAACAGAAAAAAAACAACTTCTTTTCCGGATTATCAACTCTTTTGATGGCAGTTGTGTCATTAGGGAAATGTCTTTTTTGGTTTGTTTGTTTAAGGACTTGAACTTCAATGCCTTCTTAATTGTGAAACTCTGTAAGTGTTCTTTAAAGCTCATACCCATTAGCAGAATATAGCCATTGTAGTTATTAAGACACTAGAGAATCACTGTGCCAGTAAGGAGGCAGGAAAATCAGAGGCCACAGACTAAAATTAAAACATTCCTGCTAAGAAACTAATTGGGTAAACAACGCAGAGCAAATGCTACTTTTGCTCTTAAAAAAGAGGCACTATAATGTCAGTTCAATCTGCTCTAATCATGTGACACAACATTTTTTAACTCCACTTTTTTGAAAGTGGGTTCTAGTAGCCTTTTAAAACTTTTTCCATATATCCCCTGATACCTTTGAAACCTACTCTGCATATTATCTCCATTAGGAAGTCTGTTAAAGAAATGCCAATGTGAATAGCTGCATGAGTCAATATGAGTCTAAACTTCAAATGAACAATACTGGAGCGTCTATCAGACGTAATGTGGCAACCAGAATCAGACAGGAAGATGGAGACCCGTGAAATTCCTTATTTTATAGCACTGCTTTCTTCATAGGACTTTCATCAGCCTGTGATAACCCAGCAAAAATACTATAGAAAACCCAGTGCTGCCAACATCATTTAGATCGGACAAAGGTGGAGGCCAGAAACTCATGGGAGTCATTAAAGCTTGCAATTTTTCCACACATAGTAAAGCTACAGGAAGAATGTTGGCTATATCCGTTTTTCATGCAGATTGGAAGGTAATAGGAGAGGAGCCTTATGAGCAGTCTAATTTAAAATAGCATATGCCTTCCTGTGTGCATTTACAATTCCTACCTTTTCTTTTATGTTTAGATATTATGGAAAGTAAGCACATCATTAAAAGTTGTTCAATTAGTATGCCATGATGATCTCAATAAAAGTATCACTCCCAAATTGTATCTACACATAAAAAGTGCTCCAACATGCCCTGTTACTTTACTACAAATTCCTGCTTGTACTAATTCACTGAGAATAAGCGATAAAGAAATTTTTACTGATGGAGCCCCAACTGTGCTGGGCTGAAATCAGTATAGGTGGGACTCCATCACCAAAGAGCTTTCTAGTAGGAATGAGTAGGTTTGGAAGTTAACCCTTGGGTTATCTTAGCTATGCAGGCTTGGACAAGTCATCTAACCCCTCTGAAACAAAGTCCTCTTATCCAAAACTTAGTGCTCTTCATTCAGAATTGCTGAGATATTATATTAGGGAAAGTAGCTTTGTCTAGAATTAGTCAAGAAATAATAGTTTAAAAATATCTGTATTTTTGTTAGTTCTCTGTAATTCAGCTTTCTTCATTCTTTTTCATTTATTTTAAAACTCATATTTTTCTGATCCCATATGCATATAATTTTTATAGAGCTTTTAATATATTATCTATTACAGTGTTCCCCAGGAGCAGAAGGTAATACTACTTTTTTATTCTCTATAACACTTGAAATGGAGTCTTTACAAAAGTCAAATTGCACTGGAGATACATGCACAAAAGAGATGTGTATGTCTCAGGCATAGCACTGTTTATAACATTTGATTCATATTCTATACTCATTTATACCTGTATCTATTTCTAGTTCTCAGTTGTAGATTTCCCTTCCATTTGCTGGTATAGTATCCATTGTTCTATATAACCATACTCTTATTCAAGCAATTTCAATCCCTCATTCAAATATTTTCTTAGCTTTTGATTCAAAACTATTTAATAAGGATTTGTATAACCTCCATGTAATTTGATCTGACACAGTTATAGTGAAACTGTAGTGCAGCAAGCAGTTTTTACTATAGCTGATAAAGCTAGATATCATAATGGAGAGTAACCATAGTGTAAAGTGCTTTTCGTACTGGATGGAACAATTTCTATGTAGTCCTTAGACCAGACATTGTTCTTTCTCTCCAAAATTGCTCCCAATTAAATTACTGATTACTGATAGCATTTTCTGTTATTCACACCCAGGTGAAAAAAGCATAATTGCAAAATTGGTTAAAATAATTATATTTCTGACATATTCACAGATTTGCAAAATAACAAGTCAGAACATTTGAACTAGCTAGTACAATGGAATAATAGTTGGAAGATACGTGTTCAGATTAAAATTTGAGGAATTGTAGAGAGTTGGGTAAAACTGTGCATTTGTATTTTAGCTCTGATATAAAGAAGAAAGCAATCCAATATGGTGGGGGCATGGGAAATAGATAAGATCCCTGGTAAGATAAGAAGAAAACCAGAACTGAAGAAGACTCACTCCACTGCTGAGCTATTGGTTCATAAGATTGTAGGTGGGACTTTGGGAATCTGTTTACAAAGTTTTATAGATAAATGTGGTGTACCACCAAGATTAATGGTCTCAGATATCAATATTATATTTGCTAAATAATCATTGCATTCTTCAGTTTTGAAGAAAACCAACTGCATTGTATTTTTGTGGAACACCACCAAGATCTACTAGATACCCTGACTCGGCCCTGTCTTTCTGTGTTCCTTCTTAAGTGAGCTTACTGGAAAAGTTTACCACAATTTTCCATGACTCCCTCGTCATCAACCAATCTTAACTTAAGCTACTGCAATGCAGCTTCCATGCTTACAACTCTACTAAAACTGTTGTCATCAGTTATTGGTGTTATTATATCTTAATGGATTAATCTAACAGGCAATTTTAGTTTTGCAATTTTCATGCCTTTTACTTTCAGGATTAACTGACTTTACTAATAAAACCTTTTTTTTGGGAAACAGTCACATTCTTTCATCTCTTCTTTTGGCCTTATTCATCAACTTCTTTTTCTCATCCTACAAGTTCATATCTGTGTTCCCCTGGCATCCATTCCTAGTGCTCTTGTCTCTCTTCTAGATTCTCTAACAAAGGATATGCTCATAATGCTTAAATAATCCTCTTTACCTTGGACTTTTATTTCATAAGTCATTCAAACAAAACTTAATGCCCAACATGAAATTATCTCCACTGTCCAAATCCTCCCAAAGCATGACTCTTGCTTGGCCTCCTTATTTCTGTGATTTTTCAATGTTTTTTAAATTCTAAGCTAGAGTAAGCTGATAATATCTGCCAGTCTCACTAAGTCCCTAGAGGCCACCATTTGTACTAGCCTCTATGAAGAAATAAGGAAAGGAGAAAAGTCTAGAAGAAAAGGATTGAGGTTTCTTAAAAGACAATTCACATGCAGTGGTTTGAGAGAGCCAGAGAAGTTCAATGACTTCCAATGCATCTACCTTGAGAATTGACTTTAAAAAGACAACCTATGTGAAATAGCTAAACAGTCCACATGGACAATGTCTAGAACAACAGCTGACCACTGGCATGTTGGATCTTATGGTATACTCATAATTCAGAGGGTCTGATAATGTTGTGGAAGAAAACATACACTACCAGTGGAGGTATATAGGGGTCAATTTCTCAGGAAGAAATATAGTGAAATGTATAATAAATATTTCTACTCAATTTAGAAAGCTCTGTGTGGTGATTCTTCTTCTTCTATTTCTGTTTTTCCTTCTCCTCCCTCTCTCCACCCCTCCTCCTCCATCTCCTTCTGACATTCACTGTTTCTCCTTTCTTGTAGAATAATAGATAGGGGACATGTTAGTAATACCAAACTTTTACCACTACTAAAGAATCAGTATTAATTCTTAGAGGTTCAGGAAATGTGCTGAAAATTCACAGTTGCAAGGGTATTCTATTAGCTGCTTCTTACTGTGTTTATTTTATGCTGGGGTTACATATGTATTTATCCTTTGGTTCTCAAATCATCCTTGAGAGAAAGGTATTATTATTATGACAAATTTACATTAAAACTAATATAACTGAACTTCAGCAAGATGAAGTAACTTTTCTAAGGTCAAACAACAAGCAATGATTCCAGTCCGAGTCTGTTAGATTCTACAGCCTGTGTTCTTTCTGATACGGTTTGACCTGCTATCTCTTCCATAAAATTTTGGGATTTGATTGATGGGCTAGGACTTCATGTAGTGCCCATGAATCAATTTTAAATTTTATAAGGCTCACATAAACATTCATGAATTTCTGTTTTCTAGTGAATAAACATTTTCTTATAATCCTAAACTTCTGAATGAGCACTTATTTTCATAATTTCCCATGACCCTCCTCTCTGCCAGACCTCAGAAGAAGGTTTCTAGTTACCATTCTGAATCCTTGAGTTTATAATGTGTTTGTTTAATCCCTTATTATCTCCTGTACTTTCTATTATTCCATCCTCTCATAGATGCAATCTGCTACTGTGTCAACCAGAGAAGGCAGAACCAGGAGGCAGTATGTAAAGAGATTCATTACAGGGAATTGGTAAATGTGATTATGAGTCCCAGTCGAGCAAATCTAAACTTCATATGGCTGGTCATCAGGAAGGGGGTTTAAAAACTACAGAAAGGGAACAAATGGCACATTTTCTTCCAGGGCAATATTATCCCTACTTAAAAGATTGAAACAGGTTTATCTATATTAATTAAATTCAAATGGTTATATGCTTTAATTATTTTGTTTTTTATTCCTCATAATCTATCTACCACATCTACAAAAAACAGCTCACAAGCACTATTTAAACTAGTGTATAATAACTAAGAACAGATACTAATCAATTTAAAATACCAAAGAGACTATCTCAGTTGTCAATAGATACTGCTAATATAAATAAATAATACTTATGATAGTGCTTTATCTGTTTTAAAATTATTTAACATCTGGTACTCAAATCTGCTATAAGAAAACTAGATAAACCTTTATTGTGCCAATTTTTTTAAAGAAAAAAATTGAGACTCAGTTATCTTGAATTAATCCAGAGTCACACATTAAAAAAAAGAAAAAAAAAAGACAATGGAGCTGGATGTGTAACCAGACCTCTGATGCCGTGTCCTACTCCTGGAAGCACACCTTGATGGAAGACACTGCTCCAGTTGTTCATCTAAGGCACCAGACAATATTCACAAAGGGACAATCTGGGAATTCCAATTTGCAAGGTAAGAACGTTCTGACTCAGACAACTCTTATATATCAAACTCAGTGTATTAAGTACTTGGTTTATTGATTGTCTCATTGGTATTTGTTATGAGCAAGGAGCACAATTAAAATAAAATGCAAACACACAGCTCTTTTAAATATACTGTGTTCTATCATCATTTAAAAAATTTGTTATACCTTGGAACCTATCTATCATAGAGTTTGATTTTTTTCTAAATCACTGTTATCCAGATATTAAAAGCAAGGCACAGAGGAACCTTGGGCTGCAAAGACCTTCAGAGATCCTTAGTTTTCATTCATTCTCAGATGCATCCCTATATAATGTATGACAGAAAATTGATGAGGTTAATGTGTTTCTATAATTTAAAGGTCTACATAATTTTTTAAATATGAGGTTATTTTAAATTAATAGCAATGAATGCATAATTCACTTTAAGATGGATTAATGAATGTTTCTCAAATCAAACAGATGGTTATTATATAATAGAGTAATAATAATAGCTAGCATTTATTGAACAGTTAGCATACCTTCCATTCTTCTAGAATACTTTATATAAACTATCATTGCATCATCGCATTAAACCTAGGTGGCAATTACAGTCATGAAGGAGGTGTAAGAATATGCAGCTATTAAGGGATGGAGACATTGTTTGAATCAAGAATCTACTGACTCCAGGACATGAGTTCTCAGTGCCACTAGCTAACTACCGTTTTACTTACTGCATCTTATCTGTAGTTTTACTCCAAATCCAAAGCTTTGCAAAGATTTAGTGTTGCTCACAATAACCAATTGTTTTTTTCTTCTATTAGTAGCAGCTCTGAATATAGCCATAGCTCCTTCTGCTAATACCATTTTGCTATTTCTAGCCAGCAGTAAGCTTGCTCATAACAAACACCAATGAGACAATCAATACACCAAGTACTTAATAGACCGAGTTTGATATAACTCATAAGAGTTGTCTGAGTCAGTTCCTTTTTACCTTGCTTATATATGGGTATAACTTTTACCATAAGTTTTCCAGGAAATGAGAACTGAACTTAGAGTGAATAGCAACCTACCTTAGTCATTAACTCTCATATGGCCTCATTCATATCAAGATGATGTGCTGCCCATGAAGATAGGCAATGGGGGAGAATAAGAAGATGAAAAAGAAAGAATGTTAGCTCTCCATTTGCTGCCTGGGCAATAGGGCAATTATATAAAACAATCAGTCAGGTGTAATAATAAAGAGACCATAGTCTTTACAAAAATTATAAGGAAGTTGACCCTTAAATCATCCTCAATGTGCAGTTCAGAAGTAGGTGGAGGTTAAAAGGAATGCCTTCAAAGCACATAGAACTTTATGTAAGGTGGCACTGAGAGAGGAAGACATTGGAACATTTCAGAACACTGAGTTGTTCTTTTGGACAAATTAGGAAAAGCAGGTAAGGAAGTCATATATTCAGGATGTGAGGAGGTTGAACTAAAACTTGGTCGGGCTACTGCCAAATTTATCACACTGGATTCTCTGTAGCAAAAATGATCTAGCCTACTAAAACTTCAGTTTTCAGATGTAATGTTTACTCAAAAAATTAAAAATCAGATTTTGAAATAAAATAGTATTAAAAATGAGATGGTCCAATAACACCCCCACTCAGTGGTCTAGTTGCCTTCCTAGATATCTAATAAACTACCAAAAGGAAGTTCTCACATTTATTGTGATCATCAAGTCCCCTCAAGTGATTTCCTCTTCGCTACTTTTTTTTTCTGGCATGCTACCCCAAAACTCTATTCCGATTTTTAATTTGTAGCTATCAATAAAATTGGTCTAAATGCAGCTGCTATAAATAGACACATATCCAGAGACCATGGTAGATTTATAAGATGTGTGGTGATAATGGGATTGAATGATGTTATTATTAATAGGTTTAAGCACATCTCTTTCTACCTGGTTACAATTTACTGAATTATCACATGTGTTTCATGGTCATATTTGACAATGCAGATATTGAAAACTCTTCAAGTGAGAGTATCACTAAAACCAGCAGTATGGTAGCCATTGAGCAAACATGGAAATTCCACCATGCCTCTTCATGACAACATCACTATTGCATGTTACACCATGCAAATACTGCCCTAACACCTAAAAACAAAAACAAGACTGGATTTTCATTTTAGTAATCAATCCCTAAAATGTTAACGTCCACCTTTTCCTTAACTCTTTGCTTTAGTGTGTTATATTTCCTCAAGGCTTTTTCCACTGCTGTGATCCATGAGAAGTCTTGTCCTCTACCCAGTGAGCAACCCTCATAATCTTGAGTTTTTCATCATCACAAAGGGAGTACAAAGCCTTCCATCCTCTTAGACACAAAGGGAGCAAAAAGCCTTTCAACACCTTAGACAACCCTTACCACTTTGGAAACTAACCACCATCCGCCTGCTCCAGCCTCTCCAGCTCATCACTGACACCCTCACCAATGACTACCTAACTATGGAGGAAGCAGGTCGGGGCTCAACACATCGAGGGATAATTAAAAGCTTTTTGACATCTAAAATGTTCAAGTCTTTGATTCTGGAAAATTCTCTGACCTAGCATGGTCAAGGAATCTGGCATTCTAGTGAATGGTCCCATTGAAAGAAAGAGAAAGGAAAGGTGCACAAAATGTCAGTGTGGTGTGAGATGGAGGATGGGTCTGCCAGAAATGATTGACAGTGTGCTTGCCCCAATTTCATTGCACCATTATGTATCCAAACAGCATCAAGGGAACTTCCAAACCCATGTCTAAAACATGTTTTAAATAGTCCCTCTTCCAGCTCCTTTCATTCTTTGTTTTGCAGTCTTTTCTCAGAAAAGAAGGATACAGAACAAAGTTGTTTCCAGTTACTATCTCTGAGCTTTAAGACAATTGCAAGTAGTAAATAAGTATAGCAGGAAAACTGCCCTGGGAAGATTAATAATGTCTTTCTCACTTTTCCAATCCAAAGAGAATGTCAGAGTTTTCTGTGTGTTTGGGAAACTGTAATAAAGAATATTACTTTTCACATTGCCTTAGGTCAAGGATACCATGTCAAAAATCAAAGGCAAGTAAGCAAGACGTGCCACTCATTGTACGGCTAGCTGTTCCTGAGATAAAACTTGCTTCCAAATTTAATTTGAGCAACATTTCAAATTATCATGGGGAAACATTGAAAATATCTAATATATTAACCATTTGAGCAACAAATATTCAGATGGAAGAAGAATTTACACAAAGATGATTTATCTCAATGTCAATTTTTTACCTTTATTTTATTGATTTATATGTGGTGCTGAGGATCAAACCCCGTGCCTCACACATGCTAGGCAAGCACTCTGCCACTGAGCTACAATCCCAGCCCCATAAAGTCAATAAATTTTTATTTAAGAAATTTCCCATTGTGATTCCTTTGTTGCCCAACTCAAGGATGCCCTCAAGAAAAGATATAGACTACATCATAAGCATGAGTGGCTAAATAAGTGTTATCTCCCCAGGAAAACATAGCACTTTTAAGTGACTATGAGATCCTGTGTAGAAGCACAAAGAAGATTTTTAAAAGTAAGAAATACTGTGGCTCTGAACTAAATGCACAATGAATTAACTCCATAGAAAACTTTTCACTTTTGAGCTAAATAGATAGTAATTTACTGAGGTCCAATTCATCCTTGACTTTGATGTCTACCTCATTTCTGGAACTCTCTTCACCTTGAGGGCCCAATCTGTCACTCCCATCTCATTCTCCACTTTCTGACTCTCTCAGTCTCCCTGGCAGGATCATGTTATTTTGACTCTTAAATATTGGTGTGCATGGCATTTCCCTTTTACATTTTGTTTGGGGTGATTTAATCTTCTCTCATAACTTTAAGTAGGCACCAACAGTTTCCTAAATTTTCTTTCCTCTCTAGTCCTGGTTTTACTCAAGCTGACACTTTCATTTGTACTGCACAGATTCCGTGGAAAAGCTTACAACTATTTTCCAATTAACGTGGACTTATTGTCATCACTCAGTCCTGCCCCTCCTACCCGTATTTCTGAAATCAGATAATGCATTATCAATCTTCTGTGCACTCAACCAAAAACACTTTCCTGCAGGCTTCATTGCTGATCTGTCATTAAATCTCTCAAGTCGACCTCTGGAATCACTCTCACATCCATTCCCTCCTCTTTTTTTTTTTTCCAGGATAATTGCCCTGTTTATATTCTACTCTCTTCTCCCTGAATAAATCTGCAGCCTCTTAACAGATCTCCATGGCTTCCCACCTTTCTCCCTGCACCTCATCCTGAGCACTTGCTGCCAGCATCATCTACATGCAGAAATGATGGCCCATCTATACCCGATGTGCTTTGTGCCACCCTCTTGGAAAATAAAGTTCAGACTTCTTTTGGTTCAAAAGATGTACAACTTAACCTCTATTTCTGTTCTCCAGCACAGCAGAACTCTCGAATGCACACTAATGAGCTACCGAATGAATAAACGAATGGGTGGTTTTTAACAGAATTTAGCATGTTTGTGCTATAAAAAATGTTCTCTTTTCTTCTCGACATGATTAAAACAAATAACACATCTATCCTGAAATTATACATATGGAACCCATGTAGTTTTCCAAAGCCCCTTAAAAATGCACCTTAAGAACATATGTATCCCATGATCTATGAATTCTCACCGCCATTGTTACCTAAGGTTTTGTTTCTAAATGTTGTTAGAAAAAATGTAATACAGGATACTGTGTGCAAATCAAAGGCAAGAACAGCAAGCAAGCAGGAGGTGCCTAAGTTTCACATACTGTGCGAAAAAGGGCCTGACCTTGGGATAGCATGATTCCTCCCTAGGAGGGCACAGGGCTCTATAGTCTCTTCCAGCCAGAAACTATAGAGTCTATGCAGTTCCTGGTGGGCCAAGAGAAGTAGATAATTATAATGTGGTAAGGGCAAATATAGAGTTTTGAACAGGAGTATATTTGTCCTGGCTGGGTGGGAGGGGATGTTGCTACTAAGTCCACAGCTCAGTGAATGCCTATTGGCACCTGGATAGGGTCCCTGCGGGGACTACTGTCATATTGCCAAAGCAAATTTGTGTCTGGTTTGCTGTGACAGAAAGCCTCTGGTGCACCTTTATCCTGAAGAGGTGGCTACATCGGAAAGTTGTGACTGAAGATCAGGTTTTTCCTATTCTGGGTCCCTAGGCTACATCTGAGCAGAGAGGAAATCCCATGAAAAATGAGAAGGGAAGGAATCCATTTTAGCTGTAATCTAGAATATGTTTTCCTATTCACTAACAAGTGCCACAAAAATAAAAAATCGTTTCATATTTGGTCAAGCAACTTGTCCTGGCTTGGAAATTTTGTGAATAAAGACTTAGGATTTGAACCCAGAAAATCCAGTTCAAAATCCTCTGAAGAACGATTTCACCCTATCTGTCCATTAAAAACCTGATGAAGGGCTTCATAGTATAGACAACTGCACAGGCCAAAGCCTCCCAGAGTACAAGACAGAAGCAGTTCAACTATATTCTGGTGGCTTTTCTTTTCTCATTTTGCACTGTCCATTTGACTCAATTTCTCTCGATTTGTATATGCAGCAGCTTTTCAAAAAATTAAAACACAATTATTCCCATAGCACCCCTCCTCCCCAAGTGAAGAGTGGTGCAAAGGGAGGCCCAGCTCTTTTGTAAAAATGTAAATGTTTCCACATTAAAAAGCCTGGGCTGGATGTGTGGTGCACATCTCTAATTCCAGCTCCTCAGGATACTCAAGCAGGAGGATCACAAGTTCAAAGCCAGCCTCAGCAATTTATCAAGGCCCTAAGTGAGAGCCTGACTCAAAATTAAAAAAATAAATAAATAAACCAAATCAATAAATAAAAGGGACTGGGGATGTGGCTTAGTTGTTAAGGACTCCTGGTACCAAAAAAAAAAAAAAAAAAAAAGTCCTAAAATGCTGATTAATTGGGTAAAGCCTGACATCCCTGTGTGACTAAACAGCAGCCTGTCCCAGGAAAATCCACAATAAAAGTCTGGGGTGACCCCAGAGGAGGGCCTCCAGCCAGAGGACACTTTGCACTTATGTGCTGATAGTTTTCACCAGCAAGTCCCCCTGGGCCAAATGTTTAATCACTTTCCTGAAATCATTAAAGATCTGTAGGTAAAGCACAAGCCAAAATATTCATTTCATATTCCAAGTTCATCTGTCACCAAATTCTATCTGAACGTGCCACAAAGCTGTCTCCAACTCCTCAGTGTGGCACTGCCACCACAGCCTTCTCTGGACATTGTGTATCCTTTGGTGAGACTAGGATCATCTAGTCCCATCCTGTCCCTTCCTTTGGAGCAGCTACCCACACCTCAAGGAACAAGATGACCTTCCCTCTCCCTTTTCACTTAGCTATTGCAGAGTGAAGCTTCAATTGAAGTTCACTCAGTAATAATCCTTCAAATGTGTTTTGCATTGTTTGAATGTTTTTTATTAGAAATTAAAGTTGACCAAAGAATATTTTTTAAAAAGAAAATTAAAAATTGTGTGAAGGGAATAAAAAAAGAAGAGTACAGAAAACTACACTAGATGGAGAAGGGTTTTGTATGGGAATGGATCATTCCAGAAGAGAAAATGGGGGATGGAGGGGGGATCTGACAAGACTTCCAGGTTCTGTAATGTGTTCCAATGAAGAGAAATAGCAGAGTTATATTCTCAGGGGACAGAAACTCAGTTCTCTTATGGGTTACATAGGATTTTGTGGGCTGGTGGGTTGGTGTGGTCA
Organism: Callospermophilus lateralis; assembly: GCF_048772815.1. Lineage (NCBI taxonomy): Eukaryota > Metazoa > Chordata > Mammalia > Rodentia > Sciuridae > Callospermophilus > Callospermophilus lateralis. The sequence continues at coordinate 27,648,812 of NC_135320.1, forward strand.
GCTAACCACCATTCATAGCACAGATGCACTTCATAAGTACATTCTGTGGTTCAAATGAATGAGATTTTCAGTTGGATGGACCATAATTTTATTTACAAGTTAGGAATTTTCTATAATATGGAATCTTGTCATATCCAACTTTCAACTGTATCACAAAGCATCTGATGATTTCTTTGATTAACAGATGCATTGTCATGTATTCTGCCTAGTCATAAGGGAATGGTAGAATTATTTTTAAGCTTTAATTATTTCTATCAATTTGTAGATCATCTTCTGTAAAGTTCCATCTCCTATAAAGTTCCAATTTTTTTCAATTAGATATTCAATCAGTGCAAAACCCAGTACCTCTGGGGATTTAAAGATAAGCAAGATCTAGTCTGAGCCCTCAAGAAGCTTACAGTTCTAGTTGGATTGACAGAAATAGATAATTAATGTATATCAGGATAAGTCCCAGGGTAGAATTTTGCATATATATATGTATATGAGATACATAAACCAACCTGGGTGTTTTCTCAGAGAAAATTCCATCTGAGAGGTGTCTTAAAGCATAAATAAGGAGCCACTAAATAAATGGAGGTCAGGGGTACAGTGATATATTATCTTTTTGTATCCAAATATCCCATATTCATAGATTCACTGAACAGCAGATTGAAAATATTTGAAAAAACTTGAATCAGTTTGAATATATATAGACTTTTTTTTACTGATTACTCCCTTAAAAATACAGTATAATAACCATTAACATAGTGCTTGCATTGTATTCACATTAAAGTGATCTAGAAATGACAGAGTATACAGGCAGATGTGCCTAGATTATGTGCAAATACTACACCATTTTATACAATTTTATATAAGGGACTTGAGCATCCAAGTATTTCCAGTGATCTGGAACCAATCCTCCACAGATACTGAGAAACAACTATATATGTAGGAAAAATAGTAGAACAAATCTAATATGCTTAGATTTTCTGTACACATAAAATTAAGTGAACCCCACCATGGGTCTCACCTACAAGAATGGGGTCCTAATTAGAATTATATATATATACACATACATACACACACACACACACACACACACACACACACACACACACATATATATATATATTTATTTATTTATTTTATGTTTGTATAATTTTATCAAAATATATTCTACTGTCATATAAAACTAAGTAGAACCAATAAAATAAAATTTAAAAAAAATGAATGAGGTGCTGCTGAAGCATCAAATAGAAGACAAAGCATGTCAGAAAAGGATATTTTGAGCAATTATTAACATCCTTTAGGTAAAGGGAATTAAAACTGAAGAATCTGAACATGCAAATCAAAGAAGAATTCAGAATTACATGACACAAAGCCCCGGTTAATAAATTTGAGATGACAATGATATGGTTATTATTAATATGAAAATCAAGAAAGGAATTGGGTTGTTCTAACCAACTCTCCCTGTTATCCAGGTTTTATTCTGTCAGTCAGTGCAGGTATTGGACACTATTGATGCTTTCTTGAATTGAAGTTACTGTCCTGTCAGGGACTCTATTCAGCCCCTTCTTAGATCCTTGGGGAATGATTCCATTCTGATCATTTCTCCGCTTTGCCTCTCTGTACCTTCTCTGCTCTTCAGACAGTGAGAAAATGCGCACTCCACCTTCCTTTCTCCCCACGGGTCTTTTGCTCATCACTATTCTGTGGGCACCATAAATCCTTGACTCTGGTTTCTAGCTTCAAAGAAAGACCCAAAGTTATACAGAAAATTATTTTCTGGATACAACTCAGAACTACCATTTAAATAGAAACCTGAGACCTTTTTTCAACCAGCCCTGAAGCATCCCTTCTCCCTAGGGCCATTTTGAAAGTGTTTAGGGCTAGCCTTTTCTCTCTTGTTAGGACTTTTGGAAAAAAGTTCACTGTTCCTCTGTCTCCTAACTTCTCTATCCAAACCTTCCTTCTTATTAACTTTCTTATTCATTTAATTCTTCCCCATTTTATTCTTAAAACACCATAACATGACAAGCTATGGTGTGATTTCCTCCCCTCACCTTTACTGAGGCATGATTAGCAAATGTTGTATATACTTAGGATATAAAATACATTTCATATATGTATACATTATGAAATGATTACCAAAATCATGTTAATTGACATCACATAGTTAACTTTTTTTTTGTCTGTTTTTTGGTGTGGTGAGAAAACATGAGGTTCACTTTCAGCAAGCAATCTCACTTAAAGGTAGAATATAGATAAAGTTGAAATCCCTGTGAAGAAGGTAGAATGATAGTTATCAGGGACTGAGGGAAAAGAGAGAGCTTTGTCAAAGCATATAAACTTTCAGTTATAAGATGAATAAGCTGGGAAAGCTAATATACAGTGTGGAGGCTATGCAGAGACTGTATTTCCATTTAAATTCCTGTGAAAACAGATGTTACAGGAAAACAAAATCTTGCTTTCAGTAAAAAAAAAAAAAATCTTTGATACAAAGTAAAATCAAGATAATTCTAGAATATTATGGAAAAATGCCTGGAAGGAATCTTTTCAGCATCCCTTTTCTTTTTTATTTTTAAGATACATTTCTCTCTTTTTAAAAAATTTACTTTTATTTATTTATATGAGATGTTGAGAATTGAACCCAGTGCCTCACACATTCTAGGCAAGCACTGTACCACTGAGATCCCTGTTTTCTTTTATGCTCTTATTCTTCTCACCTTGTTTCTTTGTTATTTAGTATTCCACCAAGACAGGTGGAGGACACAAACATTCAGACCAACATTGCAAAGATTGAAATTTGTTAAATGGCATTTCTAAAGTTGATTTACTTTTAGACATCTACTCCGGATCCCTGAGGGCTGGGATATTCCTTATCTTTTTTCCTGAGTCATAATTCTCAGGATCAGTGAGACAATAGATATCTTCATCTCCTCCCTCATCTTTGAGAAAGGTTCATAGTGGGCACATCCAGTGTTCCAAAAAAATCTTCTTAATCCCTGCCTGACACTTCCCTACCCTCAGGAACCTAAGCTGGTCTATTTATCTCATGTCCAAAGAACAATTTTGGGTGAGTCCCAACCTGACAAGATGCTGCTAACTGACTGGAACAGACATAGCTAAGACGATACCTAGTAGAGAGAGCAGAGCCTTTGGAAATCCGATCTGGGTTCTAAGTCAGGCTTCACCACTTAGAAACCATGTGAGTCTGATTAGTTTCTTCACCTGAATCTGTATTAGTTTTTTCACCTGTAGAATCTCCAATAATAATCAACTATCTTACTGGTTTGTTTAGGTGTTAGATCATACAGTATATATTTAACACTTGTCAGGAACCGAGGAAGTAGTAGATGCTTAATAAACTCTAGTTCTTATAATTATGATAATACAAAAAAATTAATCCATAGAGATTCATCTGGAATCTCTGGAAAAGATTCATGCAGGCACAGGAATGAATCATTTAACTCTCAGGTTTAGTGAACCATGAGTCTAAGCAACATACTGAAGGCAATACTGCATCTTATGGTCTCCTGTAAGGCTTGCATATGGGAGGAAAACCACGCGTACTGTAAGAGACAGAAACAGTGGATTAGAAATTGAAGTGAGGCAGGTGCTTTCTGATCCTTGGGTTCATGCAATCAAGTTCTATGCTGTGAGCTCTAGCTGGCACAGTGCTTCATCCTAATCATTGCCTAGCACGCTGCCACATCCAGCACACTGCTGTGAAGCTCCTGTGAGTATTAGTTGGTCAATGCAATTCTTATTCCTGGCTTTACTTCAGAAATATTTAGAGAGTTTAACAAAAATACTAATAAGCAGTCCCCCCCCTCCCCATCTCTAATATTCAGGCTTATTTGTTATAATGTAATGGCTCAGGAAATAAGTCTTTTAAAACCTTTCCAGCTGATTTTAAAGGGCTACCAGGTTGAGAAGTACTTACATAAATAATAAAAATTATTGCTAATAATGGTAATACTGATGACACTAATACTGATACTTATCAAAGGCTTGCTTCATGCTTCTGACTGGGCTCTGTGCACCATCAAACAACTTGGCAGTGGTAGTTAGGTCAGGAGGTAGGAGGTAGGTTTTAAAGAATTTAAAGTCTATACTTTTAACCAGTATCACATCTAATTCTTCTGTTAATTTTATATCTGATGGCATCATTCATAGACCGCAGTTATGGATCAAATTTACCTTACTATGTGTCTTTACTTTCTTCCAAGGTGATGCACAATCACTTTAGGAGTGGCATCAGAGGCTAGTGATTGGAAGCCTGCAAGGACTCTGGATCTGGATCACCTTTGTTCAAATACTAGCTCTACCACTAACCAGATGGATACTTGGTTCTCTTACTATCCAATGCTAAACTCTCTGTGCCTCCGTTTTCTTCTCAGTAAAATGAAAATCATAATAACATTACCTGTTATGGACTTCAGGACTGTGTTCTTACCTCCAAATTTATGTTGATACTGTGATCCCTAAGAAGAGGGTATTTGGAGATGAAGCCTTTGGGAGGTGTTCATGAAAGTGCAGCCCTCATGATGGCATTAGTGCTCTTAAAAGAAAAGATAGAAGGGCTGGGATTGTGGCTCAGCTGTGGGGCACTCCCCAAGAATGGGTGAGACCCGGGTTCGATCCTCAGCACCACATAAAAATAAAGGCATTGTGTTGATCTTGATGCTTTTAATTTGCATTGTTTCTTCAGTGATTATATTTTCCTGTAAATTATATTTTCTAAATTTTTCAAATACTTGGTTTGATGATATCTGCACCTTTAATTTAATTACTTAAAAGAATGAATTCTGCAGCTCTTTTTTGACCATGTATGTTCAAAAATAAATAAATAAATAAACATCCTGAGATTTTTTTTTTGAACTGTCATTTTTTTCTCATATGCTAACTTCTTATTTGGGTGTTTCCACTTTCACCTTCTATTTCTCTTTGCTTCTCCCAAAGCATACACTATATGACTTTATTTTGTGAGCTAACTTTTTATTCTGCCTATTTTTTTTCCCATGGAACAAGTTTTGTTTCGGGTCCCAGGAACATCATGGGCGTCAGATAGGGTGACCTTAAAAGCACAATTATTTCCCATCCTTTTCTTTATTGTATCACCCACAAAGCACAAGAAAACATAGAGCATTCCTCCATTTCCCATACCTGCTTGTCAGTTTTCAGATTTTGTTGGTGCAATTAAAAAAAAAGGCACTGAGGTTTTTTAATAGAACCTTCCTTTTTTAGGTGACTATTAACATAAAAAATAACTCTGGTACAACTATTTTGCAGAAGACTTTGGTAGTTTCTCAAGACATTTACTCTAAAATTTAACATATGACTAGCAATTCCATTCTTAGGTATATATTCAAGAGAACTGAAAACATAACATCCACACAAAAATTTGTACACCAATATTGATAGCAAATTATTCATGACATCTCCAAATGGAAATAACTCAAGAAAAAAAGTCCTGCTATCAATGTATTAATTTTAACGTGTAAATGTTAGTTTGTTCCCTAGATTCAAGGTAGGCCTGGGAACTATATATATTTTTCTGATATTCCCCTGACACACTGACTGTTTTAGGTAGGACTGCTTCTTTGCTTTATAAACCAAAATGTCCTTCCTCTTTTTCTAAACTTGTGGTGTGGCCTCACAGGGGCTCTTGCCTTGTTAACTATATTTCAGTGGGAGCCACAATTATTGCTTCTGTTTTTCTGTTGAATTCTTCTTCTCCATTTTCTTTCTCCGTGTTATATTTCCTGTCCTGAAATACACACCTCCAAGAAAACTCACTGCATGTAATGGAGCAAGCACTCTTATCCTCTAGCAATATTATTTCTATCACCCAAGGAAGCTCCATATATCCAAATATAAAAGGGAAAAGTCATACAAAACCATCCTGTGAGGGAATTGTTTCCTGGGCTCCGGGGCTAGTAAGAGAGAGCAGCAGTGCCCTTCGAGAGCCATAAAATCAATGAAATAACAGGCTTTGCAGCCCTGGTCCAGGAAGAGGAAACCCACAGCTGGCCATTCATTTTCCTTGCCAGTGTACCATTTCTCACTGCCAGGGAGGAAAAGATGAGCTAGTTTCACTGTCCTTGGACAAAGACTCCAAAGTCACGAGTCTGTGAGTGTGTGTGTTCACATGTGTAGATATGGTGCTACTGTTTGCATGTGAGGTGTCCTTGAAGAGCTCCTGTGCTAATGCAGGAACACTGAGGTGAAATAGATTATGAGATCTCTAACCTAATCAGCCCATCCTAGTTTAAATGGACTGACTGGGTGGTAACTGTAGGCAGGTGTGTTGTGGCTGAAGGAGGTGGGTCAATGGGGGCATTCGCTGGAAGGGTTCACCTTCCCTGGGACCCCTTCCCATTCATTTTTCTTCATTTTTCTTCACCCTGGCTACCATGAGTGGAACAGCACTCATGTACTATGCCCTTCCGCCATGATGTTCTACCTCACCTTGGGCCCAGAGAAATGGAGTCAGTCCACCATGAACTGAAACTCTGAACACATGAGTCAAAATAAACTTTTCCTCCTCTATGTTGTTCTTGTCTGGCAATTTGGTCACAGTGAAAAAAAGCTGGTTAACCTAATAGATGAAGATATATATCTATATATCTCCCAGCCTATTCTTGCCCTCATCCCAGACCTGGCATGGAGGCTGCACATCACCTGGCTCAGATCTATGTGCATTTTCCTACATGACTTATAGTCTAACATTTTCACCAGCTGTTTCCTTCCCATCTTTTACCAGAAATATATCTTGCACTGACTTTCCCTTTGCCCAGGAGATCTATGAGAGTTTCCCCTGATTGCCGTTTTACCTTCTTGTTTCTACCAAACAAAACTCTGTATGCATTTGTAGTCTCTCTGCATGTCTTTTCATCTCCATGTCACAGCACTCTCCCTGGCCTCTCATTTCACCACCTTACTGTAGCAATCCATTTAGAATTCTGGTCACCCTATTGATTGTCGGAGAAGAGCAATGCATTATTTCTGAAACAAGGGACAGGAACAAACAAGTAAAAAATTAAATTCCTCAAAAATGTTGTATGTGGGAAGGGCACAATGGCTGTGAATTACTATAGAAACAGACAGTATCTGTGCTTATAGGTGCTTGTAGCAATTCTTTAACAGCAAACAATATGGTTGTAGTCAATGCTCCTACAGTGATAGTTTCTAAACTCCACTTGAGTAAAATGAACAATTTACTATCCTTCCACTCCTCGAATTTTTCATATATCGACTTCTCAGTGACAACTTTGTCTTGAAATAAGTGCTAGTGTTATAAAACTTACATCTTGATCATGGAGTAGAACAGCAAAATGCTCCAAATTTCTTTCCACACAACCCAAACCTGAATTCCTCACTATAAACGATAGCAAGAATAACTAATATGTAGTGTATACTTAGTATGTGTCAGGTTTGTTTCCAAATAACTTATTTTCACTTTGTTCCCATCAAATCTCATACAAAAAAAAAATTCTTATCTCAGAGAGGGAAACTGAGATTCTCTAAAGTTGAGTAACTTGTCCATCTATGTGATGACAGGAAGCCCTAACTGGGTTCACATTTCAGTGCTGTACTATGCTTTAATTAGATAAAATGTGTGTTCACATTCTTTTGCAAGAATTCTTCATTTTAATTCCACGTGAGTTCATGTGCAGCTCGTAGGTTGCACCATGCCAGGGAGCCCATCACAAACACGTGCTCCTGGAACTGGGCAGGGCCAGAACCCCAGTATTACCAATTCCAAAGAGATTATTCTTTGGATAATGACATATATATATATATATATATTAACTCCCAAGATCTAACAAAAAGGCAAAGTGAAACAGATTTGGTGAGAAGACAGCAGTATTACTGCGGTGGTTGTCAAGATTTAGTGTTCTTTAATACCACCTGCAGGAATTGGTTAAATGTGCAGTTATCCAAGTCCGCCAGCTGGGAACTGGGTTCAGGCACTTAAGGGTGCAGACAAGGATTCATCCCAGAATGATGGAAGAAAAAGGCAAACTCTGACAAGGTTTCTTTAGGGATGATGGAATATTCTAGAAGTAGGGGATTGTGACAGTTGCGACTCTGTAAATATATTAAAAATATTGAATCGTACCCTTTATTTTTAAAATTAATTATTTTTTGTGTTCTACTTAGTTGTACATGAGAGCAGAAGGCATTTCAAATCATCATACAGAAATGGAGCACAACATTTCGATTCTCTGATAGTACACAGTGTACCATTTGTGCAATCATATATGTACCTAGGGTAATGATGTCCATATCATTCCACCATCTTTTCTACCCTCATAATCCCTTCTGACCCTCCTCTTTGCCCAATATAAAATTCTCCCATTCTTCTCATGCCCCTCCCAACATCTACTAATCAGAGAAATCATTCAGCCTTTAGTTTTTTTGGAGATTGGCTTACTTCACTTCACTTAGCATAATATTCTCCAACTCCATCCATTTACCTGCAAATGCCATAATTCTATTCTCTTTTAATGCTGACTAATAATTCCATTGAGTATAAATACCACAGTTTCTTTATCCATTCATCTATTGATGGGCATCTAGGTTTGTTCCACAGTTTCGCTATTGTGAATACAGTTGCTATAAACATTGGTGCAGCAATGTCATTAAAGTATGCTGATTTTAAGTCCTTTGGGTAGAGACTAAGGAGTGGGATAGCTGGGTCAAATGGTGGTTCCATTCCAAGTTTTCTGAGGAAACTCCACACTGCTTTCCAAAGTGGTTGTACCAATTTACAGTCACACCAGCAATGTATGAGTGCACCTTTCCCCCCACATCCTCTCCAACAATTAATGTTGCTTGCATTTTTGGTAACTGCCATTCTGACTGGGGTGAGACTATACCCTTTAAATGTGTGAAATATATGACATGAATTAGACTGCAATTCACTACTAAAAACAGATAAACAAAAATGACTATAGGAGGTGTTGCCAAAAACCTCTGTGTGCAGACACAGAAGTCACCAGAAAGAACAGGCTTGGGATGCACAGTTTTTCTAACCTGGAAATCTTGTGATTTTATCATTTATTTTTGATAAGTGGATTATCACAAAGGTAGAGGTCTACAGAGGGATACCTTGTCTTTATTGTCTTTTTAGTGTTTCTATTTTTTGTTTCCTTTTTTCCCATTTCAAATCTTTTTTAAGGGGAAAGACAGACATAAATAGGTTCTGGTATCCCTCTATTTGCTTCTCAGGTATGACTCTTCATTGTGTTTATGGTCATTGCTATAGAAATTGTAATATTGATTCTTAATAACTTATAATCTACCTTAATTTAATGTTATGGTTTTCCATGCATATAAAACAAATTAATTTACTTTTTAAAAATATAAAAGACTAAATAATCTTTCATTTTTACACTTTCATTTGCCATTATCAAGGTTCTTTATTCCTTAATGTGGATCTGCAAATCCATCTGGTATCATCTCCCTTAGTCTGAAAAACCCTCTTTGGTATTTTTGGTAGTACAAATATGTTGGCAACCATTTGTCTCATTTTTTGCTTATCTGAAAATGCTTTTATTTAATCTTAACTTTAAAAAGGTATTTTTACTGTATCTATATTTGAGGTTGGCAATACTTTTGCTTTTTGTGGTTTACCATTCAAAAGTTGTTTTATTTTTTTAAATTTTCTTCTTTCCCTGTTGTTTCTCAATGTCACTTCTTATTGTTTCCCTATAGATATTGGTCAGTTGGTTGGTTTTCTGGATAAAAGTTCATGAGATCTGTTTAGACTTTCTATCATAGCTCCCAATTTCTGTATACTTAGTAAAATTTACATGAACGTGAATTTTTAGGCTCCTTCCGATTCAAACATAACATGCCAACCCACAGATTTGTTGAGCATTTGCTGGTTTCTGTTTGTCAAAACAAACTGTCCTTCTCTGGAAGGTGCCTTCCTCTGAGCTCCACAATTAGTCTTAGGTATTACTCTCACCTCCATCAGCTTGTTTCTCTGGTATTTAGTACTTTAAAATTTGTTTGCACCAAGTCTTTAAGGGAAATGATGATTTTTTTTTTGTCTTGTATGTCTGCCTGATAATTTCTGATGTTCTAACACATGAATCAAGAAACTTCATGTCCTTCTGTATCCTAAATGAAAGTGATATTTCCAGCGGTCTCCAAGGAACTTAAAATCTGGATGAAAATATATTAAAAAAAAAAACTAGGCTGAAAATGTCAGGTAACAAGTAAATCATGTAGGCAATAAATCTCACAACAGTTCTGAGAAGGAAGTACATTTACTGTATACAATATAGGCCCAATTAAAGCCGATTTTTATATATATAAGGAGTAAGTTTTTAGTAAAGTATATATAAAGTATATGCAGGATGTATTAGTTAGATTTCCATTACTGCAATAGCCACCCAAGATAAGTCAACTTGTTTTATTATGGCTTATAGTTTCAGTCCAGGATCAGTTAGTACTGTTAACTTTGGGAATGTAGTAAGGCAGCACTTTATGGTAGGGAGCATGTGATGGGCCAAGAAATGGAAGAGGCTAGTGTCTCACATACTCTCAGTGATCTAAAACCTTCTTCTGGTCCTGTTAGGATTGGGATCCTTCATGTCCCCTGCAAAGCTCATGCAGGAATTTTCAGAAAGAAATGATTGGATTACGAAAGCTGTGTCGTCATCAGTAGATGAATCCATTTGGTAGATTAATAATTTGAATCATTTACTGGGTTGTAACTACAAGGCAAGCGTGGTATGGATGAAGGCTGTAGGTCAGTGGGAGCAAGCGCTTGGGAACTATTTTATTTTTGTCTTTGGATCTTTGTTCTGCTTGCTGGCTGCCCTGAGCTTTCCTTCAATGCTTTTCTGCCATGATGTTCTGTGTCACCTCAGACCCAGAGCAATGGAGTTAGCTAGCAGAGACTGAACCTCTGAAACTGTGACTCAAAATAAGCTTTTATTCCTCTGTTATTTGTGTTAGATATTTTGGTGCCAGGGACTAAAAGCTGATTCATACAAAGCTTCACCTCTTCAATCTTCCACCAAGTCCCAGAAGCATGAAGCTGAGAACTGAGTCTTTCAATCCAACAGTGTTTGGGAGACACTTGATATCCAAACTCAGACTCTAGCACATGGAATATATTTATATTAAGGAATTATTTCTTGTTTATTTGAAATTCAAATTTAACTTAACATCCTATAGTTTTATTTAACATATTCATCCCTAGGAAGGAGATTCTATTAGTATAGCGAAAGGGCTCAGAAAGAAAGTAAATATTGAGTTGGTCCTTATGGTACAATGGAGATATTCAAAAACCATCACCTAATGTATAGGCAGAGAAGTACTAGGAGAAATGATCGGAAAAGATGTCAAGTTCCAAAGCTCTGAGCATTCTGAATGCCAATCTAAGAAGAATGGACTTCACTTTGCTGGCAAAGATGAACAGGAAAGATTCTCTGTAAGTCTCCTATTTTTGACCCCTTTAAAAGTAACAGTAGCAGTAAGAATCAATTTTATGGTATAGGTCTTAATAGAGGAGCCCTTTTTTAGATTTTATGGGGCTTTTTACTTCAATAAGATCCCATTTTCCTTTTTATGGTTTTTCTCAGGTTTTTACAGTCTTCCTTTGTTCAGGTGTAAGAAACGATGATGGCTCTACCTTCAGGAATGTGAAACAAATACGATTTTCTACTGCTGCCAAATAAATGAAAATCTAGATGGTGTAGAAATTGACAAATGCCAAACAATAGACTTTTAACCACATTTATGTGAAGCAACTTGCTGTACTTCAGTGCAAATTACAAATCATCCTTTCAGGCTCTTTAGAATCTAAGACCTGCCAAGAGCTAATTAACTGCTCTGACAGCAGGAAGATGTAGCAACATAAGGCACGGTTTCTGAATGACTGCAAGGTATTTAATTTGAATAAAAGGAGAATTACAGAGCAGCAGTGAACAAGAATAGCAGCAGATAGGGAATGCCTCTATTAAAGAGTCTTATTTGATTTCAGAATCCTCCACTGGAAATGTATAGTGAGATGAATGTTTTAAAGTATAAGACAGCATGGCAGAGCAGAGAACAAAGACAAGTGGTGATGGTGTGGTCTTGCGGGCAGACTGAGTCTCTTCCCTAAGCATCTTTTCTGCACTTTGCATCTGTGGGCACAACATAAAGGAGGATGCTTGGCACTCAGTGTCATGGTCAGAGTTGCCAATCTTCTTCTAAACGTGTAACTGAATGCAGTGGCTGCTGCCTGCTAACCAATTTGAAGCACAGTTGACATGATCTAATCTAATAGGCATCCTCTTCATTTCATTTGCAACCCTCTTTGGTCACTGCACAGATTAACACTTCACCCCAACCCCACTGCCAGGCATGAGGAGGAACAACAGCAATGGGGTTTTTCTTAGATCCCACTGGAGACTGGGCCTCAGATAACTGTTTCTGTTTGTCCCCTCCCTGTCCCATTCCCAGTTACTTTTACTTCTATGAATAAAAGTAAAACTAACTTCTATGGAGATGCAAGCACTTTCTTGTGTTATTTCATTTAATTCTCATAAGACTATTACTCTGGGCGTGTTGCTCCTGCTTTTTCAATAAAGAAGACAGAGAGTAGGTTGCCCATCCTGGAAGCCGGGGTGTGTTGACTCCACCTCCTCTGCCTTCCCATAGTCTCATCACACAGCTTTGCTGTCCTGCCTTGTAAAGTTGGAGCTCTGAGTTTTTGTTGTTGTTGCTTATCCCTAATTGAGATCTGAATTCCTATGGAATTTAAGGCCACATACCTCCCTTCCCATCTGAGGCTAAAGTCTTATCTGTAACTGAGTCCAGTTGAAGCCAGGATTCAGGCTAGGCTGTCCTTGTAGCTTGTAGGTAGGTGAGCTCCTGGAAACTAGAGATTTCCAGGGGCTTTCCACAGCTCCTCTCCTTGCCCCAGTGACTTGAAGTAGAAAGTGCTATTTATGTTCATGCTCATGTGAATTCTCCTAAGGGGGATCTGATAATTTGTCACAGCTGGCTTTCTAACTCATATACCTCCTCCTACAGGCGACAGCTGAATGTATGCATAAAAGGCATTTTACCAGTAACTCTTCATGTTTTTATGGAAAGAAGAATACAAGATTTTCCTTTTTAAGATAGCATCTCAAAACATTTCATAGAACTTAATTTTCACAGAACTTATGAAACATTTCAAGCATATTTTAAAGTATAGGAAAAATGCAACATTTACATAATTATCATAAAAATGGAACAGATGCTAACACACTGCTATTTGCTTCAGATCATTTTTTTAAAAGAAATAAACTCTGATAGATTTTTGCCAAGGTGCTACTCCCATCCTTTATCCAGTGTTCCCTTGAAGAAGTCACCTTCCTGGAAGTGAATGATGTGGACCATTTCCATGTATGTTTTTAACTTCTAAGGTATGGCTCAGTTCATCTATAAGTAATGTGTGAGTTTAAAGAATTATATAATTGGACTCCTACTGTACATCTTTTTACAACTTGCTCTCCTTTTTCTGGGTGTCTCTCCTAGAGAAACTAGATGAGCTCAGGATATATGTACTAGGATTTTCACTGAATCACTGTGCATGCTAGTAAAAGCAAGAGTTGAAAGCAACCCCATGGTCCGTCCGATGAGTAATGTTTGCATAAATGTGATTTATTCATTCAATGGAATGCTCTCCAGCAGTTAAAACGAATCAAGAAGATCTGCACATATTTGTAGAACTTAAGATTTTTTTTAATGCATTTCAGCCAAGGAAAGCAATGAATATAAAGTGAATAGGTTTTCTGTTTGCTTCTTTCTATGATTGATCCCTGGAGAATATGAAATATTGAATAATGTAGTCCATAAAAATTCTTAATGTTATCACTGGTGGGAATGAAACAATGTTTCATTATTTTCGTTATCTAAACCTCTGCTCTACCTTCAGTTCATGTGCTGAATTCTACAATACAGTTAGAAAGACAAAGGATGTTGACACTAAATTAAGCCAACATGTTATCAAGCTTTGGTTCAGTCCCTCTCATTGAAACCACTGAAAAACTCAGAATAAAGATGTGTCTGTTTTCATTTGTAAGAAATTATTATTTATAAGAAATGTTCCCATTTCCCCTACTTTTGTATGGATATTATATCAAGAGTGTCTTCAGAAGCTTGGTCCTTCTTGTTCTCTTGTCTCCTGTTAATTCTGAAAAGACTTTGGATAGCTCATTTGTATGCAGACCAGAATTTCCAAATTGGCAGCTCTAACTACCACAGCATTTGAACTGCCATCTATAGATGACAGTAAATTACTTTCAATATTACCTCCAGACTATTAAAGCCATAGTGGTATGAGAATAATGCATGTGTGCATATTGCTACCGTCAGTAGGTACTCAATCAATAAAACAATATTGCTCAGTATTTCAGCAGAGCAGAGGTCTGATAAGGTAATGGTAGCTTGAAATATGTTAATAAATATACTCAGTAAAACCTCTATTAGTGAAGAAGGGACTGCTGTGAACCAAGAGCTGCAAAGCATCCTGGGACCTTCTCTACTCAGAGTTGGGATTCTGCTGAAAAAACTCTGTTGTGGTAGAACTTGGAAGGGAAGTAATGTGTGAATCAGGAAAAAAATATGGCATCATTCAACTGAGTTTGCAAGCAGGGCACTCATTTTTTAATCTGCCAGAATAGGTCAGGTCATCCTGCTGTAGGATTTTTCTTTCTTTTCTGAATGTTTTAGTATTTTGTGTGTGTGTGTGTGTGTGTGTGGCAATCTTCTTTTGAAGTAGGAAAGAAGACATAAAGATAAGTAGAAAGGAGGCATGCAGGCCTGACAAAATAATAGTAGCCATGATTTAAAGCCCAGATTTTAAGTCTGTGAGGATTAAAAATCCAGACTTAACGGTCGCTTTCACATACCTCCATCACAAACAGCACTATTAAATCAATTCCTATGCCTTACACATAGGTATAGCAATGTGGTAATGTTTAACTTCACAAAGTAGAACACATCAAAAACAAAGAAGAAAAATATGGCCCTGGTAATGGTCAACATGTCAGAAAAGGACCTTGTCCAGGTAATGGTCAACATGTCCAGTGATTACCACAAAGGAGGACTGAGAACACCTTTTTACATCATGTCCCTGTACAATTGATCTTAACATGTACAGATACACCTAGTTAGGATGATGCCAGCACCTTCCTCTCCAAAGTCTGTACTCCATCCTCTTTCTGAGTGTGTACTTCTTTCTTTCTCTTCACAAAATCATGCTGTGCCTCTCTTTGACCTGTCCTTATACTCCTTCCTTCAATGACATCAAGGACTCCAACAGCCTGAGATGAGATCCACCTATCTTTTGGGGAACCTCATCAGGATTCCTGACCTGGTAACACTGTGATAAAACTTATCATTACTCTAAATATGCAATTCTTTTAAAATTCTGTGGTTAAGGTTTCTTTCCACCACTAGCCACCACAGGAAAGGACTGTGTCTGTCTTATTTGTTCCATATCCTCAGCATCAAGCCAAGCTCATTGTCCACATTTCAAACAGGTCATTAGAATGCAGTAGTTCCCCCTAATTTGGGGCTTTACTTTTTGAGGTCTAGTGACCTGATATCAACCATGGTCTGAAAATATTAAGTGGAAAATTTCAAAAAGAAACAATTCATGTTTTGAATTTTATGCCCTCTAAGTAGAAGTATGATGAAATTTCATGCCCTTCAATCCATTCTTCCCAAGCTGTGAGTCAGCTGTGCCCATATCTCCATGATATTCATGCCACCCACCCACTAGTTATTTATTACTGTCTCAGTTTTCAGATCTACTCTGACCTTGTTGCAGTGCTTATGTTTCAAATAACTATTATTTTGCTTAAGAATGACCCCAAACCTCTATAGCAGTGATGCTGGCAATTTGGGTACGACAAAGAGAACACTTAAAGTGACCTTTTAAAAATGATGAGCTGAAAGTTTTAAACTTAGGACATGAAAAGAATTGTATGCTGAGGTTGCTAAGATCTACAATAAGAACAAAACATAGAATAGAATTCTGTCATATTAGGTACACAGTGGGGACCTCGAAATATACTCCCACCCCCATAGATAAGAAGAGACCAGTGTAAAGGAGTATGAAGTCAGAAGGTCCCAATGCCAGCCTTCCCTGTTTCTCCACACCACCTGTGACCAATCCAAATGGAGTAGAAATTCAGAAGGTCCAGGGTGCAGTGGAGAGGCAGGTGCGTATTCAGGCCTGATAGTTCATATGTGATTACATTTTTGCCTGGGAATGACTTTGCATCGTAAGCTTCCTAAGTTACATTCTTCCAGCCACACGATGGAAAATGGTTTTGTGCATTATTTTAAAGGATGAAGTCATCCAGGTACTGCCTATGAACATATCATGTGTGTTCAGTATATGTTTTCCACTATTACTATTATAATTCATGATTAGAACACAATGCTCAGGAACTTCCTGAGTCAATAAAAAATCAGAGGGCACAGCAGTAATCTCTCTGTGTTGGTATTGGTTCTGGAAAGTTTACAGTCTCAGAGATGTGAAGTCTCAGAATTGCTCATTAGCATATTTCAGGGAAAAAAAAAACAGACTTACCACCCAGGCTCACACAGAGGTGATAGGCCAGGAGGGTTGTAAAGACTAGGTATTAGAGACTTGAGGAAAAGCAACAGAATGTTAGATTAGACAAGAATAAATTTGATTATTGAGAATAATGCAGAAATTCAACAGATCTCTACTAAGTGCTGGGATAAGGGTGTATTACTCACTTATTTGATCCAATTTTGAGATGCTGGCAAAAAATAAAAGAAATAAGCTGGGGGTTGATAAATTTTCTGTGATAATGCCAATTACCATCAGAGAATTTATCTAGCAAATGTGACATCAAGAAGAACTAAACTTAAAAAGACATTGTTAAAAGAAAGGAGTGGCAGGCATACATTTATAGTACATATATTGAAATTAAATCACAACAAGAAATCTATACATGGCAAATGTGGATTAGTTTTTCATTGCACAGTGAGAAATTGTTAAAAAAACAGGGGAGACACTTAGAAAGAAACACTGACAACTGTAATCTTGTCTGGGAAATGCCAGTACAGAGCACATCTGCTTCTATTTCTGAAGCCTGTGTCCTTAGCAGACCTCAAGGAACAAGGAGCCTATGCATGACCTCAAGATGTTCCACTGCACAATGCAGCAGCCTGTTCTAACCAAACTAGCTTGCAGAGGGTACTACTACCTTCCCCATGTGCATTAACCCCTTAGTGCTTAAATGAGAAACTGGTTCCTAATGAGATGAATCGCTTTCCTCCTTAAATCCCAAACACAGCTATTGTACCTCTCCTTGTTATTATATTTCCCATTACATTTTTCAAGATCCTCATTTCTCTTTATATTTCTATTCAAATGATGCTATTGTTTTATTGGATACATCTAGGCAAAGTATCAGATACAACATAATTAGCTAAAGGAAAGAATCTTTCTGGACATCACATGAATAGTTTCTCCTACAGTCAGGACTCTGGTCCAATATTATATTCTGATGACTGAATTCATGACAGAAAAGATGAAAAGAAAAATTTTGAGTAATGTCATTAAAAATAACAGTCTTTTCAATGGAAGAGATAAAATATTTATTAAGCATCATAGTGACTTTCCTTGATACAAATAACGTATCTGAGAGAAAAAGAAATTCAAATATAATCTACTCTGGAAGATTTTAAGAGAGATCTGGGCTTTCCATATTACCTTCCCCCTAAGTCTTCTAAATTCTAAACTGTAAAAACACCAGATATGAAGTGTTCAATGCTTTTTATAGCTTCCATATTGACTTCAAATTTAAAACAGATATTTGTATTTTTTTCATCAAGTGATTTTTATAGAGCACATTGATCAAAAAGAAGCACTAGTTTGCAAAGTTTTACAATAATTTAAAGTGGTCACAGGAGATTAATTGGTTTCATCCTTTTCTTCATAAGGTTGCTATTCATGCATAAGCTTTTATTGTTAAAAAAATCCTTCATTCACATTTCTCCAATTTCTTCTTTTCTAAGACTGTATATGATGTATCTATTGGGTTACATTTTCTAAGAAATGCATAGAAATAATGTGAAAGAAGCACTGCCTAAAATCTCTGACTTGAGTGGAACTTAGAGTAAGAGAAAGCTTTCCAGAGAGAAGTAACAAGAGCAGGGTCAAAGACCCTGGGGCAAGAATGATTTAGGTGCCTTATAGGAATAGAAATGTACCTCCCATGGTTGCTGAATAGGAGAGTTTGAGAGCAGAGACAGAAGTGAGTTGAAAGATCAGAACCAGATGGTGTAGAATTTCATAGGCCATAATTAGAAGTTGCATTAGAATTAAAACCCAATGAAAACCATTTCAGTCATTGAAGCAGACAAATGCCTGATCTGATTACCGTTTTAAAATGAGGTATGTCTTATTTTTGGAATTAGCATCATTCAAATAAGTAGACTCAAGACAGGGACTAATTCTATTTCATTGCTGACACTTCCACATCATACAATTTGTAACACTGAGAATAAATGTTTTACTGAATGAAAGAATTATTAGGTGGCCTACTAAATGAAGAAGTGACTATGGGAAAAGAACTCACTGTGGATAAAATTCAAAGACACAATAACACAATTATGGCCACATCTGAAGTCTCAGAGGAGAGAAAAGGACTTTAAAAATTGTACGTATTTATTATTTATTAAGAGAGATGTAATTAGCCCCTGAATTTGTCTTTCTTTAAAAGTTTATTGCTGGACACAGTGGTGCACACCTGTAAGCCCAGAAACTTGGGAGGCTAACGCAGGAGGAAAGCAAGTTCAGGGACAGACTCCATAACATACCAAGATCTTGTCTCATGATCTAATCTTACAAAGGGTTGGGGATGTAGCTCAGTGGTAGAGCACTTGTCTTGCACGCAAGGACCGCAGGATCATTTTTAAAAAGGAAAAAAAAAATCCTTTTTCTTCAGTTGTGTTAACATTCTTGTTTTACTCAGATATTTTGTTGCTGATTTGCATTCATATATGTAGCCAGAATAATAAGATTGAATTACATCAACTTAAAGAGGTTAAATTATAGTAATTATGCATTTACAACTTATAATTATATATAAATCTGATGATGGTATATTAGTTGCAATGTATATGATAATGATAATCTAAAAGATGCAAACTTAGGATTCCTGATATTATTTCCTTAAGCAATCCATTAAGTCTATAAAAATGCTTGAGCTTAAAGATTCTAAAAAAAGAAAACTAGAAAATAAAACCTTCTAATTTTATACTTTAAAATATTATACTGTGCCTGTATTTAAACTGTTTTCTAAATAGGCAGAACATCATTCAGGTGATGGCATAAGAAAACAAAAAATTCCTATGTTACAAATTCAATATACTGAAACTCTGATTCTATCTTCATATATTAACATAGTCCCAGATATTTTTTCCAAAAATAAGTTATTTTAACTATTTATTAACTCTGTTAGTTCATTAGTCAACTTTCAATTACTGTAACAAATGTCTGAGACAAATAGATTTATAAGACAGAAGGTTTATTTGGGCATATTGTTTTAGAGGTTTTGGTCCCTGATCCAAAGCACTGGCTCTGTTGCTTTGGGCCTCTTATGGCACTGCATGGTGTGAACATATGGCAGAGCAGACCATTCACCACATGGCTGGGAAGGAAAGAGAGAGGAAGAGACCAAGATGACACAGTCCCTTTCAAGGGCACACCTCTAATAAGCCAAAACCTCCCACTAGGCCTCACCTCTTATGTCTCCCCTACCTTCAAAAAGCACCTCCCTGGAGTCCAAAGTTTTAACACAGGGCCCTTGGGAAATACTTTTTAGATCCAAATTACAGCAGATAAGTAATTCATGGGTATGTCTCTGTTTCAAAATGCAAGTAACTAAGTGATATATTTAGTTAAGTGTAATGTCCTTGATATCAAGAAAGATTCCATGTTAGGACTAAGTAATTAGAAAATTCACATGACAATAAACAATTTGATGCAAAACAGTTATATCTGAGGATCTTTCTGACTCATCGTGGCAAACTTTTCTGTTTTGTATTATTTAGAGTTACAGATTTAACATTGGGCATTATGGTTTGAATATGAGTATCCCCTATAAATATAGGTATGAGATAACACAAGAACATTTAGAGGCACAATGATTAGATTATGACAGTTTTCACCTACTCAGTAGATTAATCCACCCACACAGATTAACTGGGTGTGGGGAGGGAGTCAGTCACTGGAGGTGTGCCTTCTGTGATTATATTTTGTTCCTGGTGAGTGCAGCTCTGTCTCTGCTTTCTGGTTGTCATGTCCTGAGCTGCTTTTCTCCTCCACACCTTCTGTCATGATGTTCTGCTTCATCACAGGCACAGAGCTATGGAGTTAGCCAACTGTGGACTGAACCTCTGAAACTGTTGTTCTCAGGATTTTGGGCCACAGCAATGCAAAAATTGAGTAAAACACAGGACCTCATGCATGGTAGGAGAGTTCTCAACTACTGAGCTAAACATGCAGTCCTGAGACTCTTCTAATATTTGAAGATTTAGACTACCTTGATGATATATTGGTCAAGATCTTCAAATAGAACCTTCTAACTAGCATTAACACATGCATTACACTTCTAACAGTATTAAAATGAAAGAAGTCTCACATGTTCGCTAATTTTTAAACATTTTACTTTATGAGTTCAATGATATTAATGGACTTTCTTCCTAACTTGCTTCTATGTGAATCCAAATATAGATACACATGTGTATTGATGCTTTGAGTTATTACACATTAATAATTATTTAATGAAACGTGAGGTTATTGAAAGCAATTCTTCTGACTTCATGTTCTCTGGAGAGTTATGGGATATACTAGCTTTGTGAGTTTTATTTTAATAACATTTTCTAAACACTGTACAAACTTTTACTTATTTATTTTTAAATAAATTTAATTTGGGCTTACTAAAAAGTTGCAAAGACAGTACATAGAATCCCTTATTCACTTCACCCAAGTTCTCTTCATTCTTAATATATTATCATGGTATATTTGTGAAAATAAGAAAACAACATTGTTACGTCATGTTTAAATTCCAACTTTTATTTGGATTTCATTAGTTTTCCTGGTAATATTATCTCTAAGTTCCAGGATACATATATTTAAAAAATATTTGTAAGCATAATAAATACACATTTAAGCAAGAAGAAAATTGCATATGAAATAATGTATTTGGGACAAAGATTCAGCTTTAGGGACAAGGAAAATAAGCAAATAACTAAGAACTGATATGATTTTCCAGGTTGTATAAAATAGTTTTTAGACACCACAAAGTACTGTCCAAAGTCACAAGTTTTCCTCACAAAATTCCATTTAACAAACACTCCATGGATTTTAGAATGTCTATTAACTTCTCTGACAGAACTTAGAAAGCACTATGTTACAATATTATAATGTAGAACAAAATAGGGATTGCCTGCTAAATGGCTTTTGCATTTCAAGATAAACTGCATTGATTTTCAACATTTTCTTGTGGTAGTTGCTAACAGGCATTGTACTGTGTCTAAAATAGATTTAAGATTTACTAGAGTCTCTTTTACTGAATTATAATGTACTCAACTCCTATTCGTTGCACATTTTATACAGACATATTAGCTCCTAGTGAATGAATTAAAATGCCAACTTTCTCTTTGAGGAGCTCAAAATCTCAAAATCTAAAAGGAGTGAGTGACAGAAAGGTAGAATAAACAAGATTTTATGGAAGGATAAAATGTGTGCCACTTGGAGCTCAGCACCAGGCAATTCCTCTCAACTTCGTTCAGTTTGTCAGATCTTCCTTGGAAGAAAAGTCAGGAATCAAAAACTCAGCAACTTTAGATTTTAACCTAAAAATCTCTTGATATTTTTTGAGTATTGGCATTCTTTTTTTAAATGTTGTGTAAATAAAAAAAAACAATGCCTCCTGGAACAGGTCCCCCATTGTGATCTCTGATCATATAATGGTGAAGTAAAAATGTTATTTAAAGAAGGATAAAATGGAATTTGGCAGGAAATGAATCTTCCCACAGTAAACAGGATGAACAACAGTACCCAAAGTTCTGACATTTTAATATTTGGACATTGAAATTAATATAAAAATCACAGTGTCAATCAATCAACATATAATTAGCTAATGAGGAAGCCAGCTAGCTACCCTATGCTATTCACTAGTAATGGCAATGAAGACATGTATGTGTTCTGAATTATAATATTGATTTGACCGAGGTACTGACTGAACTTGAACAAAAATCATTGTTTTTGTCTCCATTCTTGCTCCCGTTCTCTCCTCTCAAATCTGAGCTGATGGTTTCATACTTAACATCATTGAGTAAAATGACAGTGTTAGATGAGGAATTCCATGTGTTCCCACCATGATTTCCACAGAAGATAATATTACACAGAAATATTTTTCTTTGTCTGGTTTATTTCACTTGCATAATGTCCATACTGTGGCAAATGTCAGGATCTTTTTTTTTTTTTTTTTTGAATATGTGGTACTAGGGATTAAATCCAGGGGCACTAAGATGCCAAGGCTAACCAACCTCATATCCCCAGTTGCTGGGATTATAGGTGTGTGCCATCTCATTTGTCTCAGGTTCTCCTTTTCTAAGCATGCATTATATTTATTCTCTGTATATAATATTTCATACTCACATATATATATGTACATTGTATATATATTGGTGTATATATAATATCACACATATATATACACACATATACATGCATTATACACACACAATATTCCACAGAGATAATATTCCACAACTATAATATTATATAAAATCATACATACATATATATATATATATATATATATATATAAATGCATTGTAGTATATATACATTGTAGTATATATACATTGCAAATGTACTATATATATAATATATGCTATTTATATGTATCATTATATGTTTTATATATACAACCTTTTATCTATCTATCTATATCTATCTTTATCTATCTATCTATATAGTCTTTATTCTTCCAATGACAGATACTTAGATCATTTCAGGATCCTGGCTAACATGATTAACAATGCAATGAACACAAGATTGCGGATACCTTTATGAGGTGGTGACTTCATTTCCTTTGGGTATATATATACCCAGATGAAAGAGTTTTGGGTGTTCTGGCACTTCTATTTTTAATTTATTTAGAAATCTCTATTATTTGCCTATAACAGCAGCATCAACCCTATATTCCCACCAGCTGTGTGCTAAGTTTCCCTTTTCTCCACGCTGTCATTAACACTCATCCCATCTTTTTCAATATAGCTATTCTAACAGATGTGAGGTGTATTCCCATAGTATATATTTCAATTTGTCTTCCCCTAGTTAATTATATTAAACACCTTATCACGTTCTCATTGGCCATTTTGTCATTGTTGGAGAAATGTCTGAGTCCTTTGATCTTTTGTAATAGGGTTATGTATTTTCTTGTCATTGAGTTTTGAAATCCTGGATGTTAACCCCTTATCTGATGCATGGTTTTCAAACATTTCTCTCCAATCTGGTAATTGCCTTTTATTTTGTTGATTGTGCAGGAGCTTTATAATTTGAAGTAGTCTCAATCATTTGTATTTGCTTTTGAGATTTTGGTGTGATATCCAAGAAATCACCACCTGCTAAGGCCAATATCAAGGAGTTTTTGGTAAGAGATCCAAGAAACCATTGCTAAGGCCAATGTCAAGGAAGGGTCAGGATATTCTCCTTTGAGACTTCCATTATGAAATGAATCTAAACAGTTATGCTTCATGGTGTTCCACAGGCATTGGAGGGTCTCTTCAGTTTTCTTCACTTGTTTTTTCTATCTTTTTCTCCTCCTGGATTATCTCTATGAACCAGTTTCCCAGTTGGCTAGTGCTTTGTTTCTTTTACCTGCTCAAATCTGACCTTGCAAATTTTCCTTTTATGTTATTAAGCTTTTCAACTTCAGAATTCTACTTTATAATAATTTCAATCTCTTTGTTGACATTCTTTATTTGTGTGCTATAAGTCACTTTCTTTTAGTTCTTTAGGCAAGATTTTCTTCAGTTCTTTGAACATGTTTAAAATAGCTGACTTAAGTCTTTTCCTAATAAGTCTACTATCTAGCTTCCTCATAAAATACCTCCTAATTAATGGCTTTCCCCCCCTGTGAATGGGCTATCATATTTTGTGCCTTTGAAAGTCTTGTTAGTTTTTTGTAGAAAATTGGATATTTCAAGTAATACAGTCTAACAATCTGGAAACCCAACTGCAGGCTTCCTCAGGGTTTACCATCACTTACAGTAGTGGTTGTGTTGGGTGTTTGTGTCGGTAAGGCATGTATGCAACGTGAGCAGTCACTGCATGTTCTTCTCAGTTAACTTTGTGTTATTCCTCCTATATATCAATCCATTCTGCATTTTCAACCCTATTTTGTACTTATAATCCCCAGACATTATATTCCTTATTTGCCTTCCTCCAGCCAAATGCTAACTGCATAAGAAAGAAGACTTCACTTCTGTCTTCATAGTCCTTAGAACATACCATGCAGTAGATACTCAGTAAATATTTATCGAATAGGTAATGAGTGGGTCTATAGGGAAATAGTGATCTTGTCCAGAATAATGACTCAGCTTAGGATCTCTCGTATCTAAAGACTGCAGAAATTTCCGCAGTACTGGAATGATCCCACAGACTTTAATTACAGTAAATACTTCGTGCAGCTCAGGGGCACCTAGAGAACCCTGGGAATTCTGAGGATGTCCTGTATCTCTGGGGCAGAGTCTATCAGAGCTGCAAAGACTAGATTGAATTTCCACTCCAAGTGGCCCCTAAGATCGGGATCTGATTTCAAAGGCTGCACAGACTCTCACTAGTTCAGAGTCCCTCAACATAAACTCATTAGGGTTTCCTTTGTTTGACAAAATATTTTCTCTCCTGTCACTGTGACTAAAATCTGATGTTTCACCCTATCAGCATTTAAATATTTGCCACTACAGTTAGAAAATCCCACAGGATAGATGGGGTATTTTAAAGTATCTCAATTCTACCAGTGTTGATTTGGTCAACTCTGTCCCAACAGAATGGCAACTTGAACCAATGAACTGGATGTGCCCTTTTCTTCTCTCAATACCTGACCCAGAGGCTCCAGTAACTTTGATTGTAAACTTTAGGGATTAAGATTCTACCTCATATATAATGGGTATTAATTAAATGTGTCAATGTTTGGTTAAGGTTTTCAAGTCCTTATTTGTCAAATGTATAGAAAATGTTCTGATTACACCAAAAAGACCTCGCGTCTTCCAAAAAATGAATTTTGTTGAGTAAAGATAAATGCTTGGGAAACTGTCTGCCTCAGCTATTTTTCCAAATACGGAAGAACCACAGGACATGCTTTCTTCCAGCCCTTCAGAGTGACAGCTGGTTCAGGGTCAGGCACTATTCTATCAACAACCATTACTCACGTTGTGGTAAGGTTGGGCCCATCACCTCCAAGTCTAGCCACATAGCGCTCTCCTGTCTCCTTTCCAAGGGTTCATACACTTTGACATGTTTATATTCTTAAAGTGCCTTATTCCTTTTTTTGGAAACATTAATCCAGTTAGCATTATTGTTTACACATGCTCCCTGTCTATAAAATTGTCTGTCTTAGGTTTGGCAATGGCGTTCTTGTAGAGTGAGCACGGGGAGTAAACCTGAAGCCAACAGGCTGAGATTTAAAGGAGGGCTCTTTCAGAATCAGGAGCAACTAAGCAGCAAAAGAACAGAGAGAGATTAGTCTTGACAGAGTCAGACTTGCTGATACACACGAAGTTGTGACATGCTTGGAGTTGTCTATTAAAATGCTGTTATTTTTGTTTCACATAAAACTAGAGCATTTCAAGGCCAGATAAACCTGTACTGTATACTAACTATTCCCCTTGAGAGGTCCTTCCTATAGACACAATGCAAACAAAAGAGACAGCAAATCTGTAGGTAATCGATAGTGAGGCAATTACAGTAGAGTGGCTTAAGTAATTTTGGCCACATGCCTATTTGATCTACTTGGAAAAGACTTGAATAAACCCTCTCTGAATAAAAATTAATTGAGCACTAGCAGATGCTAATGGCCATGGTAAGAAAACAAGTAATTTATAAAACATGGCAGATCCAAATTATTTCTGAGTATATAAACACATGTCGAATTTAATATGCTAAGAACTCTATGATTAAATTTGAATCTGAGATATGTACTTAATAAAAATTGATAAAATTCAATATTTTTATCAATCATTATCAACCTAAGAGAAAGAACTCACATATCAAAAAAAAAATAAAATGAGAAAATGAATTTTCAAATGAAATGAGGAAGTTTTTTTAAAAGAAGGAAAATACCAGTGACAAACAAGTGGAAATCAATTAGAATGTTCACACATGAGCAAAGAGAGGTATCTTGCAGAGTATTGAGTCCTCTGCCACCTGTAGTGTCAAACAGAGATGAAATAATCATTGTGCAGTGGTGAGTGACAGAACAGATGACCTCAATCATTGGAGGGTGGGCTGATTTTCAAGTCCTCTCCAACTATGATTATAAAATTTTAATGTAATTGGTAATTAAAAATGCAATGAGGGTGACAAAGGGGAAGGTCATGGACATTTTTGATGACACTTTTTTTTTTGGTACTAGGGATCGAACTCAGGAAAACTCCATCTACTGAGCCACATCCCCAGCCCTATTTTATATTTAGAGACAGGGTCTCACTGAGTTGATTAGCACCTCACTGTTGCTGAATTTGTGATCCTTCTGTCCCACCCTCCAGAACCACTGGGATTACAGGTGTGTGCCACCGTACCTGGCTTGACGACATTCTTAAAAGGTAGTTCTTGGAACTGTACAAAATACCCAAGAAATTGTTTCAATGAAGATAGGGTACATTTGGATTTATTCATCACCTTGTTCTAACTGGTAATTCTTTTAATTTGTCTAAGACTGCATGAACTCTAAATAACACTGCAGTGGAAAATATTCATATGACGGTAGAAGTAAAATGAAAATCTGGTGTACAGTTTACGGCATCTATTATCCCCTGTGTCTACATGTAGCTACCCCAAAAGAAAGTGAAAACTATCCTGATGGAAAATCCCAAGGGAAAGCCCATGCTTGAATGAGTTGATGACCAATTCAGACGAACACATGCATATGAAAAACAAGGTCCTTAGACGCCTTAGAAAGGCTTCTATTTCTTAAGACTCATTCTATACACAAAATAATGAAGAATATTCTAAATGAAATCCCCAAACTATTTACTGCTAATAAGCTGCAATCTTAAATCAATATAAAGGTTATTGAAAGTATGATCAGATTCCTTGGAAAACTTAGAATGTATTCTGACTTTCCTGCAGTTTCATACTGTCCAGATATAGAAGTCAACTCATTGTGATTTTGCTCTATTTTTTTGAATGTGAAGACTTAGCCAATGATGAGCGCTACTTTGCCAGAACTGTCTCACAGTTATGTTTCTACAAACCCTGATATTAGTGCTAGGCTATTCTAGAGCAGAACACATTGCTACCCCAATGTTGCTGTTGGCCTCTGCAAGTTTTCATTTCATCTCATAATTCAACACCTCGATACTATTTTTATCATGGAATTTGTTTTACTTTATTCAATAAAATTTGACTATTTTCCCCCAGTGGTGTATGTATAGAAGGATCAACTTAAAGGTAAGATTTCAACACATAAACGAGAAGGCTGAGTGTTTATTTTTCTTTAATCATTAAACTTAACCTTTAATGGTGGTTTTCTATGTTTCTAAATTGTATAATTTTGAGAAAGGAATAGTGCTCACATTTCCTCAAACTGCAGAAAGTCTTCATTAATTTACATGGTCATGAATTCCAGTTTAATTTATAGCTTTCACCTCCCCCTGTAAAATTGATATTAACATAGCATAGGATGAGAGCTGTGAGCTGTCTGAGTCTCTGTGGCTATTATATGGCAGGTAGTTTAAACATAAATTGTGGAAACATGGCGTCATGGAGTGGAGCCCACAACACTGGGTTTTAGTATACTCCGGCACTCACTGGATGAGCAACTTTGAGCAAGTCAAACCATCTCAGCCTCAGTTTCTTCTCTACACAGTAAGTGTTCACTACATTATTTATGAGGTTTTCATTTTGAAATACTTACAATCAAGTTTTACAGAATCCCCTAATCCTTCCTTTGAGACAAATTGAGATTCTACTTGAATTTTAATTTGTGGCAACTTAACATTTATAAAGCTTAGGATTTCAATTTTTTTTCTTATACAATAGACAAACAGAACTGAAAGATCACACACAATTTCTGTAATTGCTTAACTTTTTGTTAAGAAAAATTAAAATACTCAGTAACAAATACAAATGTGTATTAAAACAAAATGCATTTAATACTCTAAAAATGTCATGCACTAATTTTATAAGCATACTCAATACAAATTTCAAAATGCTAGAATTCAGAAGTGTCAGCTTCGTTTCTTTCAAATGACAGGTTCACAAGTTCCTTTTCTGAGCTTTTTCTCATAATTGCTGTGTGCTAAAGAACACTTTCAATATTTAAGTCTCTGATTAGAAATAAGCTGGTTTGCTCAAACCGTCCCCAAGAAAGGTATGGGTAAATGGGCTCATTACTCTACTGAGTAACCTTACTGTCATATTCAGGCACACTTCACTACTAATTGAGGTATCTGGGAAAAAAAAAGTCATCATGATTGTCCATATAACAGAGTTCTACTAGTCAGCGATGTCATCTTACCTTTTTTGGCCTCAGTATTTTGACTTCTAAAAAAACAACAACAACAACAACAACAACAACAACAAAAGAGCATTTCTGAAGCTTCCGTGATTATTTTCAGATTTAATTATCTATGAATCTGAATATTGATCAATTAAATTCAGATGAGTTTCTTGTCACCAACTCTATCAGATGTGTAAAAAAAAAAAACAACAACAAAAAGAAAGCCCCCGAAAACCATTGGTAATTAGGAGACTTACCAATGAATATTTTTTAAAAAACAAATATTAAAAGTCTCAGGAATATTGACTATGAATGATTTTAAAGCATCTAGTTCAGATGAATATTCAGTTCCTTGGATTCTATAAAATGTCTTTATGACAGATTTTCACATAAAACCTCCCATTAAGTGTTCACAAAATAGCACTAGTTTAGAAATGGATTGCTCATAGGTGCTGATTACTACTTAGCAGTTTCTGGATCAGTTGTTGTCTGGCTAGCTAAGTCAACTGCTGCTTGAAATATTTTGAGAGTAACAATCAATGAAGAAAATGCAGATGGCATGGATACTGGTGTTGGATCATATATCACTATGACATTTATTTTAACTCAATTTTTGTTTTGCAAACTCAGTAACTCTTCTTTAACATCTTGCCTAGACCCATGTATTCTTAACATTTCTTAGGAAGTAATCAGATATAAGTAGTGATAAAACTGGCCAAAGAAAGAAGGAAATTGCTAAGTCATCTAAGTCATTCTGGGACTGGGACTATACTTCAGAATATATCTAGCCAGGCATGGTGGCACATGCCTGTAATCCCAGAAGCTCAGGAGGCTAAGGCAGGAGGATTTCACATTCAAGGCCAGCCTCAACAACTTAGCAAGGCCCTAAGCAACTTAGCGAGACCCTGACAAGGGCTGGCAATGTGGAACAGTGATTGAATGTCCCTGGGTTAAATTCAAAGTATCAAATACATAAATAAATTAAAATGTACCGAGGATGAGACTGGTGAGGGAAATAAAGAGAATTTGATTTTTTTTCAAATACTGATTGGAAATATTTAGTTCCTTTTGCCAGTATAGCAATATTTGATTGCTCATCTTTTAAAGATCTCATAAGAAAAGTCTACTTTTGAGGATACTTAGTTATTTCTCTATCTACCTATCCACATCATGCATATGTATGTTTTGTGTAAGTAGTTACAGATTTAGCTGAGGAATATTTTAGCCTAATTATGTTGTTTGCTTAAATATTTACATTGGAATGACTACTGGATTTTTAATACAAACAGACTTTTCAGCTTCCAGGACTATTTTCAAGGGATAATAGAAGTTGATCGGGTAGTGACTTCTTTTTTCTTGGTTCATTGTTTTTTATGATAAGTGTATGACTCTTTAAAATTACTGTAAAAAAGTCATACATGACAGCCACCTTTCTCCAAAGAAATGTAATCCAAATCAAGATAAAGAAAAAGGTAAACATGGTTCTACTAGATATTTTCGAAACTGAAAACATAATTTATCTACTCATCCTTGCATAATGACCTTGTGGGAAAAAAAATCAGTGTACCACACACTGTTCATTGAATCTCTTTCCACATTTATGAGATGGATTAGCCATCTCTGACCTTCCTCTTCCACAAGGTTACATACAGTGAGATTCTTTCAAAGTATATCACAGTGAAATAACATAAGGTGTTCTTCCAAGCACCTTTAATTATTTAGGAATTGGATCAATATTCCCTCTGCAGGAGTCCAAGGTACTGGTTTTTGATTCTGAATTATGTTGTAGATCACATGAAAAGAAAACATGAAGAGATTAGAGCCAGACTGCCTGGGCTCCATCTCCTGACTCTGCAGTTAACTCACTATGAAACTGAGAGAAGCTCCTTATCCATTCTGAGCCTCAGTTCTTTGTATGCAGAGTGAAGATAGGAATAGCAATCCCCTCACTGGATTGTTTAAAGCAAAAATAAATCATTATTTAAAAGACTTACAGCACTGCCTGCCATAGAGAAAGCACTATGTACTGCCATGTATATTTTCTGTTTACATATACATATATTTTATATATACATATGATTGGATTAAGTGGTGTTTACTGGGGGATAGCAGGCCTGATAGAGCTACAGATGTATCTTAACTTGAAATGGAGTTATATCCCAATAAACCCATTGTGAATTAAACATGGTATAAGGTGAAAATGCATTTAGTGTACTTAAGTAATCACACTAACAACATAGTGCACTGTATACGATATTCTTTTGCCCCTCATGGATGACTGGGAGCTATGGCTAGTAGCTCACATCACAAGAGAGGATTGGATTGCATAGTGCTAGCCATGGAAAAGGTCAAATTTTAAGTTCTGAGCTGCAGTTTTTACTGAACACATACTGTTTGTACAGCATCGTTAAGTCAAAAAATCATTAAGTTAAAGCAGCAGGGGTTAGTTGGTAACCATATGTATTGGTTCATTGTAGAATTTTAGGTGGATGTGAAATATAATTGAAGACAAAATTCCAGCAATTGTTCCTTTAATTCACCTGGGTCTAGGAAAAGCATAATTCTTATCTGTGGTCAGACACTAAATCGCATGCTTAGTTCACTTTAACTAACATTTTTGGAAGTGTAGATATTAAGACTCAATGAAACCTAAGTAGTGTTTGATTGTTGAAGATTTGGATTCCAGTTGATACAAATATCATTCCCTTAAAGCACCAACGTCAGGTGATTTTAGCAAATCTAGATGATTTTCTTTCTTCTTGTGCTCTTGTGAATCCCTATCAATAAGATAGACAAGAGAAAATGGCAAAGATTTAGTTCATTTATGATAGCAGCAAAAAAGATCTTTGAACTAAGGACTGTATTGCTTTTGATAATATCTGTATGCATCAGTTATTAAATTTATGAAGATGGTGGCTGCAGATTGAATGGAGTTTTTAAAGTATAATATAGTCATTATAATAAGGTTTACCCTAAGTTTTTGATTTGCAAGGACACAAAGTTCTCCATGATTTACCAAAGGGTATTAAGATGTAAGTCAAGAAGGAGTTCAAAATGAAGACTGGAAACAACAGACCAGTCATCAGCCCCTGATTACAAAGGTATGGGGTATACTAAATAAGAACACACACTCTGGCTAGAGATGTACCTTAGTGGTCTAGCACCTGACTAGCATGCATAAGACCCTGGGTTTGATTCCTAGTACTCACAAAACAAGCAAACAAACAAAGAAACAAAAATACATAGACTCACTCATGGCCTAAGCACAAACAATATTGAAATTAAAAATATATTATTTTGTATGCCCCTGGGACTGTGGACTTTGATATTATGGATATATCTTGATGAGACTCATTTCAATCAAAGCCATTATATACAAGTAGTGATACCAGTAGGAAAGCTATCTGCTGTGGCCTTCCTTGTGGTCCATGCCAAAGTGTGATGTGTTTAATGGGGCTTCTTATATTTCATTAAAGACAACTTGGACAATTCAATAAGACAAATGCCTCAGGAAGCAAAGGGGTAAAGTATGCAATGCTTGGTAGTTGTTCTCTCTCTAAACCATAAACAGGCCTTTCAGCATTTTAATGTTTAAAACTCATTCATTTTGAAAAATTCTGTCTTAGTCAGCTTTGCATTGCTATGACCAAAAGACCTGAGGAGAACAGTTTGAAAGAGGAAAAGTTTATTTAGCTCATGGTTTCAGTGGCTCAGACCATGGTCGGCCAACTGTTGATAGGGGTCAGAAGTGAGTCAGAGAAACATGGTAGAAGAGTGTGGAGGAGGATAACAGCTTAGGACATGGAAACTAGGAAGGAGAGAGAGAGAGAGAGAGAGAGAGAGAGAGAGAGAGAGAGAGAGAGAGAGAAAGAGAGAGAGAGCGCTCCACTTACCAGGGACAAAATATAATCCCCAAAGGCACACCTCCAGTGACCTACCTCCTCCATTCACACCCTACCTGCCTACCATTACTGTCCAGTTAATCCATATCAATGGATTAATCCACTGCCTAGGTTAAGGCTTTCTTAATGTAATCATTTTCCCTTTGAACATTCTTGCATTGTCTTACACAGGAGCTTTTGCAGGATACCTCATATTCAATTCACAACAACTTCTACCTCTCTCAATCAGATATCCATGACCCGAAGGCTATAAAACAGAAAAACGAGAATCAGGATCTCAAATACACCTCAAAGTTTATTGTTGGTTTTATGATAGAACTCAATGAAATATAAAAAGCAGCAATTGTAGTTATATTTGACATAAATGGACAAATCTGTCCTAGAAGCTCCAGCATAAGGCCATGTATGTGAAAGAGATCATTTTTACAGCCCTGAATGCTTTATGGGCTTTAAATATTTTATTCCTTCCCCATTTGTTATTGCTTCCAGCCAAATACAGACACAGAAAAGAGTATAGTAGGTTGACGACCCAGGACATCAGCCACAGATTTAGTATAATACAGATAGACTCTGACTTTTAAACTTAGGTCTGTTTTCATTCACTTAGAATCTCAAAACAGTGTTTGTAAACACAATGATGTACCATCTTGGAAAAGTCTGTGGAGTAGCAGCTCTCATGATTTTTTAGACACTGCTTTGTTTTTCACTTCAATGAAGCTGTCTAATCTTAGATAAGAAAAGCCTGTTGAGATATCTTGTGCACATTAAATATTCAGGGTTTCTTTCAAAGATCACATTACGAACTTCTTCACATAGTAAACTGTTGCATTAGCAAGTAACACCCTACTGAAGAAGAAAGACAAATGATGAAGTTTGGAGATCCTAAAAGAGCATTCACCACTTCAACAGATATTGGAAAAGACAATGGGGCTGTGTTCTTATTAGCAATAGCAGCAAAGAAGAGAGAAAGCTGGAAAGACACATAAAAATGGATCTGAGGACTTTCTATGCATTTTAAAAATTCACACTACATCATATACACTTTAACATCTTAACTGGTCTCGACAAGTTCAATGACTTTCCTTTACTAAGAGCTCTGAGATACAGAGAATAGCCTTCCTTAGCTGCCTGTTCTCCTTCTGCTTTTTTTTTTTTTTTAGATTTTCTAGTATGTTTATTTTCAAAGTAACCTTGAGAATATCCATATCTATAATATTAATGAAATAAAGCCAATTACATCTCAGTTGTGTTAAAAAGACACAGTTACAAAGTTTTGTCTCAAATGTGGGTGTATTTTTTCTTTACATTTTCTTCAGTTTTTAAACTTCTAAATGTGTAGATGTTATTATATATTCGAAAACTCCCCAAATGCATTGCTCTTACTGTATTACTTTTATAATCCCAATAATAGGCATCATTGTAGGTCTTTAAACCATTACCTGCAAATCCAAAAACTAACACCTCTGAAAATAAGGTTTTTCATAATTTTGATACTCTTTGATTTGCTAGTATACACTGCCCTGACTGGGCAATGAGCTACATATTGTCTTAGTCCTCCTTGTGAGAATTCTGTTATGTTCTTCTGTGGAAACACTAATGTGCATTGTGTTGTATATCAGACTCCACTGGGCTGTTACAAAATTTATTGCATATGCATCATACAACATTTCTAAAAATTGAATTATTCCAAATTCTGAAAATCATCTTACACAAAGCATTTTAGATGAGAGATCTAAAATAAGATTGTTTAAAAATAATCTTATTTTTAAAATAAGATCTTCTATGAAGCTTAAATACAACAGATGAGATTATCTTATTTTAGAACCATTGAGAGTTCAGATATGGCTTCATAGCCATTTAAAGTCAGGATAAAAGCAGATCGTAGCAAAGAAGATGCCAATGGTCATTTCTTAGAGTGCTGCAGTAAGTTCTACTTGCAGTAAGATGCACTTACTCCTTATTTTGGCCTTATAATTTTGAAAGTGCTATAATTGGACATTATTTCATACTTCTATGGAAGGAACCTAGGCAGGTTAGACAAGCACAAACAAATGTTGATGTTTAGAAAGGCAATTTATTCTGCTAATATTGGAAAACTCAAGTTAGAACAAGTTCTTCTGATTCCTATGATTATGGATTTATTTTTTTGTTTTTCCAATATTCCATCCTGACACACACCTTCGGCAAAAAATTTCTAAAAAATGTTTGTTAGTTTGTTGGCTTTTAACTTTTCTTATCTTTATAAACAGGCAATATAAGGAGAGAAAACACTGAGTTCTGGGGTTAGACCAAAAATCAAAGGTCTAGTGCATATGTAGTCAGTGAACACTGGTTATTTTTGTATTTGATTTTCCAAAATAGTGTCTGGTAACTCAGGGAAAGTAAGCATAATGGAATTTTTAAAATGTCAATTTCTTATATTTTACTCATGATACTTTTAAAGCTAGTTAGTCTGATAATTGTACATTTATTAAGTTGAACTTGAGAGACTATTAGCAGATCTGGGAAAAGCAATTTCATCTTAAGCATCAGCATACATGGCTAAACTATTGTACAACTCACTGTTTCACAAATTCTGTTTTCTTTACCTTCTTGTGCAACAGCCAAACAATTCTTATCTTTGTGTTATATAAATATTGGTGTTTTTTTAACCTTTAAAGTATGAATTAGAAAGAACATTTGGCCTTTGGGTTTTTTTGTTTTGTTTTGAGATTGGCTTACTTGGCTTAGCATGATATTCTGCAACTCCATCCATTTACCTGCAAATGGCATAATTTTATTCTCTTTTAATAGTGAGTAATATTCCATTGTGTATATATACACCACAGTTTATTTATCCATTCACCTATTGAAAGGCATCTAGGTTGTTTCCACAGTTATCTATTCTGAATTGAGCTGCTATGAATATTGATGTGACTGCATTACTACAGTAGGCTGATTTTCATTCCTTTGGATATACACCAAGGAGTGGGATAGCTGGGTCAAATGATGGTTGTATTCCAAGTTTTCTAAGGAATTTTCACAGTACTTTCCAGATTGTTTGCACAAATTTGTAGTCACACAAGCAATGTATGAGTGTGCATTTTATCCTCCATCCTCACTAACATTTCTCTGTTCTCTCTGATAAGTGGATGCTGATCCAAATGGGGAGGGAAAG
Source organism: Callospermophilus lateralis (assembly GCF_048772815.1). Taxonomy (NCBI): domain Eukaryota; kingdom Metazoa; phylum Chordata; class Mammalia; order Rodentia; family Sciuridae; genus Callospermophilus; species Callospermophilus lateralis. The sequence continues at coordinate 27,684,637 of NC_135320.1, forward strand.
ACATGGGAAAAATGGAGGAACTTTGGGCAAAGGAAGGGATGATAGGGAGAGTTCCTGGGGGCAGGAAAGATGGGGGACTGAAATGGACATCATTACCCTAGGTACATGTATGACGGCACGTATGGTGTGATGCTACATAGAAATGTAAATCATGCTGGAATTGTGTACAATGAATCAAAATGCATTCTGTCGTCATATATAACTAATTTTTTAAAAGTATAATTTAAAAATTGAACTATATGTATGCATAATTGTGTGTTTATCTATTAACCTATCTATGTTCTATATATATTAAACCATTTATATGTGTGTGTGTTTGACATAACGTACATGTGTTACCATTGTTTTTGTTACTGTGACAAAATGCTCAAGATAAGCTACTTAAAGGAAGAGATGTTTATTTAGGCTAATATTTTTAGAGATTTTAGTCCATGTTTAATTAGCCATGTTGCTTCGGGTCTGTGATAGCACAATACATCACTGGTAAAGCAAGTGGCAGAGAAGGTCACTGACCCCATAGTGGCCAGGAAGCAAAGAGATAGACAGGAAAGAGCTCCCAGTGATAGAACTTCCTTCCACTTGCTCTCACTTTTTCAAAGTTCTACTACCTCCCAATAGCACTAGAAGCTAGTGACCAAGTCTTTAACACATGGGACTTTTGAGGACACTTATGATCTAAATCATAACAATAAAGAGAGACAAAGTGAGAGTGCGACATAATTTCCTAAATTAAGATTTTAAGTGTACAGAAAAGTGAGAAAAGCATTTACATCTGTGTATTTTTAATCAACAAAGTTTTATGAATTCATGGAGAAATTTATTTTAAAATGAATAATTAACTTTATTAAATGCAATTATTTTATTGAACTTAGTTGCACTTAGTGCTGACTCTAGTAATGTCACCATCTCTTCATAGAACAGACTATGTTCAGTGGTTAGCTTAGGGAAAATAGACAGATGTGACTTTAACTAAACAGAAACTTTATAGTTTACAATTGCTAACATACTTTCTAAGAGATAAATAGATGCCACTTCTCAATGAGATTAAGGAAAATATTTAAATTTCACAGATTCCAGTTACTATAAATAAGAGATGCTTTTTATTCAACCACCTTTCAAAGGAAAGAGGACATATGGCATGTTTTGCCTTGGGAGGTTCTGATTTAGGCTTATTTTCTCTAAATATTGGTCATACTCCTTTTTTTGTTGTCAAGAGCATTCTGGTTTGGATGATAAATTAAATGGTACTGTAACCATAACTTATGTTCATTCACAAAATTCTCCAAAAATTTCACAAGAAATGGCATCCCAGGAACACCAAATATTATATTTCTGATTTCTTATCAATTTATTCTAATGTCTGAATTATTTTGTTTTTGATACATAAGTCACATTTATAAAAGGAAGCTTTGTACACCCTTGTTCATAGCAGCATTATTCCCAATAGCTAAAAAGTGAAAACAATTCAAATATCCTTCCATAGATGAATGGTACTAGGATTTTAATGCTCCCTCCAAGCCCCGTTGTTGAAATTCAATTGACTTTGTAACAGGGTTAAGGGGTAAGACCTTTAAGAGCTGATTAGATCATGAGGGCTCTATCCTCATGAATGGACTGATGCCATTCTCATGGGGGCCAGTTAGTTAATCATGGAATGGGTTCCAAACACCACTGGTGAGTGCAGCCAAATTCTTTCTGTTTGCTACATTCTCATTTGCTTTTCTCCCATGAAACGATACAGCAGAGACCTTCTCCGAAATCTGGAGCTATGGTCATGGACTTAGACATCATAACCATAAGCCAAATACATTTCTGTTGTTTAAAAATTACCCAGTCAGTAATATTGTGTTACAACAGCAGGAAATGGATCATAACAAATGGATAGATAAAAGCAATATACATATAAAATGGAATAAATGTCTCACACATTTCTGTGGATAAAACATTAAACACAGTATGTTAAGTGAAACAGGTCAGACTCAAAAGGACAAATGTTATATGATCCTACATATATGAGGTTCCTAGACGAGTCAAATTAATGGAGACGGAAAGTAGAATGATGGTTTTAGCAGGGTCTAGAGGGAAAAAAGGATGGAGAACTACTGCTTTTTCTATGCTGCTTATATAATTTCAGTGGGGGATAATGGAAAAATTCTCACCATGAATAGAGATGATGACTGAACAACAATGCATATATAACTAGTGTCATTGAAGTGTATACTTAAAATTACCTAAATTGAAAATATTATGTACTATACATTTTGCTACAACAAAAAACATCTATTAAAAATATACTCACAAAATAAGGTTTATAATTAACTTTGACATATATTTTAACCATGTCTTATAACTCTTCTCATTGAAAACCAGTAAAAGACAGCTATGTATCAAGAGGTTAAGACCGCACACAGATTTTAACAAAACTCGTTGTCTCCAGCGTCATCATCACATCTATGGTCGGATACCTAAGATCTCCTCATTGTGCTAATATAACTATGGGAGACTGTACAACCACTTTACATAAGCTTTAGTCAGCTGACTTATGAACTATGAAAAGGATTTTCTTAGTTTCATTCAAACTTATTTGATTCTGAGAGGAATAATGAAGTTGGTAATCAAAGTGCATATACAAGCATTTTCACTCTAGGCAGATATATATAAATACATACACACACACACACACACACACACAAGGGCGTTTAGTTGTTAGTGTTTATAATAAGGTAGCACCTGCTATTGCATTGAATACTTCACTGTCAATTCTTGCCATCTGAAATGCTTCTACAACTTCATTACTCATCTTTTTAAATGTATCATTTTATAATCTGTGATATTTATTTTCTTGCTTATCAAGCACAAATCTCTACATGCCTAAAATATTCTCAAAACTGTAGTGTTGTCTCTTACCATTGAAGTAACTCACCACACCCCACACTTTAGGATGAGCAGGTTTTTTCAGTTCTTTTGTTAAGGATAGATTTTTATTTGATTAAGGGAATTTCTGTATAGAAGAAGATCAGAATACCAATGGAGAGGAGGACAAAGTCAAAGAGGAAGGGAACATTAAATGGGACCACCACTGTCTCCAAATGAAGTGTTCCAAACTGCCTTTTCTGTGTCATTCCCTCTATTTCGTTGTGCATCTCTAACTTGTGTTTCATCTTTTCTCTTCTGTATAAACTGTACAAGAAGTAAAGCAAAAATAGGATTGTTCACTAAGGAACCAGAATATTTAGGTTCAAATCCCAACCCTAGGATTTACTGTGTGAACCTGGGAAATCTACTGAACTCAATTTCCTTATCCCAAAACTGGGTGTACTAACAGCACACATACGTTAGAGGGTATATGCTTCAAGATTATATTTAAGAATGCTGATAAAGCCACAATGTTAGTTCTTGCTTCATTACTTGTTTAACTTTATGAGCTTGGGTGAGTTACCAAATCTCTTAGTACAGAATTTCTATTGGGCAAGATGCGAATACATTTAATACCTATCTATTAAGGCTGTATGTATTAAATCAATTCATCCAATGCCTGTTAGTGTGTGATGAAAAACGATCTTTGTGAATGGAAAACATTAATAAGAAAGAACACAATCTTTTTTGGAGAAAGCAGATATAACAGGGAACAGATAAAAAATAATTTTTAATTAATGAAGAAATATCCTCAAGGATGTAAGGGAGAATAGGAAAAACATAAGCTAGGAATAAATAACTTAAAAAGAGCAGCAAAGGAAAATGTCAAGTGTGAAAATCAAATAGTTGAATAAAGACCTATTGATGGGCTGAATGGTAAAATGAATACCACTGGAAATGGCCAGGTAACCTAGAAGACCAGATTGACGAATGATTATAGAAAGAATTAGGAGGTCAAAGAAATGAAAAGAGATAAGAAGATGGGCAAGGATGAGAAAACAGATTACATTAACATTGTAAAAAAACAGTCTGAAAAATAAGAAAAAGAGTAATGGAGAGGTATAAATATATCAAGAAATGTGTTGATTATCAGTATCATCAATTTCCCAGTTTAAAGGAAGATATAAAACCTCACCTGAAATGGTTTATGGAGTAATAAGAAACTAAGCCAATAAGACGTATTATAATGCATTTTCAATATACTAGAGACAGAAAATTCTAAAAGTTTGTAGATCATTAACAAAATGAGAAAGTAATTCAAATTAACATTGCATGTCAAAATAGTGACAAAAGATGAAAAAACATAAAATTAAATTCTAAGCACTGAAGAAGAGAAACTTTAACCCTGAAATTTATAAAACATAACCTAAAATTTATAGGGTTAAAATTAGTTATTCTCAGGTGTAACATCTTTATTTCTTCCCCCAAGACACTTGTTGAAAACAATCTTGAAGAAAGTAAATAAACAACAAGAAAAAAAAATCAGAGAGATGAAAGGTTAAGGATAAATGAACAAACTTATTGCAACTTAAATAAAAATTTGCCTTATCTACCAAGGAGGAAAAATTATATCTTCAAATATTCACAAATAACATTTTCAGTCTATTAACTAACATAGTAGCCACTGGCCACATTGGAAATTAAATTGAATTATATTACATTAAAATTTAAGTTTCTCAGTCACAGTAGCATATTTCATTTTTCTTTTTAATTTGTTTTAATTAGTTACATATGACAGTACAATGATCTTGACATATCATACATTTGAATCAGATAGGGTATAATTTCTCATTTTTCTGAGTGTACAGTTTGCAGAATCACATTGGTCATGCAGTCATATATATATATATAATAATGTCTATATTATTCTGCTGTCCTTCCCTTCCCCCCTTCCCCTCCCCTCCACTCCCATCCACTCCCATCACTTTTCTTTACCCAATCTAAGGTGACACACTTCTTTTTTTTTTTCTCTCTCACATTGTTATACATGTATTCTGTATAACGATGAGGGTCTCCTTCCATCTTCCATGCAATTTCCCTTCTCCCTCCCTTTCCCTCCCGCCTCTCTTCCCTATTTAGTGGTAATCTCCTTCTCATGCTCTTCCTCCCTACTTCATTTTGAGTCACACCCCTTATAGCAGAGAAGACATTTGGCATTTGTTTTTTAGGGATTGACTAACTTCACTTAGCATAATATGCTCTAATGCCATCCATTTCCATGCAAATGCCAATCCCTTTCTCTCACCATGCACAAAAGTTAACTCAAAATGGATCAAGGATCTAGGAATCAAACCAGAGACTCTGCATCTAATAGAATAAAAAGTTGGCCCTAATCTCCATCACGTGGGATCAGGTCCCAAATTCCTTAATAAGACACCTATAGCACAAGAGTTAAAACCAAGAATCAACAAATGGGACAAATTCAAACTAAAAAGTGTTTTCTCAGCAAGAGAAATAATGTTTGAGGTAAATAGGGATCCTACATCTTGGGAACAAATTTTTACCTCTCATACATCAGATAAAGCTCTAATCTCTAGGGTATACAAAGAACTCAAAAAGTTAAACAACAAAAAAACAAATAACCCAATCAACAAATGGGCCAAAGACCTAAACAGACACTTCTCAGAAGAGGATATACAATCAATCAACAAATGCATTAAAAAATGCTCATCATCTCTAGCAATCAGAGAAATGCAAATTAAAACTACTCTAAGATACCATCTCACTGCAGTAAGAATGGCAACTATTATGAAGTCAAATAACAACAAGTGCAGGCAAGGATGTGGGGAAATAGGTACACTCATACATTGCTGGTAGGACTGCAAATTGGTGCAGCCAATTTGGAAAGCAGTATGGAGATTCCTTGGAAATCTGGGAATGGAACCACCATTTGACCCAGCTATTCCTCTTCTCGGACTATACCCAAAAGACCTAAAAACAGCATACTACAGGGACACAGCCACATCAATGTTCATAGCAGCACAATTCACAATAGCTAGACTGTGGAACCAACCTAGATGCCCTTCAATGGATGAATGGATAAAAAAAAATGTGGCATTTATACACAATGGAATATTACTCAGAACAGAAGCATATTTCACGTGATCAGTAGGCTTGTTCTAGTCGCTGTGATGTTGGGCAGCATTGGTTATAGAGTAAGTTCATCATCAGGAAATTCTGTTAAATAGTGCTATTGAAGGGTGGCCAAGGGTGGGGTTGGGAAAAGAGATGAGAGTGTCTCAGAGATGTATTTTATTCATGAGGAAGATGTAGATACTGACACACTTGGGACATTGATAAGAAAAAATGAACTATCAATATGGTAGGGCTAATTAACAGACAGGTAAAAATAAAATATAGTTCTACTATTGAAAATAATTTTCTTTTCAAAGGTAAGAAAAGAAACATATTCTTGTGTTAATAGAAATTGTGGCAGAAATAAATTATAATTTTAATAAATTTATCTAACAATATTTTGTTACCTATGAGATACACATTAGTGACAAAATGGTATAGAAAAACTTAAAAATAAAGAGTGGATAAATGACAAAATATGAAAATATGTCATATGAACTGAATGATAATTATGATGGCAATTAAAATAGCAGACAAAATAAAATATAGGACAAAAAGTAAATCAAAATCAATAATAAAAGATAATATTACTCAAGATGATTAGGGGTGAAAAGGTCATACTCATAATGTATATTCCTAAGTGTAACCTAGCAATATAAAACTCATCAATTATCATATATACAGGGAAAATAAATTTATGACAAATTGTGATTATAATTTTAAGCTATAGTGGTGGAACATGGGAGAACATGCAACTCTTTGCTAAGCTGATTTCATTTACCTTGGACATATACTCAATAATAGGACATCTGGATCATATGGGAGATCTATTTATAGCTTTCTGAGGAGCCTCAGACCTGTTCCTCCCATTGATTGTACTAATTTACCTTCCCACTGACCCTCTGTAAGACATATCTTATAATATCTCATTTGGTTCTGATTTTTTAATATTCATTTCCCTGATGATTAGTGATGCTGAGCATTTTATTCAAATATCTCTTCAACATTTGTAATTCTTTTTTTTTCCTGAGAAATTTCTATTCAGATCATTTGCACATTTTAAAATTGGATTTTCTTTTTGTTGAGGTTTTTGAGTTTCTTAGTTGGCAAATATTTTCTCTCATTCTGCAGGTCATCTGTTCACTGTTGATTGTTTCCTTTGCTGTGCAGAAGTTTCTTGGTTTGACAACATCTCATGCTTTCATTGTCTGTGCTTTGGGGGACTTATTCAAGAAATCATTGCCAATACTGGTGTCCTAAAGTGTTTCTCCTATGTTTTTTCTTAGTAGTTTCATTATTTCAGGTCTAAAGGTCTTTTACCTATTTTGAACTGTTTTTTATAGAAGGCTAGTAAAAAGGATCAATTTTCAATCTTCTACATATGGATATTCAGTATTCCTAGCACTATTAATCATCTATCAGTAGGTTTTTATATACCAGTAATGAAATTTCTGGGAAAGAAATCATAAAAGCAATCTCATTCAAAATATCTACAATAGGTAGACAAATAAATATTTAGGAATTAATTTAATCAAAGAAGTGAATGACCTCTACAATAAAAAGTTACAAAACACCGATGAAAGAAATGGATCACGCACACACACACACACACACACATACACATACTCACACACAAAGAAACAATCTTTCATGCTTATGGATTGGAAGAACTGATATTGTTAAAATGTACATACTATGTAAAGCAATGTCCAGATCCAATGCAATGCCCATCAAAATCAAATACTTTCCAGAAATTTAAAAAAAAAATTCGTAAAAATAGCATAGAAATGCAAAAGACTCGGAATAGTGGAAGCAATCTTGAGCAAAAAGAACAAAGCTAAAGCCAGGGTGCAGCGGCATGCACTGGTAATCCCAGTGGCTCCAGAGGTTGAGGCAGGAGGATCATATGCTCAAAACCAGTCTAAGCAACTTAGAGAGCCCTTTAGGGGACCCTGTCTCTAAATAAAATATTAAAATGGGCTGAAGATGTGGCTCAGTGGTTAAGTGTCTCTGGGTTCAATCTCTGGTACCCCCCCCAAAAAAAAGGCTATAGTAGCCAAGACCACATGGTATTGGCATAAAATCCAACCAACACATAGATTAATGGAACACAATAGAAATTCTAGAGATACACCTACACATCTACAATCAACTTAATCTTTCCCATTATGTTAAAAATATACCTTAGACAAAAGGTAACCTCTTAGCTCTCTCTGGATGAAAAACAGAAAGAAGTGAAGAGAATATGTCTATCAGGAGTTATTAAAAGACAAGGAGATTTTTTACTTTTTGGATTTTTGTGTTTGTTATGGTTTAGCATTAGGTGCCCCCCCCCAAAAAAATCTCATGTGAAAGGCAATGCAAGAAAGCATAGAAGTAAAATGATTAGGTTATGAGAGCCTTGAATAAATCAGTGCCTTACTCCTCTGAGAGGGATTAACTGGGTGGTAAACGTAGGCAGGTAGGTGTGACTGGAGGAAGCAGGTCACTGGGACGTACCTGTGGGCTATCTATTTTGTCCATGGTGAGGGGAGCCTTCTCTCTTTCTCTCTCTGCTTCCTGGTGCCATGTTCCCAGCTGTTTCCCTCCACCACACCTTCAGGCTGTTCTGCCTCACCTGGTGCCATCAGGAATGGAGTCAGCTGTCTATGGACTGAGACCGCTGAAACCATGAACCCCCTAATAACCTTCTCCTCCTCTAATTGTTCATGTCAGGTCTTTTGGTCAAAACAGCAAAAAAGATGACCAAAATCGAATTTTAATAACAAAACTTAAGCATGAACATATGCCTAGGTTGCAGGGAGACTGGTCAGTAGCAGGAGTTCTAAGATGAAAGAAGAGCATTGACAATGAAAGTGAATAGAGAAGGCCTGGCTGAGGGACAGAGAAGGAGATGCTGGCCCAACAAGATGGGAAAAACCTTATTTTCTAAGGTTTTAAAGCAGCATACTTGCCAATAATAGGGCCAAACTGTTTCCTCCTATATTTATTGACATAAAAGCTGCTTGTCACCTGCTCATTTTATCTGAATCAGATCAGCTTTTCATCCCCATTGTATGATGGACAAGGATCCTTTGAATTCTAGTAATCCCTAAAAAAAAGTAAAGTAACAGATCCACAGGCAAAGGGCACCTTGGGTCTGGAATGAGCATTGGGTATTTTCCTTGTAGGTTCTCTAAGGTTCCATACAGAAGGTAAATAAGAAGACTCTGGCAAATCAATAGAAGAGATAATGATGTTTTCCTAATTCAACAGCCACCCTGACCTTGAAATTGCATTAAGAAGTAAATAAAATGCATACTTTAGACTATCCAGCATTGGTTGAGAAGAGAAAGACAGACTAAAAATGACAAAGTCAGCCCAGAATATGTTTCCATAGAATCAACATCCAAATGCAAATTAAGAAAATCATTTTTTCTCATATTAATATCTGCTTCCTCATCAACAGTAAAAATATAAATAAAAACAATGATCAAAACTCAGTATCTCAAGGAAGTAGAGTAAAATGCTTCCTCAATATAAGCACATGCTCAGAACTTAACAGCTAACAAAAAGAAAAAAAAAATGTTTCTGGAATGTACCTCGCCTTGAGTGGCAATGGTTGTTCTATGCAAATGAACTGAGGAAACTGTGAAAAGAGAACATCTTTGATAACATCTGCCTGCAAATGTTCAGAACACTCAGCATTTGAATCCATGTGGCTAAGTACAAATGTTAATGACTCTGAATTAGATTGGATGGAGTGTTGAGACTGCCAAGTGTGACAGAGAGAGCTGCACTGGGGGGAACAATCTGTGTGCTGGACACATTTTTTATTCAGGATGAACACTGGAGTGCAGAGAACACTTGAAGGAAATCTATTCGTTAGCCAAAACGATGCTGGTATTTTTAATTTGCTTTCTTGCTTCAAGGCTCAAACACCTGCTAAGTTTGGTCTTTTTAAGAACTAAAAAACATGGGTTGGCTGGCATCAAAATTATGCTAGCAGAGAAACCGAAGCTGCATGGTAATTGTCTTCACAGTCTTAAAACGTGGCACCTCCCTGACAATTTGCAAACTGTACGTTGTGCTTAACACAGCTTTCTCTATGGTTGTTGAAAAGGTCCTCATTTCATCATCCAAAGGATCTGAGCTCTCACCCTTTTGTATCTCCCACCTACTGGTCCAGTGTGGACATATCCAGAATCATGGTTTATCTTTCACATCAGATCTTATTACTCTTAACATAATCGTTAAGTCTTATTACTCCTTTGACATGGTTTACCTTTCACATCGGATCTTATTATGCTTAAAATCTTTCATGAACTACCTGGTAACACTTGGATAAGGCCAAATATCCTTAATCAACTTGGCCTAAAAGGTCTTGCAAACTTTGTGCAGCCTGCCTCTCCAGTTTAAGCTTGTTCCTCGCCCAGCTTGCTTTCTGTGGCTTAGCCACAACGGCCCCTTTCAGTTCCCCAGTACCCCACTGCTCTTGCTCCTGAAAATAAGCACCTCCATGGATATCAGAGCCCTTGAGCATATATTGGCATTCTTATGGTGGCTGCTCCTGACACCGCCTCAAAAGCATCTTTTACAGGTGGTAACCAGAGTAACACAGAAATGACATAGTATCTAACCTGATGTGATTCTGCATGACCGACTAATTTGTGAACTGAGACACAGGGTACCTGCTAGTGGATCCACAACACGTTTTTAAAATAAGAGGGATTCATATTATACAAAGGGGGTTGTTTTATTAAGTATACAAATAATTGACATGTGTTTATTATAGAACCGTGAGGTTCATGCACAGCAAAACAAGTAATATTAAACACCTGCTGTATTTTCTTCCAACCACTCTTGACATAGGTAGATTTTATAATTATTTTTACATTTCTACATAGTTGACAACCCACCTCTTTTATAGCAATTTCCTAAGCTATCATAAATTCTTCCCAAATTTCCATTTAAATAACTACATTGATTCCATTGTGAAAATGGACCATTGCCCATTTACCAAATTTCCCTATTTGGATACTAAAGACATATTCCATATATTCATTTTCCATATATTCATTTTCCATATATTTACTCACCATGGCGATTATTTTTACCATCACACATTTGTAAGTTCACAAGATCTAGGCATACCTGAGGAATTCCAAAATGTTGTCTTTACTACTCTCAGGGGTAGCTGTAACTTAAAATTTCATAGACCTCTCCTTGCACACAGTGAGAAGAAGGACTTATCTCTGCAGTGTCTGTAAGTCACTGCTAGAAATGACAGAATATCCCTGGCCTATCATCAGTCATCTCGGCAGGATATCCACAGTCACAACAGAAAGGGAGACTGTGTAAATAAAACATCTAAACATCATGCTATGCGTATATGTATATCTATAAGCCTGTGGGATTTATTTTGAAAAGCAAATTTAATTTTCCTTTCCTTTAATTCTTTGTCTTACAGATTTGTGTCTTCATTCAGGAAAAATTTTATGATGATTCCTTAAGGTAAACTCAGATAAGCTATCCGCATCTATAGTCTTGTTTCAGTGGGTATTCTGAGTGATACTGTAGACCCTGTTTTTTTTATATACTTTTAGCTTTCTTGTGTCAAAAGAAAGCTATTTTCTTTCTTTCATACTAATAACCTTGAAAGCTTCACAATTAGTAAAAGCAATCTATAAACAAAGCATCTCTCCTCTTTTAACTTGTTTGTTTCTATTTTAACCTCAAGAAATGAAGTAACGTGATTAGGAAATCAATATGTTGAAGAATCTTGGTGCATTTTCTTAGACCTAAATAAAATTATATTTCATTTTAATACACAGCTGTCCTTTTGGTGTGTACCAGACTTCAAAATGATAGATTTTTTTTCACTTTGAAGAGATCTAATGTAAATTGCCAAGTCAAGTGGCATGTAGGCTGAGATAAGAGAATTTCTAATTCTATTTCATGTGTATGAAAAGTTATTTATGATATTATTATTTTAGGAAATTGGTCAACATGTAAGAATTCCTCCGTTAAGTGAACAAAACAAAGATCTCTGAAAAAAAAATAGATGTTCTCTAATTTCTATGTTAGCATAATTGCTTCATTGTGTACTTAACAACTAAGAACAACAACAAAGAAAAATGGGACTCTATTGATAGTTAGACACATTTCTACATTCATTATGCTGGTGCTCACAGCTGTCTGATAACCACTTAATCTGACAAGAAAGAATTTGATGGCTTTATTACACCCATTCAAAGTCTCTTTATTAAATACTATTTAATAAATGAAATATGTGTGAATGGTTTAGACTTTTCTAAAAAAAAAAAAAAGTAGCTTTATATAAAATTCTTAGCATGAATTCAACCCCACTCAGGAGCAAGAAAGACTTCCGATTACCCAACATGGTTCGTGGTAAATATCAGTGAGAAAAGACTTAAGTTATTCCTTGGGCACTTTGAAATTCTCATAAATTAGTGAAGGTGGGAAGATTTTGCCTCTTCCACAAACTCTCCTGAGCCCCTGGGAGACACATAATATCTTGAGGGCAATTTGAAAACTAATTATAGTTTCAAAAGTGTTCATATACTGTGACCTAGCATATTGCTTTTAGGAATTTATCTTAAAGTAAAAATATCAAAGAAAAGTGAAAAATTTACATATAAGAGCATTTATTTCAGTATTCCTTCCTTTTTTTTTTTTTTTTTTTGGACCAGGGATTGAACTCAGGGGCACTCAACCATTAAGCCACATCCCCAGCCCAATTTTGTATTTTATTAGCAACAGGGTCTCACTGAGTTGCTTAGTGCCTTGCCATGATGAACCTGGCTTTGAACTCTCAATCCTCTTGTCTCATCCTCCCAAGTCACTGGGATTACAGGCATGCACCACCTGCCTGGTTTCAGTATTTATTTATGAGAATAAGACAGAGGACAATTGTTTGGGTTAAAGAATTCAAGTATACTTATATAAAGACATACTGTGTATAACATATAACAAGGACTGAAAGTACGGTAATTACATTTTTGAATAAAAAAAAAGTCAACAAAACAGTTTTGTTCCTATGATATAAATTTGAAAAGCTTATGCTTGCTTGTGTATTTTTGATATTTATTCTTAAAATAATTTACATTAAATATTGTTATCTATCAACAATGGTCGATTTTTATACTTTAAATATTTTATGTATTTCTAATCTCTTTGTAATCTTTGATAACAACACATATTAATTTTTAAAGCATCTTCAGGGACCAAAAAGGGAAAAATTTTTCTTTGAATGCAGATACTTATGTATGCAATCACAAAATAAAAATTACCATAGTGATTTTTAGCAATAACTCTATTTCATAAAAATTGCAAAGGTGGAAATTATTTTTTGGCTCCATATGTGTATTTTAGTTGGCTAAATACTTTTAGTTTTTACATGCACCATTGCTCAGCAGTCAACCCCCCACCTACACATCATAATCCTGTCAGTGTATATATTTTGGTAAGGGTAAAAATAGAGGAGGTCTGTGCTGGAGAGATTTTACTATGTTAACAATCTTCAGGTGTGAGATCTGATGTTGCTGTAAGAAACTGGTTATTAGGCTCCCAGGAGAACGTGCCATTAGCTATCATGAAGTCTGGCCCTGAGACCTTCTGCAGCCTTCACACTTCTAGGGGCTGAACCTGGTCACAATGAAGGCAAATCCTAGACAGTCTTTAAGGATCTAAATGGCTTTCCCTCAGTCAGCTAGTACTGCCAGGATAGCCACCTTATTTTCATTTCCTTCCCTTTCTTCCCCTCTTCTTCCTCATCCTTCTTTGAACTCACTGTCTTCCTGTAGTCTCCTGGCTCCGCTCTGATATTGGAAAAGGAAGCTCACTGTGTAAAAATGATTGATATAGCAGCTCAATTTACAATAGCCAAACTATGGAATCAATCTAGATGACCTTCAACAGATGAATGGATAAAGAAAATGTGGCATATATACACAATGAAATATTACTCAGCCTTAAAACAGAATAAAATTATGGCATTTGCAGGTAAATGGAAGTTGCTAGAGAATATCATGCTAAGCCAAATAATCCAATCCCCAAATCCAAAAGCGGTAAATTTTTTCTGTTATGCAAATGCTAATTCTCAATAAGTGTGTGGGGGGTGAGGGACTAGGGAAAAATAGAAGTACTTTGGATTAGGCAAAGGGGAATGAAGGGAGGGTGGGTATGGGGGTAAAAAGGATAGTAGAATGAATTGGACATTATTATTCTGTGTACATACATAACTATATGACTGGTGGGATTCTACATCATGTATAACCAGAAGAATGAGACATTGTTCTCCATTTATGTATGATGTTTCAAAATGCATTTTACTGTCATGTATAAGTAATAAGAACAAACAAAAAAATGAAATCCACTGTCATGTATAACTAAAAAAAAGAACCAATAAAAATGTATATCACCTCTAAAAAATTAATTGCTATATCTCAAAATTTTCCCAGTGTTTATAGGTGTTCTATGAAAAAATCAGAGCAGGAGAGGTGTTCCATAGTCATCTAATTTGTCTTTTAATGCAGGATTTTAAATTCCTTAATACATATGGGCATGATCAAGAAAAGGCCACAGATTGCAGAGTTTCCCAAATTTAATTACTATAAAACCCCTTTTTTAAGACAAACATATCCACGTCTTGTGTTTTTCAGAAGAGTTTCTAGAAAATCCTAACTAAAATTCAGAAGCATTTTCTTTTAAGTAGAGTTTGAAGCATTTATGGAGAGAAATGACTTGCTTGTGATATCATTTATTTCATTATCTGTTTCAGGTATAGGGACAGAGACTAGGGAGTGAAGAGGCAATTTTTCGTAAACATTTCCTCTAATCATTAGATCCCTGACACCATGGTTTATCACAACACAGACTCTGTTCTGATAATGTCTAGAATCAGTCCTTCAGGATTCAAGTAAACTATTCCTCCATTGGGACTAATTGGGGCTCAAAAGTCTTAGCCACATCTCCAGCAAACTGCAATGCCACTGTACCTGGAAAATGTTTCCAAATTGTCACAAATAAGAATAAAATCCCCATATTTTTCATTCTCATCCCACATTTTTGCCCACCACATTTTATGTTTTTGCACTCATTTTATGTTCTCTCTCTCATCTTGTGAGATTGGAGAGCAGGGTCTTTGACTTAGCATGGAACATTCATAGCATCCTAAAAAATGTCTTTTGCACCTTGGGCTGTTCAAAAATAATTGTTGAAGAAAAACAGGAGACACGAGGTTGAGAGCTTCATAATTCAATGATAGCTACAGGATCTAAATCCTGCTCAGCTTTGAGACTCCATTCAGATGCCACCTCCTGAAGTACACTTTTGGTGACTGTAAGAGGGATGGAGCTCCTCCCCTATAATGCAGATACAGATCTACATCAGAGTGTGAACCCCAGGTTGGAAATTCTTGATTTTGTGTGCATTTAGTCACTGCATCTTGCCAGTTTTTAGCTGGGAATGCTCAGAACAAGCTCACACAGAACATGAACTCCCTAAGGTTAGATGGTGCTTCTGGCCTGCTTGCATTTGTATTCCTAGGAATCAGCATAGACTCCTGTACTTGGTAAATGCTCAATAACAATATTCGAGATGAATGAAATTGAAAGTTGAAAAATCAAAGGTACAAAAGCTCACAAAATATTAAGGGGCTGATTACATGCCCTGGTCTGAATTTCAGATTCATTAGTTAAACACTTGGTTTCAAACACCACAGAAGGGAGAAACTCTAGATATTTCTACAGGGATATTTTTAATCCCTATTAATCCAATTAAGTTAATTAATTGGATTTAATCTCAAGTGAAATTTAGGGTAATAACCCAGAAATCTGAGACTTGCTTAAAGAAAAATTTCTATGATATAAGAAAGAAAAAGTGCAACAGATATCTAAACTTCCATTCCTGATAGAGTTTTTAAAAATTGTTTTATTGTTCAAAGTAATTTAATAAGAATTTTTCCCTTTGGGATGAACAGTAAACAAATTATTCTTAAGAAAGGCTGGTGGGCTCTCATGTGCTGTAAATTAAACTCACTTCCCTGGTTCAGAATATATCAAGCCACTAGGACAAGTACAGTTTTTCTGATGCAGCCGATAAGGATGAGATCTCTGCATGGGGATCAATAGGGTAGTGTGAAATGCATGGTGATCTTCTCTCTGATAGGTCAGGTACTAAGGGAAAAAGCAGTCTGCTGTTCCTGGACTTTGCTTCATGCAAGGTTTGAAAAATTATCAACTGCATGGAACAAATCTAGAGTCCATATTCAAAATTCAATTCACTGGTCCAGGCTAAGGAATTTAAAAGGGGGATGCATCCTTTCTGCCTCACACTTCAGACAGGTTATTTCCTTCGACACATACTCAAGAAAGTTCAAAGACAGTATGTAAAAAAAAAAAAAAAGACGTGCAATATTATAAGAGACACCAAATATCATGCTAATGTACAGCTTGTGTCACAGATTAATTTGATGCATAAACCCGTAAGTCACATTACTACCACACAGGATCAAATGGGTCACAAATCTTAGTCATTTCACAGTCCTCTTGCTAACACAGAAATCCTTCATTAAACTGATTCACTATTTGTAAAGACAAGTTGGGATGGAAGAAACGGTTACCCATTTTTATGAAGTTCCTTCAAGTAACAGAAGCTCTAAAGTTGAGTTTGTCTTTGGAAAGGCAGCACTCAGATGGGAGATTGAATAAAACTATGTCTTCAGGGATTTTAGTCTTTGATGATTTCAGAATTTTGAGGAACCATCATAAGGATTCCACTTTTCCTTTATATTTTTACAACATCAGAGAAATTCTATGGGCATTTTTATGGATCATTTCACGTGATCTATGTTTTAACAGAAACAGATTGAGGAGACTATAAAGAATGATCACATTAGGAGCTTTTTGAGGATAAACCCAGATAGTCAATTGTTTAGTTTCTTATTATGTTCTCATTATTAATTTTTTATTTTGCTAAAAATGATTCTTGAGGACAGATTTAAAAATCTAAAAGGTTACAACATGGGATAACTACAAATCAATTGTAGTTAAATGGAGTAAATACAGTTCTTAAAATACATTCACTATTTTTTTCCCCTTTTTATAAGTCTATCCTCAGTTGTGCTTGAACTATCTCAACAGATAATTAAGTATTCCGTACGACACTTTTACAGTCCTTGTTAGCATTGATTGGTAACAAGACTTAGCAGAAAATAAATCACCTTCTCTTCTGCAGGTTACCTGAAAACATTTATAAAAAAATCCTTTGTTACTTTAGAATACAAAAAATCAATTGTTATAGCAATAATGCATTTCAGCTAAAAGCCTTGAGTAAGAACACAAACAAAGACATTGTTTCATCTTGTGATAGTTTGATTTTTATTTGTCAAAAAGACCTTTTACCAGAAATTATGGTTGTTTCCCCAACCATTCACATTTCTGCATTCATAATTTCAAATGCTACATTGGTTTACTGTCAGTTAGATATCTTAGTTTCCTACAAATCAGTTCAGCCAGAGCCCTAGGAAGATAGAAGAAATATGGTCATAGAAAAATGCTATTAATATATTTATTTTGAAAAATGCTATTAGTATGTTTTGAATATAAGAGAAATTTAAGCCAAAAAGCAGAGACAAAAAGTGAAAATCATCAGTTGAATATTGGATCTCTAAGAGGCTCCTTGTTAAATGAGTGACCTTTGTGAAATATATCCGTGTAATTTAGTTTTCATGTTTTCAAAATATCTGCTTTCAAAGAACAAAGCCTGATTAATAGCTAGAATTGAAGTAACCCAAACAGAAATCATTCTTTGATTTTGTCTTTGGATGTGATATAAGAAAACTCCCTAGTAAAAGAAAAAAAATGGTTTCTGAGTAATATTAATATAAATTACATAGCTGTGAATATATTTGTAAAATGCTTATGAACTTTAAAATGTTATAAATGCTATAAATTCTTTATCTCCCTAATAAATTTTTCTCAAATCTAATTGTTGCATCATTTCTCAGTCAAGCACGTTCATTCCACCTGCACTCATCCTGAACCCTATGCTCATGTGCCTGCCATCTTCAGGGTGTGCAAGAACTCTGCCAGTTATTCACCATCCACATGGACTCCTATCCCCTCCATGAGGCCTTCCAGTTACATCTTTCCAAATAGGGCCTGTTCTGAGGTCACTTCCATAAGTACTTAATGCTTCTATCACAAAGGGTGGAACTCATTCATAACTATCATGTTGTAGATTAATTATGAGTCAATTTTCATAGTAATGGATTTATAGCCCTATCCCCATATTCCCAATGGAAGCCATTTTTACATCTATATTCTTACTTCAGAATAATAATACTACTCTCAAATGCAAAGTTTTTATTCTGTCTTCTTTTAAGGGCTTGTGGAAAATAGATGCACAAGAAACGTGGAGAAATTAGAACACTTCTGTAAAATGGTATAGTCGCTGTGGAAAATAGTATTATCATTCTCCAAAAGACTAAAATTGAAATGACCATAAGAACCAGCAATTTTAACTCTGGGTAAGGTCCCCAGGTACAATGGAGAGATGTTTGTACATTCCTGCTCATGTCAGCATTAGTCATGAAAGTTACAATGTGGAAGCAACCCAAGTGTGTACTGATATATGAATGGATATGCCAAATGTGTGTGCAATGACATATTATTAAAACATGAAAAGGAAAGAAATTCTGTAGTATGCTATAATATGAATCAACCTTGAGGAACTTAAGGTATGTGAAACAAGGCAGTCTGTTATTAACAATATTATTAGCTAATGGTTATTCTGTACCTACCTAGTGTCAGTAACATGATACACATTATCTCAATTCTTCTTCAGAAAATTCTTGAAAGTATAATTAGCTATACTCCTGATGATGAAACTGAAACTGACAAATGACAAGGATTTGTCACAGCCAGAGATTTGCAGAGCCAGTCCACATCAGAGCCTCAGGGACTTCCTCTGTTGGCCATGGTAGCTTCCAGCTACAGGTTCCACTTGGACAGCAGGGCCTCCTAGACATATGCAGAGGTGCCACATAGTCCTAAATATTAAAGACCTCATATTTTGCTTCAATTCCAACACCCTTCCCCCAGGTTTCCAAAATCTGTGATGTATTTGAACTTATATTTAATATAATTTTTACATGAAAGCAGATAATATCAAAAGTCTATATGCTCAATTCCTTTGATTGATAAATGAGCCAAATAGTTGTCTTCATCTCCTTTTGACAGGCTTTATCGACAGCAACACTGCCAGTAGCTCCTATGCAGCATGAAAGTAAGACTGTATGTGTTCCAACATATACAGAAGTCCTTTATATAACACCATCCTTACTATATGGTCTTACCAACACTTCCATCATATATCATATCCACATAGTGGTCAAGCTAGAAAATATGGAAGACATCATTTCTTCTTGCCAGTCAGTGGCTTCTGTGATAGCATTTTAAATTTAGTAAAGAAGAAAACAGAATAAGAAAAATAATTTAGAAAGCACAACAAGGAAAACTGAATTTATTCAACATTGCTCCTATGGAACATCTGTAGAATATGTCCACTTATGACTTTTTACTGAAGCTCCTAATTAATGAAATGGGCTCCACTAAACCATACCCAAGGAATCAAGAGGAAGTGGAATAAGTTTGGAAAAGCACTGCAGAAATGCATATCTCTCAACATCAGATGGCTAATCAGAAGAGTTATATTGCAAGGGAAATGTGTTTTGAAAAGGTAATATATGATTTGTAGCACATCACTTGTTAAGAGTCATTATTATGGCAATGACTCCCAAATACTACTGAATTTTCGTAAATACACCACTGCCTTAAAATTATGTTATCTGACCACCAAAGATAGAGATTCTTAGTCTAAATTATAACCCTCATCTCAATGATTAGTGGAGTGCTTTTCTGATAAGGCTCATTTCAGGAGGTGAACAAAGACTTCATATAAAATATCTGTTGTCAATCAACAGATATTTTATATGTCAATATAAGATAATTATATGTCAATCTGTTGTCATGTATTCCCTTGTCCTCATAAGATTGGAAACAGGAAAATTAAGTCACTGTGTGTTTCCAGTGGTGGATTCACCTGTTCTCATCATTATTCTCTCTAAATGCCAAGACTTTTATTTCATATCTCCAATGACTTGAACAGATATTGACTTGACATTTCCAATCTCACTAAAATGCTTGTGATGATGTAAATAAGTTTCTGGAGAATGTGAAATACTTTGGGGTAGCCGTAAAATTGATCAATCATCAATTGATCAAATCCATGAAAGTGAATAGGATGTAAAATGCATATTCTATTCAAACAGATAAAATAAAATTAAAATATCTGACTATCATAAAATTAAAATATCTGACTATCTAAGATCTGTGTAACTGCATAGAAAAACAGTAAACATTCAGGTAATGCTGTGTAGGTAAAATGGACATGGAATATGGAAGCAGAGGATAATAGAGAAATCAAGCGACTCAATGGAAGTATATGTTCAGACACTAAAGATAAAATTGAAAGTCAAGACTTTTACCTTGAAGAACACAAACATTCCTTAAGATACTTAGTGAATCAATTTTTATCATTCTTTTTAAAATGATTTTTCTAGATTGTAAAGAGAATTTTAAAAAGCTAACGAGAGTACTCTGATGATAAAGCTTTGTAGAATAAGAATATCAATGATCGAAAGAAGCCAGGCTGAGTGATTCCCATCTGTAATCCCAGCAGCATGGGTGGGAGGCTAAGGCAGGAGAATAGCAAGTTCATAGTCATCTTCTGCAAATTAATGAGGCCCTAAACAACTTAGTAAGACCTTGTCTCAATTTAAAAAAAAATTAAAAAGGGGTGGGGATACGGCTCAGTGGTAAAGTGCCTCTGGGTTTAATCCTCAGTATCAAAAGAGAAGTATATAAATTCATGAAAATTTGAGAAAGATGGACAGCTTCAAGTTTAGACACTTGGTGTGTGGATATGTGTGTGTGCATCTGTATTATGTATAAATATGTATACTATGAATGTCATATAAATGATCATAGAGTCTTTAAAAAGGACACATGCTGCTGGAGGTGAAGAACTTGAGAATGAGCACAGAGGGGAATAAAGCTTTCATTACATGGTGAACTTCATTACTATGCCTAACCACTGAAATATTCAGACTATCCTTTCTTACACAGGTTCACTTAGGAAGAAGTGCCATCAGTGACCACATTTTTGCACTTAGGTGAGGTAATATGATGTTTTCTGGCGAATGCATGTAAGTACAGGTTCTTTTTGTCATTTTCAGGTTGGAAGTGGCATAGCTACCATGGAAGGATTCAGAGTTCTTGGATCACTCCTGCAGGATGATGTCCAATGGAGCCACCCAACCAGTGATACATGCAATGGATTTCCTTCAAGTGACAAGCTTTTTTAGAGAAGTTATTAAGATAGAGATGTTTCATAGTCTACTGTGAATAAAATACTGTGTCACTTTTAAGATTATTCTATTCCCATTGTTTAACATAATATAAAAATGGTAAATACTTCTATTTTAGCTGTATGTAACACCATAGTAGAGATGATAATGTAGTATCTAAGAGATGGAAAGATAAGTTTAAATCCCTGTACGAAGTCTAGTCAACTGAGAATGGCTGTCAAAAGTCCTGATTTAAAACTTGAAAAGTTTCTGAGACAACATCCATTTGCACTGGGGAAGAGCCTGTGATTGATTAGTAAAGTCTCACATGAATGCAAGATGAAGTCACAGGGTATCAATTTGCCCCTTGTGATTTTCTTGGTCACCAGGGCATGATACTCATAACAAAAAAAAAAAAAAGTTTTTTCCTTACCTCCTCTCATTTTTTGGTCATAACAAAGGAAAGAGTCACAATCTTAAACATCAATTTAAATACTGTTCATTCAAACCTCACTGCTTTGCTAGAAAAGAGCAAATTTAGGAAAGGATTGTCATGATAGAACATTTAAAGACATGATTTCTTTAAATGCTTAATAATATGTTCCATTGAACATCAACATCAAAAGAAACCTAACTCACTATCATCAAACAAAATAACTTCACATGTAGTTTTCCATATGAAACTATAGATTTGGTTTTCTCTACTTCTTTATTTAGTTTCTCTACTTACTTCTTATGGTCTTATGGGGTAAGAAGACCATCATACCCTCTGACTAGCCAAGTATTAAAACACACAACAGGTGCTGATACAGATTCTAGCCTATCACAGTCCTTCTCTGCAACACTCTTGTGTGGTGGTGAAGAGTCAGAGCTCTGAGGCTTATGTTTGAAATCCCAACTTCCTCGCATATGGGAAACTATATGACTTTGTGGTTATGTTTTATTCCATTAATCTATACTTACATTTTTTCCATGCATAAAAGTGGCCTATATCATGAACCTATATCATACGGTTTCTACAAGGATTACATTATATTAATAAAACATCCTGTAAGTATTGAATACACATTCATTTTAAATGGTAAGGAGATACAGCTTGGTTTCCTGTGGAGAATTGATCCAAAGCCACAGCAGATACCTGCACCATGCACATACATGCACATGCACGCACACACACACACACACACACACACACACACACACACATCCCAACTTCATAGCTAAATCCTTTTAGCTAATAAAGAAAAATGAACTAATTCCACTTGAGGCACATGTGTGTCATATTCTCCAAATCAATTCTTCCCCAGAGAGCAAAGCCACAGGAATCAGGTGCTTCTGCATTGCCAATGCTCACACACACTTAACCTTTAACTAAGGAATGCTATGTCAGGCAGGGTACAGGGAAACAGGGATTCTCAGGAACTGTCAGAAGGAGTGAAAGTGGGCACTTTGTGAAAGACATTTGAAGCAAAAACAAGGATTCTGGCAGAGCTAATCTTGCAGCAATAGTGTATTCTCCTACCTGCAGCACCTGCCTGGTTGGGCTGAAGTCAAAAGTAGTTAAGCACAAGAGAGATGATACTCTCTGCTTAGGATCAGGTATCTGGGAGGATAGAAACTATGGAAGACAGGAGAGAACTCTATGGCTGCTCTGGTTTTTAATCCCCACCCTAAATAGGGTGGTGAATTTCATGCTTAAATATGATGAATAATTCATTTGCATGTTTAAAATATTTTATAGTCATCTGATGAAGTGAATTAAGAAAGTTTCTCTCTAATGTTTATGCCATTTCTTTGTAGTACAACTGTCCAATCTCAGAATTATGTTGAATAAAAAGTGGTCATCACATAAAACCACATTTTGGCAAAAATTTTGAAAGGCTCATACTAAATATAAATATATATATAAACTAAATTTGGTGAACTCACTTTCAAAAACTAATTTGTGGTGATATATTTAAACAGATATGAAAGATGAACTAATTACTATTTTGGGCCTACCTTTATAACACAGGTCATTTTTTTTCCTTCTAGAAATTTGGTTTACTGCTCATATAAACATCTGGTTATTTTTCAAATTTATTCATCCAAAATATGTTCATTTGGATGACTGTTGGGAAGATTCTGAGAATGTAGTGAAGCCTAAATTCATAGGACTTTATCTATTTATTTTTAAATAGCTAAATAAACTCCATATTTATGCCATTACTAGAGCTCCAATATTATTGATACGCTTAAGGCCAGGGCCTTCAGAAGGTAATATAAAATTTTCACCAAAAATATTTAGTCAAGTCTGGGCTTTATTACTCTGATTTAGTCATTAAAATGTATAACATGAAAATACCAATTATATTTTTTAAATGAGTGTCTGACTATTGAATATAAACTAACTATGCAATTCAAATCCGCTCTGTTCAATTGCATATAATCGGATTTGCTAAGACATACGTTCAGGTGAGCACAGCAGTGGTCCATTGTATCTGGGATTGAATCCAAGAAGATCCAGAAAGCATGAGTAAATTACATAAACAGGTAAATCAAACCCTATTGCACCCATTTCATGTGCGAAGGTCCCTTTTTCTGCTCGCACTTAGGATTCATAAGAGACTTTCAACAATCAAATAATAAAGAAGAAAGAACTTTGGTTTGGCACACTGATGACTTATTAATACAAATTAAAAGGTGAAAGTTGATGCATGGATAGTTGTATTCAGGTACAACTCTTAAATACAGTAGGGAACATATTTACTCTCATGTGACATAGTTGTGGCCTGTAAACTTGGCTATTTATTATGTAGGTAACAAGAAGTATCCTTTAATTATAGAGATGCATATGACTCATGTAGTAGCAATGTCTCGGTTGGATACAGGCCTCAACAAAACAAGAATGGAAAAACAGGGATGAATATCTGCAAATAGACAGGTTGAATCTATAGGAAAGGGTACAAAACATTTCTGTCTTTGGGTCACATGTTAATGTCTATTAGACTGAGTGCTGAACAAGCAAATGACAGAAAGATTCATCCTATGGATGTAAGCCAGCATTTCTTGTTGGTTATCTCAGGGATACTATAATGAGACCATGAGGAGAATGTTCATGGTAATAGAGATGGTTCCTTGAACACACTCAATGGCTCAGACTCTATAAAGTCTTACACTTTTTATCACAATTGAATATCAGTCTATTAGAAAAAACACAGTGACTCCATTATTTGAGAATACCACCTGGCCATTTACCAGCAGGTAAATTACAACAGAAACTTTGTACCATGGAAAATGGTTATTTGTCCTTATTTAAAATAACACAGGGGCAGGCTAGGGTTGTCGCTAAGAGGTAGAGTGCTCTCCTTTCACGTGTGAGGCACTGGGTTCGATCCTCAGCACCACATATAAATGAAATAAAGATATTGTGTCCACCTACAACTAAAAAATAAATGTCTATAAAAAATACCTTTTCCAGATTTCTTTTCTGAGTTCTAGAGCCCAAATAGGATGACTTTTCAAAGATGGATCTGAACTATGAATGTGATATTACATGAAGATTTGTCACACTTAAAGGAACTTATTTTAAGATAGAGGAAGTACACCAATAATGACATACCCATGGAATTCTTATTCCCAGTCATCCAGAGAGCCTAAGGATTGATAAAATGACCCATTATAGTCCCAGTTAAAATACAAGTTTAAAAGCAGTGTTTTGTGAGGTCTAGAGTATGCAGTACATAATGTGAATCAACAGGAAATATATAGTTCCATCTCCCCATTAGCGAGACTACTTGGATCCCACCAAGGATACAAGTGGGATTGGCCTTGTTTGCCATTACTCTCAGTGACCAAACTATAGACTATGTTCCTCTCATTCTTTCAACTTGGGTGGGAAATGCTTCTGCTAGAGAACATATTAAGACTACTATTAAACTTGGAGCTATGATGACCCATGGTTCACACATTGTTCCTCTTGCCAGTGATCTCAAGAAAATGAAGCAGCTGTTGAACAGGATAAAGCAAACAGCCATAATCACCATGAAGAGTCAGGGCAGTTGTGGAAATAGCAGGGCAGTGGTAAGCAAGGCTGAGACTCAAGGGATTCAATAGGATATCATATCCACATCTAGTTTTGGGAGCAACTTAGAGAATGCAATAACCATGGCCAAAAATACCAAATAAACTAAGGATTTCGACAGTTCTGAAAAAAGAATTTAGGTCATTAGGCATGCCCTCATGGTTAAGGACAAGAAAATTCCAGAATGAGTAGTGGAAAAGGAAGATGATAAAGATCAATTAGAGCCTCAGCTATAACCATGGAGACTACAGCTGATTTCATTCACTCATGAGCATTAAGCTTTTCAAAGGGTGCAGATCACTGCTATCTTAACAGGAATTCTCTGACATGATTGATTAATTCCAACTAAAACAAGAACTTTTTTTCATTTTATTATGAGACTCAGATATGAGAATACTGAAGTAGTTTGCCGCAGTCCGGCTGCAGCAAACTAACCGGGGGGTGACGGGCAACTTGTGTAGATTGATACAGCAGGAGAGGGAGCCATTTATTGTAAGACAACAGAGGTATATATACATTCCACACAGCTTATCTTAATTAGCATAAACTAGATACAGCAGTCAACCAATAAGAAATCTCCACACTTAATGGCTCCCTGGCGTTACTTCACAAGTCACTCCCTCTGGCATTTTGCCAGGCGCCATCCAGACTTGTTTACAGACTCTAACAGTAGTTGAATAATGCAAAGTGTAGATTGGATACATCTTAGTTCCCATTCCACGTCTCCAAAGACTCACTTGTCTATGATCACAGCTTTTATGACATCTGACCATCTTCAAGCTGGACTAATTATATGGTCCCTCATCTCCTGCTCACATGAGTGCCTCACCTCCCCTGCTCATACATGTGCAACTCTGAAATACAAAGAAGGTAGTAACCCATGAAATTCAATGTAAATCAATGAAAACAGAAGATTGTTGATACATGCTTCCCCTTCCTCCCCACCAATGGATGACTGCAGGACTTAGTCTATATATCTTAGGCAACACGTGGTCCTTGGGTCAGACTATCAGCTGAGCTTGTCTGTAGCTGCCTTGAAAATGCATCTCAACCAGGATTGTAACTGGTGTGAAGTGACTGTGGTTCTTGATTTGAATGAAAGAAAAGAATAATTTTAAATCATTTTTATTTTTTTAGTTGTAGATGGACTCAATATCTTTATTTATTTATTTATTTATTTTTATGTGGTGCTGAGGATCAAACCCAGTGCCTCTCACATGCTAAAAGAGTACTTTACCACTGAGTCACGGTCTCAACCCCTTGAATCATTTTTAAATCAAAATTAATTTAAATATCTATGATGGACAAAATATATGAGTTTTATATAAAGACAAAATCTTATACTGGCTCTCTTTCTCTTCTCCAACTACTTTTTACTTTCAGGATTTTATTTCTTACTAAAATAACAGCTACCGATTTTCCTTGTCAAGCTTTGCTCTCAGGTTAAGAAAATTCTTATAAAAGTTTTATGCCCAAGGGACAATCTAGGAGAAAATGAGAAAAAATTACCTTTAGAAAGAAATGAAAGAAAAGACAAGGCAAAGAAAGAAGATAATGACACAAGATTTACTTGCCATGATCACACAAAAGTTTGAGAAAAATTCAATTCACTTTTTAGATGTGGAAATAGAGAAAGTAATTCCTAGAAGAAATAGACAACTTCTGGCCTTTATTGTGCTTAAAAATAGTCACCAAAGATAGTGGAAATTGATCAAAAGTAAATTTTTAGATCTAAATGAAAATGATACAAATAGTATCTTGATCTGTGTGAATACAGTATTTGGAGTATGGTTCTTTACCTTCCTGGCTATTGGTCTACCTTAAGGCTGGTATTAGAGTAAATTTTAAAACCTAGAGGGCAAAAAAGTTTGGAATATAAATTTATACACTTTTAAAGTAAGAGTGATTTAAAAGTATAATATTTTTCTTTTTATTGGGAAAAAAATTTAGACTTACACCTTGAGCAACGTATCATTTTATTTTCCTATGTTAGGAAAACAAATCTTGGTATCACATAAATGTTACATATTTCTTAAAATGATGTAAGGTCTGTGTTCTTAGGAGTTCATATACTATTTCATATGTGGCCACAAACACAAAATCTAGTGAGGCTCAATCTTTTCCATTTGAAGATATTGAATGTATATGTAATCAAATTATATACATGACTTAAATATTTGTTAATTACTCATATCAAATCAATAAGCTATTATTAAACACTTTTTAGGTATTCTGTGAATGTAATATTAAGGACAGAGTCTGAGGTGTGACTGCCCTAAAAAAGATTTTTCAACAATATTTCTTTAAATATTGAGCTGTTGAATATAAATAATCCTCAGTTACACTCTATTAAGCCATACAGATCAAAGAACTTATAGTTCTGTTGGAGAAAAGAGAAACAATTGAATATTGTTTGAAAATAGTTTATAGTCAAGAGAGAATTGGAATGGTATAGTTCAATAATAGTGTGTTAAGAAAAAAAATTGTTGAGCTCATGAATGGAGAAAGTTCCATTAAAATCACTTATTTTTTTAAAAAAATTAGGTTTAATACATGGAAAAGATTATAGTAGATGGAATGGTTGATATTATAGCTAGAAAAAAGAACATAAGAAAATTGGCCTAGAGATGGGGTTGGTCAGGATACGTGTAAGGCAATAAAGTTGAAATTGAGAGCTTCATAATTTATAATAGTAGAAGGAAGAGTATGACTGTAATAAAGCCAAATACGTCATCTTATTATCATTTTCTAGCCAAATCTATTTTAGTAGTTTGCTTCAGGGTCATTGGAGAATATGCAAATATAATCTAGAACCACCAGCCATGTGCTAATTAACAAGAGGATGGGAAAATGAGTAGACAATCTGGCCAAAGGAATAAAACTTACGAAAAATAACTCGGGCCATAACAGACACATATAGCATATGCAAAAGAACAAAGAAACTCAAATCTATGATTGAGATTAGCTTTAGGGAAGAAAAATATAAGAGAGACTGAAAAAAAAATTTTTTTGAACCCAGGGCCATTTTACCACTGAGCCAAATCCCCAGCTCTTTTTATATTTTATTTAGTGACAGGGTCTCCCCTAAATTGCTTAGAACGTTTCTGTGTTGATGAGCCTGGCTTTGAACTTGCAATCCTCCTGCCTCAACCTCCTGAGGTACTGGGATTACAGGCATGCACCACCGTGCCTGGTGGAAAATTCTTAACAGTCTTCTGGGACCACACAAATGTAATATCATGACAGATTTCAAGACATTGTCAGTGATCACAACTGTCCCCTGGCATTCACAAATTTTAGTAATCTTTTTTCTTTTTTTAAATTATGGTCTAGTCAAGAGTTGCTTTTATCCAATAGAAAATGATAAAATTGCCGAGATGTCACTTCTGTGATTAGGATACATAGGATTGGGACATCAATTTTAGAAGATTGTACCCTGTCGACCATGCACAGGAAATCATGTGTCAAGGATTGGGGGCAGATGCCAGCCAATAATCAGCTAGGAACTGAGCCCCCAGTGCAACACTGCAGGAGGAACTGACATTGACAACACCACATGAGTTTGGAAGCAGATCCTTCTCCAGCAAAGTCTTCAGGCGAGTCTTATTTCTTGGTGACATCTTGTGAAAGCCAGTGAAGGAAAATTCTGACCCATACTCAGATGTTTAATAAAAAAAAATACACATTGAGTTATTTTGTCTTCTCAAAATACTTGAGTTTTTTTTTTTTTTTTTCACTTCCTTTAAGTGGCTGGCCTGTAATTTTCACCATGGACTCTTTTCGGATGGCTTATGCTATCAATAGGTCACTAGACTGCATGCCCTAGTTTTCAATGGGGATTAAGCTGGAGGAGGTAAAGTAGAGGTTAATCAATGTCAGTGTTTGGCTTTGTGAGAACCCTAATCTTCAAAGGGTTTCCCAGAGCTTCCTTCCTCCCAGAAGCACATGACAGGAGTCAAGTCCTGATGGATTAGAAGACAGGCCTAGAGAGACTATGGAGAAAGGCCTTCTCCCTGGACTCCCACTGGCCAAGATAAGACTTCAACCTAGAGGAGATAAAAATGAGCCCAGCAATTTGGGTATCAAGATTTTATATGAATTAAAGATATTGACCTTCAATGGTAGAAAAGACCTAAAGTAGATGATAGTAAAATAACTAACATTAAAAATATTACCTACGTTAGATCATTAAAAAGCACTTATGACATGCCAAGTTTCTAAGTACTGTATACATATTAACATATTTAATTTCCATAACAGTATAGGTAAAGTCCTATTATCTCCATTTTATAGATGAGGAAAGAAGCAAAGAGATGTTAAATAACTTGCTTAAGTTTAGAAAGTTACTTAAAGGGCAAAAGCAGATTACAAATCTAGGCAGTTTAATTTCCAAAGTTCTTAATCAATGGTAATAAATATGGATTGGTTGATGAAAATTTAGGAGAGAGTCTCACTAACAAGTTTAGGGGAAACATATAATACATACTTCAGAGTTTCAAATATTGTTCAACTATTAGCATCTCCCTAATAATTGCTACAAAAAATTATGACAAATGAAAGATCTCTGGAAGTTACCAAACCAAAGATTTATTTTTGCATGATTCTCCAATTGAAGCACTGAGATTCAATTAAACAAATATTTAGAGATTCCTATTTCTTCTTTTACCTATTATATTACACCTTCAATCTATTAGCAAGTCTTGCTATACCCCCAAGAAGATCCTGAATCCAACTAGTTCATATTGCTAAATCTTAGTCAGAGACTCATCACTTCTTGCCAAGACTCCTATAGCAGCAGTCTTCTAGTTCCTAATTTATCTCCCTATTTTTCATTTTTTAAGTAATAACAATAGTGATTTATTGAAGCATAAATTAGAGCACGCTCAAACATCTCCCAGGGCTTCTGAGAATAATTCATGCAAAATTGAAAAATGGCACCATGATGTACAATGTTCCACACGACTATCTCCTGCCCTCTCTCAGCCTTCACAACCTGTCAGTACTTGGACACTGTGCTCTGGACACAGTGATTGTGTTTTGTTCTGTGACTGTGCTGAGCTCATCTGTTCTCAAGGCTTTGCACATGCTAATACTTCTTATTGGCATGCTTTGTCTTCTGAGTTTTATAGGGCTGTCTGCTTTATACACATAAAATTTAGCCCAAATTAATTTCTGAGTATCTCACCTTCTCCATGATTTATTTCATTCACAAGGTTTATCACTTTCTAAAATTATCTAATATTTTGACTCTATGTATTATTAGATCCATAAGGAAAGGGGCTTTCTCTAATTGCCCACTCTGTTCCCCAGGCCTAGAGACATGCCTGGTCTTTAGAAAGTTTCAACATATTTTTGTTGAATGAGGCAGTGAGTGATAGAATGAATGAATGCATGCATGCACAAATGAATAATGTAAGCAAGTAACTGTGATGAAGGGCCGAGGATTCAGACATTAACTAAGAAATACACAATGTCTGCACTCAAGGATCAGGATCTACTTTTCCCTTTAATTTGCAAGTAAGTAAAGTGTAACAGAAATACAAAGATCAGAAGTTAGCCAGGTGGAGAGTGCAGGGATGAGTTTACCAGGAAGAACTGGAAAATCCCAAAGCCAAGCCCAGACTTAACAGAGAGTTGGGGCTGATGAAAGCACAGGAAGAGGAGCAGGCTGGTTACTCTGGAGATAGGTACAAGGAGACCAGAGTTGAGGCTGGAGAATACAAGATACTAGGTACCTGAGGCTGCAGAACTTTCCTTAAGACATTTTCCATGAGGAAATATGGAACTCCACAGGGGTCACAAATAGGGAAATTACATGATCATATTGACACAAATGCCAGGTTCCTAGGAAGGTTCATGATTACCTGTTCATGATTACAACATATCCTAAACAAATGATATGATAGAATGACTCAACGCTAGCTAGAGAGGTCAGGGGTGAGTCAAATGTCACTCTTTCTTTATGTTTCTATATTTTTGTCATTTAGTTAACAAAGCTCAAAAGCACATTTATCTTTTCAAGTAGACTATTTCTCTTGTGTAAATCAATCCCAATTTTTATATTTTGCCTCTACAGAAAGGACTTAATATTATTTTTTCCTTTTATTCAGAAGGGATTATATAATTTATGGTTGTTAAATTATATTTCAAGAAAGTACATTGACATGATTCAAGAAGAGCATTCATTCTTTGGAGCAAAAGTTTCAGGAATCTTTTTTTTATTCTTGGAGTTATTTTAACTTAGCTTAGATTTTGTATTTTGTCCTTTCTTTGCATAATACACATTATTCTCTTAATAGACATTTTATGATACAGATATCTAATGTTGTTCACTCTTCATTATGTTTCCTGATTCTATTAAAATATTAATAGAAATCTTACTATCAGGACCTTGTTGCGCAATGGTAGCACTTCTGACTCCAGAAATCTTACTGAACCTGAAGTTCTGTAGTTATAGGTATATAAAACAGGGGATCATAATTATTTGAAAACAAAATCAAAACTAAGATTTCAGAATCCATAAACAATTGATCCACATAATTCAAAAACTTTGAAATGTGTGCATAATCCATAAAACAACTCAAAATGGACTAAAGACCTAAACATAAGACCTAAAATTATGAAACTACCAGAAAAAAAGGAGAAACATTTAAAGACATCAGTATTGGCAATGATTTTTTTTTTTTTGGATAAGTAAACAAGTCTGGGCAACAAAAGAAAAAATAGACTAATGGGATTATATCAAAAGAAGAACTTCTACATAGCAAAGGAAATAATTAGCAGGATAAAAAGATAACCTACAGAATGAGGGAAATGTTTGCAAACTATTCCTCCAACAAAGAATTGATATCCAGAATACACAAAGAACTCAAAATATGCAACAGCCTATAAGCAAATAATCCAATTAAAAATGGGCAAATGATCTGAATAGACATTTCTCTAAAGGAGATATGCAAATGTCCAATAAGAATATGAAAAAATGCACAACATCACTAATCTTCAGGGAAATGCAAATCAAAACCACAGTAAGATAATCAACTCACTACAGTTATCATGGCTATAATCAAAAAGACAAAAAATAACAAATGTGGGCAAGGTTGAGAAGAGAAACTCTTATACACTGCTGGAGGGAATGTAAATTAGTACAGCTATTATAAAAAAACAGTATGGAGAATTCTCAAATAACTAAAACTAGAGCTACCATATGATCTCGCTATTCCAGTACTGGGTATAGATCCACATGAAATGCAATCAGTGTATCAAAAAGGTATTTGTGCCCCATGTTTGATGCAGCGCTGTTCACAAGAGTCAAGAGAGAGAATGAACCCAGGTCCCCATTGATGGATGAATAGAAAAAGAAAATGTGGGTATTTACACAATGGAATATTTTTCAGCAACATAAAGAAAATGAAAGTCTGTCATTTTCAGCAATATGCATGAAACTGGATGTCACTATGTTAAGTGATTTAAACCAAGCACAGAAAGGTAAATACCACATGTTCTTGTTCAGAGGTAGAGGCTAAAAAGTCAGATTTCATCAAAGGGAATGGAGTGGTGGTCAAAAGATGCAGGAAGAATATGGGGGGAAGGGAGATAGAAGGAGACTGGATGACAGGTATCAAAAGGCAGTACTGCATAAACCACATAATTGCAATGTCAAAAAATTCTGTATAATCATTTTTGCCCATCTTCACAAATATATAAATCAAATAATTTGATGATATCCTTCATTTCCAGTTTGATCAACCAGGTTTACTTGATGGAATATGTTGGTATGTTAGGGAGAAGTAACTCATCCATAAGCTCATTCACTTGAAGCCAGAAGTATGTCCACTTTATCAGCATTTTGTGCTGTGCCTCACACACAGTAGGTTGTTGGTAAATATTTACTGGCTAAAGTAGAATGGGATAAGATTGGCATTTGTCTGACATATTTTACTATTTGCAACATATTTAAGTGTCTATGAAATTTAATATTGCCAACTGATTCTATATTATGATGCCCATATAAGTTAGCAGTATGTGATACTTGAAAAATCAACTTACTTTTCTATTCTTTTCCGTTTGCATTTGTATCCTATTCAGTTTGTTTTTAATCTCCCCATGATTCCCAATGGCCTGCTTTTGAAAAATAAAAATGTTCTTGTTTTGTATGTGAATAATTTATTCACAGTTTGTTCCACCCACCAATTTTACTGACATTGAAATGTGGCATAATCTTAGGCATATTGTTATTAATATTAAAACCATGTAAATGTAGGGCAGAAGTCTGTTTTGCATAAATAAAAGTCCTTATCAATGCAAAATATTTTCACATTACCAAGATTAGCAATGCAGAAATGCAAATATGGTTCTCAATGGATTCAAGAACTTGAATTCACTGGAATGTAGGTATTCCTGGGACTCCTGTAAAACTTTGGTAGAATATACTGATGTAGCAGATTTGTAAACTTTGAAGTAATCCTTCTATGGGTTTAACAGATGTGAAAATTAATTAACTCACACTTGAATTTTTTTGAAACCATCTATAATTTTTCTTCCTTTGCTTCCTTAAAAAATTGATACCAAAAAAACAACTGGAAGCTATATTTTCAAGGACAATATTACAAGATTATTAAAAAGAGAGTAACCAAATAACTTTTAATATTAGTATCTGCTATTGCATTTCGCAAAGGGCTTTAGATAAATATAAAGAGTGTATTCTGATTAAATCCATGTGCAGAATCATTTACTTACTACAAGACCAATAAACAGGAACATGGTGATTGCATTAAGTAATCTAAACTCATAATTATTATTCAGTTTGTACAAATGACTACAGCTTAGATCCTCTTTCTAATTTGAGAGTAATCTACCACATTCTTACAAGTAACTTTTTTCTCATATAGCTACATTATACAAGGAAAAGTAGACTAAAAAAGACAAGTATTTATAATTAAGAAAACATGAAGCAGGTTGACTACATTTGGAAATGTTTTTGGTGCTTTATAATCTGTTCTTGTCTGATTATTTAATTAAACATTTTGGACTCTACATGCAATTTATGCCACATAGTTATTAATTCTCCTTTGTTGTCTACCTTTATTACTGAAGATTGCCATGGTCTTCATCACCATCTATATCTAACCATCATTTAGGTGTTACCACTGGTTGAACAACCCACTAGTTGGTGCGTGCTTGGACCACCTCTCAATGAACCCCTCTTGACCTCCTACACACCCCCTTTCTACTGAAGCTCGTTGATTATGCCATGAAGAACTTGAGCTCACATCTTTAAGCAAGAGCTTGTACTCTTTGGTATACTCCAATATGTGCCCTTGTTCCTGCATTCCCCACATCACTAAAGTGACTACTTCTAGTCATTCCTAAGATCTAATTTGTAGAAAACACATCATGCAGAAACTCTCTCAATGGACCAGCCTTAACTTGTAATCTCTCCTTTTTCCTTCATTACTGAATGAACAGAAGAAATGTTCTTCTTCTCATTGAAGCCAAACCCTTTACTTCTGCTTTAAGATCCATTCAGGATCAAGTCAGAAACCTTATCTTAACTCTATTCCTCTCTCTCCTGTTTTATCCCCTGGCTCTCCTATAGTAAGCCTATTCTTGCAGTTTATAATTGTGCTAGAAATTCTTATCCATCTACCAAAAAGTACTTATGTCTGCTTTACTCCAAGATTGTTAACTGATGTTTTGATAATTAACTCTCCACCTCTCATCACCATCCTGTACTCTGTGACTCACTGTAAGGTAACTTTTCTAGGTCCTTCATTTAGATAACGACTGAGAACTGAACATGCACCAGGCAGCATTGTGGGGGCAGAGGATACAACAGCTGATAAGATAAATGTGTTCCAGTCACCAGGACTCCACCAGAATCCCCTCTGAGATATCATGAAAAGCATTAATATTTTCCTCAAGACTTAACATCTTTTTACAGTGGGATATTTTGTACAATTATCACTAGCATAAATAAATCTTAAAAGTAAACCTATAGCTCATGTCTTAAGTTTATCTTCTGAAAAAAATATTTAAATGCCTCTAGCAAATAGAATAAGACAAAATAATGTTAAAGAGCTTCAGCCCATATAAATTGTGACTATAATTTCTTATATTAAATAGCACAAGCAATTCTGATCTTCAAGAAGATAAATTAGAAAACACAGAGAAATCAAAATAAAGATAATAAATAGCATAGTGACAGTTTACTCTGCTAACAGTGAGCATGCTATTTATTTCTCTAAGACAGCATGACCAAATTACTACTTAGGTGAAATTTAAACACTTAAAATAATCTCTCAATTGAACTTTGTGATATATTTAATTGACATTATTTCTGTCTTGGAATCTCTAAATCACTATCATATATTTCTGGTTCATGTTATTTCTTTGATATTAGAGACTCAACAGCTCACAGGAAATCTGCCTATTCACTGGAAGGGCAATAGTATCCTTGCAGAACTGCAAAAGCTCTGGTATCAAATGCTTGCTTATTCTGTGGTTTAGATTTACCCCCTATGTTTACTTATTTCTATGTTTTTCTATGAAAACACAATGCATATTCCATCTCAAATCATATTAATCTGCACAGATAGAAGCTAATATAGTCTCAACCATCTGACTCTGTGATTATTGTTCTGTTCCCACAAACTTTCTAAGTTACGCATTTCTCAGATACATGATTGTTTTAGTAAGCTTTTCTATCACTGTAATGAAAAGACCTGGCAAGAACAGGTAGAAGAGAAAAAGTTTATTTTGGGTTCATAGTTTCATAAGTCTCAGTCCATAGATGGCCAACTCCATTGCTCTGAGCCATAAATGAGGCAAGAACAAAATGGTGGAAAAGTGTGGAGCAGGAAAGCAGCTCAGGATACGGCACCAGGAAGCAGAGAGAGATTCCACTCATCAGGTACAAAAATGTATACCCCAAAGGAACTCCCCCTCCTCCATAATCCACCTCCTTCAGCCCATCCTACCTGCCTACAAGTTACTACCCAGTTAATTAATCCCTATCAGTGGAGTAATACACTATTTATGTCAAGGCTCTCATAATCCAATTGTATCACCTCTAAACTCTCTTGCATTGTCTCACACAGGAGATTTTGGGAGACACCTGACATCTAAACCATAACAAAATTCCTTTTGCTTCTATATATGTTTTCCTGTTTGCCTCTCCTCCTGCTTTTGTCTTACTGCAGCAGGAAGAAAGCAACAAGAAGATTGCAGATACCCACAGCCCACTGGAGAGCAACAGATCTGAATGTAAACTAGTGTCTGGAGATGCACATTATAAACTTTAGCTAATTGAGAGTTAGCCTTATGTAAAATTTATCATCTACTTTCCAAGGACTGAGGAACAGAGAGTGTGATCTAGTGGACAGGGAACTAATTGGGAGTCAGGAGACCCAGATTCCATTCTGAGTTCCATCACAGCTCTGTTCTGTGACTCCCAGAAATTCAAGACATCTCTCTATTTCAATTGTCCTCCCTGTAAATTGGATATACTACTTATAGCCTCCAACTCTCAGCAGAATTTGAAAGGTTTAAATGAGTTATTACCTGTAGAGTGGCTTGTACTCCTGAGGAAAAAGAAGCACATAACTTTGTGATAGAAATGCTTCAATTTAAACAAAATAAATAATGAATACTGTCACAACTTTGCAGAGCAACACTGGAATTTTAGAATTTAGGGGTTTACTTTCTCTTTTCATTTTTTAAAATGGATATAAGGCAATGGAAACCAGAAATGGGATAATAAAGCATTTATTTTTTACTGTTATTAAATACCAAAATGGTGGCAAAGATCAATGAGTTTATAGCAATGGGACCAATGGCATTCCCACTAAACTCTAAAATCTTAAAGTGAGTGAAAAGAGTCCACTGCTAACAAACATGCCAGTTTTAATATGATTCCTCTAGAATACCCCAAAGAATACTCCAAATCCCCAAACCCCCAATAATATGTAATTGATATCTGTTGTGCACACCATTAAACTGCTAACAACTGTATACATCTCACTGCCCATTTGAGGTCTTTGGTTTTTTTTCTGAAGTGAAGACAATTTAAGCTTCACAATCATTTGGTACAGAAAATGCCAAAGTAAATTATTATAATAGGGTGCCCAGGAGATAAAGAAGTTTCTCTTGAGAAGAAGTTGGAAGACATTTTCCTAATGTGATCAACCCAAATCACAGGGCAAAATAAATGGACTTGTTTTGGATGAAAATATGAATTAATTTGCTTCAGTTTCCTGTGTAATAGGGCATATAGGGCTGAAATGGTCAGGTGATTATACAGTAGAAATCTGACAGATTTCAAACTTATTCTGCTACAAATTAAGGGTCATTGTTGGTTAAGTAAATAAGGGGAATGAAAATAATGTGATAAATACATTAATATCTTAAACTAGGGTGTATTTAATAATCATCCTTTGGATTATTAAGGTTTGATTTCTTCAAATTCATTTATATTCCGTGTAAATTGCTTTGTAAGGAAAACCTAATATTTTCACTGAATGACCATATTAAGAAATCAAATAAACAGGAGAGAATGGACATAAGCACCATACCCTGGTTAAGCTATGTAAGAAATGGGATTTCAAGGTGCTTCTTATTTAAATTCAGTTTCTTCAGCTTATAGAAAGGAAACAATCACCCTTGTGCATTAGAGTGTTGGAAAGATGAAAATAAAACAGCTCTAAGAGTGTGCGATTTTCTCTTTGTTATTAACATTAGCCCTTACACTAAAAGGTTTAGGGTTTCTCTTATAAAAACTAATTCCTGCATAATATGCTATTAAAATGACATGATTCTACATTTTTAAAAATTCTGCTTTTTTTCTAAATAAATTGTCACTTTTCTATAATTATAGTACTTCACAAAGTAATACATCTAGATACTTCAGATTTACCATATGAGTGATTTTAATATACATTTAAACATCTCCTGTGTGAAAATTCATTAGCTTCTTTGAGAGAAAAACTGTCATTCAAAAATATAACTACTTTTTCATTTTTATAGGATCTCTACTGATAAATTGCTCAACTATTTCTCTCTTATAAGATAGCTGGCCAAAGATATATTGTATACATTCTCTCTCTCTCTCTCTCTCTCTCTATATATATATATATATATATATATATTTATATATATTTATAATAATATATAATAATATATTTATATATTATTATATATATTTATATATATTTTATATATATTTATATAATATATATAATTAAATATATATATAAAAATGTTTGTATGTGGTTTGTGTGCGAGTGCGAGTGTGTTTATAGAACTTTGGAAGATGTCATTACAATTGATAATCATATCCCACAATTTATATAAACATCTAGAAAATAGGAATCCTTTGAATTGAAACTTAAAAAGTTGAATCCCTTGCTTAAAATTATTTTAAATATTTACCAAAAAAGTCTCAAATTTTGGGTTTGTGGATATATTTAAACCAGACCTTAAAACATTAGCAAATCTACCTAGAAATTTACATATAAGTAATATTATATGTGTGTGTATAAAAAAACTCACCAAGAACAACTGTAATTTTTCCATGAACTCAAATATAGTTTGGTCTCTACAGATTAATAAAAATAATATATTATTTAAAAACAATAAAGGGGAAAATTGTCTGATAACCTTAATAAAAGAAGAAAAAGCATTTTAGAAGACTCAACACCATGGTGTTGAATTATTAGCAAACTTGGAATAGAAGGAAAATTCTTCATCCTAATAAAGCATAACTGTAAAAAGCATGATCAATTTGCAAACATTAATTCTATTTTTATATTCACACTGAACATCTTGAAAATGAGTTAAAAATTTGATTCATAATACCAAACATCATTAAAAATACATTTAGGAATTAATTTAACAGAAGGTATTATATGAAAGCAATTCATTTTATGTATTGTTAATATTTTTTAAAAGGTCTATCTAAATGGTGATATATATTATTTTTATGGATTTGAAATTGTTCATTCCCTTCCAAAATTTACTATAAATTCAATGCAGTCAGAATAAAAATCCTAGCAATCTTTAAAGAAAAATTTGATAAGTTCATAAAAATATTTTTACCAAAAAAGAAAGGACTTGGAATAATTTGTAAAATAAAGATTGAAATTAGAGCAATCAAAGTAGCTGATATGTAAGACTTACAGTAAAAATACTAATTAAGAAAAATAGGAGTGGCAAGGGTAGACATAGGCATCAATAGAAAAGGATGTAAATCTGAAAATATATCCAATATTATTATATTATAAATGAATTTTCAGCAAAGGTACTGAGAAAAGGCAATTAGGTTAAGATCTTTTTTTAATAAACAGAATACTGTAATTGGATATGTGTGTGGGAATACAAAAAGAACTTTGACCCTTTCTTCACATCATAAATGAACAGTAATGCAAAATTGGTCATGAACCTATATACATGAGCTAAAACTGAAACTTTTAGAACAAAACTTAGAAAATCTTTGTGAACTTCTTCAGAAGCAACCACAGAATATTGAATCATATTGCACATGAAAATGTGTTGGTTCTTCAAGAAAATAGCGAGTGCATACCACTTTGGTATCTTGTCCTAGTAATAATGCTTAATTTATCTTTTTCATGAGCTAAGAGTGCTGATTCTACTGATACATACTGCAGAATTCTGCACTGTGATGATCTTTCTCAACCTTTCACTTGTCTGTCTTTCAACCAAGGAGCTGATACCTCTGCACGTTGTCAACATGAAGATTTGTGCTGCTGTGATCATTTGGGAGACAGAATGCTGAATATAAAATCAAGTTTTATTCTGTTCCTGTAATATATGGAATGTCTAGTGTTTCTGAGGAGTATGGCTAGGACATTTTTATTCAAATCTAATCTGCTCCTTTTTAAGATGACAACACATGAATTACGATGATGAAAATGAAAGATAATTATCCAAAAAATAGTTGCTTCTCTGTTCATCTTGACAAGCAGATGCAACAGTTTGACAGCTAATCAAATAGGTTTTATATTTTCTTACTCTATCTAGCCTATCCCTGGATGACCTATTAATTTTAATGGCTCACTGGACTCCCATTTAATGGTTCAATGAATATAATACATTTGTGCTTTTCTTTGAGTAACAAAATGGTCAAGTAAGCAAGATAACTTTTTGAAGTTAAAATAAGCAGAGGTTCCTAAAACAATTCAATATTTCAAGCTTCCATTCTTACTGGTTATAAAATTTGCCTAAATTCTGTCTTCAAATTTGCAAACAAGTTCTGAAATCTTCAAATAACACTTTAATACACTAGTAATGCACACTTTTAAAGGTTAATAGTTAACAAAATCATGTTTACAGTGATGTAGTAAACTTATTTCCCTGTTACGGGCTTAGTTTTGAATTATTGGTGATTCAGGTAATTGCCAATAAATTTCACTGCTCAGAATATTAAGTAACCAGTAATGACATTTTTCAAAACTATACACTTTATTTACAAATTTTCTTAATCTTATTTTATTACACATTAAACTATTCAGTACTTACTATTACACACACACACATACACACACACTCATTTTCATACTTCATCAAACAGTTGTGAAATCTTAAAAACAAGCCTATAATTTCATATTCTGTATCACATCTGCAAATTATCTAAAAAATTAGCATTTGCTCTTTTATCATTGCTTTACTTGTATTAAAATCTATTTTTAAATCAGATTTTACATACATTTCAGTTTTTATCCACAAAATTTCATAACTTTTCTAAGACATAATTTACTATGTCTTGCTTACCATCTTTTTTTTTTCTACTAAATACTTGTTAGGACTTTAACTAGAACTTTCTCAGGTTGCATTGGTGATGGTGCACACCTGTAATCTCAACAACTCAGGAAGCTGAGGCAAGAGGATCACAAGTTCAAAGACAGCTTATGAAACTCAGTGAGGCCCTAACCAATTAGTCTCTGTCTCAAAAATAAGAAAAATAAAAGGGCTAGGGATGTGGCTCAGTGGTTCAGCAACCCTGTGTTCAATCCCAGTAACAGATCCCCCACCAAAACAAATCAAGTTGTCTTGAATATTTTGTCATTGTTTTTTTCTGAAAGAAGGTCAGAAATAATGTCCCAAGAGAAATTATTTCAGTTAGGACAAAACAAGCCAATTCCATGAAGCATGAGAAAATGTAACATTTGACACTGCTTATTTCCTTAAAAAAATCTCACATACTGTACACACACACACACACACACACACACACACACACTCATTTTCATACTTCATCAAACAATGTGAAATCTTAAAAACAAAACTATAATTTCATATTCTGAATCACATCTGCAAATTATCTAAAAAAATTAGCATTTGTACTTTTATCATTGCTTTACTTGTATTAAAATCTATTTTTAAATCATATTTTACATACATTTCACTTTTTATCCACAAAATTTCATAACTTTTCTATTTTATTCCATTTCCATTTAGCTCTTCCCTTCCACCTTCATTATGTCCAAATAACTCTTCCACGTTTAAATGCTATCTTCCCTTTATTTTTCCTCTTGTATTTCATCTATCTTCTGTCTTTCATCTGTTTTCTAATTTCTGGTATAATTTTGGATGCCCATCCTTTTGTTTAATGTTGTCTCATGACATTCACCTTATTTCTCTGTC
Organism: Callospermophilus lateralis; assembly: GCF_048772815.1. Lineage (NCBI taxonomy): Eukaryota > Metazoa > Chordata > Mammalia > Rodentia > Sciuridae > Callospermophilus > Callospermophilus lateralis. The sequence continues at coordinate 27,726,759 of NC_135320.1, forward strand.
TGAATTAGATCTTTATTTTCATTAACCAAATTAATGCCATTTCATTTAAATGTCCTTTGTAAAGCCCTGTTTTAGATAAAGGCAGCCCTTTGATTGCAGGAGCTATACAGACTTTTCCTCCACAGAGCAACCAGTCAATCCAGGGAAGGAGGTGTGTGCACCCACGGTTGTGGGTATCTGTCACTCCCAGGATTGTCTGTTCCTGGGGAAGCTGGAAAGCAAATGCAATTGTTCTTAGACTGAACTGAATGTCTTTATTTTCAAATGCTAACAAATAAATAAACAACCAAAAGCAATGGCAATAACACCTTCGTGCACCCAAAATTGAGAAGAATTTCCCCAGCTGCCCTGGTATGGTCAGACTGGGACACTTTTGCCCATTCTCAGTTCCTACCTTGACTTGAATACTGAAGTGATTTCACTCAGTACCTCTCTTCCTCATTAAAATGCTGGGAAGGGCACTTTTGCCTTTATTTTTTCCCCTGTTCCTCTTTTCCACAGGATAATGAAGCAAATGTCAGGTTAGAAGCCAGCCTTCTATGGGCCGTGCCTCTCCACTGAGTAGAATTAAGGTGCTAAATTGCATGTTGACCAATGTCTTTCCTTTCCCTGTTCACTGCCGTGTATTTCAAATCCAGGTAAATGCAAGATTTTAGATGCTCTCACAAGAGCGTCAGTAAAAAATAAAAAGAAAAGGATAAGCATTTGAGGTGACAGATATGCTAATTAGCCTCACATGATTATTCCACTATATATACAAGTATTGAAGCAATATATTGTGCCCCATAAATGTATGCAATTATTACTTGTCAATTAAAAATAAAATAAAGCAATATAATGAGGTTTCCTTGTAGCTCTTCATTTTCTGTAGATGAGGTTGTGGTCCATTTGGGGACTTTGGGTTTTCAGTTTTGACATAGTAGCCTCTCAGGCTGTCCACCTGTCAGTCACTCTAATTTTGGTCAAATCAAAGATAAGACCAGTGGCAGCTGGGACCTGGAGGACCTGCTCTGGTCTTCTCTTCAGTTTAACCAAATAAGCCCAGGTTTGAGAGTTGAAGTATTGTCCTGGGCCAATATGAAAGCTGATAACTCAATGGATCACTTGACCATAGAGTTTTGGGTCACCTAGAAATTTTGTTATACATGGAACAACTAAATCCCTACAGAGGTATGCTGAAACATGCCAAACAGTGCTCACCATGCAATGGAAAGGTGAGAGACCTGAGAGCAGTCTAGTTTGGAGACAAAGTAATTAGGAAGATTTTATAATTTCACTGAGCTCTTGGCTCTTAATTTTAAAATTAGAACAATACAACCTTGATGGCCATTTTATAAATTAATTAATTTATTTTTTTTTTAGATCATGGTGATGACGTGCCCCAAGTAGCTTGTGGTGGGAAATATGACCCAGCAGAAATTTAGTCAATTAGGTGTGAACTGCAGTTAGCCCACTACTGCTTAAGGACCTCCCCCTGTGCTTGGGTTGTCCTTAACACCTATTACCTTTGCTGGGGCCGACCTAGGCAATGACCAAGGTTTGCAACCCTATTTGTGTTAGATTTTTTTTTTTTAAATCATGAAGTAAATTCATTACCCAATTTTAATCTTTAACTTCACACTGGAGATAGCTAAATTTTCAATGAACAAAAACAAGGGAATCTAATAGATTTTATATGCTAGAAATAATCAGATATATATTATTACTCTGAAAAACAAAATCATTTTGGGGAGGATCGCAAAATACATTTATAAAAATCAAAGCCTTTCCTCCAACATGTAGAACCTCTGCAATAACATTTGGGATATAAATACTGATATATAAGACGTAGATATTACATTTTTCAGTGCCATTTTAGAAAATGAAGTTCCTTTACTATTTAAAATCAAGCATTTGGGGAAATTATTTAAATATGATGAAGAGAAATTATCCTTTGGCAAAAGGTAATAATTACTGATATATTCTATGATGCCATAGAAATAAGGCAAATAACATAATGTCATTCTTTTTCATGGCTAAATAATGCTGCATTTTGTTTATAAAATGTTTTCTTTATGGGGCCTTATTTAGTATAAGACATATTCCATGCATGTATATGTATATCAAAGTGGATTCTACTGTCACGTATAACTAAAAAAATCAATAAAATTAAAAAGTAAGGCATACAAATTAAGTTTACCCATGACTTAAATTTACCCAGCTCCTTAGTTATGGGATGATTTTTTGTAAAGTGTTTTTTTATGTAAAAGAAAATAATTTTCTTGATAGATATTTTCCGAGGCATAAAAGAAACAATAGAGTTATTTGCTTCTCCTATTTCAAGGTAAGATAGAAAACCTCATTGAGGAATGAGTTTAAATTATAGTTACTATCCATTTCACTATGGACTCATGTAATATTAAAGGTGGAAATCACTGAAGATTTAATCTATTCTAATGCATTCAAATCAAAGATAAGTAAAGTGGCTCATTCACTTTTTGGAAGTACCATAGCATCCCTAGAACAGTGCCAATCTGGGGGAATGCTGTAACAGGGGAAAGCTTAGGGCTCTTTCTCCTCCTAATTGGACTAGGATCTTACTTCAAGGAACAAAGATGATGAAGAACAGTGATGTATTCCTTCAAAAATGTACTCCATAAAATTATGGGCCCTCCGTCTTAATTTGAGCACTAATGCTAAAGGAAAGATGAACTGCTGAACTTGCTTTATAAGGCAAGTTCTATGTGGAAGTGTGTTTAATAAAATACAAGAAACAAGCCAATGGGGACTTTCTCAATTAGGAACCAAAGAGAAGTCAGCTTGCTGAATCTACCTTGGGAATACATCTATTTGATTAGCTCTATGATTGGGACATAAACTCTACCAAACAAAAATCTGATATTCCTGTTTTATTGAAAAATCACAAAAGCCTTTTTATCATCTGGTCCACATAACCATGAAGCAACATTCATCTCATTAAATCAAGTAGTATTTGATATTTCCTGCTTTTGATGGGACAAGAATCCCCCACTTATTACAGAATCCATTATTTCCAATTGTCTTACACTCAGTTCAATCTCGTCACTTGTCTGGCCTGGCCTGGCTGTGTACCTACAACCCCAGGTGAAGATGATCATAGACATTAATAAAACACTTTACTGAGGTCAGTATGAACTTTCATGTATACCCCAAGTATGTGACAAGTATAATCTGTTATCATGTACAGAAGACCTGTGATTTATTATTTTTTCTCTCCCTTTCTGTAATATATGGACTTGTGAGGTGAGCTGCATGAATTCTATAAGCCAAATTTAACATATGAAAAAAACTGAGACTTAGGGAGCTTCAGTAATTGGCTCATGGCCACCCAGAAAATGGTAGACATAGTGCACAGGTCTGGTATTCTGAAACCAACAGGTTTTCGCCTATATCATGCTGCCTTACAATGTCAGCTGTTCTAATAATAATGCATAATGCTTTTAACTTTCTCTCCAAAACATATTACATCAGAAAGCAAGAGCTATTATAAATTCATTTATGTATTTATTATTTTAATATAGCTATGAATATCTCCAATCATATCTCCAATCATATCTCCAATCGTTTATTTTTAAAATTAGTCATAAATCAGATCATTAAAATCCACACACTGAAGTGGCTGAAAAAGCAGAAAACAAGATTCTTACTGGAAGAGATCCAAGATTTTTTTCTTTGTTTGTTTGTTGTAGTTTGTTTTTTGTCTTACAGTGTCCCTTCAGAAACTCCAGGGACAATTCTCATTACCATGGATGAAGTGACTATGCCCTATTTGTAACTTCCCATTTCAAAAGAAAAGTTTTTAATTTTCAAGACAATCCTATTGGTTAAATATTATTCTTGATATCGTACAGAGGTACAGACTGAGATTTACAGAGAGTAATAAGGAAGTTACCTGATTTAACACAATTTGCAGTGTGACTTTGTCATATGTCTTTTAAAAACTGGAGTCTGTTTTTCTACACCATAATTCTAGGGCTTGGCCAAGTGGCATTCTTTGGTGCATAGAATAGTAGAAAAGGAAATGTAATGAATCCTGGAAAAATCCATGTGCAAGCAAGAGGAAGGCCCTGGAGGACCACTTTTCCAGCCACTATCTTAGAAAGCTAAAATCCCCATGTGGAAGAAACCAAGCTAACTGCTGAAGAGACCACACAGATGAGAACTGAGTCTCTCTGGCTGACAGTCGGCTGAGCACTCCCTGTAGGAGCAGGACCATCTTAAACCATCAGATGGACAACCAAACTAATGGTCACATACAGATATATTTCCTCCACACAGCACACCTATATAAATCTCTCATCTGTTACACAAAGCAAAAGAAGCCAGCTCAAAAAGTCTGTATTCTGTAGATTCTGTTTATATGTCATTCTGGAAGAGGCAAAACTTCAGGAACAAAGAACACATCAGTAATTTCTAGGGGTTCAAGGAGAGGGGTTATGACTACAAAGTGACACCATGAGGAAATCTGGGGGAGTAATGGAAGTATTTTTTCACACTGATTGTAGTTGCAGCTCTACCCTGCATTTGCCAAAGTTCATAGAACCATAATCAAAGAAAAGTGAACTCTATGCAAATTATAATAAAATTTTTTAAGAAAATACTTCCTCTTCTCCCAGGTTAATTGTGGAACTGTGTATAGTCAATGGAGTTGAAGTTAAAAGGACCTGAATTGTTTGCATTTTGGATCTGCTATTTATTATTTCAGTGATTTAAGGAAATATCATAATTACTCTGAGTCTCAGTTCATACTATGAAAAATGGAGATAACAATATCCACCTTGGATTTTTAGATCTTCTTAAAATCTGCACTATAGGTTTTAAAGAGGTGAAGTGAAGAATTATGGTTGAGATAAATAAGAAGTGTCTGGCACAAAATAACCTGGTGACCAAGGGAAATCATGAAAGTGTAGATGATTACGATGATGACAGTAATAACTGCATTAAATTAACACTGTCTGGATGCCTCTGAGAAACTGACTCTTGAGAGCTCTGATTTTAAAGCTACATTGTGTTATGTATTTTCCCCAAAGAGCCTCACGTTCCATGGGTAATGAAACTTTAACAAATGGAGCCTTCTAGTATGAATGAATTCATCAGGCAGCTGTTTATTAAGTCATTTTTATACACAAAACACCCTCAAAGAGGTGTTCTATGTAGTAATTTAAATTATAATATCTAAAAAGTCTCTTACGATAAGTATATTATCTGGCCAACTTGATGCATTCTTGATTTAGGAAGTTCCAATGAAATTTTCTTTTTTGCAGAGAGTACCAGGATTTGAACTCATGGTACTCAACCACTGAGCCACAACCCCAGTCCTATTTTTAGTATTTTATTTAGAGACAGTATCTCATTGAGCTGCTTAGTGCCTCGCTATTGCTGAGGCTGGCTTTGAATTCACAATCCTCTTGCCACAGTCCCTGAGCTGCTGGGATTACAGGCATGCACCACCATACCTGGATGCAATACTTGTTCTAAGGACATTCGTCCTTTAAGATCTACATGACATGAGCTCTGAAGCTTTGTGAGATTCTGGAGTCTTTGCATCTAGGCTTATGACGTTTTAGTGATTGCAATTAAATTATTTTGGTTTCCTTAACTACATGAAAACTCTTAGAATCAAGACAATTATCTGAAGACATTAAAACATTGGATGTTTAGTGCTCAAAATATTAAAATTAGGTGTGAGTTCACAAATGCAATGCAGTCCCTAAAGATAGAGGGCACTACTTCACTGATGGGAGCAAGGAGGAGTCTCTAGCCCTCTTGTAATAAAGATTTCTTAACTTGGAATTGATGGAGTTTAAACAGAAGTTAGAGAGGAAATGGGAAATTTGCACATGTAGATTATAAAAATTTTAAGAAAATATTCAAGTCTATAGCAAAACTCATGAACTTGTCGTTAGTATTATCCAACTGTCATTTGCTGAAAAGAGTCCCAAAGTGTGAGTCAGGAGAACTGGGCTTTGGTCTTGCTGCATATCACAGTCTCTTCACTCCATCTATCAAAGTCTTAGACTGGAATGACTCCATTCAATTCAACTAAATGGATAATTGACGATGTTACCTAATTTAGGGCAGGCATGGAGAACAGATATATCTTTATACTGCTAAACACCACTTCATTTCCTTGTTTTGTTGTATGTTGGCATTTAAAGAAAGTACCATCTAGTCAAACTACTTTGTAAACTTAAAGGACTGTTTGTCTTGTGGTGTAGAGAAGGAAATACTAAAAGACATCCTTATATAAAGTGCTTTCATGCATAATTAAAGCTATAGGCTAAGAGTAAAATTTCAGCATGGATTTGATAAGAAAAAAATGTCACGGTGAGTAGGAAAGAAACTGATCTTCGGTATTCTAAAATGTCCTCATGCAAAGAAAAAAAGAATAGGTAAAAATTTTAATGAGAGGAGAAATTGTCAATGCCAAGGGGAAGAAAAAGCAAACTAATTAAATTTCTACACATTCAGAAATGATAGAGGAAAGTTTGGAAATAGTACTTTATTCACCTTTATGATTCTAGGAAGTACAATATGGAACAAAGCATTGCTAATTTATGTTTTTAATTGCAAAACCAAATAATTGATATTTTTTTAAAACAAGGATATTCACAAGTAGAGCACCATGTTCTTTTTTTTTTTTTTCAATAGGCCCCATAAGAAGTAAATTAGAAAGTCCCTATTTGTGCCTCACAGGGGAAAAAAATCCATTACATTTGCTCTTTATTGGCATAATAGTTCTTCAGAACGGCCTACAACCGAGCTTACATTTCACACATGAACATTTGATTGAGTTCACCTGTTGTGATCTGCTTTAAGTGCCCACATTTGCAGTAGCAGCTATAGATTGCCCAAACCAAAGCTTTTATAATGTTTTAAAGTAATGCTGAGAGCTTTCCCTTTGTTTTGTTCTCACTTGAACATTAAATAGAAATTACTCTAGTTTGGAAACTCTGGGCCGGGAATGGAAGCTTTTGTATCTAACAGATTTTACATCTGCTCTCCTGCCACTTCTCTGTGACAAGGCCTTCCAGGATCATCACAGGGTCCATGGGCCCCTCCCTGTTCATTGCCTCCTTTCTTAAAGTCTTGGCACAGACACCTGCTTGGTGGCTGGGCTAGTTAGGGCTTCGGGTGCTGAAGATTAGTGCTGGCAGGGGCAGCCTGCTCAGTAACAGCCAGAAGATGTTGACATCTCAAGAATATGTTAGTCCTTTTCCCCCACTGGCATCTGACAGGAGAAGTGGATGGAAAAGCCCATTATGTAGATGCATACCCAAGAGATGACTGACTTGACAAAGGAGAGTCCAGAGGTCCAAGAGGTTGTCTTGGTTTTCCTAGTGAGCCACGAGGATGAGTTCATTTACCCATTGTAAGTGCAAAATATTTCCGATTTTAAAATCTTCTTCATGTCATCTTAGTTCATATGAAAGCCATATGACTTTTTTTATTCTTGATGCACAAGACTACCTAAATCTTTTCAAACAAAAAGATTTTATCCTGTTTTTAAATCACTCTGAAATACTAGCTATAAAAACCCTTAACCCATCTAATTTTGCTCTTTAACAAACTTAGTTGCAGACAGTTTTCACCAAATATACTAAATTTCCCCTGACAGTGATGAATAATGACAGGAAGACTCATGCAAATTCAAATCCCATCTCTGTCACCTGGTGATTCCTGGCTAAGCCTTGTTATCCTCATCTGTAAATATGAGAATGTAAACAATGCCTGTCACCTGCAGTCAGTTTGAGAAGATAAGCTATGCAAGAGTCCCTAGTGGAGAATCTATGTTGAAAGAAATATGGTTCTTTTCTGCCCACACGGCTCTCAGTGTCCATCACATTGTATGTTTTCTTCTCTGAAGGCAACAACAGAGAACAACACAGGGACACCCTTTGTGTACTTGAAAAAAAGTAGCATTTTCAGCCATTCCTTCCGGGTTCCTCCTCCTGCCTGTGTTATGTACAAAGCCTATGAAAAAATCCCATCTATGATGTGCTCAATGATTGAACAAAACTTTTTAAAGAAATAATTGTTATACTCAACATGATTCTGAGACAACAAACCATTAAAAGAAAAACAAATCCTTTCTCATCTCTAAAAGCCTGAACAAGGAAATTCAGGCAGTTTATTTTAAAGAAAGGATAAAGGATAGTGAAAACCATTGTTTATATGTATATGAAACTTCACATTTCAGTGTGTGTGCCTGTGTGGATGCCTATATATGAAAGACAAAGAAGAATTTCTAAAATATGTATATTTTTCAGCCGTCAACATTTTTTATAGCATAAATGAAAATTATCTTAAGCAAATGCTAATTAGGTAGTAAAACAAGTTTTTATTCTATTGTTAATTTTCCATTTCATTAACCTTCTCATCAAACTTAAGCTTATATACTAAAGTTTTCTAATGATTGAACTTCATGAAAAAAACTTTAGAACGCTTTATCGGCATAAAATGTAGGTCTTTCAACAGGGCTATTATTTCGTGCTTTATAGAGAACAAACAGAATGTACATAAAATAAGTGTAACAGTGGCTATTGTGACTTAAGTACCTTCCACAGAGGGTTGATTCTAGATAAGAGAATAAGATTGTGTGTAAATTTACCAATGTCTACAGAAACAAAGCTTTTCCATTTTCTATTTAAATTATCCTAGAACTCCAATTACAAGTAAAGTCTAAATCTATTAGCATTTTAAAGACCATAACAGGATCCCTTTACTATTCCATATGTCACTTATCACTTGTCTGACATCATAGTCATCTCTGCACTCCCAGCACTGAAAAGGGATGGGGGAAGTGGTGAGATCTTGGTTCAAGGTGTTCTGAAGTCAAAGGGCCAGAGATTTACCCACTGTCCTCCAGGACCACATGTACCTCTTCCCCTCAACACTTACACTCCCAAGATTTTGTCCATCAGAAAGGCCTTCTTCCTTTTCCTCTATCTATTTTAACTGAATCTGGTTCTAAGATATTTGATCAGGTCAAATATCATCTTCTTTATTCATACCTCAGAAATATGAAAAATGAAACAAGTCAAAAGATCAACGAATTCACACAAAAAATGAAGCAAGTATTGTGCAAATGCCTCCACAAAATTGTGCAACATTTTTTAATTCTCATGTAAGTTTTAGTACCACTTTTCCTGCAGTTCAATGTATTATGTTCTAATGATCCGCTTCATTCCAAACAAATGCAATAGGCAGGTAATATGTTACAATTTTACAGACTAATCGTAGGTTACAATAGCTAATTTTAGTATACATTTGCTGAGTCCCCATTAATTGAGCTTTGCCAGATTCAATTCAACCATCTAATTCTTCCCAAGCCTCACCCCCTAGAATTGCTTAATGTGCCAATATCTCCTTTAATAACCCAAAAAATGAAGTTAAAGTAAAACCATGAAAAAGAACTACTTTGATGTGCCATTTTCCATTAAGAAGACCACATTTCATGGTTCAAATTCAAAGCTGAAAGCTACAATCATGGTAGTGTCATGGTTTTGATCTAAAAATGTCTCCCAAAGATTTCATGTGTTGGCAATGTAGCAACCTTCACAGCTGCAATGATTAGCTCATGATCTCATTGGTGGATTAATCCATTTGATAAATTAATAATCTGAATGGGTGGCTGTGGTAAGTACAGGCAGATGGGGTATGACTGGAGGAATCAACTCACTGGGGGTATGGCCTTGGTCTCTATTTGTTCCTGGTCCCTTCCTGTCCCCCCTCTCTCTGCTTCACAGCTGCCATGAGCTGACTATTCACTTCTGCCATGCCCTTCCACCACGGAGCCAGATGACCATAGATTGAAGCTCTTGAAACTAGAAGTGAAAAATAAACTTCTACCCCTCTATGTTGTTCTTGTCGGGCACTATTTTTTCACAGTTAGGAGAAGCTGGCTAACATACTAGGGGGAAGCACTTTTTTAACTTCAACTGACAATGTAAGATAACTGCAGTTGGCCTGCTATTTTCTGGACTAATTGAATGCACTCAGTATTTGCAGAAGATGTATTCCGACTAGCAATGAAAATACTTTAAATTCAATTGTTAGCAAGTAGTAGTAGCCAAAGTGATTTGAGTCCAAAGATTGCCACTAATATCATTCTCATTTTGAGAATTGTACTTTCAGGATTGCTTGTGGGGTTGAGAAACATAATTTCTACAGAGGGCATCAGGACTCACATTTATAATTTACTGAATTGACAATGAACACCCTTGTGATAAGAAAGTGCCTTTGTGGACAGATAGTTGACAATTAATGGCAACTCATTTCCTCTGTGCAATAAAAGTGTAACTTAAATCTTCTTGTAAGTTTTTGGCTTGCTTTGCTTGCCTTGCAACCTTACATTGCAAGATCCATTATTTCAAATGTAAAGGTGCTTCATGTGAACTAAACTGTAAATCTGAAATACCTTATCCTAAAAGCCTTGTTTTAGAACGGTTCTAAATTTCTAAACTGGCAGAATGCAATAAGATAAGGGAATAAAAAAACATCAGAATAATCTCTCCTCACTTGGTAAGAAAGGGTACCTTAAAACATTGGTAAGTTGCAAAACTTCTAATATTTACTAAAAAAAAAAAAACTCTCTTGACATTTATGAAATTATATTGATTTAAAAATAATGTTAGGAGAATTTGACCAGGTGTGATGGTACATAACACCTCTAATCCCAATGGCTCTGGAGGCTAAGGCAGGAATTTCACAAGTTTGAGACCAGCCTCGATAACTTAGTGATATCTAAGCAACTTAGTGAGGCCCTATCTCAAAATAAAAGAATAGAAAGGGCTTAGGGTGCACCTCAGTGGGTAAGCATGCCTTGGTTCTATCCCTAGTACATAAATGTATAAAATAATAAAATAAAAATAATGTTAGGAAAATCACAGTATAGAAATCTTTCTCATTTATATTTTATTTATGTAATGAGAATTATCAAAACATTTTATTTTTTTCAAAATTCATCTGAAATGTGACAGTATAGAGTAACTTCTATCTGTCTGGACAAAAAGTATAATATTGGTGATGGAATGCAGCTCCTTCCACAGATCCTAGGTATGACTCTCATAATACCTCCAAACTGACTCCATTTCTGGTACCATTTTTGAAAATCAAGGGATATTTAAAATTAATTTTCTAGGAGAAGAATTTCTGAGGTAAATAAAATTCATGAATTCTACAATTTAAACAAATGTTTTGAAAAACTGATTTTGAAAGTATGCTTGTCTTACCAACAAGTATATGGATGTTTTTTTTAAATCCCTAAATAAAAACCAACATTAAAAAGAAAAAAAAACCCACAAGTTTTAAAAATGCCTGCAAAAATGATAGAAGAAACCACTAAAAGGTTTATTTTATGATCGAAAGGTGAGATCAGAGAAAAAATAAAAAGTCATAGTTATTGTATTCTTCTGTACCTGGTTATCTGCTCTTTTGATCACTTTCACTTTTAATAGAAGTGGAGGCCAATCATCCAAGTAAAGACAAATATTTTATGAAATGTTCAAGTCCATTTTAGCCAACTCTCATGATTACTCAATGGATTCCTTTACCATAGTACTTATAGCTCACACATCAGTAACAAAAACATTTTAATTCTTAGAAATCCAAAAGATAACCAAAGCTTACATGAAGATACGTGTTATGTCAGTTATTGAAAGATTTTTGAGAAAAAAAAATGTGCATAAATGTGGGAGGGGGAAAAAAAGAAGAAAATTACAGTGCTGTTAAATTCTCCCTCAGCAGCTGTAGGAGTTCATTGCCTTTGCAGGTACTGAGGACCACAGCACTAATTTTTCAAGCCTAATGGTACCAACAGTTAATTAAGGGTAAAGAAAAACATGCTACAGTGTAACTCCATGAGTTGTCCATATTTTAGCTACATTATGTTTTTATTTTTTTGGTCATTCAGAAATTTTCATTTGTACTCCAGCAAAATTGTAACTAAACCACCTTGGGAAGGCAGACAACAGAGATATACACTTTTTTCAAACTTGCCATCTCTTCCATAGTTAAAGAGGATATTAATTCAAATAAATGCACCAACACTCCCAACAAAGAACCTGTTTGAACTGACTACCACATCATTAAAAAATCTGGCACTAGTGAATGGAAAGACTTTTTTGGCTTTTCTTCTATGTCCACACCAGCGTGTGTGAGATATTTCTTTCAGAGGAGATATGACCAGAGTTCCTTTAGTCTCCCTGTACTGTTGAAAATGTCATCTTGTACCAAACTGAGAGCATCACTATGTTGTTTTAAAATTATATGTCTTCATGGAAATTGGATTTAATAAAATATTAACTACAGCTCATACTTGAGAGATACTATTACAAAAAGTGTTCTATCTATGCCTTTATGTGTATTCTGCTTTTTTTTTTAGAAAATACTCATAAAGTTGTGATTTTATGAGACTGTAATTGGTTGCCATCTTCATAAAACAACTTAGAAACATAAAATAAAAATGAATTGAAAACAATACAAATTTACAATGAAGTCAGCATACAAATAAGTACATAAAACTCAAATTATATCTATCAAAACTATAAACAAATATATCCCTAGTTAACTGCTATTGTTCCACCTACTTATGACACAAAACGTGTGATGTGAATATTCACCACTACAGAAAATTCTAGAGATGTTCATTCACTGACAGATTTCTCCTCTGTCAAGCATAAAATTGGGTATTTTGTTACAAATAGGAAGGACAAGCATGTTGATAAAAAATTTCAGAGAAATTAATCAACTAACCCTCTACTCACTTAAAAAAAAACACATTGAGAGAAAACAAGATACATCTGTTTGTGATATTTTATGTCTTTTTAGAGAAATAATAGTAAATATCAACATTATTAAAACACCAAATATTATTTCCAGGATATAAAATGCATCTTTTCTAAGTAATCCTTTTATACCCATTGGAGTAAAAGATTCACATGAGTATCCATAGTCTTTATAAACTCCTGAATTCCACAGCTAATCAATATGGCTTGTTCAATCCTAGAAAAATCTAATCACAATTAGATTTATGTTGATTGGTTAAAGCAGAACTAAGATATATCTCTAATGCAGGTTTCTATCATGAAATTCTAGGGAAATAAAAAAGCAAAGCAGAAAAGCAGTGTCATTTTCTTAATCCCTTAGCAAAGCAGGTAAGGAGAGGTGAGTTTGTGAAAAATTAAGAGGGCAGGTAAACCAGCAAAAACAACTTAACACAGACACCAGGAGAATGTTTTATAAACTTCCTTACCATAGTCTATGTGCAGAAAGAAGAGTAAGCATAACTGAAAACAACAGCATGCAATAAAATGGAGATATGTGAAATGATGAATGAATTCAAGTATATGAAGATATCACACAATAGAAAAGTAGAATTAAACCCATGTTGCACAGGAGAAATTTTCATATTAGAACACACATTGCAGATCATAAAATCAAGGAACTGGCTGAAATGGCAAGTTTTCACGGAATTTAGAAGACAAACCAAAGATATTAAAACAGGAAAACCATAAGTCTGGAAGGCAGTAACAGTCACCAATCTTAGAGATTGTAGTTGACCCTGAGGAAAAACAAGGATGAAGTCCAAGCAAAATAAAAGAAAGTACAATCAAATCTTTGTTCCAGAAAATTTTAAAAGTCCTTCTCTGCATAAAAACAGTAACTTTATTCTAAAAAAGCAGCCTTTTATACTACTACAACAAAATATATTGTCTGGATTTGGATTTGCAGGGTTGCTGGATCTTTAGATTCAGGAAGACCGAAGCATAATGTTGACAGAGTTTGAAAATAAGATAGGGCAAGATATCAATCTAGTTATCATTAAAGAATTAAACTACAAAAGGGTCAATTAAAATATGCTACACATAGGGACATATCACACTTGGGTGCTTAATTAGTTTTTTATGTCTTTCAAGATGGACAATAGACAACTTTGAAAAAAAAAAAAAACGACCACGTTTATAACTTAAGGCTCATTATTATAGGGTCTTGATTTAACATTCCAGCAGTCATCTTAAATGTTAACTGCCATCTCATGAGTTAAGTTTCCCTTTCCTATACTTCTTTTTACTTGAACTCTCCCCACCCCCATTAATGACCAACCCCATGGTACCATAACCATAAGCCGATCCCAGAAGGACATGACCCCTTGACTCTGGAAAGCCCCAGGGTGCCATCTGTTGGGAATCACAAATCAAGTCAAGATGGTGCCTGGCAGTTTGCCAGGAGGAGTGGTTTGTGAGGCAACGCCACTGAGCCATTAAGATGGTAGAGATTCCTTATTGGCTGATTGCTGTATCTGGATGATGCTAATTGAGTCAAGCTGTGTGTAATCAGTTAGGTATATATACCTCTGCTGTTCTGCAATAAAGCGGCTCCTGCTAGCTTGGGTGCCCGCTACCTTGAGTTCCCGCTCAGTTCCTGCTGGGATGCTCCTCAATAAAGCAGTTCCCGCTTCAACCTTCAAGTTGCTTGTCACCTCCCAGTTATGGTTATTTTGCCTACCACCTAAGCCAATCCCGTGCTATTCCCACCCGCCTAGCTCTGACACAAGCACCCCCCAGCCTATCCCACAGCACCACAGATACACCTCCAAACCCCTACCCCACAAAACCTCAACACCCAAACATCTCAGGGCCTCTCTCTCCTATAGAGAGATGGCCTTTATTTGTCAGCTCTGACAAATACACTCTCCTGTGTATCTCTGCCTGGTCTCCGTCTTTCATTTTCACTTACCCATCTCTCATCATTCACTTTCCCTTCAATTATCAACTGGATTGGTGAGTATACCTTCACTGGGAGTAAGTATTAAATGAATACTTGGGATTTCCCATTTTTGTTTTTGCTGATTTTGTTTGTTTGTTCACTCATCTTGTTTTTTTTTTTTTTTTCCACTCTGAGGAAGCTAGATTCTTCAGAATTCCTGTAGCTTTTACTCTGAGTCTGCTGTATGTACATCACAGGAAAAAAAGTTTCTTAAACCATATCCTTGCCCATGGTTCAGATGGATAGAATGTTTTGCAGTTATTAAAACTGCAAAACAATGAATAGTGCTGGTTTTTCCATCCTTGATAAAAATGTTGAGTGCTAGGTGAATTAATAAAAAGAATTATTTTCCTTTATGAAAGTTAAATGGTTATATACATTAACATCCTAATTTGTGGCATGTTAAATGGTATATGCCACACTTTCTTCTACAATGAAGACAAATAATTCATTTAGGAAAAATACTTTCCACCTGGAACATGTACATGTTCCCATATTCTATTTTAAATAAATATGCGCTGAGTAGCCAAAGCAATGAAAAGCAAAGTATTCAAACGTGAACAAGACAATTAAGGAAATGCAGCAAAATACAAAATGCTAATAGTAGTGATACATAATCATGTAGGTCATCATTTTTCTTCCTGAGTTTCTTTTTTTCTTCCTGAGTTTTCATTTTTCAACTTTTAAATGAACAAATGAATGTACGTGAATGGAAATTCCTTTGTTCAGAGGGGAATCAGAGTGAACTCAGGGCACTTTACCACTGAGTCACATCCCCCAGCACAGTTTTGTATTTTATTTAAAGACAGGGTCTCACTGAGTTGCTTAGTGCCTTGCTTTTGCTGAGGCTGGCATTAAACTCGACATCCTTCTGCCTCAGACTCCTGAACCACTGGGATTATAGAAGTGTGCCACTGTGCCCAGGGAATTGCAATCTTTAAAGTAATTTTAAGTACATGATATTATTAACTTTAGTCACCATGTTGTGCAATAGCTCTCTTGAATTTATTCCCCATCTCTAACTAAAATTTTGTTTCTCTGGCCAACATCTCCACATTCTGCTTTCCCCACCAGCTGCTACTAACTCTTACCTCTCCACACTCTGCTTCTATGAGCTCCACTTTTTGAGATGCTACATATAAGTAAGATCATGCAGTATTTGTCTTTTTGTGCTTGGGTTACTTCACTTTGAATAATGTCTTCAAGATTCATCCATATTGTTGTAAATCATTTCCTTCTTTTTTAATGCCAAGTAGTATTCCATCCTGTATATCTTCCAAATTTTCTTTATCTGTTCATTCTTTCTCATTATTGCTGTAATAAACTTGAAAATCCAGTTGTCTCTTAAAAATCCTGGCTTCATTTCCTATCAATATAAACTTGGTAGTGGAATTGAAGGATACATTGGTAGGTGTATGATTAAGTTTCTGAGGAAACTCCATACTGTTTTTCATAATGTCTATAACAATCTATGTTTCCACAACACTGCACAAGGATTCCTATTTTTCCATATTCCCCCAAGACTTGTTATCTCTTCTTTGTTTTAATAATAGAAACCTAATGGCCAGGAGGAAATAGATCCTCATAGCTTTAATTTGAATTTTCCTTGTTATTAGTGATGATCATTTTGCATACACTTGTTGGTCATATAAATGTCTATTTTTCAGAAATGAATATTCAGTTTTGTCCATTTATTATTAAATAGTCTTCTAGTCTTAAGTTGTTTGAGATATACATCAAAAAATACAAAATATGTTTTATATGTCAAACAATTTAATAGTTAGAAAACTATATAAAATACTTTACTGCTTATAAACTATTATTATATAATATTATTTACATACCATTCTCTATTTTCTATTTATAGTATGTGTGTGTGTATATATGTATACATATATACACACACCCACATTATATATTTGGGTGCCCTTTAAGTGTCTATGGCTTAAATGCTCTGGTTACAAATTTTATTAGATTTTTATTGCTACTATGTATACATACACACACACACACACACACACACACACATATATATATATATATATATATATATATATATTTGTTGCTACTATGTATACATAGTAGCACCAAATATATATGTGTCTGTACATAAATATATATATATATTTATATATATATTTATAAGATATATTTTCATTCTGTTAATTGTTTCTTTACTATGGAGAAGACTACAAGCTTGATATAATCACTTATCTTCTTTTGCTTTGCTCTCTGTGCTTTAGGGGTCATATCCAAAAACAACATTTTCCAAGACTAATATCAGGAAGCTTTTCCCCTGTTTACTACTAATAGTATTATAATTTAAGTCTTACATTTAACTCTTTTGTCCATTTTGAGTTTGATTTTTTAATGTGGAATGAGATAACACTGCATTTCATTCTTTTTTGTGTGATAGTCACTTATCCCAACATTACCCATTTCCCAACACTTCTCCTCAATGTGTGTTCTTCACATCCTTGTCAAACATCAGTTGATTTAAATACATATATTTACTTCTTATATTTATATTCTATTATTTGTTCTATATGTCTGATTGTATGCCAGCACCATGCCATTTTCATTACTATAATTTTGTAGTAGATTTTGAGATCAAGTAATGTTATGCCATCAAGTTTATTTTTTGTGCTTTGGTCTCATGTTTCTTTGGCTATTTCCAGTGTTTTGTAGTTCCATGTGGATTTTAGGATAGCCTTTTCTATTTCTGTTTACAAAGTCATTGGAATTTGATAGGTGTTATGTTGATTTTGTAGATTTCTTTGGGCAATATGGACACTTTAATAGTGATAAGTCTTCTGATCCATGAACTTGGGATATCTTTCCATTTATATGTGTCTTCTTTTTCAATGTTTTATACTAGTCCATGCAGAGGTCTTTTACCTCATTAGTTAATTAATTCTTAAGTATTTTACTAGATTTTTGTGGCTACTATGAATAAGGTTTGTTTTCTTGATATTTTTTAAGAGAGTTCCTTATTAATATTTAGAAACACTACTGAATTTTCCATGTCAGGTTTTACATTTTGTAACTTTGCTCAATTCGTTTATTTTTCTACCCATATTTTCGGTGGCATTTTTAAGAATCCATGTGTATTAAATCAAGTAGTATATAAGTAAGAACAACTTAACTTCTTCATTTACAATTTGGGTGCCCTCTAAGTGTCTACGGCTTAAATGCTCTGGTTACAATTTCTAGCATCATGTTGAGAAGAAATACCGAGAGTGGGAATCCTTCTTCTGAATTCTAGAAAAGAAAGCTGTCAAATTTTTACCACTAAGTACAATGATAGCTGTAAGCTTGTCATATACAGTCTTTATTTGTTAAGATACATTCCTTATATACCTAATTTGTTTTTAATCATAAAAGTATGTTAGATTTTGTCCCATGCTTTTTTCGTGTGTTTTTGTTCTTCTGTGTACAAATATGGTATTTCACATTTATTAAGAAAGCTATATATAAGTGTCCTTGATTCCCAGGAATAAATCTAATTTGATCCTTTTAAAGTGTTATTGAGTTTGTTTTGCTAGTATTTTGTTAAGAATTTTTATGTCTATGTTGAATTTTTATGTCTATGTTAACAGAGATATTTACCTACAATTTTCTTTTCCTGCAGGATCCTTTACTGGCTTCTGTATCAGAATAATACTCATATTACCTGGCATTATGCTGACAACAAGCATACACAGAACACTCCACCTAACAGCAGCAGAATATACATTAGTAAACACTCATGAAATATTCTCCTGGATAAATGTTAGGCTACAAAACAATTTTTTTACAAATTTAAGAAGAGTAAATAATATGAAGTATCTTTTCTGACCCTAAGGGTATATGACCAAAAATCAAAACCAGAAGGTAATTTAGAAAATTAACGAATATGTGGAAATTAAACAGCATGTTCCTAAGTAATCAATGAGTCGAAGAAAAAATCAAAAGGAAAGTCACAAAGCACCTTCAGACAAATAAAAATGGAAGCATAACATAACAAAACTTAAGGGACACAGCAAAAGCAATTCTAAACTGCTAGAAACAGCTAGAAACAGACATAGATGCTTAATTTACAAAAGAAGAAAATCCCTAAATATCCCACTATTACACCAAGGAACTAGAGAGAAAAGAATAAATTTAGTATAAAGTTATCAGAAGAACAGAAATGATAAAGATCAGTCACAAAGAAACAAAATTGAGACTAGAAGGACAATAGAAAAGATCAACAAATGAATTAGATTTTGTTTTTGTTTTTGTTTTTTTTTAAGATAAAATTGTCCAAACTTTAGCTAGGCAAAATAAGAAAAGAGGACAGAAGACTCAAATAAATAAAATAAGAAATGAAAGAGGTGACATTACAATTGATACCATAGGAATACAAAAGAGCCTAAGAGACTACTCTTAATGATAATATACCCACAAATGAAAAAACTAGAAGGAAAGGATAAATCACTATAAAATACACCCAACTCTAACTAAATTTTAAAGAAATAGAAGGCCTGAACAAACTAACAGGTAAAGAGATTTAAGTGAGTAGTCTAAAATTTTCCATCAAAGAAAAGCCTAGCACCAGATGGCTGCAGGGCTGAATTCCACTATGCTTTAAAGAAGAACTAACACCAGTTCTTAAACTCTTCCAAAATAATTGGTCACAAGGAATTACTTCCAAATTCATTTTTATGTGGCCTGTATTACCTTGAATATTAAAAAAATACATAACAGTAAATTTGCAAAAAATGCTCAAACTCTCACTAATCAGATGAATGCAAGTTAAACCAACAATGAGACACCACTTCATTTTTTTCTTCTTCTTTTATTATGTGTGGTGCTGGGGATTGAACCCAGGGACTTATGCATGAAAGACAAGCACTCTACCAACTGAGCTATAATCAGCTTACCACTTCATAAAGAAAAGCAAACACTTATAGTAAGTACTGAGTGATGGTGCAACACAGTCTCTATTTCTATGGAGAAATGAAAATGGAGAGATTAGAACTTGATGAATTTGAAACTCTCTTCTTAGTCTCTCATTTAGCAATTTCATCCTTAAAATTTAAAGAAATTCATGTAGCAAGTGTACAAAGTAACATGTATAAAATGACTCATCGTAAGAAATTTTTAGAATAAAAATTGCAAATAACAGAAATATCTATTCTTCTATATAGAATATTATATAGCAGTTAAAATAAGTGATATAGATAAATTCCAAAAGCATTAGGTTAAGCAGAAATGTCAGGAATAGTGTTATATTGCTATATTGCACATTTTTAAATTTCAATATTTAAATAAAGATTAAATATGCAAAATATCATAGGCCCATAAATGTCTACAGGTCCATAAATATAATGTATTAAAATACTTTTTAAAAAATACCAAATTTTATGCTGCTATATGAAGGAAAGAAGAGAGATGAAATTGCCAAGATATACACAGGTCTTTGGGATTTATTTCCTATACTTTTCTATATGTTTAAAACATGTCAAAATGATAATAATACACTCCAATAATATCAAATCTTTTTAATTTAAACAACCTTCTTAATTATAAACTGAAGGAAATACAAGGTTCCTAGATTTTAACAGAATTATAGATTCTTCATCTCATGTTATTTTTAGAAATTACAAACCAGTTGCCTATTAAATCTGATCTTTTAACAAATCATCTTGAAGTTCTCCTGATTTGCTTCAAACATGGTGGCATGTGCCTATAATCCCAGCAATTTAGAGGCTGAGGCAGGATGATTGGAATTTCAAGGACCACCATAAGTGATGTCCTAAGCAATTTAGAGAGAACCTGTCTCAAAATAAAATATAAAAAAAGGCTGGGGTGTAATGAAGGGTGCTTGGGTTCAATCTCCAGAATAATATCATCATCATCATCATTTCTTCTGATTTGTCTTAAAGAAATGTTTGGACAATAACTTGGTAAATAAAGGTTTTTAACACATGTATAACTGTATTTTAATTAATTTAAGCTAGAAAAACTTAAATATACTATGGAACTTAACTACTGCAGATATAATTTTAGAAAAAAAATATTGGACAGGTAAGAATAAAAAGATAAGATTTCCTGTAATGAGTTTTGTAAGGCCATGGAGGAAAAAAAACATTGTATAGAAACATTGAAATCTATCATGTGTGCTGTCATTCTTAAAAATAAAAACAACTCAAACTCAATATCTAAAATCACAAGGGGCTAGATGAAGGGCCAAGTTCAGAAGAAAGAAAGAAAGAAAAAAAGAAAGGAAGAAAGGGAGAGAGAGAGAGAGAGAGAGAGAGAGAGAGAGAGAGAGAGAGAGAGAGAAAGAAAAAGAAAATACCACTAGATTTGCTATAGTCTCATGACCAGATTCCATAATTTTCTAAATTGTCTAAGTTAGAGAAGGTGAATGATGGAAAAAAATTTAAGAAGTGTTACAATCACCTTTCAGGCATTGCTAAAAGTCTTAATTCAGTAATTGACTTTTTGTATGTTAAGAGGCTTGAACCAATTAATATTCAAGTTAAGCAATGCCCTAATTTGTTTTAGGGCTTCCATTTAATGAAACTACAACAGAACACATTCAGAAAACCATTCATTCACTCATTAACATGGCTAATAAACTTTCACTTTTTCTTATACTCCAATGGGTTTTAAAGAAAAGGATAAACTTTTTTTTAAATTAATATAAACCTGTATATAGAATAGGAAAGTCAAATGAGAAATATCCTGTGAATAACCATTTCCCATTATTATGCTACAGTACCTCTCATTCTACATGGTTTTTTAAAATTATTTCTAAACTTATAACAAAACATAAAGAACTGATTAAACACTTTTCTAATTTTAAATCAGCAATTCATATCTTCTTATTGAAAAAAGAAAACTCCCTCTTTCTCAACTAGAACTAGTCATTGAGTGAGCAGATTCACCAGTGATTTATGGTGTCAGTTTGCTCAGGAGTTAACTTATTGGACAGACACAAATTAATTTTCCTCTAATCCCTGGAAATCACTCTAGGGTAAAAATGGTTTCTCCCTTCTCTGACAACGTAAGTCACTTTCAACATAAAGTTTTGATTTGTGGTTTTAGAATAATATATTTTAGCTAACCCAATAATCCGTGTCTACACTTGAGGTGCACTTTAACATATACCATCACAAAGCAGATGGCATATCCACTGGATGAGGTAGAGCTGCAGCTTCACCCAAGTTTTCAAGAAGAACAGCTAGAGAGGACCATTAAGTTCCTGTGCTCCCATGACCAAGACTAATGCTCATGACTGCAGACATAGCCAGGGCCCATTGCGCCCACTATAATACTCAGGGAAGATGAAATCTGAGCTGCAGATGACAAAGGTAGAGAAAGAGACATTTCAAGAAGTGTGCCCCAGTGGCAATGCCCTGGCCATCATCATATTGATTTAATTGCAAGAGAATGCAAACGCTGGGAAGCTGCCACAGGTGTGCACAGGGGCAGATGAATGGTATCAGCATCACTGGGTAATTGCTGTTGGGTACCTCTCCAGCTGTCTGCCATAAAATAAAGCTCAATTACACCTGTTTCTTTTGTAGCTTTACTTCCCTCTCTACATATTGCTATTCACAATCTTTTTGCCTTCCTACCTGATTCCTTTATCTGTCACTGCCCTGTTATTTTCACTCAGTCGTTGGAGTTATCTTTTCGCTGTACATTTCTCTTCTCTTCTGCATCCTCTCATTGCTATTCTTGCAACTGCCCCACCTATCTAGGAACTGTTTCCTGATAGTTTGGCACACTGTGCTCTTTTTGCAGTTGTTACTTCTTCACCAAGTATCATCTATCCATTTTTTTCCCTGTGTTATGGTCCATTTTCTTTGCTTCTGGAATTGCCATAGAATGATGAGAATAATCTGGCATGAGCAGATAATTCCCAGTTCTTTAAAAGCTAGAAAACATTATGAGCATTGAGTGACATAGAGCAGTTCGAGTTGTCTTTGTGATTCCAGCCTCCTGCTTATTTCTTATCCATATTCAAGTCTTGTTCAGAATAATTCTAATAGCATGCCCAGTTGCTTAACCCTGGATACTCATTCATTCACTCAATATATATTTTTAAATATTAAGCTGTGGCACACTCTGCTATAGGTACTTGAGTGATTCATGACAATATGGTCCAGTTAAAGGAAACAAGTGGAGAGACCAGTAGTTTCAGTGCATGAGGAGGAAGCCAGATTAGGTAGCTCAGAATGTATATTTGGCCCATCTTGGAGGACCTAAGAGGACTTCTTGGAGGAGGAGACATGGGAGCTAATATCTAAAGGAAAAAACGGGACTTAATTAAATAAAAGGTGACAAAAGAGCAAGATGATAGAGAAAACTATGTGTATAAAGCCTAGAAGCAAAGAAAACATACACAAGATGGCTGCTTACATGAAGCTGCTGGGAATGACAGGGGAAATTTTATTTTTAAATATTTAACTCTTCACTAACCATTTCACTTTACATCAATTAGAAATAAATAAGTACATACTTGGCTGAGAATATGAATTACTTAAAAATATGAGTCACTAAGTATATTTCATTTAATAAAATCATGGACCTCATAAGGATTTTCAATAATCCATTTGTCACATCTCCCAAAAACAGTGGCGTTAAAACATTGGAGTAATTAACAGTTGTTCTCTCCATAAAAATGTAATAAAGAAGTTGAGCATTGTCTTGCAGGCCTGTAATCTCAGCAGCTTATGAGGCTGAAGCAAGAAGATCACAAGCTCAAAGCCAGCCTAAGCAATTTGATAAGGCCCCAAGCAACTTAGCAAGACCCTGTCTCCAAATTTAAAAAAACAGAGGGGCGGGGTAGAGGATGTAGTTCAGCGGTTGTGCACCTCTGGGTTCAGTTCCTGATACTATATATATATATATATATATATATATATATATATATATATATATATATATTTAGCCTATATTAACTACATATAGTAATGGGCTACTATAGGCTAAATAAGCAATGGACATTTTACTTCATTCATTCATTTAATCATTATATGCATATTTAATGAAATCCTACTATTCCTGAGCACTTCTTTCATGATGCTTACTCTGCTAGTAGAGAGAAGGAAATACCAACACAAAAACAAATATAAACAACTAAATCAATTATGTAGCACTCCAAATATGAAATCAAAGGCAAAGCCAAGCAAATGATCCAGAAGCCTAACAAAATCAAGATATATAAAAATATTCATTTAGTAAAAATAGTGCTGAAATCAACCAAACACTAAAATTTACTTCAAATGAATGGTGCCAGCTATATTTCCTTTACGACTTACTAAGCAACCATAGGTCACAGATTAACTTTCTAGTCTGGAACTCAGTTTGTTTGTCATGGTTCTATCCCACTTGTGGGAAGCATATGACAGTTGGGCTATGAGCTCTGCCTACAGAGATGGGCTAAGTCCTGTTCCACATTTTTTAACTGGGAAAATTTCAGGATATGGTTATTAACCTTCTAAGAATGGCTCTTTAATAATGAGGAGACTAAAGTGATAACAAAAATAGCACCAAACATAGGCTACATTGAGGGCTACAATGAGTTCATTCACTTTAAATTAGTTCTTAATGTTAGGCTCTTAGGACAGTGTCTGGCACTTTCTAAACATATTAGTAACCTGAATTACACTTCATTAAGACCGCTGTAACTAACGGCTCTTGCTATTCAGAACCACATGCACTTTGTGAACTAGTTCCACCTTCTTATGCCCTCAATAGCTATTATGAAAGAGCTATTTATTGCTGTACTGCACCATATTTCAAATGGTAAAAAGTTGATTTTATCTCAAACAATTCTTCCTGGTTATGTCATAATTGCAGTTTTCTTTGCCATAAAATCATCATGGAGACATTCACAGGAAGAACCATGACTATGAACTGTGATATTTACCCAGTGACTCAGTAACCAGGGCAGACATTTCCTCACCTCTTTCCTGACAGGTCACCCCAGCATGTTACCTAGAAAGGGCTTCAGGACCAGTGTATTTGGATGAGACTGCTTTATGCTCAAGTGAGTTTTTTGATGTGCAACATCCCTGAATAAGTCAGACCAACATGAAGGCTGATGCTAATAGTAGAGCTTGGTGCCAGGACTGCTCCTCCTTTTACAATTACATCATGACAGCTTTAGAATTGACTTCTGTCCCCACAAGGAGGAATATTACCTTCAAGCTCCACCCACATTTATCGCAGGAAATATACATGAAGACATACTTCTGTTTCCAATCATTTGCTTTAACAAAACACAGGACAGTGGTTTCTTCAGAGTTGTGTGCAGAACATGTGCTACTAACATAACCTACATGTGTTGACATGTTAGGAGACTTAGTAAGAGTTTATGAGCATAGAAGATGTTCACTGCCACTTATCTGGTTTCTACCATTCTGGATCTTACCTCCTCCTGACTGCTGTCCACGATAGTGGAGAGAGACATCAATTAGTTGGTTAATGACAGCTACTGTTCCTCTTGATTGAGTAGAGCATTAGTTTTTACCTGTCTGTCTCTGGGCCAAAGGAAGGCAGCAATTCTGAGAAATTTTCTGGGTTCTGCAGATACAAACCTCCCTGTGAAGTACTGGACCTTGGTCTATTCTGGGCATTAGAAGTGTAGCAGGCCTGCCTGGCTTGCCCTCATCTATAAACTATAAGATCCATTAGCTCTTTATCAGTTAAAATACAAAAGTGACATTTTAGTCTGTGTCTATATGTCCAGGTAAGTAGAAAGAATGATATGCATTGATCTCTTCTAATCTCAAAATATTGAAAAAATTATTATTCAAGGAAAAATAAGTGTAATATATAAGAATCATATCTAAAATAAAAGTAAACAGAATTCAGTAAAAGATGTTGAAAGCATCACTAAGACAATGCAATTTTGACCAGAAACTTTTTTTTTTAATAATACTAATACAGAACAGTGGTTTTCATTATGGCATATTCATATGTGCACATAAATTAATTTGATCAACTTCATCTCGTAAACTCTCCTTGTTCTCCTCTCCTCCCTCTCTTGACCCCTTTCCTATAGCCTACTGTCTCCCCTCTATTTTTTTATCCCCCCCTTTTTTTCTCGCTAGTTTCCACATATGAGAGAAAACATATAACCCTTGGCTTTCTGAATCAGGTTTATTTTGTTTAATATGATGCTCTCCAGTCCCTTTTCCTGCAAAAGATAATAACTTTATTCTTCTTTTTGACAGAATAAAATTTCATTGTGTGTGTACACACACACACACACACACACACACACACACCAATTCATTCTCTGTTGTACTACCATTTTTATTACTCTTTGTTGATCTATATACACCAGTGAAATCCCTAAGTCTAATGTAAATAAGGCAGTCAACATAGGGGTGCTATTTTATACATAGTGAAAAAATGGAATAAACTCTATGCAAGCAGTTGATATTAATGCTTCAGGCATGATTTTTTCTTTTTAGTCAAACACTGAAGAGATCTTTTCCTTAATTATCTATTATGGGACCATTTGTGTCTGAGGATCCTGAAGAGCACACTGTGAAGGGGTGCTGGCTTAGGCAATGCCCATCTCTCACAAATTACACATTCTACTACTCATATCTAAGAGGAAATGTTAAATTTGAGGACTAATGCATGAAAATGCAAATGTGAGCTCATTTATATCAGCACTTAGCATATAATGGAATAAAACTTTTCGTTTGGCTTACGTAGCATTTTGTACCTTATCAACCACCATTAAAATGCATTAAATGGCTTTAATAATGATGAGCAATTGACCTGCCCAGTAGTGCTTCAGTGTTCCTAATCATGTCTAATTTCTGTCTGAAAATGAAGAACAGCCTAATTATCAAACTACTAACTTCAGGTCTTTTGAGTACTAAAAAAATGGATAAGGACATTAAGTAGCTTCAATTCTCAATTTTATAAATGTACTGTACCTCTTGGTGAAACTGTCAATGACATTATTCAGGCCTTTCCTCCATGTGTATGCCTGAGATATGAACAATCCCTAAACTTGATAAGTTAGACATACCTTATGCTACTTTTCCATCCATTATTTCCATAGTATGAACCTGTAACATTTCCAGTATATTTACTCTTAAAATATCAAACCAAACTTAGAAACCTAGTGCTTTCATCTAGTCCTTTAAAATGTATGTGCCACCTTCAAAGATAGTCTGATCATGTCTACAAATTTCAAAGGAGGATCAGACTGATAAATAGTCTGATAATGTCTATAAATTTCAAAGGAAAAAAAACAGGTCATGTATCATCATCTAAGAACAATTTAAAAAGTAAATGTGCCTAACAAATAATAAAACATTAGGATTTTAATAGTAGACTATATTTCACTTTTTCCTTTGTTATTGGGATGCTAGGGATTGTTATTGTTATTGGGATCCAGGGGCCAAGCATGTGCTAGACAAGCATCATGCCACTGAGCTATATGTATACCCCAGGCCCTACAACTCACTTTTGGAGCAAATCCAACTTTGCTCTCTCTTGCAAATTGTGTGGACATTTACCAGAATGTGGAGCATGGGGCACAGGACTGGTGAGAACTAAAGTGGGGAGGTGAGGTCAGGACCATTCATGGAAGGAAAGCCCTGGGCCATGTCTTAGATTTCAGCTAGGACTTACAGGTGCCTTTAATATACAACTAAGCATTTTCACTGAGTTGTTTTTTTGTTTGTTTGTTTGGTACTAGGAATTGAACTCAGGTGCTCTTTACCACTGACCTACATGCACAGCTCTTTTTAATTTTTTTTTTTTTTTTTTTTTTTTTTTTGAGACAGGATCTCACCAAGTTGCTCAGGGCTCCTTAAATTGCTCGTGCTAGCCTCAAGTTTGTGATCTTTCTGCCTCAGGCTACTGAATTTAGGCCAATGTGACTCATTTGGAGATTTTCACCCTAGGAATGAAGCAGTTTGATTTACATTTCATACAGGTGTCTCTGACAGTCATATGAACAAAGGGTCTCAGGTGATCATAGACCCCTCAAGACAAAAGGAGTCAAGCCAGAACAAGGCAGTAGTCATTAGGAAAAGAGGACCATAGAGATGAAGATATACTTAAAAATACTGGCAGGATTCCACAGTTGCATTGTTGGGAGCTAGCTCAAATATGCCTCTCACATCTGAAGTTTAATTGAATGTGAGTGACAATCATCAAGGCAAATAATGGTGAATAAATAAAACAAATATACAAACATGTAAATTATGGTTTATAAAATTCTTAGCATGAATAAAATTAATACTTAGAATTTTATTCAGTACTCGTAAGACCTCTAAGACAAGGGCAGTATATATGTTTTCTTTTTCTTATTTAAATGATGAGAAAAAATGGGATTAGAATTGTCAATTTCCTAATTAAGGTAGACCAATACCACAAGGTATTAATACTAGGGTGAAGATTCTCTTCAATCCCTCTGATCCTGTCAGTAAAGAGGGAATGTGTCTCTATTCATGTTCTGAGAAAATGTCTGAGGTATGTTCAAAGGCACAGTTAGACTTTCTTTTGAAGAATTAGTTGAAATTCCTCTGTCAGTTCTAACTAAAATGCTTCTGCATCACAGTCCAATGTATTGATGGAAAGAAAGGCCAAGAATTGAATCTGTATTTAAAAGTACTTGTTAGGATTAGATCCTGCTACCCTCCACTGTTTCTATTTACAAGGTTTTAAAATACTGCATTGAAGAACCTTAGACTTCGTTGTTCCATTTTAGAGAAAATGACATACTTATAAACCAGATGTAAAAAATCAACTTCCCAGAGTTTATGAGTTAAGAAGAAATTTTTAGTAGTGACATGAGACACAGACAACAATAATTGCTTGATTTGAAAGACCTTGTAAGAATGTAAGAATGATGTCCTATAAACACTACATTAGATGATCCAAAACTGGCTCCAAAGAATTTGAACAACCATTTCAGGAAATGTAAGAAAAAGTGATTTTGCAAACATACTATATAATTTCATATGTGACTGAGGTATGTATGGGTAATTTAACATTTAAATTAAGCATTTTCAATATGCTACAGATTTTCATCTACAACTCTTTATAAATATGAATGTTCAAAATAGTAGTTCTTTACTGAGAAAATGGAAGGATTATCTTCTATGCTGAATCACCTTATATTTAGATTTCATTCACACTTGTGTCTCATTCTTCACCATAAGCATTTCCATCAGCCCAACTGATGCCAGACCAGATCCTCTCCAAAGTAAACCTGGAATACCAGAGCTGATCCAAGGAACAAGGGAGACCATCAAAAAGTGTGGTCATTTAGGAATGGCACAGACCACACTACCTCCCTACACTTTGTCATGAAGATTTCAAAGTTTACTCTCCACTTTGAAGAAACAAGTTTCCCCTAGAATAATAATCTATATATCCTGAAAAAGACCGGTGGTGTTTGTGGGAAAATAGCATGTTGGTGCAAAAGAGCTTGAAGACAACTTTGTGGTCTTCTACAAGTGACTCATGGCTGTTTAGCAGGATCATGTCTCCAGAGACCTTTGACATTTCTGCATACGAAGCGCCAACTGTCTCTTGTTTTATGTTTTCAAAGATGTTAGGATAGCAAATATCCCTGGAAGATAGAAACAACACTATTTAGAGTAAAGGGCTGGCATGTTTATTCTCTGGAATATAAAGACTTGTCTGGGTCAGTTAAAGAGCAGACGTGCTATCCTGCTTGTTGGAAACTATTCAAGTTCCTAAGCTCAGGGTTCTTCTCTAATTTTTCCCACTGTGAGTGCATGTGTCTTATGTTTCCCACTGTGAGTGCGTGTTCCCTGTGGCAGCTGGTGATTAGGGGCTGGGTGCATGGACGTGGACACATTGGACACTATCATTACTGTTTGTAATAAACTGACTTTCACCTTTTAGACAGCTAACTTGCCAGTTTGCAGGTAACCATAAAATCTGACATTTCAGATTCCTTGCAAACCTCTCTAACCCTTCCTTAGTCATCTAGAAAAATTAAGCTGAGGCTCCCTGATCAGTAGTTACCTTTCCAGCTTTATAAGTACATACAATTCATATTAAGATTATCAATATTTTTATGGCAAGAACAATGCTTATGTATTGCTCTTGTTGTTAAATAGCTCTTAAATTTGTTTTTTTTCAAAGTAATTCCACATGTCTAAAGCTTTGAGATAACCATAGTCCCTCTTTCCTGAAAAATAATGACCTGTGTTTGTTTTTTTTCATTTACTTTGAAAAACAGAACCTGCTTTATTCAGTTAAAACTTCCAGTCTTAAACATTGCAGATAAAGCTGTAACCAACTCCTCCTTCCTCAGATTTCTTTTGCAGTCTCATTTCTTCTAAAGAGCCATTCAAATATAGATTCAGTTTTCAAAGTTTTCACAGAACCCAAAAGTGTACATTAATATCATATCTGTGAAGTCTTAAACCAGCTCTTCTATTTATCTCTAAATTTTGTCTTTGTTACTATTTCACTTGCAATGATGTTCACCAAAAGGAATCATTATTATCTACATTTGATAAAAAAGTTGGTCATTCATATTGGACAAAAATTAATTTATACAAGTAAGAAATTTATTTATTATTAAATATTGAGTCCATACTATGTGTCAGGAACTGTATAATAATGGGAATTCTATTATCTAATGATTTAGAAAACTGATAATATGCTATTTTTACATTAATATAATTTTTAATAATAGATGAATGAATAAATTGAAGAATAATAAATGAATAAATATAAGCTTGCAAATTGAAGAGAATTCGGGCTATGTATCAAATATATGTTTTGGCAGCCTGGGGATTTCTGAAATCATTTCAAATCAATAATGCTAATGAAAATTCATTATTTTACAGAAAATAGAATTTAAATTCCAATTGCATTAAATCCCAGCACCACTGGTTCTCACAAAGAATGCCCATAAAAACTATCAAACTAAACTTAAATTAACCCTAAGTCAAGGTTGTTTTTATTTTTTTTCTGAGGTGAGTCTGGCAAACTTTCACCTGGGTTTATACAATTGCCCTCTGTATCTGAGATGAAATGGTTCCAGGAACACCCCAGACACCAAAATCTGTGGAAGTTGTAGTCCCTTACATAAAATGATGTAGCATTTATATATAACCTATGGACATCCTCCTGTAATCTTTAAATCATGTCTAGATGACTTATGATACCTAATACAATGTGGATGCTATATAAATAGTTGTTATATTGTATTGTTTAGGGAATAATGACAAGGGAAAAATATCAATACTTGTCCAGAACAGATCCAACCATAAGAAGTCTAACTACTTAGTACATAAATGAGAATTGAGGGGAACTATGCTTACACTCTGTGCTGGAGAGAGACTGAGTTTCTGTGAGGTATCAGGAGGTCCACATATCACTGTATTTAAGAGGATTCAGTGTAGTGCTTGCCAAATTCTTTTGCTTGCAACAAATTCAAGTTTAGCTTTTTTGGAACTTTCTGGAATTGGTTGTCAAAAAGTTTTTCATTGTTGGTTGGTTAGATCATGAATGCAGAACCCATGGATCTGGAGGACTCACTGTATATGAAGGCATGGCTAACTCCATCACAGATCTCCTATAACACACTGAGGCTTTGTGGGTTTTTGTCTTAAAGACAAAGTCTATACTATATCAGGACTTGCAGTCTGTTGGTTTGATTGTGGATCAAGTAATAAAAAGGCAAACCAACTATGGTTTTGAAAGAATAATAACAAGGAAAAAATTCTTCTGAAAAAAACCATAGTACATGGTTCTGACCATGGTATAGACCCCCTAAGTCATAAGTCTTTCTGATCATAGCGGGACAAGGAAGCCTAGTTCCCTGGAGCCATACCAGGGATCGAATTATGAAGTAGGGACGTGTAAGTGACTGGATCCTTGAGCTTTTTGTCATGAATTTATTTAATCCAAAATTGTAAATTACTACCTAAATTACTACCTTTTGTCTACTACACAGGGAAAGAAGTAGGGGGAGTACCACAAAGATGACCACAAGCTTTGTGGACCTGAGGAATGGCATGGAGAGAGAGAAACGTCCTGCTCACCCATAATTATAACATGATTTGGGAGTTCTGTTAAGGTTGACAGTGTGTGATAAGGTCCTCTGAAAAGATTAAAAACAAACAATTTTATATGATTCTTTGTGATCTAGATCAAATGCCAATTACCTTGACCTTTGGGAGGGTTCTAGAGAATGTTGCTCAGCTTAGTTCTTCTCTCAGAGAATTAATTCTCTGCTTCCTGACTGCCATGAGCAGAGCAGCACTCTTCCGTCATGTCCTTCCACCATGATGTTCTCCCTCACCTTGCGCCCAAAGCAATGGGGTTTCCTACTGACTGCAACCTCTGAAACCATGAGCCCCAAATAATTTTTTTTTCCTCTTTTAAGTTGTACTTGTCAGGTATTTTAGTCCCAGCAAAGCAAAACTAACCAAAGCAGAAATTGGTACTGAAAAAAGGAGTCATGCTGTGACTAACCTGATCATGGGGTTCAGAAGCTTTGGAAATGGTTTGCAAAAGGAATTTTAAAAAGTTTGGAAATGCATGCTTGAAAAGCCTTAGAATGTGGTTAGCAGAGTTTAATGGGCAATTCTCCTGATAGTTCAGAAGACCAGACTGCCATTAGGATGTGAACTGTGCTCCAGAGTCTCAGCAGGTTATAAAAACTCTGTTGGATATTGAACTAGAGGCCAGTCATGTTATAGTCTGGCAAAAACGTGTCTAAATTTTTCCCATGTTCTGAGACTTATGTAAGGATGAATTTAAAAGTGACATAATAATTGAGATAGAGAGAGGGAGACAGGGAGAGAGGAAGAGAAAGAGGAAGGGAGGGACCATAGGGAAGATGTACTCTTCAAGGGACTGACCTAGTGACTCATCTCTCCAGCTATTCCCCACTTGCCTGTGGTTATCACTCAATCAGTCCATTCAAACTAGGATGAACTAACTAGGCTACAGCTGTCGTAATTTAATTATTCACCTCTCATATTCTTGCATTAATAGGAGCTTTAGGAAAACACCTAATATCCAAACCATAACCATGAGAATACTCAAATTGATGAAGACAATAAGGAGAATGGTGGTTACCAGAGGCTAGGAAGAGGGAGAAAAAAAGTTATTGGCAGAGGAAATTTCAAAACAGCACAGCATTCAGTCAGTTTCATAAATATGGATATTACTAGCATCATTTAGCTAGGTTTACTGAGAAAACTGGAAGCAGAAAGCAGAGCTGAAGAACTTTAGAAACTTGCAGTTGGACCAGAAAAGTGCTTAAAAACTGAGGTCAAGAAAAATGTGCCTGTTGAAGAGATTATAACCACTAGGGAGATGCTATGTACTTTGCACAAAGATGATAGGAAAGTTGCCTTGAGGACATCTCAGGAATTTGCAAGATCACACCTGCTTCAGGTTCCAGAGTGTAGAAGGGAAAATTTTTTTGAATAGATATAAGAGCCTGTTAGAGTGTGTAAACAAGTCAGGATGGTGCCTGGCATTTTGCCAGAGAAATGTTAGAGTCTGTAAACAAGTCTGGATGGCGCCTGGCAAAATGCCAGAGGGAGTGGTTTGTGAAGTAACGCCAGTGAGCCATTAAGTGTGGAGATTCCTTGTTGGTTGACTGCTGTATCAATGTATACAAGTTGATCGTCACTCCCCCCCCCGCCCCCTCTCCCCCCGTTATTTTGCTGGGGCTGGACTGCGGCAAGAGCCCACTCTTTTCATGGCAGTGAGAGTGTTAAGAAATTGTTTTATCAATGCTGAGCTGAACAACCCTGATTCCAGCTGGCTGCAAACCTTGGCATCATCCACATGGTGCCAGTTCTACAGGAATGCAGGATGTTCAAGTTAAGGGTTCATGGAGGCTTCCACCAACATTTCAGTGAAAGACCTGGGAGGTCAGACCAAGTGTAGCATGGCTAGAGTCCCTGCAGCCTGCTTGGGAGTAGATAATACGTGAAACTGTGATGGTAAAGCTGAAGCTGCATTGGTGATCCCAGAAATTAGAGGTGCCAGTAATATGGACTGTCTGCCAAGAAAAGGTGCTGGCTGCACAGAGCAGCAAGCTATAAGAGAGGATGTGTGTGCTTCATCCAGCAAGGCCAAAGGGGCAGGGCTGTCCTGGTTCATTGGCATGAACATCTCACAGCCATATGTCCCAGATGCTGTACATGGACTTATGGCACCAGATGGGTTTGGGTCTTGCTTTGGTCTTATGCTTTCTTTCTATGCCCTATTCCTACCTTTTGGGATAGGAATGTTTACTTTGCCACTGTAAATTGGATATATGTAACTCATGTTTGATTTTTACAGGGGATCACAGTCAAGAGTTTGCCTTGAGTCTCAGGGAAGACTTTGAACTTTGATTTTGGGACACTGCTAAAACTGTTAAGACTATGGGACTCTTAGATATGAACTAAATGCAATTTGTATTGTGAGATGGACATGAGCTTTGGGGTATCAAAGGTGAAATATTATGGTTTGTACATGAGGAGTCCCACCAAATCTCTTGTGTAAATGCAGGAATATTTGGTGTTAACATGACTAGATTTGCAAGAGCTTTAACCTAATCTGTGCATCATCAAGTCTGAATGGACTGACAGGATGTCAACTGTAGCAGGTGGTGGGGACATGGCTAGAGAGGTTGGCCACTGGGGAGGTTCTTCAGAAGAGTACATCTTCTCTGCTTCCTGACTGTCACAGGGGAGCAGCTTCTCTCCAGCAAGCCTTTCTGCCATGATGTTCTTCCACTCCCTGGGCCCACAGCAATGGAGTCGGCTGTCTATGCACTGAGATCACTAATACCATGAGTCGAAATAAACTTTTACTCCAGTAAGTTGTTCCTGTCAGGTATTTTGGTCACAGTGATGCAAAGCTGACTAAAATATTCACATAACTGGAATCATACAGTGTTTATGTCTAGCTTATTCATTTAGCATATTTTCAACACTCATCGATATTGTGTCATGTATCAGAATTTCATTCCTTCTTTTAATCGGACAATATTACATTACCTGTATATATCATAGATTGTTGATTTATTATTGTGTCAATAGGCATTTGGGTTATGGCTGCCTTTTGGCAATTATGAATAATGCTGCTTTGAACAGGAATTTGCAAATATCTGTTTGACAGCCTGCTCTCAGCACATTTGTGGATATACCCCAAAGTAGAATTGTAGGATTGTATGGGAAAAGTTGATATATTTTTTTTTTTTTAGGAAATGCCATACTGTTTTCCACAGCAGCTGAACCATTTTACATTCCCACCAGTTATGCACTACAGTTCCATAGGCAATATATTTTGATCCACACAAAATTAAGTACAAATATTAATCGGGCACAGCAAGTGGGCTCCTTGCCAGACAATCCCACAAGTCAGAGAAGCAGGAGCTTTGGGAATACCTTTTTGTGTCCTGGAAGAAGCAGAGGCAGTCAGAGGGCAGGGAATCACCCAAGAGGGTCTTGACATTATCCACCTTCACCCTTTGAGACTGGGAAGGTTTGAAAGTTTGTCTTCTGAACGGAAATAGCCTGACAGGCCATGTGCTCTTCATCTTGCTTTAAGACAGACTTCAATAGCTATGGGGACTGAGACTGTTGCTTGGAAGAGATAGACTTTGGCTCATATTTCTAGTTCAGTAATACTATTTGGACGAGACATAACTGAGTCAAATTATTTTTCTTGTATTCAAATTCAATCATCATGTTTAATCCTTTTCTAATTAATATATCCAACTATTTCAATGGTTTCTTATACATCATGATTTTCAGCCTCCTTGAGTGAGGACACTCTTGTTTATTAGGGTAATTTAAAATTCACAGCTATGTACTCCAGATGAAGACTCTCAATGTAGAGTTATGTGAATCCCAGCACTGCATTCTTTTAAAGCAACCTAAAATTATATGACTTCTTTTATGATTCAAAAAACAGATCTGAGTCCCCTACAAAATGTGTGCAACTGAAACCTCTATTTTTATGTGAATTTTGTTATGTATGTATTCCTCTATCCTGTGTTTGGGATGATGATTTCTAACATATTATTTTGTTTCTATTCATCATGCAGGCCAACAGAAATATTTTTCAATTGGGGTAATGTCATTAAATTATTGACAATGCCTCACAGACTGTGTCATCTGTAGATAAAAGCATGCTTCCTGGGACAGCAATCCTTCAAAAGACAAAAAAAAAATAGTTTAAGTCAGATGTTTAGGCCTTAGTGAATTCATGAGGCTTTGTAGTGAGCACAACACTCCTTTCAAAGTACTTATACTATCTATTTATTAGCAATTTTCTGGATATTAATAAGTATGATAATTGATGGAGTACTGGAATTCATCTTTCCCTCAATTTTGGGAATTGGGATCCAGATTGTTTCTGGCACTCTATCATATTTATGGACAAAGAGATGTCTAAAAATTATTGACAATGATTCTAAACTCATTTCAAACACTTTTAAGACTTAACAATTCTTCTGTTTGAGATGTGACTTATTTCAGCACCAATCATGTTCTCATTTTCTGACCCTCTATCTGAATGATGGAGTCTCCTCTTCCAATTTAAAGTTCATTCTCTGACTTGAATAAAATGAAAAATGCTTTCTCATTGTCATTTTGTGAGCTCATGCTTTTCCGTGCCTGTAATGAGCCTGTCACATCCTTCTTGTTATTCTTGCTTTAACAAGCTTTGCAAAACTACCTCTTAAATTATTAAATATTTCTGACAACATCACCTCTTCTAGTCTTGAGTCTGGTACTGTTCATAATGTTTATTCACCTTTTATTTCTTTTCTTTCAAAATCCTTGCTTAGTAATGCTTCTTTCCTTTTGTCGTTTCTATATACTTCTCCTTGTCAAAGGTTGCTTATTAAAAAGCTACTTATACTCCCACAGGAATGTTTACTTTTGATCTTTATCAGGATCATTTGTAATTGTATATTCAGGATTAGCTTTTTCAAAGTCTTCTTTCCATTCTCTGATAACCTCTCTTTTTAGAGTCTTTGAATGTGGAAATTAATCTCTTAAAAAAAAAAAAAAAAACCTCTTCTGATATCTTCTTTAGAAAATCCAGGATGCATATCTACTGATGCCCAACATTTCTCTTTCTCTTCACTGAAAATTCTAGTGCGATAGCACCATGGGCTTCTGAGGTTCCCATGAGATATAAAGCACCAATACATCTTACTCTTTGCATAGAACACATTCAACAAAAGCTTTTATGTTTCCTCATAGATATGCAGTTTTAAGTTATACATCAGATGCATAAGCCAAGGGCTTTGCTTTTTGTGAGCTGAAGAGCAGATGTCTTCACATTATAATCCTCTGTTGCTACTCTACTCTCCAAAATCTGTGATTTCCCCAGATCACAGAGAATTTTTTTCTGTTTCTTTACCCTCAATAGCCCTGATGACTCTGGGGAAAGTTGCTCACCTAGAATACCTGGACTCAGATGGACATCTTGGTGGTAGGAAGAGCCCATGCCAGCTTATGGCAAGTTCAACAATAAGCAAGGCCTGCCATCCCCTCCCTTCTAAATTGATGGGTCCTGATTTTATACTCTTGCAATAGGAGAGCTATTCAACCCCTTCATGTGAGAGTCACTCACTCATTCTGAATGTGTGTGATTTTAAATCTCTTATAATGCTCGTGTAATTATTTCCAAGATCATTTTAATGAAAATAGGTGGAAAAGTAAAATAGGGATTGTTATTTAAACAGTTGAATACAGTTTGCATAACAATGAAGTCTCATAATTTGTTGGCTAATAAAGTACCCTACACAATTCCAAATTTCTTAGTTTTAACGGTGTCCTACCTACAAAGCAAACTGGAAAACTGACATCAGTCAATACCTATAGCAAACTGGCCTGCAAGATCAAACATACAGCAAGTAGGGGTAGAAAGTACTTAGTAGGTCACATGGTTCACCCCTTCTCATGCCA
The DNA here is from genome assembly GCF_048772815.1 of Callospermophilus lateralis. Lineage (NCBI taxonomy): Eukaryota > Metazoa > Chordata > Mammalia > Rodentia > Sciuridae > Callospermophilus > Callospermophilus lateralis. The sequence goes on from NC_135320.1 coordinate 27,764,483, forward strand.
GTTCATAAAAACTACAATAACATGCAGAAAAGAAAATACAATGAACCATTTGCTGTTGAAAACCTATGTATAAATGTTGTCTAGCGAAATAAGTATAATCAAATGTACTCATTTTAAAATGCTTTTTAGAAGTTTTCCCACCTGCATATAGAACTTTCTATATGACAAATACAGACATTATTGTGATAAAAAATTCATAAATAGACATCTAGAAATGTCATGTACCTTATGCACTTATGCATAATATGTCCACAGGTACATAATATGCTTATGTACATTGTATTTACCATTTACTTCAACTGTTCTAAATAGAAATCATGGAGATTGGACTACTTGACATTTGAAGTTCCTATAAACTACTCTTAGGAAAGTGAGCTATTTACTTGGTTGTTGTCCATTGAGATGCAGCTCAAGTACTCTGTTGCCTCAGACTCCACCACAATAACTCTCCACTCACTAGCCTGGCTGTCAAGTATATTTATGAATTTCTACAATCAATCCAAACTTTCATGTCAAGATGAAATGCCTTTCCAGTTTTTTTTCTTATCTTCTGCTTGCTGAAATAATTCCCTAATGTGTGTAATATTAATTTTTAATGTGGTAAGCAACACTTGGATACTAATTATTCATTGACCATAATGACTACATGTTGACTTGTAAAGAATTGAAAGGTGGTCTCTAAGACCACAGCTATTCCACCTTCACTCTCAAAAGGCTCATTCAGTTTTCTTTTATTTAAAAATACACTTTGATTTTTTGAAGAACAATTTTAAATTCATAGAAAAATTGAGAGGAAGGTACAGAAATTTCTCATATAGTGCTCTGCCTCCTATATCAAATTTCTCATATAGTGCTCTGCCTCCACCAGAGTGGTACATTGGTTATACAAGATGAACACACTTTACCATGTCATGATCACTCACCTCAAGCACATTAGGAATCATTCTTGATGGTATACATTCTATGAATTTGAACAAATGCATAAGGACAGGAATCCATCATTACAGAATCCATATAGAATAGTTTCACTGACCTAAAAATCCTCTGTGCTCTGCATATTCATCCCTGCCTTTCTTCTCAATCCTGGGGCAGCCAATAATCTTCTTATTTTTACATAAACAAGATACTAAGTACACATATTGAAACATTTGCTAAACAAGAGGTTCCATGTGACCACAGAACACTAATAAAATTTTTGCAGTGAAAGTTTTATGTATATAAATGAGAGAATAAGGTTTTAGCAGAAAAAAATAACTTGTCACCTGAGTAAACAGGATGACTTATCTGAAAATAACAACAACTACTCAAATAATGCTGACCTTATTCCAGGTAGGGTTCTATGTGAAGTATAAATATTATCAAACTTGGTTCCATTAATACCCACAAGAATTCTATTCATCTGCCTCATTCTGCAGATAAAGAGGTGAGGCAGAGGCAGGTTAACTAAATTGTCCAAGGTAACTCAGAAGTTATGTCACAAAACCAGGACTTAGATGGAGCCAAGTCTGATCCTGGAATATAGACTCTTATGGAGGCCACAAAGTGATTTTTAAAGTATTATTAATAATAACTAACAATGTAGTTTGTGCTCTGCAGAAATAATAATGATAAAAAAGGAAACATGATATGTAACATCCAGAAATCTTTCACTCTTTGAATCCTCAACAGACATGGTTCTGGTAGGTGAACTATTCCCAGTTTCTTCCCCAAATGTCTATGTTGGCACATCATAATTTATATTAAAGCATATCTTGCCCCATCTTCCTAATATCTATGATGACCCCCACTTGGGTTCTAAGACAGGAAATCTTAACCTCTCCAGGGCAGTTCTTTCTGTGATCTACAGTCTGACCCAACTTTTGACATCATTCATACATTCCTTTCAGAGAACCTAACAAAGAGTGCAGCAGCTGTGCCATGCTGGCTGCAACTGCTTTGATAACTCTTCCTCCATTCAGCACATCAATGAAAGAGCAGCCCTATAATTTGGTGTCACCAGATGAGAAACATCAAGAGGTCTGAGAGTACCTTTGTGCAGAAGTCTCAGGCTTTTGCGCTTCGGGGCAACTGGAAGATCAACAGTATGTGATTGGGTGAGATTCAAGGGCCATTAATGGATTCAGGATCAAACACTTTTGTTACATTGGAAAGGCTTTATTCAAAAGGTTTCTATGTCACTGGTTTTTGTAGATATAGCCAAGTTTAACACAAACTGCATTGTGAATATACAGTACAGGCATTTCTAACAGGACTGCAGTTTTGTGTGGAAAAGATAAGATAGATGATAGATAGATAGATAGATAGATAGATAGATAGATAGATAGATAGATGATAGACGCACATATTTCCAAATTTCCCAAAGCAAAACAAACAAAACTAACAAAAATATATTTTTTCTTTCCTCCTTCCTTTCTCTCTTTGCTTCCCTATCCTCTCTTCCCACTTCTTTCCTCCTCCTTTTGCTTGACAGTTGAGAGATGCAATTGTTGAGTTTTGAAATTGGAGCCACAGCTACACAGAGAGGCAAACATCTCTTTTGTTCTCTGTCTCCCTTTTTTTCTACAAACATTGGAAACATTTTTCTCTATTGGAAAAAAATTATCAGATGTATGAAGGCTTTTCCAGTCATGATAGAAAAGATTGAAATTTGCATTAGGAGATAGAAGGTCTGAATTGTAGTCTTTACTTTGTCACTATGCATTTACTTCTGAATAATTTATAGTTCAATAGCTTTCAAAAGGCATTTGTGAGGTGGCTGGCTGGCAATAAAAACCTACATAGAAAAGAACATAGGAGAGTTAAATGGGAAATAAGAAGCAACATAGAGTAGAAAGGGAGAAAATTTCCTAAATGCTGCTTTACTCAACTTCTTAGGCACTGGATTCAAAGTGAAAAAACAAACCACGACAGACCTATGGGTTTCACAATGGCTGAAGCAAAGTCCAGCAACTCTTGACAACTGACAGTTCCTATTTGTCGTTTTGTTTCCTGGCACTGTCATGGTTTTGATATGAGACATGTGTGAGATAATGCAAGAAAGTTCAGAGCAGAGATAATTGGGTTTGAGAGATTTATCCTAATCAGTGCATTAATCCACTTGACTGGATTAGCTGGGTGGTAACTGTAGGCATGTAAGGTATGGCCAGAGAAGGTAGGTCACTGTGGATATGCTTTTGGGGTGAGCAGAGATCTCTCTTTGCTTTCTTTTTTTTTTCTTTAATTTTTTTTTCAGTGGTAGATGGACACAATACATTTATTTATTTATCTTTATATGCTACTGAGGATGGAACCCAGGGCCTCACACATGCTAGGTGATTCTACCACTGAACCACACCCCAGCCCCTCTCTCTACTTTCTTGATGCCATATCCTGAGCTGCCTTCTCCCACCATGCCCTTCCTCCGTGATGTTCTGCCTCACTCAGGCCCAGAGCAATGGAGTTGGCTGTCTATGGACTAAGACCTCTGAAACTGTGAGCCCCACATAAACTTTTTCTTCTCTATGTTGTTATTGTTGATTCTTTTGATCATAGCAGTGAAAAAAGCTGACTAATATAGGTACTAAGCTTTCAAAAGATGTTTTTTTTTCCTGTGGTTCTTTATATATATATATATATATATATATATATATATATATATATATATATATATATATATATAATCAAGTTAGAGATTCTTCATTTGAGAAATGCAAAAGCTCTGGAGAAAAGGTAACAGCATTTTATTGAATTGCACTTGAGCAAAGATAATTTCTTTGGAGAGTTAACCCACTGTAGTTGAAGTAAATTGCTTCTGATGCTCTATCTTGACAGAAAGAGTCATCAAGTAGTAATATGACCTTTCTCGCCTCTCAGTTGGTAAAATGAGGATTTCTGATTAGATGAACCTCAAGGTTTCTTCCAACACACATATATTATTTGTAAGATGAGCTTCACTTAGTGTTAGTGTTATTATTAGCACACCGTCTAAGCCCAGATTTCCACATTATGGGATTTCCATCACTTTCCTATTTTTCATAAAATTAATATTATAAATATAATAGGAACCAAATCATGTACTTTAAGTAAGAGACAGGATCTTCCATAGAACCTGAACACACAATGCCTGTTGAATTCACAACTATACACAGTTGTGCATTGTATAACAATGTGCCAGTCAAGGACAATGCATATAGTAGCAGTCCCCTACAATTATAATTAAGCTGAGAAATTCCTGTTTCCTAGTGATAGCTCAGTATTATGGTGATGCTGTGGTGCAGTGTCTTGCCTGCTGTAAAAAAAAAAAAAAAAAAAAAAAAAAAACAATGTGCTGCCAGTCAAGTAAAAGTATAACATAGATAAGTATGTATAGTGCATGGACTTGATAATGATAATGAATGACTATATTACTACACTAGATAACTATATAACTACACTATTGTTATTTTACAGTGTAACACCTTCTACTTATAAAAAATAATTTTATCGTAAAATGATGCACCATGTTATTCCAGGACAGTATCATACATGTCCAGTTTACAGCATCTCCTGATTGCAGCAAGAGGCCACATGGAGTGATTCACCTAGACCCTTTAGGCTTGCATAAGTGCACTCAGTTCTGTTCACACAATGACTATGCTCTTTCCCAAGCTTATCCTCATCCTTATGTGAAACATGACTGTACATAAATACTTCAAAGTTCCCACTGCCACCACTTCTGTCTTTAAAAGGCTCAGATTAATGGCTAACAAGTGAGCTGTCTGTATGTCCTGTAAATTTCAAAATAAGCTACACAGAAACCTTTCCATAACCAAGAGTGGTTCCAAGGGCAATCTAAAATCTCCAAAGTATATAGCTGCAATTTCTAGATAAATAAAAATGTAAGTACTTTAATGGGCAGCACATAAAATACAGCCATCAATCTATCATGTTTTGTAGCAGCTGTATCTCAAGTCTGTTTTAAAGAATGAATGCATAATGACAAGATTCTTCCTAACCAAACTTTAGTCAGGCTCCTCTTGCAAAGCCTTGGCCTCACCTCTCCCTACCGTCCATCCCTGGCAGACCTGCAAAGCTCAGCTTTAGCAAGACTCCTGCTAAGTCATCCTTGATATCTGATGGCCCTGATCTGCCTTCAGCATAAATCCTGCTACAACAGTTTAGCAAGATTCCTCCCATACTTGATACCTCCCCTTCTTAATTTCCACCCACAGTCCCTCAACCTGCTCCATGGCTCTTGTGGGGACTCTAAACTTGATTTTCCAAATAAGTTGCTTTGGTACGCTGAATCATTTGGGTTCAAGGAGACTGATAGGGCCTCAGAAACAACAACAACAACAACAAAAAACTATCTCTCATCTTCTTCCTTCCTCCCTCATTTCTACTACAAAGCTAGTTAGTCCTAGAAACTAGAATTCCTCTTCCTTAAAACCAGCTATAAAACCTGGAAATTTCACTGTTGTCTCCTTCTCCCCTAAGATCCCAATGTGAAAGGGATCTTGTTCACACATAATGGAAGGACCACTACATAGAGAGGCTAAGAGGAAACAGGTAAACAGATTTTGCTATATTCTCCTGTTCAGTTTAGTACCATTGTACTGTACCCTTTTTGTCCAATACATTTCTACAGGACTGTCCATTCCTCATTGAACCAAAGCATAAAAATACAGTTTTCCCTATGTCTTTGGGTCTTTAGTCAGAAGTCTCCCATGTCATGGAAAACGTTGCTATATAAATGTGTTTTGCTTTTCTATTGTAAATCTATCTTTCATTTCAGCCGTGTCAGTCACAGCCTTCATGATAGGTGAGGAAAAAGGCCCTAGACATTTCTGCCCCTGAAATGTGAATCGCCATTTGTCTTTGTGTGTGTTCAAAGTTGAGATCCATTCCTCTCCCCAATTGTGTTAGTCTTGACACCTGTCGCAAGTGCCATGAATAAAGTCTTCCTTACCACTTGAATAAATATTAGGAATTATTTTTGTTTAACATGAAGCCCTTGGTTCTCTCCCTCCCCTTGGTACTGGGGATTTAATTCAGAGGTGCTTTACCACTGAACCACATCCCCAGCCCATTTTATTTTTTATTTTGAAAAAGGGTCTTACTAAGTTTCTTAGGGACTTGCTAAGCTGAGGCTGACTTTGAACTTGTGATCCTCCTGCCTCAGTTTCCTGATTGCCTGATATTACAAGCCTGAACCATCATGCCTGGCTTTTCTTTTTTTTTATAGCAGTGCTGAGGAATGAATCCAGGGCCTTTTGCATGCTACGCAAGTACCTATCTCTGAATATATACCCAGACCTAAGTTCTTCTTTATAATGATCCTGTCTTTGCCTTTAGAAAATATTCACTTTTTTTTTACATGAGATTCAAGGCATATATACAAACACATGGCTTGCTGAAACCTCCTAGGAATTACTATCATTTTGTTCACAGGAAATTGTATTTATATTTAAAGAAATCTACATGTTCTTAAAAGAAAAACAAAAGAGATGAATATAATTTTACAAGATGGACTAGGCAGAACCAAACAAAAAACAAAAACATTTAAATTTAAATGTAAGGGGATCCCCTGCTTACATATGCAATTGAACTTTTAACAGCAAATAGTTCTCTAGGTAATAGTCAATGCAGAAAGTGAATATTTACTCCTTGATATTCAGAAGGCAGAAGCCCATGTTTTCTTGATTCCAGTTTTTGCTCTAGTCTAGCTCCATCTCCACATAGCTGTCAATCAGATCTTCTTAAAGCACAAATTGGATCCTATAGAGATACTCAGATACCGTCTATTGGACAAAGGACAAAAAAAAAAAAAATCCAAACTCTTGACTATGACTTGTTTAGATGGGTTCCTGTCAGCCTCTCTGTCTCATCTTAGACAACACCCTCTCCTAACTTCCTAGGTCCCATTCATTCTGGGATTTCAGGCCCCAAATATAGCAACCACCTGCTGAGCACAGAACTTTAGCACTGTGCTCTACCCCATCTCTGGATGCTCTTCCCACTGGTCTAACACAGGAAGCTACTTCTCATTCTACAGTCTGTTCATAAATGCCAACTGCAGAGAGAGGCCCTCCTGACCACCCTGCGTCAAGGGTGACCTTAATATTCTCTATTTCAACTCCTGTTTGCTCTTTCCATTGTGTCCATCACAACCTACAATTATTTAATTTGTCTGTTGGCATGTTTTTGCCTATCAGTCCTTACAGAACAGAGGTTCCATGATGGAAGATTTGTGTTGTCACCATTGCATTTCAAGCAAAGTAAATATTCATTTAGTGGATACTAAAGAAGGACTCCACATTTTATAGTTGTTACATTAATATTATAATCAAATTCATTTAGTGGTAATTTTTCCTTTTTTTCATTTCAAATCTTCAGCATGAATATACAGTTTCTACACAAGCTAGGAAAAATTAAAAGCCTTTCTTATTATAAACTGTGATGACTTCTACAAAAACATAATGATATTTTCACAACCTATGAAAGTTAACAAGGACACAGACATAACATTGGCAGAGTCAAGTACATATGTCAAAAGATACTGGGCATGATCTGTTTTGTCCAAGAAGCCACTAGGCAAAGAATCAATATGAAAAGTTCCTTCATATTTCCCTGATAAATCAATTCCAAGACCTTCCTGTAAAGAATAAATTCCAACAATAACTTATTGAGCAACCACAACCCACAAGGCTCTTTGTCCTCTGCCTCTCCAAGCCAGTTGCTTTTCACACTTCAGTTAATGAAATAAAATTGCAGTTATGAAACCAATTCAGTAAACAATGACCTGAATTTGCTAAAATGAGACAGAATAGGAAGCATTGAAAATAACAAAGGATGTGGCACAGATTTATTTAAAGAAACTTGTTTTAGTTCTATATTTGAAAGTGCATGTATATATCTGTGCATGTGTGTTCATGCATGTGGTATATGTACATGTATTTGCATGCATGTGTATCCTGTGTGTTATGCATGCATATCCTAGGTCACACTGTAAATTATAAAATGCACATAAACAAATTGAAAATCCTTATACGTGATAGTGAAAGAGACAGAAACAAGGGCTAGTAATTATTTGTAAAGCACATGTGTATATCCAAATTCATTATGCTCCTGTGAGAGTGCCTACATTGATCATTTGTTCTTGTATTTCAAGCACTTCATTCTGCCTTGATTTTTAGACCATCATTTTCATATCTGTTTTGAACTATAATGTAAGTTCCTTGAGGGTAAAAAATACCATATTCATCAGTTCCTCAGAAATGAATTAAGGTCATGTATTGTGTTGAATTAAACTACCTAACACATTTCTATTAAAAATGTCCATTAAGAGTCCATATCTGTTTCCTCCCAATGTGGGAGAGACAGCCTATGATGGTATTGGCTAATGAGAGTGGCAGAAATTACACAGACTGCATATCCAAGCCTGAATTTTATGAGACTGGCAGCTTTTACTTTCCGTCTCATGAATACTGATCCTTGGAGTCCATTTTTCCACTTGAGAAATTTGGTTTCTTTTGCTGGAGAAAATATGCAGCGAAGCCCTGCGACTACCTAGAACAGGAGAGAATGCCTGCAGTACTCCTCTTGCTGGCTGCCTTCATGAAGGAAAAGGAATGTGTGAAGCCCTCTTGGGTCTTCTACACCAGACACTAACAAACTATGAACCCCAGGACAGCCACCTTAAGCACTGACTAACAGAACTGAGTACTTGTAACAGAGACTACAGCCCACAAAACCAAAACTACTTACTACATGGTCATTTAAAAAAAAGCTCACTGACCCCTGTTTTAGACTATCCCAGCCACTTATGAATGATTACAAATAATACTATATAGAGCATAATAATCTCTCTGCCAAGTTCAGCCTGTATTCTGGTTCTACAAAAATCAAAGTATATAATAAACTGGTTGGTGTTTTAACCTGCTTGTTTTTATACAATTGTAGAAAACTGGGACAAAAGTCATTGCCAGGAAGTATGGCATTGCTTATAAAGCTGGTCATGTGTGTCAATGGCCCTGGACTCAGGCAGTGGTTAGAAACTGGAAGGGCCTCAGAGAGACCATAACAAGAAAGAAGAGAATTTCAAAGAGACTGTTAGTAAAAGCCCACAGAACATTGAAAAGACTCTTGTGAAGCCTTAAAGAACAGTGAGAACAAGTTACTGGAGGCTGGAGAATATGACATACTTTTTCTGTACTGGCCAAAAGTTTGGCATTAGTATTACATGTTAGAGCAAAGAAAATGGAAAACGTAACCTAATGAATTTATAGGGCTGGCAAGGAAGATTAACAGGCAGAATAGGAAAAATGCCAACAGACTTTCTAGCTGCCTAGGGGAAGATATGAGAAGAAAAATGAGCTAAAGCAGGAACTCTGGAGGTTGTGAGCAGAATTTACAGGAAACAAAGAAACCGGGATGTTCTTTGTATGAAAATAAAACTGTTCCTCATTCCCAGTCTCTCCCAGCAATAGATGTGCAAAGTCAGAAATGACCCTAGACCATGGTTTAACCACATGGTTAAACATGTCAAGGGTGTTCCTTTGTTGAGATCTCAAAAAGATTTGAAGGTAAGCCTAACCGGGCTTCTAGGAATCCTAAGGATATATCTCTGTGAATCTGAAGGATATGCCTGGTAATGCCTTTCAACACCAAGAGTCCTATTTATCATTTTCCCAGAATACCCTCAGTCTCAGCCCAAAAGGTGAAAAGAACTATATCAGAAAAAAATGTGAGTGGCTCTTATTTGATAGACTGAATTATCATTTACGATATAGGAGTCTCATAAAAACATTTTTATGCAAAAGAAAGATGACTAGGTGGAGCAAAGAGTTATTGTTAATTGTTTTAGGGCACAGAAATGGACCCTGGTCAAGAAACTGGCAAACTCTATCTGGTTGGATCTCAGCATTACTGTGAACAGATAACTGCTGCTTTTTGAGAAGAGAGTACGTTTATACTATCCCTATCTGACCATTATATCTTGCAAGAAGGGAGGATAAATTGTCCCTAGAATTCACAGATCTTCAGATGGAGAGAAAACATGCTCAGACAGTTCATCTGTAGTTGGACAAAATTTATAATGTCAGTTTCTTAAATTCAAGGCAATACTATAAAAAGTAGAAATTTTTTTTAAATATGTGAGGAATGCATGTGATCTTTGGTCAAAAGATGGACAACAGTCCTCCCATAGAAAGTTATATCTGGCCCCTTAAATCTAAGGGTGCTCTGTGACTACAATGAGCAACAGAATATGGCAGAAGAGATAATTTGGGGACCTGTTCTTTGAGACTAGAAGTTTCTCATTCCTGCCTCTCACATTACTTGCTCTTGGAAACCCAAATTGTCATGTTAGATTCCAACTACTCAGCTGGAGAAAACATGTGGAAAGGTCCCGAGTTCATGTAGCTAATGAGATGCATAAAGCAAATTCTAGCCCTCTAGCTCTGAGGGGAGCTATTTTTGATTCTCCCACTGAGACCCTCATTCCTCACAATTGCCACTTGGTGAAAACTTGCCTGGTCAAACCCTGGCCAAATTTTGACCCAGAAAATCCTGAGACACAATGAAATGCTTGCTGTTTAAAGCACTAAGGTTTGCGATGATGAGTTATACAGCAATAGATTGCATATTTCATACTCCCTCTAAAAATACCCAATTCTATTTTCAATATTACTAGTCTCCAAAGTCTTTGAGTTGGGAAATATATAGTCTCTGTTAAATCAGATAGAGGTTCTTTGTGGACTAAATCAAGTTCAGGAAAATCTGTCCTGGGGTGTGGTGGACTCTAACCCAAAGCCTGGTGTCCTTATAAGAGGAAATTTGGACACACACCAGAAGGAGGGAGCTATAAAGAAGAAGGCAGAAATTGGAGGGATACATCCATGAGCCAAGGAAGGCCCATGGTCACTGGCAGCTACCAGAAACCAAGAGGAGATCTTTGCCTAGAGTCTCCAGAAAGAGCATAGTCCTGCTCACACTTTGATTTTGGACTTCAATCCCCCAGAGTTAGGAAGGAATAAAAGTTTGCTGTTTAAATCCACCCAGTTTGTGGACATTTTTAGTACTGCTCTATGGAACTGATCTACTCTTCTGTATAACAGGTAGCACAGGGTAGAATTTATATGCTTACTACAAATACTATTGATAATGTGCAACACGGGTTTTGTAACACAATTAATCCTGGGTAGTGATCTTCACATGGCCCAGCACATATTGTGCCAATGCTCTTAGTTATGCTGCTTCTCAAAGTCACTTTAGGCCTCCAGGACTCCTGGCACTGCAAATCCACTTAATGGTTTATTGACCTTACACCTGAGGAAGGGCCAGAGACATTAAACTGGATAAAACCCAATAAGACAATGCCATTACTTGCCAGCAGTTTGGTGACAGATAACTGTAACTATTCTCTTAAATGAGACTTGGAAAACTTCTAGTGCTTTTAGTTACTCATTTTAAGTACTTTCAAGATAATGACACTTGGACTCTAAGCAACGTGTAAAGCATTTAATGTCTATTTATGTCCATATCAATACTTCAGAATGCCTGTCACTCTAAAAACAAGAAGAATGAGCGTCTTGCTTTTGTTTACAGAAAAAATAATAAGTATAGCTAAGAAAAATAATGAATCAAATGAACACTTACGAGGCCCTCCTCCAAAGTGGTTGTTTACATGGTTTCATGAAATGAATGATCCGATAACTGTGACTATCACAGTATTATAGGACATTACAGCACTCCTTGATTGACATTAAACTTCACCTAAGTAGCCCCTGGTACACCTACACAGAATGCGGAATCAATGTTTTATTATTATTAAAAATACATGTCATAGTTTCAGATTGATTTCATTTGGCCAATGGGACATGCACTCTAATGAGCTAGTATCAGAATCAGCTGGGCAATAAAAATAAATAATAACCACATGATCATCTTTTGATGTACAGACAAGAATCATTTAATTTCTGGAGTCGTAAAAAGGTGAAATAAACCACAAATTTAAGAATGCCTCAGAGTACTTTAGGAAAATACCCTTCAGGGACAGGTGACTCTAGCTCTTTATTCAATAAAAAATTAATTTCTTAAGGGAAAACCTGATAGTAAAATGACATATTTCAGTAGTAGTATAATGAAAAATTGGAAAATAATGCCGAGTGTTATTTTGTATACTTTCAAAAACATTCTTGCAAATTGGGCTAGAAATAATATTTTTAGAAACCTACTAATGAGCAAAAGCAGCAGCCCTGTCATGCCACATCAAAGGAACAAGGTTTGTCACTGCAGACCTAGTTTCACATCACAGCCCATCCATGGGTTAGCAGAATTACTTAAGTTACATAAATTCCTCTGACCCTAGTCTGTTCATTATTTGAATAAAATTGCATTATTATCTATAGTATGAATCATTATGATGAGAATGAAGAAAAATGCACTGAAATTTTCCTTGTAAACTGAAAAGCATTAAACAGAATTTATGCTATTCATTGGACTAACTGGAAAAGTAACCCCATATTAATGTACAAATTTTCATGTCTCTAACTTGAGGCCTCAAAATTTCATTTTTGATGCACAATTGTGTTTTATGCACAATTCTTCCTGAAAATGAGAACCAGTATCTATTTGCAACAGTTATCTGGAATGAAAACAATGTGTCCTTGGGAGTTTAAAGTATATACAGTTAAGAAAAATCTTACCGATCTTTTTTAGGCAGAAACAAGGGGTTAAGATGGTAATAGGAGGAGAGGCATTTTCTTCCCTCTGAAGTATTTATGATTTCACACGTTCCTTTTCTAAAGTTTTTAGCAGTTTTGACATAAGGCTCCATTGAAGTTTCAGCAGAAATGCAGACAGGTTGAAGGGCATACAAGTAAAAAGGCTTGCTATTAGAATCAAGATGGGAATAACTCACTAATTGTTCCCTTCAAATTCAGATTCTGATTATTCAGTGCATGTTTCTGCTCAGATCATCTACCTGGGGAGTTCCCCACAACTTCAAAGAAATCTCTGAGAGAAGACATCAGCTGAATCATATCTGAAGGCAAAGTTATACATGAAAAAATATAGGACTTTTTTGTCATTCCAAATATACTATTACAAAGCACTCTTTAATTGCTCTTTCACAAGCACAAACAAAGATACACAATAATCTATTAGTCCTGGAGTTATAAATCAGTTGTCAACAGCTGAGGTGAGACATGTTTGCTTCTTACAGCTTGATAAGTCACTTCCCAGTTGATCCAGAATAAAAATAATATTCATTGCTAGAGCTGATAAGAAGGAATAACTCAAGCCTTCTCAGCTCTTAAAGAAATGACCCCAAACTTTTGCAATATGACCAGGAAATGAAGTGGAGAAAGGAGAGTAAGGTAGGGAAGGAGGGAGAAGGAAGAAAAGAAAGAGGGTGGGTGGGGGCAATGGTAGGAGGAAGAAAGGCAGGTAGGTAGTGAATCTAGAACACTGATTTGTGTCTAAGCCCAACAGTGTGGACTGTGACCTCAGTGTTTAAGAAGCATCCCAGCTCTCCATCATGTTGGCTCAGGAAGTAATTTCTTCAGGAAGACTCCTACAGCACAAGAAGTAAAATCAAGAATCAATAAATGGGATGGTATCAAATGAAAAAGCTTTGTCACCGCAAAGGAAACAATCAAGAATGTAAACGGAGAGCCTAGAGAATGGGAGAAAATCTTTCCCACACCTCAGGTAGAGGATTAATCTCCAGGATACACAAAGAACTCAGAAAACTCCACACACACACACACACACACACACACACACAAGTGCAACCAATAAATGGGCAAAGAAACTGAACAGGCACTTCACAGAAAAAGAAATACAAATGGTCAAAAAATATATGAAAAAATGTTCAACATCTCTAGCAATTAAAAAAATGTAAATTAAAACTACACTGGGATTCCATCTCACTTTAGTCAGAATGGCAATTATCAAGAAAACTAGAAAAAATAAATGTCGGTGGGGATTTGGGGGGAAATTATACTCATAAATTGCTGGAGGGGACTGTAAATAGGTACAACCACTCTGGAAAGCAGTATGGAATGGAACCACCATTTAACCTACTTATTGCACTTCTCTGCTTATATCTAAAGGAACTAAAAATCAGTATACTACAGTGATGCAGCCACATCAATGTTTATAGAAGCTCAGTTCATAATAGACAAGCTATGGAACCAACCTAGATGCCTTTCAATAGATAAATGGATAAAAAAAATGTGATATATATACTCAATGGAATATTTCTTAGCCATAAAGAAGAATGAAATTATGGCATTTGCTGGTAGATGGATGGAGCTGGAGACTATCATGCTATGTGAAATAAGCCAGTCCCCCAAAAAATCAAAGGTCAAATGTCTTCTCTGTGTGTGGATGCTAACGTATAATGAGAGAGGGTGGGGAGGGGAAAAAGTTCATTGGATTAGACCAAGGAGAATGAAAGGAAGGGAGGAAAAATGGGAATAGGAAAGAAGGTAGAATGAATTGGACATAGGTTTCCTATGTTCATCAATGAATACATGAACAATGTAACTCCAAATTATGCACACCACAAGAAAGGGATCCTGATTGAAATAGGTTTTATTCCATGTACGTATAATATATCAAAATACATTCTACTGTCATGTATATCTAAAAAACAAACCAAAAACAACCAAACAAAAAACCAGTGAGTATGTGTGAGCAGGGAGGGTGAGCTTACAGCTAGTGTTCATTTGTTCATTCATATTCATTCATTCGTTCATTTGTTTTTAGTGGACCTCTGGTAGTACAGAGCAGAGCTGGGAGCAGAACTGTGAGAAGCTAACGCAGACACTGAAGGAAGAAGTCCTAAGGGTTTACTTAGCACTATTTAGATGGAGAAAGAGGTGAAGGGTCAAATTAATAAAGAATATTTTAGACATTGGGCACAAACTGAATTTGGTTGCTTACTGAATACACTTGAAAGGGAAAGTAAATGAATTTCCAAACGTACCCAGGTTTCCCTCTGGAGCAACTGGTCCTGTGTAGTGCCTGTGACCCAGATGGCTATACCAGAAGAAGAGTAAGTGTAAGTCAGGTGTCCTGAGCTTAGTGCAGACTGCAAACAGTAAGTATGCCTCATTATACATTTTAGCATCAAAGTCTGCCAAGCCTAACATCTTAGCATGCCTCACACCAGCCTGGTCTCCTTCCCCCTTCCACTCTTTCCTAATAAGCTCCTACATGTTTTCTGATTCTGTGGCCAGCACCTCCTTGCCTCAGACTTTCCCTATCTTATGCTCTGAAGGACAGTCACTTTCTCATTTGAAAATCTCCAGAAGCTGTCCAATCATTTCAGGACCAAAACAAACACATTCCTTCCTCAACTGTTCCCCGCTGGTCTCCCCGTTCCAATTATTCATGAGTCCCTATGCCCACATGAGCCTTGCTTCTTGGATCTCCTGGACTGACTTCTCTGTCTCTGGGTGGTTGCTCACCCTCTCCCTTCTATCTGAATTTTCATGTCTATCCTGCTCCAAGCTGCCTTCTCAGTCTCCTTGTTCTCACATTTTGAGCCACAGATTAAGCATTTATTTTTTTCCTATTCCTGGCCTCAATGGCTGAATGAATTGCTGATGTGGTGAGCTCACTGGACTTTCCCTTGGCTTGGTAGTAAATGAACACATCACCATTTTTTTTTCTAAATTAGAAACTTCTTGAAGAATAGTGTCTTGCTCATCCACATGCCTCTGTGTCCGTTAACTATTGCTCTGTAAGAAATCATGTCTCCAACTTATCAGGGTAAAAGAGCAAATATTTATTAGCCCACTATTTCTGACTTAGGGATTATAGAGTAGCCATTTGAGGTGTTCTGGCCCAGGGCTTCCCATGAGGCTACTCTCAAGGTGTCAGCCAGGGCTACAGTCATTGGAAACTTGACTGAGCTAAGAAGATCTAATGTTCAGTTTGTTCACCACCAGGATCATACCATGGGGCTGCTGATGACATGGTTTCCCCAGAGAGACTGATCCAAGAGAGGTAAAGCCCAATATGGAAATCCCAGTGTTCATTTCATGTCAGAAGTAACATGCTGTCATTGCTGCAATATTCTGTTGGTCACAGAAAACTCTAGTACAATATGGACAGGACAACACAAGAGGGTAAATGGCAAGAGGAAGAGCTCATGGAGTACCATTTTGGAGGCTAAACCTCACAGCCCCAAAATGCATAGCAATGCAATTAGCCTATAAGGGCTATTGAACAAATATTTGAAAATTAATTATTAAATAAATGAATGAATAAATTTTTAAAAGTTTATGCAACGTTTGGGATTTAATCGCTATGAAAAAATTAGAAATACAAAAGATATTTTTCCTAATCTTTTCATATGCTTTTCTCCCCAAAAAAGTGTATACCATAATCTTTGGGAAGTCTTTTTTTTTTCTTTTATATGACAGCTGGTGCAATGAGGATTAGTTTAATGGCATATGGTTCTTTATTCCTTGAAGAATAAGCAGACAGGAAATCTTAGTGAGATAATATCAACATAATCTTTTACTTTCTGGAAAAAAAAAAACTAACAAATTTTGCTACCCACAGATTCTCTTGTTTCACTTGTAATATGAATTGCCTCATTATTGCATTTTGAAACATGCAAGTTGATTAAAAGCTAAAAGAAAACAAAGTTTGTAATAACAAGTCCATTAAGTGAGAAAATGAAAACCATAAACAAAATGAAGGATATTAAACTATTTTACCTTTCATTAGAATTGTAATTTTGTAGAGGATACATTAAGCTGAGTAAGATGTAATGCAAAAATGGTATTATCATAACACCTTTGTCTACTAGTACTATTTTTTTTATCTATACTACATTAAATGTCATTTAAAATTTTTAGTTCTCAAATGTGATTGATAACAATTTCTCTGCCTAAAAATGGTGTAAGTTGGCATTACAGGCAGAGCAATATGTAATGTAAGGTTATAATTTTTTTTGGTAATGTGCTAAGGACTGAACCAATAAAAATAATTACATTATTTTAATATACTAACATTTGTAAATGCTATATAATGAAAACTTCAAAATGTTGCTGTAAAATGTTTAAGACTTAAATAAATGGAAAAAGATTCCATGTTCATGAATTGGCAGATTTGATTATATCAAAATATCAATACTATTCAAAGCAATCTACACCTCCAATGCAATCTCTATCAATATCCCAATGATATTTTTTGAAGTAATAGAAATTTTCACCAGGGTCAAGGGACCCAGAACAGCCAATGCCATATGGTGGCGGGGGGTAGTTGGAGGACTAAGATTTCCTGATTTCAAAAGTTCCTACAAAGCTATGGCAATCAAAGCAGTATAGCAGGTATAAAAACAGCTATAAAGAACAATGGAGGGGCTGGGGATGTGGCTCAAGCGGTAACCGCTCGCCTGGCATGCACGGGGTGCTGGGTTCGATCCTCAGCACCACATAAAAATAAAAAAATAAAGATGTTGTGTCCACCAAAAACTGAAAAATAAATATTAAAAAATTCTCTCTTTCTATCTTTAAAAAAAAAGAACAATGGACTCTTTTGCATATATGCTCAAGAATTACTCTTACCTAACATCATGCACAACAATCAACTAAACATTGATCAAAGATCTAAAGGTAAGAAGTAAGACCATACAACTCTTAGAAGAAAGTACAGAACAAATGTTTCACAACATTGGAGTTGGCAATGATTTCTTTCAGCATAATACCAATGACACACAGGCAACAAAAGAAAACAAAGACTGGACATCCTGAAATTTAAGCTTTTGTGCATCAAAGGAGCATATCTTCAGAGCGAAAAGGCAATCCATCTATGGAACAGAAGAAATATTTGCAAATCATGTATTATGATAAAGAATATGTACAGCACAGAAAACCTAATTCAAAATTGGCCAAGACCTTAAATAGAGGTTTCTTCTTAGAAGACATGCAAATTTCCAATAAGCACAAGAAAAGGTTTGCAAAAGCACCAACCATTAGCAAAATACCAATCAAAACCACAAGGAATAATGGATGAAGTTGGAGAATATCATGCTAAGCAAAATAAGGCAATCCCAAACAAACAAAAGCTTATTTGATAGGTGGATGCTAATTCACAATGGTGGGGGTGGCTAGGGAAGAAGAGAGTTACCTTAGATTAGGTAGAAAGGAGTGAAAGGAGAGGAGGGAAGGGGAGATCCGGATAGGGAGGATAGCAGAATAAAAGAGACATTATTACCTACCTTATGTTTATATATAACTGCATGACTGATATGATTCTACAACATGTACAATCAGAAAAATGAGAATTATATTCCAAGTATGTATATCAAAGTGCATAAGTGCATTCTATTGTCTGCGTAACTAATTAACAGAAGTAAAATTTATTTAAAAAAACACATGGATATACAATTTCATGTTCATTAGAATGGATACTATTTAAAATCCTTAAAAGCAATAACCTAGGTTTATACCCAAAAGACTGAAAGATGGCACACTACAGTGATGCAGCCACATCAAAGTTTATAGTACACAATTCACAATAGTGAAATTGTGGAACCAACCTAGATGTCCTTCAATAGATGAATGGATAAAGAAACTGTGGTATATATACACAATGGAATATTACTCAGCATTAAAAGAGAATAAAATCATGGCATTTGCAGGTAAGTGGATGGAGTAGGAGAATATCATGCTAAGTGAAATAAGCCAATACCAACAAACCAAAGGCCAAATGTTTTCTTTGATAAGTGGATGTGGATCTATAATGGAGGTAGGGGGAGAGCCTGGGAGGAATGGAGGAACTTTAGATGGGGAAAAGGAGAGGAAGGGGAAGGAAGGGGGCATGAGGGTAAGAAAGATGTGTAATGAGATGGACACGATTACCCTAGGTGCATGTATGCAGACATGAATGGTGTGACTCTATGCACAGAGTAATGAAAATTTGTGTTCCATATGTATACTATGAATTGAAATGCATTTTGCTATCATGTATAATAAAATTTTAATTTTAATTAGGTATATGTGACAGCAGAATGCATTTTGATTCATAATACACAAGTGAAGCACAACTTTACATTTGTATGGTTGTACACAGTGTAGCATTGTACTATATGTGCAGTCATACATGTACCTAAGGTAATCATGTCCATTTCACTCCACTATCTTTCCTGCCCCCATGCCTCCTCCCCACTTCTCCTTCCCCTTTTCCCCATCAAAGTTTCTCCATGTTTCCCATGTTCCCCCCATTATGGATCAGCATCCAAATATCAGAGAGAACATTCGGCTTTTGGTTTTGGGGGATTGGCTTACTTCACTTAGCATGATATTCTCCAACTCCATTCATTTACCTGCAAATGCCATGATTTATCCTCTTTTTAATGATGAGTAATATTCCATTGTGTGTGTGTGTGTGTGTGTGTGTGTGTGTGTATATATATATATATATATATATATATATATATATATATATATATATATATATCTCACAGTTTCTTCATCCATTGATCTATTGAAGGGCATCTGTGTTGCTTCCTTAGTTTATTACAGCTATTGTGAATTGACTGCTATAAACATTGATGTGACTCAGTTACTATAGCATGCTGATTTTTAAGTCCTTTGGGTATAGACTGAGGAGTGGGATAACTGGGTCAATTGGTGGTTCTATTTCAAGTTTTCTAAGGAATCTCCATACTGTTTTTCAGATTGAATGTACCAATTTGCAGTCCCTCCAGCAATGTATGAGTGTGCCTTTTCCCCCCACATCCTCGCCAACATTTTTTGTTGTCTGTATTCTTGATAACTGCCATTTTGACTGGTATGACATAAAATCTTAGAGTAGTTTTGATTTGCCTTTCTCTAATTACTAAAGATGTTGAACATTTTTTCATATATTTGTTGATCAAATGTATACCTTCTTCTGAGAAGTGTCTGTTCAGCTCCCTAGCCCAAATTAATTATTTTTTTTTAAAAAAGTAAGAAGTGTTGGGAAAGATATGAAGAAATTAGAACCCTTTACCCTGTCATTAGGGAATGTAAGTGCTGCAGCCACTGTGGAAAACAACAGGGCAGTTCCTTAGAAAAATAAACATACAATTAGCATACGACTCAGTGATCCCTCTCCTAGTTATATACCCCAAAGAATGGAAAGCAGGAACCAAAAGAGATACTTACACATCCACGTTCATAGCAACTTTGTTCACAACAGCCATCAGGAGAAATGACCCAAATGTTCATTGACAGAAAGAGTAATGTAGGAGCAATATTTTCAAGATTTAAGAAGTACATACATTCACTTTCTTTGAACCAATGTCATCTGAACTTGTTTTCTTAGGAAGTCAAAAAAGCACCCATAATACTATACATACTTTCATAAGTAGTTTTAAGAGTAAGAAATATTGCAGGTATCCTTTTTTTTTTTTTTTTAGATCCAAAAGAACATAAATGTCCTACACTTTCAAGTTTGCAGCCAAAAGAGAGAATAACCAATTTTCCATTCTGTACTATCAGCAGAATACAAAACTACATTTCATTCTTGAGGGTGGGACACTGAGACTTATCAAATTGTTAATCTTCAAAAATCTCATTTCTCTTACTAGTGAGCAGTCAAAATGTTTTACGTGTGCCTTGTAGATCTGTTGACTTTTCTGAAATTTAGTGCTTTCTTTCTGCTTTTCCTGGAAAAAAATTTTTTTTAACTTCAGGTGACTTAAAGGAGACTGGCACTTTTGAGTTTTAGCTCTCTCTCTTATAACAAATATTTCCTGAAAACATATGCATTATATAAAAACGGATAAAACAGCCTGCCTCCAAGATGCATTTCCTTAATTCAATCCATCATTACTGTCGTGAAATCAAATCCATCTTGGTTTTAAAATACTGATAGAAAAGTCAGTTTGAATTAGTGAAGGATTATGAAATAAAACTTTACAAATGTAATTTTGTTATTCAAAAGTATATCTTTTAGATTTTAATTTTTATTAAAATGTTTTTATTTAGAAAGCCTATTTAAAAAAGATTTTTATTTCCCTTTTTAAAAAGAACTCTATGGATTTTTAGTAGTTTTTGGTTTATAGAAATATGAGCAGAAAGTACAGAGTTCTCTTATACCCTCCTTATACCTCCTCAGATTCCCTCATTATTAACATCTGGTATTACTGTGCTACATCTGCTACAATAGATGAGGCTATATTGATTCATTATTAATAACCAAAGTTCATAGTTTACATTAAGGTTCATTGTGGGTGTGCATTCTGTGATTCTGACAAATCTATAATCACATGTATCCACCATTACAGTATCATACAGAATAATTTCACCATCCTAAAAATTTCCTGGCCTTTGCCTATTCATCCCTCTTTCTTTCTACAAATCCCTGGCAACCACTGATCTTTTTATTGTACTCCTAGTTTTGCAAAATGTCAGATAGTTCAAATCCTACAATGTTTTGCCTTTTCAGATTAGTTTCTTTAACATTATGAATTTAAGTTTCCTTCATATCTTTTCATGACTTAATAACTCATGTCTTTCTATTGTTGAATAACATTTCATTTTCTGGATGGATATACTCAAGTTTATTATTCCTCACTATTGAAGGGCATCTTGGTTGCTTCTATAAGTTTGGGGGATTATGAATAAAGCTGCTATACACCTTTGTGTGTAGGTTTTTGTTGATATTCTTTCACTTCTCTTGGGTAGATATAAAGGAATGTAACAGCCAAGTCATACAATAAGAGCATGTTTACTTGTATAAACTGCCTTTCAAAGTGGTTGTTCCATTTTTCTTGCACACCAGCAACCGAAAGAGTTCCCACTGTTCCACATTCTCATTAGCATCTGGCATCTCCAGTGTTTTGGATTTAGATATTTAATGAGCACATAGTGATATCTTGTTGTTTTAACTTTCATTTCCCTAAAGAAATATCTTATATACATCTTTTCATATGCTTATTGTCCATCTCTATGTACATTTTGATAAGGCATATATTTATGTCTTTGTCCTACTGTTGTTTTTTGGATATACCTATTTTGGATAACACTTCTTTATCAGATGTGGAAATTTTATTTTTAAAAAAATACTTCTACCCCATATGTAGTATTTTCATTTTTAAGTAATTTCACTAATTTCCTTTTTACCTTTATATGACCTTCAAAACTTAGAATGGGTCTCCCATGTAGTATTTATTCAACAAGTTTTAAAGATGCCCATTTAAAGTCCTTTTGCTTTATAAAATGGGTCACATGAAAAATTTGGTTGGCACAGGTATATTTCTATCATAGTCACTGACGATCAATGCTTCTATACTTTTACTCAATCTTAAAAAACACAATTTGAGTACTTGGACCAGGGAGAAGCTTGACACAAATGAACCAATTGGCTTTCAAAACTGCCATTCACGTCTCAGAGAGTTATTTGAATTTCAGGTAAGAAAATTCATCCTTTTTAACTGCACACCAGCTCCCAGGGAGAAAGATTTAAGCCCTTAGATTTCAGTCATTATTTTATTATATCAAGGTGGTTACATCTCTGATTTCTGTCCTTCCCCTAGATAATCATGCCTGCTATTCTCAAACACATTTACACTTTGGGTATTGGAAGCTGGATTGCCCTCTCATTCACATTGTCCAAAATCAACAACTTTTACAAATTTTTCTCTTGCTCAATCAACTCTAGTGAAGGACTATGAACAATTGGCTCACCCCAAAAAAATTTTTAAAACACCCATCCATAGCATCTGCAGCAAGTGCTGATGAATTTTTGGAGCTACCCTGAAAATTGGGATGGAGCTATTTAATACCTGAATCCTAGGCTGCCAGTCCTGTGATCGAGGAACAGAAATCAACACAATGATGCAATCCATGGCATTAGGTTTGCAGGCCAATTGTGCTGGGAGGTAAAACTGGAAACTGACTATGTAAAGCTTTGTATGAATTCCATTTTAGATAATATTTTCATTTCTAGTTTCTTTTCTAAATAACTGTAATACACAGTTAAGCAATGAGTGTTGCTTAGAGAACATGTGCTAAAACAGATTTGCTATTCTTGTTAGGAAAACAAGAGATGTGTCCTGCATGATGGCTCTGACTTTAAAAATCTATTGAGCCTGGCTCTGCAATCTATTTATAACAAACATCAGGTGACTCTATGCCCCCATGAAGTCTTACAAGCTGAGCACAGCTAAAGCAAACAAACAAACCAGGTGAATCATTTCACAATTTCCACAAGTAAGCACTCACAAGATTTAGACTCCCAAAATAATTTTTCTTCACAAGAGATTTGTGGGTTTGGTATTCATGATTACACATTTTTATCACATAAGAGTTAGATAGTTTCAAATACAGTGTAAGATATATATAGATATCTGCTGAAAAGTAAACCATGTTTTTATTATTGGCAATCAAATTACTTAACAAGATATAACTTTGTTAACAGGGGTATGTACCTCAAATGGACAGGATTGTCTTCAACTACAGATTGCCTCTCAAAGAAAGTTCCAAATCTTAAGTTGGCACAAGTGAGGCAACTAATTCCTAGGTTTGCATCTGCCAAGCAGAATTAGGTGTTACAGATTAATCTTGCAACTGGAGGCAGGTAATGATATTTGAAAGGAAAGTTCCTTTCACAAGGAAAGACTGGCTTCCTATCAAAAGACTCAAGCCTGTCCTTCCAAGAAAACACTAATCTAAAGCCAAAGAAAGGAGACTGGTTTCTTCACACACATAGGGCTT
Source organism: Callospermophilus lateralis (assembly GCF_048772815.1). Lineage (NCBI taxonomy): Eukaryota > Metazoa > Chordata > Mammalia > Rodentia > Sciuridae > Callospermophilus > Callospermophilus lateralis. Next base: position 27,788,170 of record NC_135320.1, read on the forward strand.
TCAGAGTAAGCATGAGGACTTCTCAGTTCTGTGATTTCGGTGGGCAAAGGAGAACCTCAGTGGAGATTCAGACAATAGTGCTCCCAAATTATGCTCAGCATAGTCAGACTATTACTCTGGGTTAGGTCAGCAGAGTGACAGTTGGATACAGTAGGAGCATTCTCTAGAGTGCTATTAGATATTGAAAAGTTAAACTTTACCTACATCATTTAACAATTATTTTTTTTCCATCCTGCTTTGTGTTATATGTTTAATTCAATATTGTATTAGAAGCAGAATATCTGAAATCTTACATTAACATGTGACCTTATTCTGAGTGTCTGGGGAGGAATATAAGAGCCACATAATTATTTAGAAGATAGATTCGCCCACCACAGGATGCTTATAATGGGTCTAATAAAAGAGATGAGGAACATAAGCAATAATAATAAAAATACACATACACATTTTATTTCACTTCTCTTTAACTGAAAACATTGTTGCTCTCCTCTGCATACAGATGGGGTTTAACTTATTTACTGCAATATCTCCAATGCTTTGTACATAGTAGATCCCCAGCAAATACATTGTAAATGGATTTATGAATGTAAGAAAGAGTGTGGAACATTCAGTAGGGTAAAAATATTTGGTCTGAATGCAGATGTAATGAACTGGGAACAGTTGTGCTAATTTATGTATCCTTGGACAAACTTGCTGGAATTCTTATAGCAGTTTCTGCAAAAACAAACTTTTATGCCTTTTGACACATGTGAGAAAAATTCTTAGAAATATCCCAAAATACGATCAAGTCTTTTTATACGTTTAGCCTTTGTGTGTTATTCATGTCAGTAATAGTTACTATTTCAACATGAGCTGCTTGTAATTAATAGTAGCTTCTTCAAAATTGCTTATATTTATCCCCTTATCAGTTGCTTTTCTAAAGAAATATTTAGACTTAAAATCCCAGGGAAGTTTATGAGCCAGCTGTATATCAATACTTGCATAATTGCAACATCTTTCCTTCCCCTAGTTTTTAGGGAGAAAAATGAAAGAAGAGAAAAACTAATTCTACAAAGAATTCTGTAAAAATAGATGAGTATATTGGTATTTCAAAGTCACAATTTTTATTGTTTAAATGACAAAGTATAGTGAGTTTACTCCATTCTATCTGTAGAGTTCACTTCCTAAAGGAAAGATGGAATTATCTCTTTGATTAATAAGGGAACACTGGAGTGAGAAGGTTTACATAAGTTAGGGTTGGGCATCAATTTCATGGACTCAAGTCACACATTCATCAATAGCTTGAAATATAAACAGTGAAAAAGTAAGTTGCTCCTGTTTCTTTTTTGGAAATTATAGTTGTTAATGGTATGGGGGACTGGAGTTGCTAATTTAAATTCATATTTTTTTCATAATTTGAGCTATTCACCTGATACTTATTTTCATAAATCTTTCTTCATGTCAACTATCAAATATTCTCCCCTCTTGAAAGCTAGAGACAGAAACATACAGTAATTCATTGGGAAGGAAGTCTGAATATTAGTCTCAAATACAGTTTTCTCCTAATAGTTTCTGGGGATCACAAGCCTTGTGATTTTAAATCCAGAATAATTCTCTTACCACATGTTTTTTAAATGCAATGTATACATTTTTTTTAAATGCAATGTATACATATGCAAAAGTAATAATGGAAAAGGAAATAAATGGTTGGATCCTTGGACATTTGACTCTCTCCCATTTATTCCAAGTTGGTTCTGTCTAGCTTGGTGTTAAAGATGTCAGGGGCTGTTTCACTCGATCCAAAGGTGCACAAAATAGATGATGCTTGTCAAGATTTTTTTCTTATGTACCTTATATTCTGCCCCCTCCCCAATCTGCCACAACACTCGACTAAATCAGTCAGGGTCACTCCAGGTGAGTTAGGTTGGCACTGAATGATCACACAGATACAGAGAAAATACCTTTTTCTTGGGCTTCAGTGATAGCTCCTAGCCCCAGCTCCCACAAGGGAAGCAAGAGAGATAGACATAAGAGTGAGAGGGCGCACACTGAAGCCCTATTTATTGAGGGGAGCCATTCCATCCAACATTCCATCTAAAAAAGGTAAGGGGTAGTATTGCAAAGGAACAAGAAGGCAGCCCACTCCCATTGAGTAACGCCCACTCCTACTGCTTCACTCCCCTGCTGAGCAGAGATGGGGATCCTTCTGCTTCTGTGCACAGCAGAAGCCAGTCTTCACATTTCCATCGCTCAAAGAGAGGGGGCGCTCAGCTCTTATGCAGCAGCTCCCAACACAAAACCCTCACATTTTACATGACTGACATCTAAAAGAGTGCTTGCAAAAAGTGTCATTTCCATTGTCCAGTAGTTAATTACAGTTTAAACAAGACTGCTATTTACCTGTTCTAAATATATCTATTGAATCAAAATAGCAGTGAACCCAACATCATCTACTTGAAAAACATGAACAAGCTCTTATTTAAGGCTCAGAAATTTTACATAGTTTTTTTTTTTCTCTCTGTAATTCATATGGTCACCTCACTTACCCACAGGATTTCATTCTTCTATTTTTTTTTTCGTCTAAATTTCTGCTCTTTGATCATACTTCCCTAAAACAATTTATCTATAATAAAGAATTTTATTTTCTGCCATTATCAATCATTTGCTCTTGCAATACAAACCTCACTCTTTTGAAAGCTCTCTTGGGGGTCCCATAATTTTTTGCTTCTCAGAAAAAAATACCAT